>NC_139949.1:9845899-9915899 GCF_963454915.1 Gymnoscopelus microlampas
TTACCCAAGTTCTGTTCAAGTTCGGTTCTATTTTGAAGTACTTAAAGCTGCACTATAACTTTCCTCTTCTGCCCGTATTTGAATCCGGTTGCCTGCGCAAGTGCTGAAATGTTTACCATTGAGATATTAGAGGCTGCCTGCTTGCTCAGGGGATAAATTGAATCTTGAACATCAGGTCAAAATTTGTGTCAGATCCTTTGTCTAGGTGAGACATGACCTTTGACACGATTTAAATGTCTCTAGAGAAGAGAAGAGCAGGGAGACGAAATACAACCACCTCAATTGTATAAGCTATATTGTATTCATTTACTCTACCATACAGATCGGACAAAATTACATTTTATTCATAAAACAAATCTTTCAGTGTTTCACCCAGGACCACGTGGGCGTGGTTTTGATGTTAGGTTTAGGGTTTAGTTTCTGTGAGGTTAGGGTTAGGCATAGTGTTTGTGAGGTTAGGGTCAGAGTAGGCATAGTGTTTAGGCACAGCGGCTTAAATGGTTCATTTCCTTATTAAGTGATAGACATTTCTCCATCTGTATTGGTAAATCCACTTCATCCAAAGCTCCTCACACTGTGGTGTCCCCCAGGGCCCTATTCTCAGCCCCATCCTGTTCTCCCTATATATATGCTCCTGCTCGGTGACATTATACGGAGACATAATATCAATTTCCACTGCTATGCTGATAACACCCATCTTTATCTGCCCATCAGTCCAGATGACACCTCCAGCTTAGCCAAACTGCACTCTTGCCTACAGTAGCTGACATTAAAAGTTGGATAGGTGACAACTTTCTCCAACTCAACGACACCAAATCTGAAGTTTTAGTATTTGTCCCACAGTCTGACAGAGCGCACATGGAAAACAACCTTGGTTCATTATGTTTAAACATCACATCAACAGCCAGAAACTTAGGTATCACTTTAGATTCCAACCTCTCCCTGGAAGGTCATGTAAAAAAGGTTGTCCATTCTACCACCTTCAAACATTGCCAAAATCAAACCCTTTCTTTCCCACCCCGACTTAACACAAGTTATTCACGCGTTCGTCTATTGACGTGTTCACTATACTGTCATTCACCATCCACCCGCTGGCTGCAGTTGGTTCAAAATGCTGCAGCTCGCCTTTTAACTGGTTCCAGAAAGGTCGACCACATCACACCTATTTTGGCCTCCCTCCACTGGCTGCCTATCTAGTTTATAATCTATTTAAAAATTCATACATACAAGGCTATAGGTCTGGCCTTGCTACGTCATACATTTCGGACCTACTTGAAGCCTATGAGTCAACTCGCAAGCTTAGATCATCGGGCAAAGCACTGCTTACTATTCAAACGCAAAAAAAACTATAGGAGACCAGGCCTTTTCTACTTGAGGTACAACACTATGGAATGCCTTGCCCCAGGAGATCAGGCTTGCCGAGGGGTGCAATACGTTAGTCCGACAGCGCATTCCTCCGACAGCGCAGTGCTCCGACATTAAACAGTAAACCCGAACCAAAGCCGCACCCTAACCCTAACCGCACGCGGATGCCACATAGTCGGAGAAAAGGTCTGTCGGATTAACGCATGCCTCCCCTTGCCGAGTCGGTGTCTCAATTTAAATCGCTTCTGAAAACTTTACAAAGTTGCTTTTAACCCCCAAATTTTGCAGTCTTTGATGTATTTTTTCTATTGTTGTGTTTATTGATTTATTTTTTTGTGTTGTGTTTTCTTTTCTGCTAAGCAGAACTTGTCTGTCTATTGGTGTATGTCATGTTTTGTGATTTCTTCTGTTAAGCACTTTGTGACTCTGCTCTTAAAAGGTGCTATAAGTGCTAAAGTTTATAATTATTATTTGTGAGGAAATGATGGCATCCCTGCCGAGGTCTTGAAGTGTCACAAAGACTCCAGCCTCTGCTGGAGAGATGGTACAGTGCCACATGACATGAGGGATGCTAACATCGTCACACTGTACAAAAACAAAGGTGACAGGAGTGACTGTAATAACTACCGTGGCATTTCCCTCTTCAGTACTGGAAGCTCTTTGCTCGTGTCGCATTGAAGAGGCTCCAAGTACTGGCAGAGAGGGTTTACCCAGAATCGCAGTGTGGATTCCGAGCCAACAGGTCGACCATCGACATGGTCTTTTCCCTCAAGCAGCAACAGGAGAAATGTAGGGAACAAAGGAAGCCACTCTTTGTAGCCTTCATAGATCTCACCAAGGCCTTTGATCTGTTCAGCAGGGAAGGCCTCTTCAAGATCCTCCCCAAGATCGGATGTCCACGTAGGCTCTTGTGCTTCATCAAGTCTTTCCACGAAGACACAAAGGGTACAGTGGTCTTTGATGGCTCAACATCAGATGCTTTTGACATCCGAGTTGGAGTGAAACAAGGCTGTGTCCTCGCGCCCACCCTGTTCGGGATCTTCTTCTCTGTCCTGCTGAAGCAAGCCTTCGGATCTGCCACAGAGGGCATCTATCTCCGGACCAGGACAGATGGAAAGCTCTTTAACCTTTCCAGATTAAGAGCAAAGTCCAAAGTTCAGGTGAAGTGCCTGAGAGAGTTCCTCTCGCAGATGATGCAGCAATCACCACCCACTCAGCTGAAGAGTTACAGCAGCTCATGAGCCGCTTCAGCGAGGCATGCCACAACTTCGGACTTACAATTAGCCTGAAAAAAACACAGGTCATGGGACAGGATGTGGACTCACCACCTAACATCAGGATATCCAACTATGTATTGGAGGTTGTCCACGACTTTGTGTACCTGGGTTCAACAATCTCTGACTCGCTCTGTATTGACCAGGAGCTCAACAAGCGCATCGGCAAGGCAGCTACCACCATGTCCAGACTTACAAATAGGGTGTGGACCAACAGTAAGCTGACACAGCAAACCAAGATCCAGGTCTACAGAGCATGTGTCATGAGCACCCTCCTATATGGCAGTGAGTCCTGGACATTACACACTCGGCAGGAACGTAGACTAAATGCCTTCCACATGCGCTGCCTTAGACGCATTATGGACATCGCTTGGCAAGACAAAGTGCCAAACAACACCATCCTGGAGAGTGCTGGAATCCCCAGCATGTACAGCACTCTGAAACAGAGACGCATGCGCTGGCTCGGTCATGTGGTGAGGATGGATGATGAACGGATTCCCAGGGATCTCCTCTATGGAGAACTAGTTCAGGGAAAACGTCCCATAGGTCGACCTAAACTGCGCTACAAAGACATCTGCAAGAGAGACCTGAAGGCCCTGAACATCGACCTGGACACCTGGGAAGCTGCAGCATTAGATCGAACGGCTTGGAAACTGATTATTCAGGACGGTCTCTTCAAGTTTGAAGAGACGCTTGCCCAGCAGTCCGTGGCGAAGAGACTGAGGCGAAAAAATGAGGCCCAAAGCCAGACAGACAGACCAGCATCAGTCTTCCCCTGTGTGAAGTGTGGAAGGGAAAGTAAATCCCCTATAGGTCTGTTCAGCCACACCAAACACTGCACCAGGAGCAGTGGAGCCACTGTCCGGGGCGCGACTCCATAGTCTCTCGAGACTGACGGATGCCAATGAGAGGATTAGGGTTAAGGTTAGGAATATAGCCACGCCCACCTTGGCGAAACACTGAAGAAAGTGACTCAAAGAGTCTTCTACTGAGCCACCCCGGTCATCAAATTATTGGCTCAGGAAAGCAACGAAAACGAAAAAATCTTCATGAATTCAAGGCTTCATGGGGTGTGTAATTGATAGAAAATAAGTAGTTAGGCCTACTACTCCTTTAACGCCATGCCAGTGTTTAGTACTGCAGTTCCAAACACTGCTTTGTCACATCACACATCACGAATACCTAATTTGCTGTGGTAGTCATTAAATATCTCTATACTCGTGTTTATACAATGTTTATACAGCATTAGTACTGCATGTGATGATAGTCATCGTACAAGTATTTCTTCATGAATTTATACTAAATACTATATATAGATGACTGTATATTTACCGGTTCACAGCATCTTGTGTGGGGACACCTGGGGTCCTAACGGATCGTTACGGGTCTGTAACTCTGAGAGTTAACGCGGAGGATTTTATTTTAGTGTGAAGATTAGGGTCCCCGAGATTTAACAATGCTATCAAATGGGGGTCCGTGGCCTGATGCATAACAAACTGGGGGTCCTTGAAATGAAAAACCTTGCGGATCTCGCTCCTCCTGGAGATACATCTATGATAGTCTTGATCCAAGGCAAGGTTTGACACTGATCCTAGATCAGCAATTAATGGAACGTTCGCCTAAAGCAGGGGTCTGCAACCTTTTTGACATGGAGTGCCAAGTTTTAATTCTCTTGATAGTGAGTATGCCATATCAACATTAAGTTTAATTATGACACCACATCAAAATGTAATATTTCCAACTGATTTTGATTGTCCATAGGCTATACATAACAACATCTATCTTTTTCTTCTTTAGAAATATTTTCTTTCACATCAGGATGTAATGATCATTAGACTGATGGAGCAATAACCAAACCTATCTCTCAGACTCCCGAGTTGTATGGGGACTTAATTTAACGGACTAAACTTTTTTTTAAATATTTAACTAAAAAAAAAAAAAACCTGGATTAAAATACACATAATGTATTCACAGTGAAGACAGTACAGGGAAATAACATTTTCTATTAATGTGATCTTCTGAAAGTCTTCATCTTCATCATTTTGTCACAGTGTGTGTGTGTGTGTGTGTGTGTGTGTGTGTGTGTGTGTGTGTGTGTGTGTGTGTGTGTGTGTGTGTGTGCGTGTGCGCGTGTGTGTGTGTGTGTGTGTGTGTGTGTGTGTGTGTGTGTGTTGCGCTATGATTTTAAACTGACAATCTCAATGTCCGGAATTATAAAAAAATCCCAGACATCTGATAGAAAATAACGGTCATACGTCTTTTTTTTATGCATTAATGGCAAGCAGGTGCGCAAATGCAGCCTAACACTTAAAGAATTATATTTTGGATTGAACTATTTGCGTGGCACATGCTGTGTTTGTAATGGCTTGTCAATAATCCATTGTGTATGAACATACCTTCTTCAGAATAACGAACAATCAAAGGGTCGGTTACTGTGCACAAATGGGCACTTCAGATTAATCCTTCATAGCGTGGCTCAGCTGACTTGTTAAGGCTATTAATGATAGGCTACTCACAGGTTATACAGTGGGTGCCACGTCCGTGCGTCTGATTGGGACAGCTTTGGGAAAGTTGATTAGGCATTTGTGGGAATCTTGTAGTCTTCTCATAGAGCTTTTCAGTTCAAGTGGTGGAAACGTTTTGACGTGTGTCCACTAGGGTTTAACATTTTCCGGGAAATAGCTAATTTCAATTCCCGGGAATTTTCAGACCTTTTCCCGGGCTTCCCGGGAATTCCCGTTAAAGGGTAAAAAAAAAAAAGTGCCCACTAAAATGCATTTATATGTAGATACTTAAATAGCCAATTTTACACCGAGGTGCCCAAATGTCCCTATTGTGTCCATCTATGAACTTGCACTAATAATGACTTAAGTTGATTTTTTAAAATCATATAAATATAATAATATAAATATAATAACCTATAGTGCCCTGCCCTGGCGGAGATCTGCCATGTTGCGCAGCAGCGGGTGAAGACAATTAGCTTAAACGAGGAGCTGCGCTCAAAACGCACTCAAACAATGTCAAACTCTAGCTGCTGAAATAAACCTTTCATTTGTATCATTATTGACAAGAGAATTATTTATATATTGTCCATCACAGCGCCGGTGAGGTCACAGCTTATCTCTACTTTTGTAGGATATTGATTTGATAGCCTAAACTTGTCATTTGTTTGCAGTTTATATTAGGCTACTTGCTGGATATTATAAGACTCCATTTTGGGATGTTGGCTGTATGTTGTCTATTTATTAATCTATATTTTGTTGTTGATCAAATGTGGGGTTTTGTAGTGTGATTTTGATGTGCACATGCATGCGCTGCCAGCAGCACTGACAATCAATGACACAGACAGCTGTTGTGCAGTTCACTTGTTCTACTGGGTAGTTCTTGTAAAATGGTAGTTTGAACGTTCTAAAATGCAAGTGTAGGTAGAGTAGGCTACATTAATGATGATAAAAAAAAATCGGACCACATCGGTCTAATACTCTCACTCTCTCTCTCTCTCTCTCTCTCTCTCTCTCTCTCTCTCTCTCTCTCTCTCTCTCTCTCTCTCTCTCTCTCTCTCTCTCTCTCTCTCTCTCTCTCTCTCGCTCTCTCTTGCTCTCTCTCTCTCCAGCTCTCCGGTCTGTCGTCTCTCTCTCTATCAAAAGCATTGCTTGGCTTGCGCGCATTTTAAGCTGGAATATAGGCTCGATCAAACCTACCTACTGTTTATGCAGCGTTTCACTTGATGTTGAATCTCAACTAGTCAACTGGTGTCTACCGTATTGACAGCAGAGGAAGCAGTGAAATCAGCATGCGCAGGGCAGGCATGGGGCATCAAGGCCACTTGTGTTTTATTTTGTTCATTACTGTTACATTCAGTGCGTCCCATATTGGTTCACAACGGGACGATGGGACCCTGCCCTGGTCGGCAACGCGGCAAGTAACTTGCCTAATTATAATAGTAATAATTCCTCCACGCTGTAGATAGGCCTTTCTACTAATTAGTATTCATTTCTAACAAGAAAAAAAAAAAAACGGGAAGCCCGGGAACCGAAGTGAATTCCCGGGATGGTAAAAAACCCCGAATTCCCGGGATTCCCGCATCCCGGGAATCCCGGTGTTAAACACTAGTGTCCACCTTTATGATTAACATCGTGTTTCACCTGGATGCAACAGTCACAGTGTGGATAGTCTTTAGGCATCCATGTTGGATGTTTCATCTTCAGACGCGCTTGCATTGTTGTTTATTTCTAAAATTAATTTGATCGTTGAGCAATAAGGGATAGGACTAGATACGTTTTTAACTTCATCCTATGCCCTTTTCGAACACCCCAGAGTCAACATGTATTTGTTTTCATATTTTTATATTTCTTATTTTAAGTGTATTATGTTTATTTTATGTATTCCTTTTTGTCTTTTAACAGTGTTCGAAATAAATCAATCAATCAATCAAAAAAAAAAGTGGTAGGACACCGTGCCAACATTACTATCCTCTCGTTTGAAAGTTTCTGTGATGTATTTTTACTTGCAATGATACAACTTGTTTTGACTGTTCAAACTTCCTGGCAGAGATGTGTGGACCTTACAAGGGGTTTCTAGCCATGGCTGCCAGTTCCCACCTGGCGTTGGGTGGGAGTTCTGACTGCTCCAGTCCATACTGAATAACTGCTTGCTTGCATAATGTCTTCAGACTAGGACTCAAGTCCAAGATGTGCAAGTCATCAGCCCTTTCCCAATCAAAGAGGATGACACGATCTCCCACGGTGCAACAGCAACAAGCAACTGTGCAACGAGACGGATAAAGGGTATCCGTCTCGTTGCACAGTTGGGCTCCCTTGGGCTCGACCTTCTTCCAGGAGAAAGTCTTTGGATTGAATTTCCACAGTGCATTGGAGCACAGCATCTGGAGCAAGCCACCAAGTATGTACAGTTCTCCATTGTAGGCAAAGGCTGAATGACCAATGATGTCTACTGGTTTCTGTGTAAAAGGTGTGCTCAGCCAGCAGTTGGTCTCTGTGTCAAACACTCTCATGTCGTAGTGGAAGTCCCACTGGGCCCGCTTGCCCCCAATTACAAACATCTTTGTCCCGATGATGGTGGCAGAGTGCCAAAATGAAGCAGGTGGAAGAGTGCCTCTGGGGCTAATTAAAGCCCAGGACATTGTGGTGGTGTCCAACGTGTAGATGTCATTAGTGCATCCAGTCAGCCTCTTGTATCCTCCATGGATATACATGACCATCCCCAAGACACAGGCTGAGTGACCCCATCTCGCCTCTGGAACAGTCCCATATACCCTGGGTTTCAACCATCTGTGGGTGTCGACATCAAATGCATTAAGCACGTTGCAGTAAGGTATACCCCCCCCAGATGTAGATCTGGGGGGGTCTTCTACCAGCTTCTACCAGCACAGCTGTGTATTCGGAGCACATAGAGGGAACCTCAGGGGGATCCTGTCCTCTTCCAGTTGTCACTGGGGGTAACTTCCTCCAGCACAAAGATACTATGTTGAAGACGTGCACCTCGACCTGATTACTGTTGCTCTCTTCGTGTTCAAAGCAATACACGTGGTGCCCTATTGCAACAGCAGCACGATTGGCTACGTTCAGCTTCCCTCTCTGGTGTACCGTCCAGCAAAGCATTTTACACACCAGCACCAGCGTTTCATATAAGGTAATAGGCTAAAGGTTGCTAAATGACATTCTGTTCATTTGGCTTCCCATTTTAAAGGATCATGAATTGGTTGTGATGTCATTGCATTATGATGTCATTATGTAGAATAAACAGTGACGTTTGCAACATTTATGATTTGGAATTTGTGGTTTTGATTTGTTCGTCAGTACAATAACATCAGTCATCTCCATATGTGGGCATATCGAGAGGCAGAAAGACATACAGACAGATACATAGGTTACTATACATTTTTGGGGTTACAGACATGATAACTGACCTCTTCACACTTCCCTGATCTTTCCCTGTAAAGTCATGTTTTCCCTCCATTTTACTCTACTATGTCTAATGAAGAAAGAATATAAAGCAATAGTTGCTGTTTTGATGTTTTATTTCTGAACATATTGACTTAAAACTGGACAGGAAAAAATGTTGGCCACGGTTTAATAAATCTGCTCAGGAGGCACTATTTCTTATTTTCTAATGTCCTTCTAAGCAAGTTGCAGTTGGGTAAAGGGTGTACTTGGATTCTAGCCTGATTCCAAACCATAGACCCCACCCACTCTCTGAGTGGACTGCCTCTTGTTCTGGTGTTCAAATGTGAGCCTAGGATATCTTCGATACTGTTCAGTACCGTCCAATGAGAGTCGGAGGTGGGGGTGGGTCTAACGACAAGCCAATCAGCGAATATCTGCTAAAGCAAGCTGTGCGATGACGTCAGATGTAGGGGGATCCGTGGATCTCTTGTGATTGGTTTAGGGATATTCGAATCCCCTCCCCCTTATAATCGCCGACACTGCAACCAATTTCAGACTGAAGCTCCACGCAGCTTCAGGCTGATAATCAGGCTACTTGGATTCAGTAATCAGGGAAAGGGGGAACTAAATCTTCAAATTTGTAGTGTTCCACTTCCATTTTTGTCAGCTTATTTTTTTCCCCATCACTTCCAATTTCACTTGTTTGTCCTGTATCTGGTAGGAGTTCTCTCTCCTGAACATTTATTTTTAGCGGCGCGGATCCTGCTCTATACCTTTAGGTATAGAGCGGATCCTGCTCTATACCTGACTTTGTCCGTGTTCACCGTCAACGTTCTGATTGGTCAGACACGTCAACGTTCTGATTGGTCAGACACGTCAACAAAGTGATTGGTCAGACACGTCAACAAAGTGATTGGTCAAGCTTCACGTGACACGTGGCTATAAACACATTATAAACACATATCGAGCGCCGCTACCTTCACACAGGGTGTGGTTTTGATTTTACTTAAGAGCTGGAGAGACGGGGGACCCCTGTTACTGAACAAACACAACAGCAATGATTACCATCACAATTTAGAGCTACGTACTGTAACACTTATTTTCACAAAACATACTTGCATCCCTTTAACTTCATGACTGGAGATACGATTGAATTAAACAAAAGTTAATTCAAAGCAAAAAAAAACAACACGTTTTAGCTTTGATTTACTCACAGAGTCATTACAAAGGTTTTTTTCTACGTTCTTTGGCTGCTATGACTACTTTCCCTCAGCGTCGGGGGTGAATGGAGTTTTCTCTTCTGTACTCATTTTTATTGAGAATACAATATCCACTAACCTTATCAACAGCACTTATAAATGGATGAGAGACAAACTGAAGTCTTTCATTCTCAGTATCACGATTGAAGATTCAATCATTTTATTACTATTTCAATAAAATATTGATCGGAATTTGTCTCGGTGTATGTTTTGGTGTAGACACAACAATACAGCATAAATAAATACAAAAAGAACATACTGGTTGTCAGAACCCTGGTGACTGAGGACCACCAGGGTTCCAAATGGACCCTTATAGGTCTGTAACTCAGAGAGTGTACAATTGGAACCAAATGGACCCTTACTGTTCCATTTCTGCATTCTCTGACAGTGTACATTAAATAGAAACATATATAAATAGAGCAAAATCTAATCGGAGTCTGTGGGCTAATACATATAAAAAACTAAAAAACATGCTCCTCGGAGCACAGGTCTCCGCCATGTCAGGTATAGGTTAGTGTGGGCCAGCAATGTTCGGAATTCGCCAATCAGGCTGGAATGTGAAAAATCAGACGTATCGGACGGATCCGTCTTGATCACTTGACTAAAGAGATAATATGTACCCATTTGCGTGATGTTTGGACAATATGGTTCTGCTCTGGCATCCAGGGAGTGTGTGTGCACAGTTTCGCTGCGATCAAGCCAACAGTGGAGATTAGCTGATCACAGACGGAGGGGGCGACGGACACACACACGGACACACGGACGGACGGACAGGGTGCAAAACATAGTCTCGGCTATGCCTTTCGGCCTGGCGGAGACAAAACTAGGGGACACGGTCAGGTTGCATTTGTGACAATGGCTCTCAACATGTGAACTCTGATTTGGGGGGCAGTTTTAAGTTTTTTAGCATTTGGAATAAACTGTCTGCATTCTACTGTTGTTTGTGTTTATGAAGCATTACATTGTAGAATGTTCATTTAGACAGGTAGTAGGCCTACATACATCAGGGATCTCAACCTTTTTAATATCAAGGACCCCCAGTTTGATAAGCATTAGGCCACAGACCCCCATTTTATTATTTTATTTTTAACCTCTGGGACCCTAATCCCCAGTGTCAATTTAACTGGCATCGAGTACAAATTGTTCATTTAAGACCAAGGAATTTACTGTGTAAAACATCACACTATATTACACACACTGTATTATTTAGAATTAGTGTTAATCTTGCATTCCTCTGTACCTGTGTTGCATGACTCACACGCACCATTGGACATTACCACTTATAGCGATTTGCCAATTAGCGATAATATTTACGCAGGTGACTCCATGGCATCGGCACATTTATTGCTGAGGGTCATTTTTCATATTTTAATTTTTTAAATGTGGGTCCTGCCATCACCCGTAAGGGTCCATTTGGAGGTTATTTCAAGGGACAAAGCAGGTCTTTTGCTCGTTCTTTCACAGGTGGAAATATCAAAATCGTCTATTCACACATACTCTGTGCTGTACACAATGTCCGTTGCCATGGTTATGGTGTCAACATCCCTAACCCATTCCCTCTCCGTTTCTGAGGTGCTGCTCATTCTGCTCTTGCTCAGCTGCACAGAGTATTGATTTCCCTCTGAAGTGGAGAATATACAGGGATTTCTGATGGCAGGACCCTCATTTAACCCTCATCATGAAATTGCACGCCAAGTGTTAGTTTAACTGTGAAAATTGACCCACAAACGCGCCGATGTCACGGAGTCACGTGACCTGTGTAAATATTATGGCTAAGTAGTCAATCGCTATAAGTGGTACACTCCAAGGCACATGCTGGTCATGCAACACAGGAACACAGGAATGCAGCACGAACACTAAATAATACACCAGCGTAATGTTTTACACAGTAAACTCCATCTTAAATTATCGATTTGTAACAACACAGAGGTGCTCAACATTTTCTGGATCAGGACCCGCATCCTGCGTCAATACATACCGCAGTGGTGGAAAGTAACAAAGTACATTTACCTACAGTAAGTACTGTACTTAAGTACAATTTTGAGGTATTTGTACTTTACTTGAGTATTTCCAATACTTTTACTTCTACTCCACTACATCTCGGAGGCAAATATTGTACTACATTTCACTACATTTATTTGACAACTTTAGTTACTAGTTACTTTTCAGATATAAATCATGATATAATGAAACATACATTAACCACTTTAACCCTATTTCATACCTAGGCTATTTGAAAATAGCCGATCTACAAGCTCACAACGCGTCGCGTTGCGACACGTGAGCTTGTAGATCGGCTATTTTCAAATATGTTGTACTTTTACTTTTGGTACTTTAAGTACATTTTGATACCAATATTTTTGTACTTTTACTCAAGTAAATTTTGAATTCCGGACTTTTACTTGTAATAGAGTACTTCTACATTGCAGTATTGATACTTTTACTCACTGTAAGTAAAACATTTGAGTATTTTTTCCACCACTGTGCATTAGATTATGAGGCGCAGCGGGCAGGACCGACGGACGGACAGAAAGACAGAGTTTTAAATCATCAACTGATATAAAATGGTCAAGTTTCAAGTACTTTTTTTTACCCCAGATTATTCCAAGATGATGGTGCAGCATAGCTCAAAATCTGTCCTTGTGTTCGGGACGTTATATAATGCACAATTCTATGATCTCAGCCTGTCATTCCCATGACTTAGTAAGGTGAGTGGCATGCTTATAAAGCAAAGATTTTTTTGCTTTAATTTAAGAATATATCAAGGATTAAAGGACTTATGAAGCATAGCGTTAGTTCATGCAGGACACGGAAGTCGTGCACGCCAAAGCTGTAACCAGCAGTCAGTCAGCTGATGTGAACATCAGCTTTCTATTCCCCATTCACAGCCCAGCTGGTCATTACATCACACACTCATTATCCAATCACAGCTCACGCTTGAGCAAAGAGGTTCCTATAAATACGGCTTCATATTCTCTAGGTCTTTCTTGGTTGCTGAACCAATGCATTTTGCTAGCTGCTGCGAGCTTCATCTGCTGCTCATCTACTGCTCATCTACTGCTTTGTGCGCTGCTCTATGATATTTTGGTGCTATATGAGATGAGTCTGCTTATGATGCTGACTTTTACCACTGCTACAGCAGCCAATGCTTCTTCTATTATTGCTGCCAAACACTAATGTGCTCATAGCTTAAGCTAATAGCATGCTTGCTGCCATGTAGAAATTAGGAATTGTTTGTAGCACAAAGCTAATACAGCATGCTTGCTGCCCAGACAGTAGAAGCTTGATTTATTTGTAGGCTACTCTCTTCACCATGTGGTAAGTTGAATTGTTTGTAGCTTAAAGCTAACATAGCATGCTGCTGCATTTAGAAGTTTGTTGTTATACAGCACTGCACAGTTAACATGGCATGCTTTCTTCCCATGTGGAAAGCTTCAATTGTTTGTAGCTTAAAGCTAACATAGCATGCTGCTGCATTTAGAAGCTTGGTTTGTTATACAGCACTGCACAGTTAACATAGCATGCTTGCTTCCCATGTGGAAAGCTTCAATTGTTTGTAGCTCAAAGCTAACATAGCATGCGTGCTGCCATGTTTAGAAGCTGTGTTGTTATACAGCAATGCACAGTTAACATAGCATGCTTGCTTCCCATGTGGAAAGCTTCAATTATTTGTAGCTAGAAGCTAACATAGCATGCTGCTGCATGTAGAATCTTTGTTGTTATACAGAACTGCACAGTTAACATAGCATGCTTCCTTCCCATGTGGAAGCTTGAATTGTTTGTAGCTTAAAGCTAACATAACATGTGGAAAGCTTGAATTGTTTATAGCTTAAAGGTAACATAGCATGTGGAAAGCTCGAATTGTTTGTAGCTTAAAGCTAACAGCATGCTTTGCTGCCATGTAAAAGCTTTGATTTGTTTGTACAGTGCTGCAAAGTTAACACAGCAGCCTTGCTCCCCATGTAGGCTACTTCTTTTATTCCCAGCAGCAGACATTCCAGTGGTTTTAAAGAGCTTTCATCAGGTAATGAAACGCGGCTATTTTAGCATTTTTATGGCTTCAGGTATAGAAATATATGGAGCTAAATTTTTGGGCCGAAAGTTGATTTTTTTTACAAAATAAGTACTGCTTCTAAGTTCTAATGCTGTTCTGCTGAGGCACTCTTGACTCTGGGAATACCCACAATACATGGTGCAGTACCATCTAGTTGGCTCTAAAGCTTCAAGCAGAGCTTCCAACAGTTGTAGTGCTCTGCTAGCACAAATGCTTCTACTTATCAAAGCTGTTGTAGACAATCTGTGTGCAACGGGGCATAATATAAGACAAGAAGTCAAATTCAGACATGTATTCAAGCCAGGAAAGGAAATCACAGCATGTGTATCAAATCAGTGTTGCCATGTCTGCTTATTATAAGCGACTTTGGGATTGTGCTCTGTTAAGTCACTAGCAAATATGATTACTAAACAGGGTTCATGTGAAGGAACCCCAGATTCATATGTAATCATGGTACAAAAAATGTTTAATATTCTAAACACTTGTTTTGCGACTTGTTTTTATAGACTTGGCGCTTGTTTCTCTTACAATCTGGCAACACGCCGTGGTGGTGTCACGTGACTACTCCTTGGGAGTAATCAGGAAGTCTCATACATACAGCATGCATCTTGGGTATTGTAGTCTATGCAACTGACACGGTCATATCATGGTCAATTCAGTTCAATGCTACCGTGTGAGAATAAGGTGAAGGCAAGGGTGTTTTCTTTCTTAACTGGTCATGTGCAGGCATTATGGCAGTGTAACTGTCATGTTAAATAAGGTTCACAACTATCATGTCATGTTAAATAAGGTACACAACTATCATGGGATATTCAAGTTAATATAATCCACTCAGTGAAGCTGTTATTTCTGCATTCCTGTTCTATTCACTTAATTTATCGCTCAAGTTCAGGTAACTATTGTGGGTGGATTAGTTTGCAGATGCTTAAATAGATAATTACTTCATGGTGGATTAAAGTCTTGTGAAATGGGGCGGTTGCTTCAATTGTAGTGGGTTGTCCTCGAGGGGGTGCCATTTAGAGGGCAAGCAAAGGTTAATCTGATTCTCTGCTGCTTCAATTCTATCAGCTTATGACTTAGATGCAGGGAGCGGATTCATAGTGCATTGAATTAATTTGCATGTTACTTCACTTTTAGCTAACACATCTCGAGTTGGACAAAAAACACAGCAGGTGAAAGGCGGAAATCATATAATAGTCATTATTCATTGCAAGGATAAAGGGGGTTTACTTGTCTCTGACTCATACAGGTGCTGCTGGGTTAAGTTTCATTGGATGGTTGCAGAAAGAAGAAAACGTATGATGATAATTGCAATTTAAAATAATTGCTTATTGCAAACAAAGTCTTAAAGATGCATTGTGGTCTGCTTATTGCAAACGGTACAGTTACAGTACTCTTCAGCTGCTTGGTTCCAGCATTCACAATGAAGCAGCAGGTTGCCGGTCTGCAGCCATGAACGCTACTACGTTCACCATGAGTGAATGAGATAATCCAGCTGTTTGCTTGCAGATCTCCACAGCGTCCAGACGAGAAGGCTTGCTCTTGTGTGTGTCTTTCCAAAAGTTCATCTAGGTGGTGTTCTGCATGCTTGTGGAACTTGAAGCTTTTGTGGATCGCTATCTACGTATCTGAGATTGACATCAGGCATAAGTATGCTGCTGAAAGTGTTGGCTGGGTTCCACTGCACTGATTTGGGTAGTATGATTCTGTTTTGTATTGCGTTTCTTTATCTGTGCGTGATCGGTAAGGTCCGCAGTATGCTTACTGCTGCATATAGATATTACATTTTACACTCTTTAATTTAGTTTAGCTTGATTAATTAATTTCTGAGGTCTGCAGCATGCTGCTGCTACACATAGTTCACACTTTTGTAGGATGAACTTAACGGTTCCACTGCACTGATTTAGGTAGTATGATTCTGTTTTGTTTTGCATTTCTTTATCTGTGCGTGATGGGTAAGGTCCGCAGTATGCTTACTGCCGCATATAGTTATTACATTTTACTCATTAATTTAGTTTAATAAAATAATTTCTGAGGTCTGCAGCATGCTGCTGCTACACATAGTTTCACACTTTTGTAGGATGAACTTAACATCTTAAACTCTTAAACACTGTAAATCAGACAGGGGGGGGGGGGGAGGTGCAAACGTCATAATTTCTAACCCTAACCCTAACCCTAACTAAAACCATGTTTTGTCTCTGTTCTCCATGATCCAGTATCTGCAAAGACGTCCTCTGGCGAGGCAAGACTAATGTTCTTCCTGACCGGCAAGGGAAAGCCAAGGTCATGGTTCACGGCCCGGCTCTGTCTCCTCTACAAAAGATGTGGACTGCTGCGCAGCTGTATACCTCTCACTCATTTCCGCATTGCATTGGCGCAGCTACATTGGTCTAGGCTTAAACTTGAAGTTGCTCAAAAGCAATGAGTGGCATGTACTGTATGAGGAGACAGTTAAATAGAGTCTGCATTCAAAAGTGGTTGGCAATGGCATGGGTTCATTCTGATGAAGATAGTTGACCTTTTACGGATGCATTCTTGCATCCCTCTTATCTGAGCGGATAGGAAGTTACAGCACGCTGCTGTTACACGCATATGTTATTAATCAGTGGTGATTACAGGGGCGTTCCGTTGCTAGGGGCAACCAAGGAATCTCAACCCTATAGTACACATTCTGCTTAAGTACACTCCTGAAGTACAGGATCAACATGGATGTTGAACACACACATAGTATGTATCTCATTAATTGTAGTATGACCTCGTTTTAAGATGCATGCTTGCATTCTTTTAGTATAGCTTAAATAATTAAATGCTGAGGTCCACAGCAGCTGCTGTTACACATAGTTAGTACACTTTATTTATCATGAATGATAAACATTAGTTATCATTCATCATAGGATGACCTCATACATATATATATATATATTTATATATATCAGATTTCTTTAAAAAGAAATAGAATGTCCTTTTCGAATCCTATTCACGGTGCAGCATAGCAGTGGGCATCGTTTTAGGACACCGTCTAGGACTCCTGAGGTTCAGGAATCAACAGGTTTCTGCATTCATCAGGCCTGTTGAACACATAGACGCATGCTTGCATTTGTTTAGTTTAGCTTAATAATCAAATGCTGAGGAACTTCTGAAGCTCAGGATCAACATGGCTGTTTAACACACCAATGCATGCTTACATTTAAAGCACTCCTGACGTACAGGATCAACACGGCTGTTGAGCACACACAGTATATATCTCATTAATTGTAGGATGACCTCGTTTTAAGATGCATGCTTGCATTCTTTTAGTATAGCTTAAATAATTAAATGCTGAGGTCCACAGCAAGCTGCTGTTACACATAGTTAGTACACTTTATTTATCATGAATGATAAACATTAGTTATCATTCATCATAGGATGACCTCATACATATATATTTATATATATCAGATTTCTTTAAAAAGAAATAGAATGTCCTTTTCGAATCCTATTCGCGGTGCAGCATAGCAGTGAGCATCGCTTTACGATACCGTCTAGGACTCCTGAGTTCAGGAATCAACAGGTTTCTGCATTCATCAGGCCTGTTGAACACATAGTCTTAAGATGCATGCTTGCATTTGCGTGCGCATTCTATTTTAAGTCAGTAGCAGTCTTGCTACTTCACATAATATAGTATGACTGATAAAGGCGTTTTTTAGGCTTGGCGTTGGCTTCCGTGTGTTGGGGGGGATTTCTGTTATGCACTCTCTGAGTATCCTAGCTGCCGCTTGGCTGAAACCAGAGAGTATGCATTTATTGGTTTTGGGGGATTTGCTTAAGCATTCTCTGAATATATGCTTAGCAGGCTGCTTCGACAAAATTCAGTGAATATTCTCCCAAGAGCGGAGCTTTAACGCCAAGCTTAACTGTATTCCATTTGTGGCAATAAATGGTTCTTTATCTACTAAGACGAGAGTGTTTCTGATTGAAATGAAGCATAGCGTTAGTTCATGCAGGACACGGAAGTCGTGCACGCCAAAGCTGTAACCAGCAGTCAGTCAGCTGATGTGAACATCAGCTTTCTATTCCCCATTCACAGCCCAGCTGGTCATTACATCACACACTCATTATCCAATCACAGCTCACGCTTGAGCAAAGAGGTTCCTATAAATACGGCTTCATATTCTCTAGGTCTTTCTTGGTTGCTGAACCAATGCATTTTGCTAGCTCCTCCTCCACCCCAGCCTCCACCTTTTGATTAGAGTGTGCCATAGGCTCAAATACTTGTGATTATCATGTATATCTGCTTTGTTTAGAGTCTGGCTTAGGCTCAAATACTTGTGGTTATCATGTATATCTACTGTTTAAAATCTTGCTAGGCTCAAATACTTGTGTTTATCATGTATATCTGCTAATTCTAACTAATATGTTAATGTATTGCTTATTGTTGTCATTGTATCCCTATGGGGGATTTGCTTAAGCATTCTCTGAATATATGCTTAGCAGGCTGCTTCGACAAAATTCAGTGAATATTCTCCCAAGAGCGGAGCTTTAACGCCAAGCTTAACTGTATTCCATTTGTGGCAATAAATGGTTCTTTATCTACTAAGACGAGAGTGTTTCTGATTGAAATGTCTCAGCAGGATTTGGAAAAACTTGTCCATTCATTCATCAGTGTGGAAGAAGTACTCAGTGTATTTTTACTTAAGTTAAACCACAATACAAAAATTGCTCTAACAAACGTAAAAGGCTTGAGTAAAAATACAAGAGCATGAAGGCATACTTACAGTACCAAAGTAAAAGTAGTAGATTTTTTTTCAATTGTTTTCTATTTTGTATTTTTTATTTTTAAAATGAGCAGATCTACAAGTTCACCGCGCCTTGCGGTGCAACGTGTTGTGAACTTGCATCGGCTATGTTTTGAAGTGCCAAAGTGTTAAATAGTGCTTAATTGGTTAAATGCATGTTTTATATCAATAACTTAACTCTAAAAGTAACTTGTAACTAAGGCTGTCAAATAACTGTAGGGGAGTAAAAAGTATCAAGTACTGAAAAGTCAAAAGTGGACATACTGAAGTAGAGTAAAAGCGCCACAAAATTGTACTTAAGTACTGTACAGTACTTGAGTAAATGTACTATGTTAATTTCCACCACTGCTCGAGCCCATAGTTACCAAGAAAGTAGATAATATCACTCCAGTTCAGATCTTTACACAGGCTCCCTGTGTGTCAAATAATTGATTTAAAAATACTAGCACAATTAATTGTGTATCTTTTGTTGTGTTGTGTTGTGTTGTGTATGTTTTCCTCCTGATATTTGCATTGGCCCCAAAAATCCAGCGTTGGTCAGGATATAAAGCACACATACACAGGCCAGTCGTTTAATATTCTACAGATAGAAGCAGAAGCAAAAGCTTCGGTCTGTAACTTAATGAGCTTGACAATTAACACACAGGCACTAAGACTTCAACTGCTGACTTGTCAAAGATTATTGTAATGCTATTTCTGCTTTCTTACACAATTTACAGCTGAGTTACTGGAAGAGCGGAGAGATTATTATTATTATTGTCGGGCAGAAACCTTGTATCTCCATAGGTCTAGGTTTTTATTACGTTTTTGTAAATTAATGTTGATATTGCCGATCTACAAGCTCACAACGGGTCGTGAATTTGTAGATATGCTATTTACACTATTTCTGAAACATTTTGAAAGTTTTAAGTGGTTAGGTGTGTCTGTGGGTTTTTATAAATGTATAGATATTGAACTAATTTAAAGTATTGAGTTTTTGATTAGATAACTACGGATCCATTGGAACATTAACATTTATTTTTTTCTTTCTTCCATTTCCTGAAAAATTATATATATATATAATTTAAAAAATAACATTTACGGACATACAAGGCTTCCTTACTACAGCTATGAATATTCTATTTCACATCTCTCCACTCACTCCCCAGTGTAGAAGAACACAAGTGAAAAAATGTCATTAAAATAATCTTTGAAAAGTCAGCAATGGCCACTCCTCTGACTCTAATATTAATCATAAATGACCAAAAAAACACAGAGAAGAAGGTAAGTGGATGGTTTGAAATGTATGGTTGATTCTCTTCCCTGCTAGTTACAGTATTAGATATTTTCATTGAACTCCAAGATACGGAATAGAGCTTTGAAATTATGTTTTTCAATAGCATACCTACATTAGTTTTTGCATGTCTTCCCCTCTCATTCGACAAGGTCGTTTTTCATAATGCCATATTAAACACACTGGTTTCAACGCAGAGGTTTGAATTACAAGTGTCTGTCATTTAGATATGACAGATTCTGTTCTGCTGATAGATACATGGATAGACAGACAGACAGACAGACAGACAGACAGACAGACAAGAGAATTCCTGAGAATTCATGTTAAAAGGTACAATAATTCAAAGTAATGCATTGAAATCAAGGACAGTCTTTCATTTAATTGATTTGTGATTGTTTTTTTTTTTTTAAGGGGAGTCTAGCCGTCTATAAGGATTACATTAATCTCGCAAACTACTGGACTGATCAGTGCCAGACTTTATATTCACACTGCCAGTGGGCAACTGTGGCCTATACTTGAAAATCTATAAGAACATACTGTACACAGTAAGACACTGTTGAGAACACAGTTAAAATACTGTGAAAAAATATAAATACATATAAATACAAAACACAAACTAAATGAACATTAATATTAAAAAAATAAAGTGTAACTGTTGTTGTGGAACATTCCTTCCCAGCTCCCAAGTACTGTCGTCCAAACAGATCAACTTAAACTGACTTTTACTTAGTAGAATATGATGAATATGATGTTGATTATAATTTGGAGGACTGACAAAACAACTAACCAAAGATCTAGAACACTCGCTCTCAACATGGGGTCCGGGCACCCCCAGCAATCCTTGAGAGGGGGGAGAGTCAACTTAAAGGAGTAGTTCACCCAAAATATGACTTATTTTCTATCAATTACACACTCCATGAAGCATTGAATTCATGGTGTTTTTTTTTTTGTTTTTGTTGCATTCCTGAGCCAATAAGTTGATTACTGGCGGGAAGATGCTAATGTATCCGCTAGGAGACTCAAAGGAGACTCTTTGAGTCTCCTACTGGAGAGACCGCCAGTCATCATATCATTGGCTTAGGAATGCGACAAAAACAAAAAAAATCTCCATGAATTCAATGCTTCATGGGGTGTGTAATTGATAGAAAATAAGTCATTTTTTGGGTGAACTCCTCCTTTAACCCCTCAGCTTCGTCGATTGGACATGCTTTGCCTGACGTTCGTGCGGCTGCACCAATATAAGGTGCTACCGGACTCCATCCTTCTAACAGAGCACACTGCATCCTGTGTTGTGTAATGCTCCAATGTTCCACTGGGTGGTGCATCTGAAAGGAGGACCCGAGGGAAGGTATCCCGCCGCTGTGGCGGTGGGACACAAGGTGTACTCCTTCGGAGGCCACTGCAACAGACAGACCTACGACGGCGAGGACCAGGTTGATGTGCACGTCTTCAACACAGTGTCTCTGCACTGGAAGAAGCTGCTTCCGGTGACGACGGGAAGGACAGAGGAGGTTCCCTCCATGCGCTACGGCCACACAGCTGTTCTGATAGAAGATATCATCTACATCTGGGGTGGGGATAAGTACATTTATAATTTGTGCAACGTGCTTTACGCTTTCAACACCAACACCCATAGATGGTTCAAGACCAGTATTTCGGGGACCGTTCCAGAGGCGAGATACAAACACTCGGCCTGCGTCTTGGAGAAGGTCATGTATATCTTTGGAGGATACCTCTGGGAGTCTGGATACAATAATGACATCTACACGCTGGACACGGAGACAATGTTCTGGTCTTTGATTAGCACCAGAGGCACCCCAGCACCTCCTTCAGCATTTCACTCCGCCACCATCATCGAGACAAATATGTTTATATTCGGGGGCGAAGGGGCCCAGGACAGGGACCACTACAACAAAATCAAAGTGTTCGACACAGAGACAAGCTCCTGGCTGAGCACACCTTCTGCCTTGCTTACAGAAGGGCGCAACGGCCATTCAGCCTTTGCCTACAATGGAGAGATGTATATATTTGCTGGCCGCTACCGGAAATTCAATCTAGATACCTTCTCCTGGCAGAATGTTGAGGCAAAAGGGGAAGGCCCATCTTCGGCTTCGTGGAGCGTTAGGATGTGCTCTTGCATGGTGGGACATCGTATGATCTTCTTGGGAGGATACACACCTGGTGACGTCTACATATTAGACGTGTCTCCTAGTCTGAAGACGTTATGCAAGCTAGTGGTTATTCAGTACGGTCTGGAGCAGTCAGGACTTCCACACGACATTAGGTGGGAACTGGAATCCATAAACACCAACAGAAACAGCAGAAACATTTATCTATCCTAACAAAGTAGATGCCAATGTCAGAGAACAAGTTCCAGGCAATTGAACAGAAGGAAGGGAAAGAAGAGGAGACCGCCACCTTTAAAAGGAGCCCATTCATTCAGATGGGAAAGACACAGGAATGTGATCAGTGACACCCACCAGGAACTAAGCAGCATCACACAGGAGAACAGAGAACTCTACTAGCGACTGAACCGCACCAGGACAGAGATAATGCTGTGATGGAGATCTCTGAGAATGGAAACTTCTGCACCCAGGTGATCTCCATCAGGAATGAATGTAGAAACAGTAGGGTAAAGGATAAAGGAACTGACAGTTATGGAAGAGAACTTAAGATCCGGGAATGGGAGATGGAAATGTCACGCAAAGGTGGAGACCTTTGTGTGTTTTTTGTTAACTGCTTGGCACAGGGTCTGGCGTCTAGAACAGCGTCTGTCTGTCTGTCTCCAACTGCACATTTTGGCAAGACCATCGTCATATTGATGATGTCATAACGTCATGACGTGGTTCACAAACTGCTCGCCTAGTAACCTGTGTTTTATTTTTATGTTTTTGTATGGCATGGCTCTACAAGTCGCTTGCCATCTATGAGAGCTATCTGGCTGTACAGTAGCCTACAGTGTTCATTTATGTTTTCGTCAAGGTTCCGTCTTTGGAAATGAAGCCAGTGCGGAAGTAGTGAAAACGCTGAAGTTTTCATTAACGGCCTACTGGGTGGCGCTAGTTTCCCTCCTGCTGGTTGCAGAAAACATTTCTTACCTATAAAGACAATGGAAATATGACTCGAGTTTACGCTTGGTTTTATTACCTTAGTAAACCTTTTCATGAAGACGTTATGGTTTCAATCGATAGTTTCAAAGTGAAAAGTGAAAACATAGTCTCCTGGCAGAGACAATTATAAAGAAGGGTATGCTTCTACTGGTCCACTGGTGAGTGAAGACCCACCTTTGCTCCCCTTCCCACCCAATAGCATTAGTTTTCCAGTTGCATTTGCGACTCAAAATACAAGATGGTGGCTTCAAAACAGGTCTGTAGAAACCAATGGGTGACGTCACAGCTCCCTCCATCCATTGTTTTTTACAATCTATGAGAAGGACTTGTGTGAGATGGACTCGCACACAGGAATAAAGAAATCAGACTGATATAGGTTGGTTGCATATAAAAGTCCTCGTTAAAAGATCCAGGCTGGCAGTCTAATCAAAGACTCAGAGCACCTGGCTCATATTAATCTGCTTTCCTTGAATTTTGCCGTTTCCAACATGGCAGCCATGTAAACAAACACATAATGTCGTTTAAGCTAAACTGTACATTCAAGAATGTTTTTGAAAACATTTGAAGTGAAACATAGACAATGCAGTAACCAAATATTGATTCTATTTGATCAACACTTAATTCCCATTGTTTTTCAGCGCAACGCCGACCGTGTTGCAATGGACGCACCTGGCATAAATGAATGGATTACTTTCATTAACGTAAGCAACAAAATCCTTTAGACAATCCTTTTGTTGTTACTTTTGGGTCAATTTATACATGTATTTTAAGTAACCGTGTATTAAGCGGGATAATCAATGGGGAGCAGGT
Source organism: Gymnoscopelus microlampas (assembly GCF_963454915.1). Taxonomy (NCBI): domain Eukaryota; kingdom Metazoa; phylum Chordata; class Actinopteri; order Myctophiformes; family Myctophidae; genus Gymnoscopelus; species Gymnoscopelus microlampas. Next base: position 9,869,726 of record NC_139949.1, read on the forward strand.
CATTTGAGAATGAAACCCCTTCAGGATGAGAAAGAGGGTTTGTTTGCTCAATAATGATCCCCATTGATTATCCCTGGCCTAATTAGCACTCAATCAAGAGGAGCCAATTGGACACACCTGAACACATCTGTAATAGCAAGGGTCAGCTGACAAGAGAAAAAAAACAGCCTCACAAGCAATGAAAAAACAGCGACAGAACAATATAGCCACATGAACACATTCCTTTGTATGGGCATACAGAAGATTGACATCTAAATCATTGGCATTATTTATCTAATCTATATTATACATTTGGCAAGCCCATGTGTGTCGGTTATCAGTGTCCCCTGAATTTGGTACATAACACAACAAGAACATGGCATATTTCAGTTCAACACTGCCCACAAAGTGCTTGGTTTATTTAGCCATTGTTTTGTCTACTTCTCATTGCTCACTATACATTTGCCTCTTTGGAGCATATTTATTTTCTTTCAACAATATTTCCACCCCCTGGGAACCACACCGGAAAGGAACACCGTGCACCGTTAGCAACAGTTAGCCGAAATGGCTAATATAAACTTGAACATTTGCTACTTACTATGTCTTCGTAGCCACCCTGCTCATGTCCAGATTCCCACCCCAGCCACGTTTATATGTCCATTATTTTCGTGTCCTATCCCAAAGCAAACTTTATTCACCACGTCACAGTGTTATAATGACTCGGTTTAAATCAACAAAAGACACTCGACTTTACTGTTTACAGGACTTCATAGGGTTGCCTCGCCTCACGCGAGAAACAAGCAAGAATTTGCCTCCGCTCCTGCTCAGTCAAAGTTGCTTATAATAACTGGACATGGCAACACTGACCCTAAATGGGTGCCAGGTGTAGCGAGAGAAACAAGCATCCAGGTCTATGAAAATAGGCTCCACTCTTGCTAATCCAAAGTCGCTTATAATAAGCGGACATTGCAACATTTCCACTACTCAACGTTTTTGCACACACTTCCCCCTGTTGCTTTTCATCAGATCATTTTCATTTTCATCACACACATTCTTCAACAACGACCATCAACACGCCTTTTTCATTGCTGCGTGTGTTTTGCTTCCCTGCTCCATTCAGGTCAGTACAATAACAAACTAAAGCTCTACAGCAGGCTTTATCAAATCCTATATTTTCAACAAATGTCCGTTTGTAAATGAGTGTTTCAGCTCAGTACAGTAAACAAACTACCGATCTACCTCAGAACAGCAGGTTTTATTAAATTGTACTTTCCAACTAATGTCCGCTTGTAAATGAGTGTTTTAAAGTGACATCTTACACACACACACACACACACACACACACACACACACACACACACACACAGTTCAGCAGTCTGATGGTAGCCGGGTGGAAGCTGTTGAGAACATGCAGCACAATGTTGGCAAAGAAAGAAACCTGTCGCAATGTCCAGAGAAAAGTGAAAGAGGGTTAAAAAACCTCTTTGCCAATGTCATCAACAGATAACAACAATACACGCAATATTCAATGAAGAAGCTTAAGACATCAAAAACAATTTGTGTTTGAAGCCTGGTCTTCATTGAATATTCAATGATATAATGAATATTCACTTCAGTATTGCCGACTTCTTGCAGAGAACATTATTTGACAGCTGTCAGATTCACCTCTCCCAGTCAATTTAAATTGTTGTCTTTGGGTGTTTAATGTGTCGAGCCTATTGTATTACGTTTAGGCCTAGATTACTGGGTTTGATGAGTTTGTATCACCATCTGAGGTAAGGGTTGTTGGGTTATGCTCTGCATGTGGATAAAGTGTGTCTAAAGTGTGTATTATGCTAATAAAAACATATTTAAAATATTGCTTTGATGCTCATATTAACCTTAGGAAATATTAAGTTATTTTTTTAGTTAGCACAGGTTGCGACAGGAGCGGTCCCTACTAAGTGAAACACAAACTATTTCTATAATAAATAAAATATTTAAGGTGTTTTTTATTTGCAATTTTAGTTATATAGGGCAATTATAATGTATTCAGGCATATAAGGCTTATTAGCCAGGGATCATTTTAAGCCGTATTTCAGATATAGTGAAAATAGCCAATCTACAGCTTGTACATCAGGTATTTTCAAACAATCTTCCCAAAAAATGTTAAGATTGTACACAAACATTGTACGGGGGCCCCTGGAACAAAAGTATTTTCAGATGGGGATCCGCAGCCAAATTCATATAAATGTGGGGGTCCTTGACATGAAAAACTAATCCGGAAGGCACAACAGCAATGCTTCTATTTCGTAAGAAGGCTGTGGTGGAGAGCCGGACTGCCGCAGAAACTCGTGTTGAACTTTCAGCGGTGCACAGTGGAGAGCATCCTGTTGGACTTGCATCACAGCGGGGTGGCGTGTATGCCAGCTGGAGGCACCAGGATGGACCAGAAGGCTCTGCGGAGGGTCAGCGAGATGCCACAACACTCCACTGGGACACAAGCTGCCGGCGGTCCACAACATCTATCTAGACTCCTATCAGGCCCTGATGTCGGGGGCAGTGGCCTCCAACACAATCTGTGACCCAACCCACCCTGCACAAGACCCCTGCAAACTGCTCCCCTCTGGACATGAGGACATTTTACACAGACACAGCCTTTTTCCAAAAGCTGTTAAACCATTAAAACCAGGAAAGAATCAGTGTCATTTTAGATTTTAGCGTTGGCTATTCAAAAAAAGATATACAAGCTCATAGCGTGGCACAAAGTGACGCGCTATGAGCTTATCTGCATTATTTTTTTTATTGTGAACATTTGTGCAAATCTTTGAATATATATATATTTTTTTAAAGCTAACATTTTGAACTCAAAACTTTGCTACTGGGGGTCCCTGGAACAAAATATTTAAAAATGGGGCTCCGCGGCCAAACACATATCATTTTGGGGGGTCCTTGACATGAAGAAGTTTAAGCACCACTGATACAGAAAACATATTTTCAGAAAACTGTTTTAAAATACATTTGTAAAATCGGCCTCAGGTCTTAATGGTTTAAAGCTAACTTTTTATTTTAGTGACAAGAATGTTATGTATGGTAGAGCACTGGTTCTCAATGCCGGGTCTTGGGACCACAGGAGGTCAAAATGGACACTCTCAGAGTCAAATAAACACAGAGGCTTTCACAGTGTAGATTGGGGTCCAATAGGTTAAAACAAAATAAAATAAAAATGCATTAAATGGGGGGTCTGTGGCCCTAAGGCCCCAATTAATATCAACCTGGGGGTCTTTGAAATGAAAAAGGTTGAGAATTACTGGTAGGCCTATAGACTTCATTCACGCCCATGGGCATCATCTGTGACCCCTCTGCACACAGACTAAACAAATCTCCCCCCTCCCAATGCCTAACTTTTTCGGAGTGAATAAAATACTATTTTAGCCAATCTGTATGGTATAGAGCATTGGTTCTCAAAGTGGGGTCCGGGACCCCAAGGGGTACTTGAGGGGGTTCCAGGGGGTCCCCAGCTAAATTATGGATAGGAACCAAATGACCTTAAGGGTCTGTAACTCTGAGAGTGTGTTACAACCTTATAAGGTCTAGAGGATATAAGGGTGGAACATTCTTCAAACCAGTCAGGGTTAACCAAAAAAAGTGTACAGTTTATGAATTAACAACTTAAATTCACAGGGGATCAATAAACAGGGAAGGCATAAACATCAGGGTGGCCAAAGCCAAAATGCTCCCTACCTGAAAAGAAAACAAACCAAACGACACCAAAACAAAAAGTACAATCTAAACTCCCTACTGTACCTAAGAGAAACAGGGGGAAAAGGGGGAACAAAGAAAATGGCAGCACACCCCTATCAGCTTCCCTGTTCAGAGCATAGACTGTATAAATGAGATGGACAAACCCCCTCCGCTGCTTTCTACAGACCGAAAATGAATCCTTTGCTGCAGACTGTAAGTCCGCCATCTTTCAGTACGCGTCAGAATGAGTTCAGACCATTATTGGTTGGGTAACTTGTCAATCAAGAGCGGGGGGCGGGGAATGAATGCTATTGGTTGTGTAGCGTGTCAATCAAATCATCCCGCCCCTCCTAGAGAATAGCCTACTTTATCGTCAGTTTTATAATAAATAGAACCATAATTTAGCAAAACGCATATCCTGATGATTGAAAGGAGACTTTAAACTAGCGACTGGAAGCATATAGAATTTATGACAATTTTTATTACAGTAAGAAAATCGAGTCTGAAAGTTGGTAAAAACCCATCGGCTTGCGTTAAAATAAATTCTTTCTGAACTCACAGGTCGGCACGGGTGAAACAGCGCCTCTCGCTGGACATTTACTAAACATCCGGGTTGGCCTCATAGTAAATATCTCAGCCTTGCCCCTTGGTTCAGAGGTACTCAGGAAAAGGTTTGGGATGTAATTATGAAATAGCTTATATTTAGAATTGTCTATACTTTGAACACTCAGTAGTAAAGGTACCTTCCGCACTAAGCCGGAAGGTATGGCACACAGCCTACAGACCTACTAAAGACTAGCTAACTACAGCAAAAAGGGATCAGCAGCATGTGGTGTTGCAATGCTGAAAGAAAACTTGTGGGTTGATCTTTCCAGGCTTTTATAGTGGCTGGTTGATTTGGGGAATGGGAGCCAGGTGTGTCCCCAATCTCCACGCCACTCCTCCAATCTCCATGGCCACTCCCACCTTCATTCATCCTGCAGCACTGACAGAGGGTTAAACACACACACACTATGGCCATATAGGGCCGTAACAGAGTGTACGAATGGTATACTCTCAGAGTTAAATTAACATTGATTTTACAATATGAATTGGGGTCGCAGAGATAGAAATGCCATTAAATGTGGGTCCGTAGCCCTAATGCATGTCAAACTGGGGGTCCTTGAAATTAAAATGGTTGAGAATCACTGCTAGAGCCGTAAAAAATCTTCCCTTATATGGGGAGTCCCTGGCTTATCTTTTCAAATGGGGGTCCGCGGGCTAATAAGTGTCAATTTGGGGGTTCTTGACATGAAAAAGTTTGAGAACCACTGGTATAGAGTCTGTGGTTGACTGTGATTTTCGAACGCAGTAAACCGTTCCTAATGCCCTTTGGCTGGTCTACAATCATGGTAAACCCCAGCCTCACGTGACTTATTGCTTTTGTAAAAGAGTTACCAAAACCAAAACGCAATGGAGAACTTTTTAACACACATCCTCCTACTGTATGTTGCTGAGCCAAACTTCAGAGACAGTGGAATCATCTAGAAAAGGAAGGGCTCACAACTCACTTTGAATACATCAGAGGGGAAAGCACGGATAAAAACAAACAGTAAATGATATAGACAGAAATACAATACAATCCCAGAAAGGAGACAAAACAAAACAAATAACATCATTAGATTGAGGTTTCGGAGAAAATAGAGTTTATCAAGTTTATATGAAGTATAAATCTATTTTCTCCGAAACCTCAATCTAATGATGTTATTTGTTTTGTTTTGTCTCCTTTCTGTATTGTTTATATTATTTACTGTTTGTATCCGTGCTTTCCCCTTTGATGTATGTGCTGTGTGTTTGTTACCTGATGTCTTTGAACATTTTGTCAATTAAAAAAAGAAAACAGTTATTTTGCTATAAAAAAAACAAATTAGACAAAGTGAAAGTGGTAAAGTTGTGTCTGTGTGTTTTATATTGATCCAATGAAAAGTATTAAGATTAGATTAGATTAGATTAGATTAGATTTATTGGTCCCCGTGGGGAAATTTGTCTTCACTGACTGTACATTACATAAAGGACAATTTCACATCACACAAGACAGACAACAGGCAACAAGACAACTGGTGTTAATAGGACATATCTTTTTTTCAGCGGGGCCTTTTATTCAGGATCTCGATGGCTGCAGGAACCAGGCTTTTCCTAAAGCGGGCCCTGTTAAATGGGAGTGTTCTGTACCTGCGCCCTGAGGGTAGGAGATTGATGAATTTGTTGAGTGGGTGGGTGGTGTCTTGAACTATGGAGTTGGCTATGCGTGTGATGGATCTATTGTTCAGTTCTGTGAGGTTGGGTGTAGGGAGACCGATGATTTTAGCAGCTGTTTTTGTGATGCGTGTGAGTTTGGCCAGGTTTGTGACAGAGAGCATGGTGAAGAAACATGTAGAACAGTACAGAAGGATGGGTTGGATGATACTTTGGTATAGCAGTAGCAGGAGGTGTGGGGCAACATATAGTCCTTTGAGTTTGCGGATGGCTGACAGGCGTTGTTGGCTTCTTTTTTGGATGTCCGTGGTGTGCTGATCAAAGGAGAGTTTATTGTCCAGGGTGATTCCTAAATATTTAAAAGTGTCCACTGTTTCAACTGTTTGGGTGTTTATGATGGTGGGGGGCTGGGGGGAGGGGGGGCTGATCAGTAGTTCCTTTGTTTTATTTACATTAATTTGAAGATGGTTGTCTGAGCACCACTTGGTGAAAACGGAAACAGTGTTATGGTAGTCCAGAGTGGATTGATTTCCATCGGAGAGGAGTGAGAGGATGGCTGTGTCGTCAGAGTATTTTATGTATGATGTTATGGGTGAGTTGCTGATGCAGTCATTGGTGTAAAGAATGTACAGGAATGGGCTCAACACACATCCCTGTGGCACACCGGTGTTGGTGGTGAGCATAGGGGATGTGGTTGGGCCCACCCTTACTGCTTGCAGTCTGTCTGTGAGGAAGTTGTGGATGAGGTGGATCAGCTGGGGGGGGGTGTTGAGATGATGTAGCTTCTGGATCAGCAGGTGTTTCTGGAGGGAGTTGAAGGCAGAGCTGAAGTCCACGAAGAGAATCCTGGCGAAGTTGTAGGTGTATTCCTTCCCTTTTTTCCCTGTTCCGTCCAGGTGTTGGAGGAGGAGATGCAGCAGGCAGACCACAGCGTCCTCTGTGCCCCTCTTTGCCTTGTAGGCAAATTGGAGGGGGTCCAGGTGAGGGGTGACAAGTGGGAGGATGATGTTCAGCAGGAGTTTCTCCAGGCACTTCATGATTATGGATGTGAGGGCTATGGGGCGGTAGTGGTTAAGTTCTGAGGGTCTGGGTTTCTTTGGTACGGGGATTATGGTAGCGGTTTTCCATAGTGTGGGTATTGTGGCAGTCCGGTATGATTGGCAGAAAAGGGAATGTAGTATTGGGGTGAGTTCCATAGCACAGGTCTTAAGTACCCTAGCTGGGATGCCATCAGGCCCTGCTGCCTTGCCCGGCTTACAGCGGCTCAGCTGGCGCCGTACCTCCTCTTCCGTGAAGGGGTCCGGTTCTTCAGGGTCAGGTGGTGGGAGGGTTCTCAATAAGGCCTGACACTCGGATGAGAAGTCCTGGTTGTCAAAGCGGATGTAGAAAGTGTTCAGGTCTTTGGTGAATGTTTCCGGGTCGCTGACAGTGCATGTGGATTTTGGTTCACACCCTGTCAGGGTTTTCACCTTCTGGAATGCTTGCTTTGTGTTCATGGTGCTGAATTCAGTTTCAAGCTTATTTTTGTAGTCCATTTTGGCTTTGAGAACCTCGTTCCTTATATCCCTATTTGCTGCCTCGAGGCCGGCCCAGTCCTGATGCCTGAAGGATTTATGTTTTTCCTTCAGGCTCTGTTTTATTTGTGGAGTGATCCAAGGTTTGGAGTTGGGATATATCTTTATTGTTTTAGTTGGGATAGTGGAGCTTATGCAGAATTTGATATAGTCTGTAATGACAGAAGCCCTGTCATTCAGATTTCCATCAAAAATGTTCCAGTCAGTGCAGGCCAGGGAGCCTTGAAGTTGGGTAATGGCATCCTCTGACCACTGGAGGGCGCTGTGACACTGCGGTTTATGACGTTTTAGCTCTTGTCTGTACAACGGAAGTAAACAAATGATGTTATGGTCTGCACGTCCGAGGGGAGGATGTGAACTGGCCCGAAAAGCATCGCTGACGTTCCCGTAGCACAAGTCCAAGATGTTACCTCTCCTTGTGGGGATATCCACATACTGTTGGAGCGATGGTAACACTCTGTCCAGTCTACAGCTGTTAAAGTCCCCCATAATGAACAGCGGAGCACCGGGATACTTGGCTAGCATAGCATTAGCATCCTCGGCTATCATCTCTGCAGCTATGTTGATGTTAGCCTCAGGGACTACATAGACGCAGCTGATCACAACAGTGGGAAATTCCCGGGGAAGATAGAAGGGACGGAGAGACACTGTCAATAACTCCAGGTTAGGAGTGCACATTTTACGGTGCACTTTGATGTTGTTACACCATCTGTCATTGATATAAAGGCAGACACCGCCGCATCGCCTTTTCCCTGAGTCCCTCGTCCTATCTGCCCTAATGATAGTGAAATTATCCAGGCTCACCTCAGAGTCAGGTACCGACTCGTCCAGCCAGGTCTCGGAGAGAGCGATGATACAGACGTCCTTGAAGGTCTTTTGGTATCGGCTCCTGGCATGTAAAAGATCCATCTTATTTCGGAGTGACCGAACATTGGCCATGATGATGGTGGGGAGGGGAGGTCTGAAAGGACGTCGCCTAACCCGGCTTCGGATACCACCACGCTTCCCCCTTTTCCTCGGCTTAAGCTCCGACGGTAGAACCACGGCAGGCTTGATGTTGCTCCACATAGAAGCCCGGTGTAGCAGGAGTTCATCCCGGCTGTAGGTGAGTAGCCCATTGCCGGCGTCGGGCTGGAGTGCGATACTATCGCAAATCAGGATTGCGAGGAAAACAGCGATCGCCTTGTAGCTTGTTGTCATGGCTAAATCAGTCTGATTTAGCCCACATATAACATTTAGACGTTAAGACAAGACACATAACATAGGGTACAGTCAGTGTTGTCGCAGTAGAGCTCTGCCGTGACCGCTCACCGCAGAGCATGCGCCAGAGAGTGCCAGTCAAGAGCTTGTGACTAAATACTAACTACATTGGATCTATTGGAACACAGGTTCCATTTTTACAATTTTTACCGCCCGACAGCGACGATATATTAAAACTGACGAGGTACAGGCCTGGGTGGGGGGAGGGGGGGGGGGGGGGGGGGTCTGCGGAGAGAAGAGCCATGTGTGGAGTAAATAAGGCATTGATAATGCTATGCAAATGTATGATGAAAAAGGGGGGGAAGACATCTCCTCAAGGAACCATGAACAAATGAAGCAATTTGAAGACGAATGAATGAATGAATGAATGGTTTATTCTCGGTCTTAGTTTACAAACACTGAAAAATAGATACCTATAGATAGATAGATAGATAGATAGATAGATATATATAGCAGGCAGGAGAGAGAGAGAGAGAGAGAGAGAGAGAGAGAGAGAGAGAGAGAGAGAGAGAGAGAGAGAGAGAGAGAGAGAGAGAGAGAGAGATTGGGAACTACATCCAGAAGTAGTTCATTCTCTAACATATACTGTACAATCCATGGGTCGCGACATGACCGCTGACATTAAAAGTAATTGAGAAATTGAATTGAGAGACATGAAGAAATGAGACTGTGTGTGTGTGTGTGTGTGTGTGTGTGTGTGTGTGTGTGTGTGTGTGTGTGTGTGTGTGTGCGTGCGTGTGCGCGTGTGCGCGTGCGTGCGCGTGTGCGCGCGTGCGTGCGTGCGTGCGTGTGTGTGTGTGTGCCCTCCTCTCCTCTCCTCTTCCAAATAGAAACCATGTCAAGTAGAGTGAGAATGTGTTGAAAACGCAGAACACTTGAAGATGAAAATGGGTCAAACAAGCAAATTAACCCAGTGAGGAGGAGGTGGAGAAGCAAGAGGACGGAATTACAATCAAACTCCATTTCCTCCTCCTTTACGGGGAGTAGTAGGAGGCACGGTTGCGCAGTTGGTATCACTGTCGCCTCACAGCTAGAAAGTCTCGGGTTCGATTCCCGCTGGGGACGCTGTGGCCGCTGGGGGCGTGTCCTCTCCTCCCCGTCATCAGCGCCCATTACCCTAGGTGGGGTTGGAGAAAGCGCCTCTGTGTGGAGTTTGCATGTTCTCCCCACATAGAACCCGGGGAACATAGGGATGACCCCCTCCTCATGCATTGAACAACATGAGCTCAGTTCTGGGCTCTCCCTAGGCTGGCAGAGGGAGAGTAGCGCCCAGGATTACATAGGCAATTGCCACTGGGTGAAAAAAATGAGTTACAAAATCGTGGGATAAAAAGTATTAAAAAAAATAAACAGTATGTATTACCTTTAACATAGATAAGTACATTCCTGTAACAGTTCCGATGTCGGTGTAATTTTTTATCGAGTGGAAGGTTTATTATGAAAAATATACCAGTGAAAGATTATGTCAAAAATAACTTTTGTTTAATTGAAAGACCTACAGTATGCATTTAACACAGACCCCAGTGCTGTAATGGTGATTTGTATTCCACCTCGATCTCCATTCTTCGTTGTCATCACCCTCTGACGCACTTTGACATACTTTTCTTGAAGATTTCACCATTTCTGGTGACAGACACTCTCTTCAATGTCAAGTCAACGCATGTGCTATCTCTCTCCATGAATGCACTGCCATCTGGTTGTGTTTGTAGCCCCTCAGAGAGAGATTATAGAAGTTTGTACCTCGTAAACCTCCTCAGACAAATTTTTCTTCAAAACCATCCGTGGCACTTTAAATAAATGAAGGGCCTTGGATTTGTTTTAAGTTCACCGTACTGACTTCTCACTTTGAGGAACTTAAATGCTTTTACCTACAATATATGAACAAAAGTGCTCTTTCGTCTCTTATTTGATCCACTGTCCATGTACCAGTCTGTGGTTGGGATGACTACGGTATTGAATGATTCTGTGATCTTTGCTGACACAGCGTTCGTCATATATGTGTTGGACGAAGGGAAGTTTACATCAGCCGATGCACTCGGCTGCACATGACCCTTTACACTTGCTTATAGAGGTTGAGGTCAATGCAGTTCCCATACCAGGCCGTATTAGAACTTCGGAAAGGGAAAGCGCCTGTTCGTTTTCTCCGCAATTACGTCATATTTGTCATCACGACCTTCGCCAAACTTTGTTTCCACAAGAAGAAATATGCTGCGGCTTTCACATTGTTGGGTGTTTCTCGTTCCAAGATTCTCCTTCTTTTCATCTTTCATGTGTCCATGTTTTTCTTCTCCCTCGCTGGCCGCCTCTCTCTCTCTCGCTCTCTCTCTCTCTCTCTCTCTTGGCTTCTCCCTCCTCTTCATCACTCCCTCCTGTTGTGTTTCTTCAGAGCCTCTTCATCACTCCCTTCCCCCTTCCTCCCTCCTCTGGTTCAGCAGAGGTAAAGAAAAGGAGACAGTTTAACCTTGATGGTGGAGAAACTGCATCTCTGAAATAAATATTCAGGAGCTTAAGAAAAGATACTGCATGACCCCCACCCCACCACCCCGTCCAACCCCCGCCCTCTCTCGCTCCCTCTCCAGAAAATAGAGGTTATGTATGAGGAGCAGAGAGACTAAATGACACCCCAGGGTGCAATAGATTCCAACCACCGGGAAGCCTATTGCATGAAATACATATTGCATGGATGTAAAGACATTTATCATGGTGCATTGTGTTGTAGGTATGTATGTTATGATGTGTTCTATGAAGTACTCAGTTCACCAAATATTCCCACGTCTTAAACATATGAACCCTAGCATCCCTATGCTGGCATAAAAAGGCAAACATTATAGGCGACAAAAGGCAAACATTCTGCAAAAGAAATGTGTGGATCTGCTATTTGGTCAAGAGATTTGGTGCAGAGGGAAAAAGGAGGGGCACAAGTACAGACACCTGGGGGACAGAGATATAGATGGACAGACAGATGGATGAACAGATGTACGAACAGATGGATAGCTATATCTTTATTGATCTGGTGGGGGATATCAGCCGTCAACAAAGTATATAAGTATAGAGAGGTTAATATCAAGTGATGCTTGTATTTACGTGTACATGTCCTTGTCGGCATCATTCATTCATGAGGGACAGCTTCAGGGACAGTGCACAATTAAAAGTAATTGCACCTGAGATGACTAGCAGCTCATTTACATATCTGTTGTCAAAAAAACAACAGAACAGCAAGTACACTGCCTTGAAACAGCACAATGCTTAACAGTCCATCATTGTGATATTAATATTCAATAAAAAACAAGTCACTCATTGGTGCTGACATATTTTGTGCTGACTTTAGCCAAAGCTTGACGATGTTTTACAACAAGTGGGTATTGAATTCCACTCCCTCACTGCTTGAACCACTTTCAACCTGAGTCCCTATTTTGGACTTGGACTGGAAAAATTGTCACACACACAAAAAAGGTATAATACAAAATAGCCAACCTACAAGCTCACAGTCACAGCGCATTGCAACGCATTTGTGAGCTTGTCGAATGGCTAGGACAGGCCAGCATCCTGATGTGACATCATGGATAATTTCATAATCGGGCATGCATCAGAGTGAGATGAGACGTTATCATCATCTTAGGAAATGATGTATTTTCAGGAGGTTACACTGATGATAATCCTTTTGCTTTTTATCTAGTACGTTTAGGATTTGTTTATAGAGTTAGTACACTGGCTTAAATGTTAAGTCACACAAACCTGCCTGTGAGCAAGTTGTTATGCTGTGAGACAGATTAGGGAAAAATGCTTTGCAGTAGACAGAGACAACTGCTACGCTTAAAAACGTGGTGAAATGGAAAATAGAAAAATATGTTTATCACACTTTTAGAGCATATACGTGGTCATAATATGGACATACCTAACTATAGATATCGAAAACAATTTGACATCTATACAATGGTTATGTATTCTTATATCAAACGTCCCTAAAAAGCCAATATTAATAAGTTCCTGTCAAACGTAGCTGTGCGATGAGATAGATCTAAATGAATCTTGATTTAATTTAGTTTGATTCCCATAGGTCACGTTCCTCCAAACACACCTGATTTTAATTACAGATATACTCTGTTTTGAATCTCAGTCAAGATGACGCCCAGACAGTGTATTACTCATTTTATTAAACTTAATCAACACACTAAAATATGTATCTGAAAACTATTTAGGTTAGAAATAAGCAACGTAGTAACAAACATGCTGCCAATTAACTGCTCCTTTCTTTCTCCCTTGGCCAGCATGAGCGGCAGGCTACAAACACTATCGCTCTGCTGCACATAGCGTTCCATAGTCTGAAGGGATAGGACCTTCTGATTGGTTGAGCCCAGGTTGAGACAACATTTCCATTTGCACACTTCCAGACTTAAATTAACACTGAAGATTGCACAGATGGATTATATATATATAATATATATATATAATCACGTATATATATATATATATATATATATATATATATATATATATATATATATATATATATATATATATATATATATACGTGACATGTCACAGATGTCATGTCATGACGTCACCATTAATTAAGACACCGGGTTTAAATGACTCTCAGCGACGCAATGTTGTGTTGTCATTAGTATGTGATACTCTATACCGGCAATGGATACAGCAATGGATCCTGCAACGACAACAGTTCCGATGCCAAGCTATCATAAGACGGAGCCAGGTTCGTCTTGGAGCTGGTGGCCATCATGGTGTCAAACCTCCATGTCCCTACTGAAAAGCACTGAGGACAAGATCATTGCCTGTATTAAGAGCGATGTATCATCCAAGTTTGTGACCCTCCCGAACGAAGACAGGATTTGGACTCTGACCCTAGGCAACAAGAAGGTCCCAGAACCAGCAGAGACAAAGACTCCCCTGGTGATGGTCCACGGGTTTGGAGGCGGGGTGGGCCTGTGGATCAGGAACCTGGACGTGTTGAGCCGCAGTCGGCCCGTGTACGCCTTCGACCTCCTGGGCTTCGGACGGAGCTCGCGGCCGCCCTTCCCTGCCGACGCTGCCCTGGCCGAGGAGCAGTTTGTCAACTCCATAGAGCTCTGGAGGGAGTCAGTGGGCCTCGAGCAGATGATCCTGTTGGGACACAGCCTGGGTGGATACCTGGCCACATCCTACGCTATCCAGCACCCATCTAGAGTGACCAGCCTCATCCTGGTGGACCCATGGGGTTTCCCCGAGCGACCCAAGCAGGCAGCGGCCCAGACCCAGGGCGCCGCTCAGGGAGAGGGGACGGCGGGGACGAGGAGGCCACCACCTCGTCCGCGCTGGGTGAAGGCCGCGACGGCCGTCTTGGGCCTCTTCAACCCCTTGGCTCTCATTAGAGCGGCCGGACCGTGGGGTCCAGGCTTGGTGAACAGATTCCGTTCTGACTTTAGCAGGAGATTCGAGGACCTCTTCGATGACGACACGATGACACAATACATCTACCACTGTAACGCCCAGACGCCCAGTGGCGAGGTGGGTTTCCGGGCAATGTCGGAGTCCCTGGGCTGGGCTAAGAGGCCCATGCTGCAGAGGGTTCACCAGCTGTCCCCCTCCATGCCCGTCACCATGCTGTACGGAGCAGAGTCCTGGGTGGACAGCGCCTCGGGGGACCTGGTGGCACAGATCAGGCAGCAGAGTCCCACCACGGTGCTGCTGGTGAACGATGCCTCTCACCACGTCTACGCCGACCAGCCAGAAGAGTTCAACAAAGTGGTGGAAAACGTATGCAACCGTGTAGACTCGTAATTTACTACCTGTGGGGCGTGGCGTCCACTGGTGGGCCGTGATAGAGTACAAGTGGGCCCCCAAATAATTGGCAAAATACTTAAGATGGATTATTTCCCCTTTAAAACCTTTAGAAAGGTAAACTAGGAACTGAAAGTATGCTACATTAGTTCCACTGATCCAAGCCATAACACAGTCAATTGATTGGTCATTAAAACACATAGATTCACTACATGCTTTGAAAATGTACTCGGTCAATATATACGGCAGCCAAATGGCTGGTTCCAAGGTTGGGAACCACTGCTGTGGAGTGTAGGCTGGGTGTGTGTGTATACGAGCACTAAAAAAGATAAGACAACGGAATGGCAAAGCACCCTACCAGCGCAGCAAAGCGTTATTGACATGCGTGCAGTGCCGCCCCTAGCACCAACAGGAAGGGTCATGCTACAGCACTGCATGGAGAACATACAGTGCATGACATGTGTTGTGTTCAGAGTATACCACCAGGCAACTTGATTCCTCACCCGAATAGCCAATTTCCAGAGCTATATGGCTCACCGGGCATTCTCTTTTTTGGGAAGTTTTTTTTCTTAATAAAATGGCAGGATCGTCGGCCATTCAGCTCTGAATGTTTCTTTATTTCAATGATCAGTCTCTCCTCGTTCATACAGTTGAGGGCCTGCCCTCTATACATATATAAGCTGTACAATATTATTGTCATCTACTGTATATATGCGCAGAATCTCTGCATGTCCGCATATCCCCTGTGTTTATCGAGAACCAACCGGCCGCTCGACTTCAATTTGGGCATGTGTATTGCTGAGTGCGGACTGCCGGTTATCCAGAACCGTCATACGGCAATAGATCTCCTTGTATGGAGATCCCTGAAGAATGCACAGAATCTCTGAACTGTCTGACCGATGTCAGTATACAATGATGTCATATTGATGACATCAGGGATCTCCATACAGTATATGGGCATAGCAGGGACACAAATCAAGGGTGCAAGCACGACTCCAACTCGTTTCAACAATACTACACTTTCTTACCGGGTGCGCGGTCTGGAAAAGTAACTATACATCTCTGTAAGAGAATACCTGCACTCACGGAATAGTCCTTTTAAGGCACTTTTATTTATATAAATTAAGTAGGCATGGTATGCTGCAGAGCAGCCAACAACGTACGCGTTTCGGCGTCAAGCCTTCATCAGCGTTATGTGCTACACATCAGAGTCCTTGAAGTCTTTGAATACAATTAAGTACAGCTAATCTGAGTCTGTTCCAATACAGGGGTCCAAGTAAAGTAGTACAGCATAAACATATTAATTCAATATATACCGAATGCAATAATAATGCACAATTGGCTGAGTCCTCACAAAGGGGGGTAAGGTACCCATATATAAACTTAGCAAGACGGAAAAAAGAAAGAAAGCAGTGCTTAAGGTAAACATGGTAGTACTGTATGTGTCTATCCCTTATCCAGACCTTCTGTTATATGAGGACAAATATTATTACTTCCACTAACTAATATTACGAAGACAAAATCATTTAAATAATAAAAAGCCATTTCCCGCCTCCAACTGGTACAGAATTCAGCTGCAAGACCACTAACAAACACTAAGAAACGTGATCACATTACACCCATCCTAGCTGCACTGCACTGGTTACCCGTTAGCTTCAGAATATATTTTAAGATTTTACTGATAACTTTTAAAGCCCGGTAGGGACTGGCCCCCCAGCTACATCAAAGACTTGCTGGCCTTTTGAGTGTTTTAGCTGTTAAGGTGTCTTGTCTTAAAGTCTTATAGTTCTCGATGAATACTCAATTTTAAGTCCACCCCTCTCTTAAAAGGTTGTCATGTAATATACACATTAAAGACACAGGGACACAAAAGCCTACAAGGACTGCTAGTTTGGGTCCTCGTAATAATATCTATTTAAAGAAACAACTCACGTTTTACCTACATATAAGCAAAATTTGAAAACTCACATACATTACAACAATCAATTATTCAATACAAGAAATTACATTTAAAGGTCTCTTTAAAAGGCTCATAGTGTCCAATCCTCGGATCTTCATTCGTCCTTTCTTTTCAGTAGGGATTAGGCATAAAGCCTGGATAGTCAAGAGTTCATGTGTTCATATAAGTAAGAGCGTAAAAATCATCACCAGACAAACACCAGAAGCGCTTCTTAGAAGTCAACCCCAGTTCCTTCAAAACAGTCACGGTAGTTCATGTATAAATTGGTTATTTCAAACCGGACCTGTCGTAGTCATAGAGTTACAAAATAATAGAGAGGGCACCGGATATCCCCTCCCATCCACTTGCATTGAGTTGCTCACCCTCAAATGTCCAGCATGTCCATTCCGCTTCAATGAAACCACTGGGTTCTGGGGGCTTGGTCGTAGTGTGTTTATTTCCTCAATACTGTAGGAAGAACCGTGAGGTCAATTCATGTCGGCCTCATTCACAAAGTGTTGACGGTGTTTTAGCGTCGACATAGCAGGGACAGAGACAGACAGATACAGAGTTTCTGTCAGTGAACAACGAGCATTGTTCCCAACGGGTATCAATCCATATTTCTAATTGTTCTGTGCAATAGACAGTGTGATAATACTGTTAACACTGGGACAGGTGCTATTCACACCTGGTGAACATTATTTGTATACAGTATACTTTTATACTCATATTTTAAAACAACTAATCATTGCTGTCAGGAAGGAACCTAATATTTCCATATTCCAAGATGTTGTTTTGTTCGTAAATTAAAATTGTACAGAAGTAGATTTAAAAAAAAGCCAATCTATAAACTCAAAACGCGTTGTATCCTTGAACAATTCCGAAAGTGACAGTGAAGGTTCAGTGTCTCTGTGGGTTTTATAAATATTGAACCAATGAAAAGTATTATTAAGAGCTTGTGAATAAACGATAACTACATTGGATCCATTTAAACACAGGTTGTTTTTTTGCCCATTTCCTGGAAGGTATCGGTTCTGGACTTACAGGTACAAGGTTCCCGACAGCGACGAGATTAAATAATCAGATACAAGAAACACTTCATTACACCCCAGACGGGTCATGACCCCCTGGTGGAGCCGGTAGAGATTATGCGTCATGTTTCAAGGTGAAAGGTGTGACCTTGGGGGCGTCACCGATGGAAATGGACTGCGTCAGGTCAGGGGGTGTCCTTTGGGGTCTCGGGGGATGGCAATTGCCACTCCCTTAGTGTTCACATTTAACCCTGACCTATTAGCCTTGACGATCATACAGTCTTATTTAAAGGTAAAAAAAATAATTTTAGAGCATGTTATTTAGACAGATGCAGGTTCATTTGTTGACCTGGCTTCCTATAGGTTGTCTAGTTTGAAGATTATTATTTATTGATATCATACTCCTTAGACTGATTATTGAGGCACTACTGTCTCTCTGGATTTGATGTTGTACCATGCTTACTGTAAGTCGCTCTGGATAAAGAGCTGCTACTGTAAATGCCTAAATTGTAAATTGTGACCTCAAATTTACTTTTATGCACATTTTCTCCAACTCCAACTTCTTTTGCAGATTCATCTGATTTCAGATCAACACTGAGTGCATCTCAGTATATGCCCCTCCAGCTAAATGTGACGCTTAGATCATTGTTTTCCTGTCTGCAACCATACATTTATTGAGTTCATTCAGCCTGGCATCCCTATTTTGGGTATGTCTTTATAGGCGAACATTTCAAACATTTTCTCTTTTTTCAACGATAATGAAGATAGTACTTGTAAATCCACTATTGTCGTTATTTTGGAAACGGGGCTGAAGTGGTAACTTATTTTTGTCACCCCCTATGTGTTTTCTGAAATGACGTCCCTGGACGGCGTGCGTATGTAAGGAAGACGTTCATCCAATCTCTTCCTGTTTGGCTTCATATGGTGGGAACAGCAACAAAACAATCGATGTCACTAAATCCACACTTACTTGGGATTCAGTGTTTGTAGCGCTGTTCGTCCCCTAAGGACGACCTTTGATTCTGTCCCCTGACCAGCACGCCAATACCCCCGCTATACACAGGCAGGCAGGCTCGCACACTCACGCACACACACACACGCGCACGCACGCACGCACGCACGCACGCACGCACACCCGCCTGTACATGCACGCACACACACACACACACACACACACACACACACACACACACACACACACACACACACACACACACACACACACACACACACACACACACACACCTGTACACGCACGCACGTTTTACTCCACTATATTATTTGAAAGCCTTAGTTACTAGTTACTGTGAAGATTTGTATTGCTATTACAAAACACACATTAACCAATTAGGCCATATTGTGAGCTTGTATGCTTTTTCATTATTACACATTTAGAAAACATAAAATAAAATACAAATACAGAGAAATGGGTCTTTCTGCATAATGGCTACTTTTACGTTTGGTATTGTAATGCCAGTACATTTGTACATTTGGCATTGAAATTAAAGTCCTGCATTGAAAGTAAAACTTTCAATGCAGGACTTGAAATAGAATATTTCTACATTGTGGCTACATTTACTTGGCACACACACACAGACACATTTGAAATGTTTATTTATGTCCACATAAACAGAAGTAATTGTACAAAGGACATAATAAACACTGCCAGTGCAGTCAGATAATAGTAAAACAGCCAGTTACAAAGTGCATAGACGGCAGAACATTGTTACATGCAATATAGTTGACACACTTGTCAGACACAGCGAACATAAATCATGGATAAAGGAAACAACGCCTCCTCCAAATTGTGTGGCTTCCTATAATAGCTGATAGATACTGAGCAGTACCTTGCTAACTGCTTGGCCCTCCTTTTGGAGAGGCCGGCCATTTGTAAGCCCCTCGCAACCAACTTGTGCACGTGCCCCTAGGCTACCAAAGTTTACATCTGCAGCCTAGTTGTGAGATGGTCTGCTCTAGCTGTTGGCACACGCACGCACGCACGCACACGCGCAAAAACGCACGCAAGAACGCACGCACGCACACACACACACTCAGGGGGCCTGCATCCATCATTACGTGGTCTCAAGGACACTCCTGCGTGGTGCGGACCGTCTGGGATCATAGTTCAGGTGCTGTGTCTCAGGCTCATGAAAACAACATGATCTACTCTTTCACATCTGTATTTAGCTCTACATGTGGCCTGTTGCTGCTGTGTGGCCTACGATATGTACTGTATATGCTGTTTTTATATCGCTGCCATTCTTTGTCGTTTTACTGCAGTGCGGTTCTCAGTCTGTGGAACGGGCCGGGGACCAACTGGTGGTCTGTGAGGATAGTACAATTGGTCCCCCCAATATTTACCAAAACAATATGATTTTAATGATAATATAACATAATATAACATAAAATAATAATCATAACAATGTAAAAAAAAAAAAGTCAAGGTATTTTTCATTGAAACCTTGAAAAAAATGTTTTTCATTGTTATATCGATAAATAGGAACTATAGGATTGATTGACCATTCAAATAAAAATGCTCTGAAAATGCACGCAACCCACTAATCTGACGGGTGGGCCGCGGACAATTTTAAGATTTTCTAGTGGGCCCTAGCTAATTCCTGCTACAAGGCTGTGTTGAGCCCAAAACCAAATAATTGTACTCTTATGTAGCTGTACACAAGATGTGTGTGTGTGTGTATGTGTGTGTGTGTGTGTGTGTGTGTGTGTGTGTGTGTGTGTGTGTGTGTGTGTGTGTGTGTGTGTGTGTGTGTGTGTGTGTGTGTGTGTTGTATGTGTGCGTGCGTGCGTGCGTGCGTGCGTGCATTTGTGAAGGCTTAGTTTTAGTGTTACATGTAGTTTTACTTTGTTTTGTAATATGGGGTAGTCAGGGGCAATATTCAACAAGGTCAATCTATAAGATCATATTGTGTCACATTGAGGCACATTGTAAGCTTGTAGATCACCTATTGGTTTCTATTTTTGAAAGACAAAACCAAGTAATCTTCAATGATTCTAGTAATCGTGTTAGTTTTAGTTAATCATAATAACCTTGGTAGAATAATAATCATAATAATAATAATAATCACAATCATAATCTTCTGCCCGGTTCTCCTCAGTCGCTGGAGCAATTGATCTGCATTTGCACACAGCCATTGACCATTACCACGTGCACGGAACACCGAACAAGCGCCGGTGTTGCCACATTCGTGAAACAAGCGGACCATCCTTGAAACAAGCGGACCATGATGACGCACTTTGGGTGCTCATATCCCCTGACGGGTATGGTCTAGTGATAATAATAAACAAAACATCTTGTTCATCTTTAAGCATCAACATAATGAAACATAATAAACATCTCAGATATCAATCTCCAACATAATAATGTGTGGATGCATTATGCATGCACGGTCTGTCTGTCATTAACTCATGGGTTAGCGCATAAGGGAATGTGCTATTTGCGTTTTTTCAATAACAGGCATTAGGCAAGATGGGGGAGATAAGATCGGAGACGGACTTGAGGGTCCCAGAGGAAATCTATTTGCTGTGGACACATTCGTCCACGTCTGATGTAAATGAGAGAATACAATGCGATCTGTATCAGACGACGACAGTGTCGCGTGTTGAACCAGTATACAGTACACTATATATGATGCCCTGACAGTGCTGCGCCGCGTCTGATCCGCGAGAATATAATACACAGATAATCCATAATGCTTCAGATGAGAGAAAGAGATAGCTTTGCATGCGAATATCCCGCTATACTGACTTCACATAATAGTCTCTGTCTGGTGGAAACCTCATGTGTCCATAGCTGTTACTCTTCAGGATTCAAGTTCAAAAGCATCAACAGTAGCATATCCACAAGCTCAAAACACATCGCTTTGCGCCGCGTTTCAAGGTTGTGGATATGCTACTTTTAATGCTTTTGTGTGACGCTGTAGTAGCAGTTAATCTATCTACGTAAAAACACAAAGAATTAGAATATGATAGGAGGTTTCTGCCCAACAGCAATGATATAATGTTCCATGTGGACCGACACATGCTGATACTCTGCACCTTAATCTCATGTACACAACGCGCTGATACTCTACTTGCATCTTAATGTCTATCTTTAACATCAAAGCCTTCTATTGGAGAACGTCAACTAGGGGCCAGAAACAGCACCGGTCACGTGGTTCATGTAAACTCTAAATAGTGACAAACGCTCATAGACTCACTCGTGCATTTCGTAAAAGTTCCGGTTCAGGGCTTTTTCCACTATTTGTCAATAGATGGCTCTGTAGAAGACTGGCCCGTTGAAGTAAATGGCGGTGACGCAACTCTCCTTATATGGCTCTGATGGACAGTATAGGTCAGGGGTATTCAAGTAGAGTAGGCAGGGGGGGCCACAATTGTAAAATGACTTGAAGTCAGGGGCCACAAGACCGTGGCAACAAAAATGAACAAAATGTTTATGGTTTAGTGTTTGACCTTTTAATGTGTGCTAACAGGTCCATAGGACACAGCAATGGACTTATTATGTTGATTATGGTAACTTCTTAGGGCCTGCTTCATACTGCGTTTATGCATTTTGATGTTTGATAGGATTTATGTGCCAGCTTAGATTTTGATATGAAGAATAGAGGAAGTAGATATTTCAGTGTGTTCTGTGCACGGGTCCCTGGCATGGAAGCATCTTTGTGATAAATGTATTGGAGGCAGGCTGGCAATTTGAAGTGTTTACATGTTTGTGTGAATCAAAGTTTTTTTGCATTGCGTTTATGTTTTGAGCACCTGGGTGATATGAGCACAAGCTCTTATGATGTGTTTGAAGTGGATGAAGATGGAAGATGGAGAAAACTAACACATACAAGCTAATGGATGCATAAGGAGAATAATTTATTTGGTGTAATAAACAACATCCACTCAAAACCCAGAAATAGTTACATTTGTGATGGATGAACTATTGTGATGGATGAACTGCACTCAAAACTAGAGCAGAGAAGTAGTAGAAGTAGACAACATTACAGGCTCTTTTGTTTCTTTGTACTATGAAAAGGTCTTTATACTTTTATTGTTGATACTTAATACATTTTCACCAAAGATTACATTTACCCGTTTGGGTTCTTGTAGCAGTGTTGACTGCAAATGCAGCACTGGTAGGTGTTAATTTGGGACCCTGAGTGTCACTAACATTCCTCCATTTGAAATAGTAGCTTAAATGTAATTCTTATCTGTTAATAATGGTTGATTAATCATTAAACAACAACCAAATAGCCATCTAATACATTTCTTTTTACTTAAAATGTTATATTGGAACATGGAATATGTTCCAGGGACCACAAGAAAGCTCAGCTGGGGCCGGATTTGGCCCGCGGGCGCCAGTTGAATAACATTGGTATAGGTCCTTTGCCAGGTGCTATTCTCATGCACCTTATGTCTAAACCTCTTGTACATACTGTATGGATGGGTATGCAAACCTTAAGCGGAGCAGTACGCATGTGGGCGGGGGTTTTCTTGACATATGAGAGCAGGGAGTCTATATCTCTGCACAGCAGGTGGCATTTATATGTCTGTGAAGTGGTCTGGGTGGGTGGGCTGCAAACACTTTTCAAGATTTTCCAAGTGGGCCCTGATCCAGAAAAAGTTGAGAACCGCTGTTTTAAACCATGCCCTTTGGCTACCACATTTCATCAATCATGTTTGACCTGCAAAACAATCAATTTTCTGACTTGACATGCAGGGTCACACTGACCTGGTAGGTACCAACGTTATGGGGAGTCTGTTGTAATGCGTGGTGTAACTGTTCCCTGCTCTCTTATTACTGGTATTCAGTGAGTAAAAGTACAAAATAATTGGCATCAAAATATACATAAAGTACCAAAAGTAAAAGTACTCATTTTGCAAAATGTCCCATTTCACAGCTTTTCAAATGTATAAACATCTTTTGAAAAAAGCAGATCTACAAGCTGACAACGTGTTGTAAAGTGACGCGTTGTCAGCTTTCAGATCTGCTAATTTCAAATAGCCAAAGTATAGGGTTAATGTACGTTTTGTAATACTTACCTAAATCTACAAAGTAACTAGTAAGTAGTAAAGTCAAGTTTTCAAATAAATGTAGTTGAGTAAAAGTATAATATTTGCCTCTGAGATGTGGTGGAGTAGAAGTGAACATATTTAAAAGAGGAAATACTCCAGTAAAGTAGAAATACCGGAAAATTGTACTTTAGTATGTAACATGTACTTAGTTACTGTCCACCACTGCTGGCATTAATATGTTTGTGAAAGAGATAGGCTATATATGATTCCCTAGAAATGACAAAAAGATAACTACAAGACCCTATACTTGATACATAATACTTTGTCTTATGTATCTTTAGTGATGTATCGATAACCAGATTTTGCCACCCACTCTAATAAACTTCCAGTGGAAATTTCTCGGTAAGCGTAAATTAATGCAGAAATAAAAGACCTGGATGAGACAAAGTATATGACCATGACATATTTGTCATCGTGGTTGGTGTGATCTTTTAGCAAGATGAACCTTCTTTTAGCAATGTAGTTATAGCAAACTTTTTTTTTAACGATTTTTGAAAATGTGCAATTCTTTTAAAAATTGCATCGACATTTTTTTTTTAAATCAGCTATAAAAACGGCGTAAGTGGTCATGGCTCTGCTGCAAGAATGCCAACATACATGCATATGTATGGCTGTATGAACCTTGTGTGAACTTACGAATCCTACCTGCGGTATTGTCCTTGTGAGTTGTGAGTTTTATGAGTTCTGCTTGCTGCACGACCTTTGCCCCGTCAGCTAAAGAACAGAACTCATTGGAGAATCATTCATTCATATATTTCCTTTCTTATTTCGTCTGTGGAGGCAAAACTTTCAGAACACAGAATGCTCTGTCCTGCCCTGTCTCTGTGCCGCGGTCAGTTCCACGACCCCAAGAGGAACCACTGCTTCTCGATTTTTCATTATAGGACAAAAAGAAAAGAATGATGTGAGAATTCTAAAGTAGATGCAGTACTTCGACATGGCAGCCATGCAGCAGTGTGTGTGTGTGTGTGTGTGTGTGTGTGTGTGTGTGTGTGAGTATTGAGGCTAGCATAAAGCATGGAGTTATATACTACGTATATAAAACATAATAAAATAAAACTTAAACAAAAAAAAAAAACGTTAAAAAAAAACTAGAGAGCCCCAGCGATAGAGATAGTCGGTAAGACAGGGAGACATGGTCATGATATTATGGACATTAATGTATTTTTTTCTCAGCGTGAAAAACATGAAATTACAGCATGTGACCCTGTATGACCCCCCCCCCCTCTCTCTCTCTCTCTCTCTCTCTCTCTCTCTCTCTCTGTGCATAATTTGTCTCAGAGAGTAATTACGCGTCCAAAAGGAGGACAAGGATCAATGGAGAAGCAGTTGAAGAGCCACGATCCTTGCAAATAAGTGTGTGTGTGTGTGTGTGTGTGTGTGTGTGTGTGTGTGTGTGTGTGTGTGTGTGTGTCTCCCTAGCCATGTTAATGCATATGTGTGGTCGAATGAACAATTCTTATTTTGAATGGCTTTTAAGAAAAATGAATCATTTGGACTGTCTGCTGCTATGCCCGTGCACCCCGTCCCTGCACTCTGCTCTGACCCATTGCAGCCTTCATCTCCAATGTCTAAGAAAAGACACACGGTAATTTATTATTTCCAGCTTGTATCACATACTGAAGTGCCACTGTAACACGTTCAACAGTAGAGGGCAGATGCCAGCATGGTTTTGATTCAAAGTTCCTTCATATCCTGTGCATCAACATAACTCTGCTGCTTGCAATGAGTATCTATATATACAATTGGCAAAGTGGATTGTCATGTTTGTCATGTTTGTCTGTTGCATGTTAGGTTTCGCTTTCGGTTTGCATGCTGCAGTTAGGTTTCGCTTTCGTTTTGCGCGTTGCCAAATAATGTGCGAGAAACAAGCACCGGTGTTGCAAGGAACGTCTGCACGCTCTTCTGTCTCTGTCTCCGATGTGCGGGCCAGGCTACTAGACGGGAGTAAGTTACAAGTCACTATCACCACATACTATATAAGGTAGACAGAGCAGATGAATCATACTGTCATGACAGAGGCGTGTGTGTGTGTGTGTGTGTGTGTGTGTGTGTGTGTGTGTGTGTGTGTGTGTGTGCGTGTGAGCGTGCGTGCGTGCGTGCGTGCGTGCGTGCGTGCGTGTTTTGGGGGGGCTGATTTATCCTGTGTGATTTATAACAGGTGTGTCATCACACCCAGTCAGTCTAGTTTGTTTGACTTTAGGCATGGCGTGACTGTTTAAATCAGTCATCACTCATCATCGACCTTATAAAATATATATAACCATATAATATATATACCATTGCATGATATATATGTACGCCATTACCACATTTAAAGTGGAAGTAACATAATGGACACTACTTTGTCCTAATTTAATTGTGACAAAGTTGTGAAAATATTTGCCAATGTAACTATAGACTGAAAGGGTCTGTGTTGAGAGTTTTCAGAAGAAAGAAGCCCCTAGTGGCCAAAATTCCGAAAATCCCTCTCACCACCTCGGAAAGGGCCGACCGAAAACAACGCGTCAGAGATGAGACTCAAATACGTCACCCATCTGGAATACATTGGAAAAGGCCGTTTTAATTACACTATTTTACTCTATTTACAATAAAGTTTAAAAAAAACTTTTTTAATTGACATGACCAACGACATGTCTGCTATACACCCTCAATTTTTTTTAAATAATCCGCCGCCCGTTTTTGCAGTATTCACATCGAAACAGAGGTCGCGCAGATATATTGTCTTGGGGGCGTGTCTTGATCAACCAGGCTGTTCCAGCGGGCCACAGCGGATCAGCATGCCCCAAGATGAGCGCTCATCTGCGGGTATAACCAGAGAGGTGACTCGGGGTCTGGTTCTGGAAGTTTTTTTTGTTTTGTTTTGTTTTTTATCTCTGGATTTTTGTGGTCTGTCTGGCTGTAGCAAACAATGACACTACATTAGATTAATAGTGGACAGGTAGACTAGTTATTTATTTTAAATGGAATTAAGAGTTAGTGATAGAAATACCTTTATGCTCTGGTCTGCCCGCTGGACGAGGGGCGACGACGTGACGTGGACGGCTTTGTTATATAAAGTAACTAAGTACATTTACTCCAGTAGCCTACTGCACTTTACTGTAGTATTTCCAATTTGCATTAGTTTTACTTCTACTCAACTACATCTCAGAGACAAATATTATACTTTTACTCCACTACAACTATTGGACAACTTTAGTCACTAGTTACTTGGTAGATTTCGATTATTATTACTAAACACACATTAACCACTTCAGCCCTATATACATTTCGGCCATTTGAAAATAGCCGATCTACAAGCTCACAATGCAACGCCTATCTACAACTGTGAGCTTAATTGTAGATCGGCTATTTTTTCGAAAATGTATACATTTGAAAACATATGAAACGGGACATTCTGCGTAAGGATTACTTTTACCTCTGGTACACAGTATTTCTACATTAATGATACTTTTACGTGTGAAATATTTGAGTACTTTTTCAGCCACTGGACAATTAGCTCTTCACAATGAAATAATTCCGAGCAGAGAAATAAACACTGTTTAGGTTACATGGATGATAAATAAAAATGTTAAACAAGTATTCTTGTTTACACTATGCCTCAAAGCATTTAATTATTATATTACTTTTAACATGCACAAAGTGGTTCTTCCTGGGTTTTTTTTATGTAAATTTTCCAACCAGAGACCAACATATATATACATACAATCATTGTAGTGTTATGTTGATTTTCCTGTTAATGTGAATATCAATTGGTTTACAGCCTAACACTCTCAACCATAGTTCTGAATATTAGTATATTATTTTGGTCCATAGAAATTTTGCTGGGTCTCCACATTTACATTGCATCAGTCAAGAGAAAAAAATACAATTTACCCGGACGCTGGACACAAATAGAATTAGCCTACAATACAATTATGCCAATTTTTTTTCACTGGAATTAAATCTCAAACGTTATAAGATCCTTCACAAACGCTAATGACATGTCTCTTGCCCAGTGCCCACATACACGCCCTTTTGACCCGCTGATGATATAAGCAGCTGATTGTTGTCAAACATAATTATCGCCTTTTTCCTATATTGATTTATATTATTTATGCATAATAGTGGGCTAGGTAGGCTACAGCTACAATCATAAACGTTTTGTATATGATTGCTACTATGTAGGCCTATGGTCATTTCAGACTCGGGTTAGTTACACAAAGTTGGCTAAATCACTAAGGTGGACAAAACTATAAAAGCTAAACCCTTCAAATATGTCACATAGAGATTTGACGAAATGTCATGGAAACTAGAAATTAATTGGCTATCAGGATGTGTTTGGAAAATGTAAGATCAACAAGCTCACTTTACTTATGAGCTTATAGATTGGATATTTTAGCTGTGTACTGTGCGTCACAACTGCGCGACTTTACCTGTATACCCACGCGTATCCCACCTATAATTGAAAATGTCTGACAGCGAGAGCAACCATAGTTTCCAGTCCTCCCCATCTCCCGATTTTGAGGATGAAGAGGAATTGTTACAGAATGAAGATGAGGAATTGGTGGACTCAGTGGAGAATGGTGATGAAGATGTAGATGAAGAGGAACTAGTGGAGGATGATGATGAAGAAGTAGATGAAGAGGAACTAGTGGAGAATGATGATGAAGACGAAGATGAAGATGAAGAAGACGATGACGATGATGAGGATTTTGTGGAGAATGAAGATGAAGAGGATGTAGAAGATGAAGAGGTGGAGATTGCAGCAGCACTTCAACCTTTCAGGTTTGAACCTGATCCACAAGGACCTGGTCCTGGAGCAGCACCACCCCTTCCCCCTGGGCCAGTGCGAGTGGGGAACACTAATTGGTACAGTGCTGTAAAGTAACTACATTTACTCAAGTACTGTACTTGAGTATAATTTTGAGGCATTTTTAATTCACATGAGTATTTTCAATTTGCAATACTTTTACTTCTACTCCACTATATATCAGAGGCAAATATTATACTTTTACTCCACTACATTCAAAACTCCAATTATTTGAAAACTTTAGTTACTAGGTACTTTGTAGATTTGGATTATTATTACAAAACATACATTACACACATCAGTCCTATATATACCTTTCGACCATTTGAAAATAGCCAATCTACAAGCTTGTAGATAGGCTATTTTCAAAACATTTTTTATACATTTCAAAACTTGTAACTAATAAAACAACGCCTGCATAATTTCAAGATCATAAATATATTGGTTTAGCATTATTGTTTTAATATAAACATTTTAAGAACTAATGGTATAAATATATTTATGTTGTAGGTGCACCTGTGGAAATTGTGTGGTGATGCCCACCCATGATGAGTGTGTCTGCTGCCGTGGCTATAGGGAGACACTCCGCACCATCAATGAGTGTCCCCCAATAGTGTGCATTACTGCACACCCAGGCTTCTCAACAGTCTGCCTGGATGTGCATGTGCTGAGAACAGCCTACCATCAATACAGGCAGGACAATAGAGCCGATGCAGATCGACTGGTTACCCAGCATGAGTGAGTTTCAATCATCAATGAGTTTTCAACAAAAAAAACGTAAACCAATAAATACTGGTACTTGGTGGCAGTATTTGGTGGCTACAAATACCCACAGACCTGTTTTATTAGCTCATATTATGTACTTTACAACTATTCCAACATATATTATTTTGTACTGGTTTCACTAGGCAGGGTTTCTCATAGTTGGTGCCATGGTGCAAGTACAGGTAGAACACATTGATAATATTTGTAATTCATCAATATCAGTTCAATTTCACTACTTACACCCTCTATACCTTTTTTCATCTACACCAAGTTGCTAATCTTCAAGCTCACAATCCGTAGCAACACAACACGGTGTGAGTTTGTAGATCTGCTATGTTTGGGGGGAATGTTCCCCCCCAGAATAGAAATGCTGGGGTTCAAATTGTTATTCAATGTAAGTACAAAGTTATTTTCAATCTGTCCTTATGGGAAAGGATATTCTGTACATTTTTCTGTGTCACATACTGTGTCTTAGGGGGAAAAATGTACATGTTTACATACCATCCTTTGACATACATTTAATGTTCTATAAAGTAACACTGTAATCCAGGGGTGCCGTGGATGAAAACGTTTTTTACAGGGGTCAAACCTGACCCAAAAGATTATTAGAACCACTGCACCAAGGAGCACATTATATACTACACGTGTACAGTACTGTGGAAAAGTAGTTGCAACCAAGACATTACTGTTTTCTTTGGCAGTCGCACTGAATAACACTAACAACAACATATAACAACAATAACATTACTGTAAGTCCAAAAGAAAAAAATCACAACATCAAAATAGGCATCAACTCTGTTTTACTTTTTCTTCCACAGAAAGTTCCGTTACACAGCTTACAGACAGTTTGTTTTTTGGAACTGGGGATATCTTGGCAGGTACAACAGAGTTCCGATTCCTTCGTGTTCGGTCCAAGCTATCAGATCCAGATTCCCAAATGAAGCGGGGATTCCGTACACTGGATTCAGACTGCCATGATAAAACAAATAGTTTCAAATGTAAAGAAAAATAAATAACTCCTTCACGTTTCTACCAATAATGGCTTCAGGTGCTTTCATTTGTACATGACTTCTTTGTGCCCCTTCATATTTTGCTTGTTTACACAATTTTATATTAACATAAGATCAAGACATAAACATCTAGATTTTGTGTACAAGAGTAAATCATTCAATTAGCATCATGAATTTTCTATTCTTGCCTTTTGGCAAAATGCTACCTGCCACGTTTTTATTAACCCATTTACACACACACAGTCACGGTAAAGACTATGAAATTCAACAACCTCAACGTGATCATCTGGCTCAACGACCCATTGAAAAAGATTCTAAACATACAACATAGTCAGGAAAAAAAGTATTTGGTGGGGGGTTTGATTGTGTAACAACAGAGTGAGCAAACATATTGATATTGTAGAAACTTACCATAGGTGGGTCCTGCCGATTAATCCTTCTTGTAGCGACTCACATATGTCGCAACTGCAAGGCTCAACTCTGGGCGTTTTGCATTGTGGCATAGCGGTGGCGGGGCAATAGGCATCGGCTGGCAGTCACTGGCTCCAGACACTTTTGAAGATACCATCTCCATGACCTTTGTGGTATATTCTGTAACAAAAAAAGAAGATACAATTAATGATGCAGTAATACAGTATACTGCATCAATAAGTCATCATGCATTTCAAGAGTGTGCGGCCCCTTCTTTTGAAGGCTACCTTTTGTATTATTTTGTAATTTTGTCTTGCATTGACCCGCACCTCCCGTTGGGGTCTAGAGATGTGCACAAATGTTATTTTATGTGTGTGTGTGTGTGTATATATATATATATATATATATATATATATATATATATATATATATACTGTTTATATATTGGACAGTGTTCTGCCCTATGAGCAATGGAGAGTGTAGAAATTAGGTGAAGAAACAAGTGCAAGCAGGTTGGAACGGGTGGAGAAAATTGTCAGGTATGATGTGTGATAGGAAAGTATCAACAAGAATGAAAGGGAAGGTGAACAAGACGGTGGTGGGACTGACTGCCTGACGCTGAACAGAAAACCCAATCAAAATGTAAACGCTCTAAGCACACTTAATTATTGCTAGTTATTATTATTATTAATAATAATAATATAAGACATCTATCTGTCTGTCTGTCTGTTTGAAACCGAAAAAAAGGTGACTCCAAAGCGCCATCTCGTGGTAGTATTTGGAACTACATTTATTGCGTGAGTTAGGTTGGCTCACACAAGTGAAAGTCACATGAGAAACTACAAACTCAGTAGGCACCAACTGTATGTTGTATGGTATGGTTTAGAAACAGTCGCACTGAGGGAAAGACAGGAAGCACAGCTGGAGGTAGCAGAGACTAAAATGTTGAGGTTCTCTCTGGGAGTAACGAGGATGGATAGGATCAGGACCTATTACATTGGAGGGACAGCCCATGTTAGATCATTTGGAAATAAAGCCAAAGAGGCCGGACTGAGATGGTCTGGACATGTACAGAGGAGGGGTAGTGAGTATATCGGTAGAAGGATGCTGAGGTTGGAACTCCCAGGCAGGAGGCCTATAGGAAGATAAAAGAGGAGATTTATGGATGTAGTGAAAGAGGACATGAAGTTAGTTGGTGTGAAAGAAGAGGAGGCAGAGGACAGGGTGAGATGGAGGCAGATGATTCGTTGTGGCGACCCCTGAAAGGAAAGGAAGAGGCACAATAATAGTGTAGACACTCACCGAAAGTGGGTTTGGTTTTCACTGGGCGGAGCGAATAATCTCCCTTCTTTGCCTTTGGGAAGACGACTGACCACCGTACCATACCATCTCTTTTACGCACTGCCTGCATGCGTCCGCTGTTTTCATTGTAATGCATGACTGCAAGGTATGTTCTAGAAGACGTAAAGAACAAAAACAGAGCATATCCCTGAATAGTAATGCAACCCATAAAATCAAAAGATACAATAACAGTTGTGAAATGTAATGCCTACCTGGCATGCATTCCTGTGTAGGAGAAGCATGTGTGCTTCGGTAGGAAGTGCAGGATCAGTGCGTGGTAGGCCTCCAGACTAGATGTTTGGTGGTCAGTGGAGAGCTTTGAAATATCCTTTGAGATCAAAGTCCCATGGAGGATCTTCTCCAGACCAACTGAGCTAGCAGAGTCTGGGGGAGCAGGGTACAAACACAAAAAGTATAAACCCCACCAGATTGAATTCCAGGCATACATTAACCCATTTAGACCCGAGGCTGCTACATTATTTTAATTCATTTATTCCCCATCCTCTTCATTTATTTTTGACTAAAATACATTTAAAAATACTGTTGCTATAGCCTATAGACATCTAAATACAAAATTAAATGGTCACTTACTTGGTGCCAGCCATTCCTTTGTTCTTTCGTGCTCTTCTAATGGATCATGGGGACATGCAGGCATTAGTGGATTTGGGAGGTCTGTGTGTTGATTTTGCAAATGGTAGAGCACAACCTGCCATTTCGCAAGAATCATGTCCCTGTTGGCTTCCGTGCTCGATCCAGCAGACCAGTAGAGATGGTTTATGATGGATTTTTGCCACAGCCCTACAGCTCTGCTCTCTCGCTTAGTGGCCAGCAAGACTATCTTCTTGCTGATGCCTAGTCAAAGAATACATATTTGTATTAGTCTACAATCAGAACAATTCTGCAAAATGTTCTGACATTATACAGTTTGTTACTAGATTAAAATAATCAGAAGAAAGATTGTCTAGGGATATCATTATCAAGTAGTTTAGTCAGATTAAAATGTTTAGGTGCATTTCTTCAATAATTCCAAACTTACAAACAATAACTTAATTACTGTTAATGCACACTAGGTCATACCTTTTGCAATATGCCAAATGTCGAACCGATGTTTGACTCCTAGCCAGATTTCTCGGATCCATTTGGCTACTTGCCGATTTCTGTCTGTGATAAGTGTTCCCACTACCAGTTCAGCACCACCCAGGAAGGTCTTGGTCCGCTTCAGTCCCTCAAGCTCACACCAAGACGAGCTCTTCACCTCATTACTCTAAAATAAAGAAAAAGAAGACAAAAAAACTAAACACTAATTGACCTAGAAAATGAATGTAAAACAGATAGTTGAGCAATTAAGAAATGGAAAAAAGACATGCATCACATACCTGTACAATTTCAACGTGGAGAACTTTGTTGATCCTCTGCTCAATAATGCTGACCGTGCCAAATTTAGCTGAGTGTCCTGGGCTGTCACTCCTCCCATCTGCTGTCAACACCAGTGGTTCACCCATATCCTTGAGCGACGCGATGATGCCACTTTGCTCGTCCTTCCAGACCTGTAGAATGGCAGGCTCAAGATGGGCTTTCTGATGCCTAAAAAAGGTGTTCCGGTGCATGGTCGCCACTCCCAGTATGTTGAGCATGCGCAGGGCTTTGGTTGGCATGCTTCCCGAAGCCAGAATCGCAGCCGACAGCAGCAAATTCCCGGCAGCAACACTCCCAATCTTTGGCTGGCTGTCCCATTTCTTGACATGGCCACAGGACTTGCAGGTTTGTGTGACGTAGATGGCGGTTCCACATTCTCTGACTGTGCCAGGTGTTTCGGCAAGACACAGCACACAGTGTTGGAACAGGGTCATTAGCTGTGACCGAAACACAAGATATTTCCTGTCCTTCACAGGACCTGGGTCAGAGGTTTCTGGCTCTCTGGAAAAAGAATACATACATACAAGATTGAACTCCTTGCTCTGGGTTAAATGGTTAGCATGTTATTGTACTTGCACAGACATTTATAACTTGTGAAGTATGAATTGAATGTCAACACAGCATACACATTATTTACCCTCAGATAGTCCTAAGATAATGCAAAATTGCACTGAGTTATAGGCAATTGTGGTGCACATCTGTGAACGTCACTCACAATAATGTTAATCATAATAAATATTATTGATACTATTATTAGTATTATTAGCATTAGTAATAGTACTAGCAGCTGCAATGCAATGTCTTCACTGAAAACTTCCTAAACTAATGTATTATGCATACATTAGTTTTTGTATCGCCGACCTGACATCTACATTTGTATCATCTGAGATAGAAAATACCAACAGTCTACAGTGCATACATGTGATGCTAAACATGGCCACTGACCCAGACAATGTCATCTCCCCATCCTCTTCATCTTCTTCATCTTCTCCTGGGAGATAATCCTCATCATCCATGTCTTCAATGGCTTCCTCCTCTTCTTCTTCCTCCTCCTCTTCCTCATACAACTCCATAGCTGCCTCTGGTTCGTCCAACATAATTTCACACTGCACACCAATGGAAATCATCTTGGGAGAACTGGTTTGACAACCTAAAAGTACAGAAAAATTGGCAGCTATTGTTATTGAGCCATGGCACAGTTGTTGTACTTTGTATTAGATTGTATGAAGATTTACACACAATGACAAAGTATTACATGATATTAGAGAGAATATGTTAACAAGACCAGGAGACCTGGTTCTGCCAGACCCAGCACTACGTCACGGTGTATGCCCATGTATGGACGAAAGGGGGACAGACTTTTATGGCTGGGGCCTAAGGGCAAAGGGGGCATGCCCATGTATGGAGAAAACAGGTACAAAACATGCCCATGTATGGATGGAAGGGGGACAGACTTTTATGGCTGGGGCCTAAGGACAAAGGGGGCATGCCCATGTATGAAGAAAACAGGTACAGAGCCTCATGTAAGCCAGACCCCTTGGGTCTGGCAAATAGTTCAATTGAAAAATACGTTTTGATCACTCACGAATGCTCTTATGTGGAGTTGGTATCCATGTGCACTGTGTGCCTTGGTGGTGGTGATCACACAATCGTGCATCTGGAGTTACAGGTGTTGGCTCAGTGTGAGATACCGCGGATGAAGGGCCCGCTGTACTCTCTGTGACAGTAGGTGCCAGGCACTATATTCAAATAGCATAGAACATAAAAAACATTAACAATATGCAAAGGTTATGTCACAGTATTGATGACAATACCAAGTAGAAGCTGTCAGCATAGTGCACATCAGTATTGATCCAATATAGCAGGGGTCTTCAACAGGGGGTCCAGGACCCCTAGGGGGTCCTCAGAGTTACTACAGGGGGCCACCAAATCTTTGTGTGATATGATTATTTATTTTTACATGAACCACTTGAACCCTATAGCATCCCTTTTCTGAGGAGAACTTTAGCCAAAGATAGCAGATCTACAACAACTGTGAGCTTGTAGATCTGCTATTTTTAGATCTGCTATTTTCTTTTTTTACAGAGGTGTAGAGGGAAAAAAAGAGCAGACCAAGTAAAAACCTAAATAGTTTAATCTGAAACACAATTCTATACAATCTAGAGGTCCCTGCTTCATCTCTCTCTCAGCTAGGGGGTCCTTGGCCTGAAAACGTTGGAGACCCCTGCAATATAGAGTTGTTAGGAGAGGTCCTTCTAACAGGGACCAGAGCTAGGCTCACACTCACTGTATTAGCGCGCGCAAAATAACATTTACCCGCGCTATTTAGAAGGCATAATATAACGTTTTGTTCTCAAAGCACAGGCTACATGATGCAGATGGACCCATTTGTATGCCGTTTACTTCAGCAGTTCAAGGAATAACTTATGTTTATTGTATACGTTGTCAATTGTCATGTCGTGGGTGTAGCCAGTGTCCAAGCCAATGCATAATGTACCCATGTTGGTTATGAAAACAATAAAAATGCATTTATAACACAGACACTCACCCGATTTATCTCCATCATGGCAGACGCTCTTGATCGCTGTGTAACTGTGGCTGACGGAGCACCAGAAAACCCGACATTGACTGTGGGAACTGCATCCTTCCTCAGTCTCAGCCTTGCGATTAGTCCAGCTTTCCACTGCCCATAGCCATCGTAATCGCCCGGAGTAAAGTGGATCCCACATATCGTCGACACGCCTGGGGTCCCCTTGGTCCAGTCTGCCCTCTTGATCCGTGCGAAGCGATCCCACTTGCGAGCAAGCTTCTCACACTTTGGCCAAAAGTGCAAAGTTACTCCATCATAGTTGGAGTTACTGCAACCTCCAATAACGCAAGTCCTGGGCATGTTGTTAGCTTGCTAGCTTCGTTAGCCTTTAAAAAGGCTGTTTTTTTAGCTTTTAAAAAAGCTGTTAAAACTACACTAGGCCTACTACTACTATTACTATCACAACTACTACCGACCAACTAACACTAATACTACAAATACCTGCTTGACCAACACCAACGACAAAAACAACAACTTCTTCCTCAGTAAACAGACCTATGACGCGCACTGCTGCCTTGCCAGATTCTACGAGAGAAATAAGCAGCTATTTTTATAAAAACAAGTCGCTTATAATAAACGGACATGGCAACACTGGTAGCGATTCCCCAGCTGCGGTCACATACGCTTGACGTCACGGATATTGCACAATCGCCTATTTCCCGAAGTAAAGCCACCAGAGGGAGCTCTTTTTTATAACTTCAAATATGCCTATTTCTATTTATTCTTTTTCAAATGATTTTTTTTTGGGACATCCTTAGGGGGTCTTTAAGAGATATGCGTCATTACTTTTGAGAGGAAAGCTCCCTGGTGTCTCCCCTTTAATATCCTTGATGTGCTAACTTACTTTGAAGACAAACAGTTGTTTCTTTTTATAGCAACTTGAAGCCATGGGTCTAGCGACTATCTCAAGACCTCCATGTTCACCAGAGAGTGTGTTGTTGGTATTATTATTTTTTTTAATGAATGATGACGATAGACGAGCAAAACAATGCCAATGTTGTTTTATGTAAAATAAATCAAATTCTGTTTGCAGGTTGTTTTTGTAGACATTTTCAACCTCTCCCTCTCCCAGGCTGTGGTCCCTGCAGGCTTCAAAATGTCAACCATTGTGCCCATCCCCCAAAAATCCAAGGTGACATGTCCGAATGACTGGAGACCTGCTGCTCTCACCCCAATAGTCAGCAAATGTTTGGAGAAGCTGGTGAGAGACAACATCTGCACCACTCTACCTGCCTCACTGGTGCACATATCAAAACGGATCCGCCAAAGACACAATTGCCGTGGCTTTCTCGCACATGGATAACAAGAAGCTGAAGTACAATGCATATTCTGGCCGTGGACTAGGCTACAGCTCGGCATTCAACACCGTTGTCCCAGCAGGGCTTGACACAAAGCTCAGAGACCTAGAGCTACACCCAAGCATGTGCGACTGGATATTACACTTCCTGTTGAATCGACATCAGGTGTTGAGAATGGGCAGCAGTACACGCACAATTGCACAGCCACACACAGCTCCAACATCATCAACAGGGGTGCACATAACTTTTTAGGTCTGGTACGCAGAAGAGCACCTGGACATGTGACTTGGTGCGGGGGGGGGGGTTCAGCCCGGACAGTTTTGTCAACGGGGGGGGTTCAGCACAGGGGGGGGGGGGGGGGGGGGGGGAGGGGGGGGAGAAAAAAAGGACGCTCTGCTTCTAAATTCCGCCGATTTTCGCCGTTTTTCTTTCTCACGCTGTTAGAGAAAGCCCCCAAGGTTGGTGCCCTGTGCTGCTGCGCTGATTTTATCCGCCAGATTGGGACGTTCACGGCATATTTTGCACCATTACGGTGCGTTCATCATCGGTGACGAGTGCCTCTAACAGCCGCTGCTGGCTGCGTGCACGCAGCGAGGCAATGCGAGGCGATGCGAGGCGACGCGAGTCATATCTCTACCGCTGTGCCTAATGGCTGTACATGGGGCCGACGGGTGCTTTAGAGTGATTGTGTGAGTGGCTTCAGGAAGTAAATTCCTAGCCTCGATCTCCAGGCTTTTATTTTTTAGTTTTGCTAAAAAATAAAAGCTTGGAAATTCCTGTCCCAGCTGTTGGTGCGCAAAAGCGCCTCGCGTCGCCTGATGTGGTGCGCATTTTTTATTTTGGGTGCGCATGCGCACCTGCGCACCAGTTATGTGCACCCCTGATCATCAAGCATGCGGATGACACGACAGTGATTGGCCGTATCGTGAACAATGATGAGTCTGCCTATAGAGATTAGATCAATTCACTGGCACTCTGGTGTCAGGAGAACAGCCTCAATTCAATTCAATTCAATTTTATTAAAGTGTCAAATCACAACAAGTTGTCTCAAGACACTTTACATGTAGCCTCGCCCCCAACGTTAACAAGACCAAGGAGCTTATTGTGGATTTGAGGAGGCATGCGTCCATCTTCAGAGATGGATCTGCAGTGGAAAGGGTCAGCCAGTTAAAGGTCCTAGTTGTACATCGAGGAGGAGCTCAAGTTATCTTATTATCTCTAACTATATTGGTTTTGTCGCCTGAAGAAATTATGAGTAGGCCCGTAGGCTGTACTACAACAGCTCCATTGAAAGTGTTCTGTCAGGATGTGGTACAGAAACTGCAGAGCTCAAGAAAATGAAAACCTGCACCGGGTGGTGTGGTCGGCAGAACACATAATGGGAGGCGAGCTTACCTCACTTCAGGAATTGTACAAGAATTGTGTAGTCAAAGCTCAGCGCATCATCAGAGACAGGCCCACCCCATCCACAAACTGCTCATACCCCTACAATGACCACGGCCAAGCAAGGATGACAGTTACGCATACATACAGCACATGCAGAGTTTACGCACATTTATAGAGAGACTAGGCTGATGCCCGTTGGGAACGATGCCCATTGGGAAAGCATGCACCTCCGGTAACCGTTATGCAATACCCGTTGAACCTGTTATCATAGTACTTAGGGCATTATATGTGCATGTATATCTCTTGGTGCGGAGAGAGGTTTTCCCTCAGCGATTTCTACCACAAAGGGGACCGCTCCCCTTCTACTTTTGTGCTACGACTCCTTCAACATACAAGACTTGTACATCTAACAGAGTGTTTCTATTGTGGTATTGCTACTTTTACTTACTCTGAACACTTCGTCCACCACTATTACACCTTCTTGATTCTTCATTCCTTTGCACCCTCAGCTCCATAAACCCCTCCCCTCTGCACCCTAAACCCCTCCTCTCAACTCCCTAAACACCTCACCCCTACTCCCTAAACACATCCTCTCAGCTCCCTAAACACCTCCCATCTCCACCCCAATCCTCTCACCTTTTCTCTCTAAAACAGTGCTTCTCAAAGTGTGGTCCGGGGACCCCCAGGGGGTGGGGTTACAGCATCACAGTAGGTGAAAAAAACTTTTTTTTAAATAATATTTAAAAAAAAGTTTTTTTCACCTACTGTGATATATATATTATATATAAAAAATATATATATTTTTACACAAATCTTCTCTTCGGGGGGTCCCTGACACAAATCCTTTTCGGATGGGGGTCCGCGGCCAAATACATATCAATTTAGGGGGTCCTTGACACAAAAAAAGTTTGAGAACCAGTGCTCAAAAACCCCACCCTCTGCATAATAAACCACTCCCCTCTCCACCTTAATCCCACCCCCTTTCAGTCGTCTCCGCACTCACTCCACTGGGGTCACCGGTAGGTCGCTACCGACTCGCCGTCTGCAGTCAAACCACTGAAGAAGAAGAAGAAGGGATGGATCTCACACAACAGAGGTGAAATAGCACAGGTGTCATTCCGTACATAGACAACTAGAAAACCCGAAAACCTGTGCAATAGCCGCCTCGTATCCCCTCCATTGACTTTACCATGTCGGAGGTGCGCAGTCTTAAGCCTACTCAGCGCTGTTAGAGTTATATACCGATAGGCACAAAATCGTAAATCATGTTGTGGGGACTGCTCTGCTTTCGGGTTGCAACCCGTGTTATTTCAACGTGGGATTTGTGGCCCATATGCACAGCTTTTCCGGTTTTCTAGTCGTCTATTTACGGAATTTTCATTCATTCAGAGAGAGAAAGAGAGAGAGAGAGAGAGAGAGAGAGAGAGAGAGAGAAAGAAAGAGAAAGAGAGAGGGGTTTGGATGGATGGATGGATGTATGGATCTCTTCATGCCAGAGATACTTAGAAGATCTAATTAGCAGAGCTGTCTGGCGAACATCTCTACCAGCTGTCTGCTGTCATTCAGCCTGCCCACACGCACGTGTGCACGCACGTGTACGCATGCAGGCACACACACACACACACACACACACACACACACACACGCACACGCACACGCACACGCACACACACACACACACACACACACACACACACACACACACACACACACATGCTCATATGCAGGACACACATGCACGCACACACACACGCACACAAACGCACACACGCACACACACACACACACACACACACACGCACACGCACACGCACACGCACGCGCACGCACACGCACACGCACACGCACACGCACACACACACACACACACACACACACAAAAACAGGATTGACTTTCTTCATGCATGTGTCTTATCTTGGATGACATTGTGGACATTACCCATATGTTCTCACCAGCCATTGTGTGTGTGCGTGCGTGCGTGCGTGTGCTAAAGTTTGTTCAAAACTTGTCAAAACATTGTTTTTTAAATAGCCGATCTAGAAGCTCACAACGCGTCACTCACTGTGAGCTTGCAGTTGCAGATCAGCTATTTTTGAATAGCCGAAATACAACATAGGGCTTACAAGTATGTTTGTAATAATATTCTACATAATACAAAGTAACTAGTGACTAAAGCTGTCCAATAATGGAAATGGAGTAAAATATTTCTCTTTGAGATATAATGGAGTAGAACAATGGAAATACTCAAGTAAAGCACCTAAAAGGGCATTTATTACAGTACTCCACCACTGTCTTATACATCTTACAGTCATACAAGTAAAATATATGGTAACACTGTATAGAATTACCACACACTGTTGAAAATGTGAATGAAATCACATCCAGAGACCGGAGAAAAAATATTTTAATGCTGTTATAAAACATGACGCTGAGAGTCCAGTGCTGGAGTGCTGAAAGTTCATAAAAATACATTAAACATAGTTTTTTCTCCTGCCTCTGGATGTCGCCAAGGGCCTTAGAGGGACATAACTAGAGGGGAAAGGGTTTGAAACTCATTGCAAATAGATTTAAATCTTGTGCAACTTGTATCATTATAGATTTTTTAAACCATGTTTTAAAAGTAATTTCTCTGCAGGCAGACAAATCAGGCTGTCAATGTTTCTTTTTAGAGTTAATCTATTTTGCCATTTGTTCCTGCACTCCATGCTGACTTTTGTGTCGGCTACTTTTATTGATTCCCCTGCTTTTTATTGTATATAATGCACTTCTGTGAATTGTAACTTTTTAATGTCTGTAATTTGTTATGTTATGTTTAATGTGCTGCTCCCTTGTCTTGGCTCAGATACACAAATTAGATATTTCATCTCAATGAATCGTTTTCCTGGTTAAATAAATGAATGTGCATTTGCAACAGTGTGCCTTCTATACCTCATCTCAATATAATCTCTTGCACAGACCAGTGGTAGATATAGGAATAAGGCGCTGTGTCCACAAAAGTGTTTTTCATTCTTAGCTCGCAACGCCTGTCTGCCATGCATTTCTATGCTAAGGACGCGCTGGTGCGCTCCTCTTCCCATCACCTGAGTATCGTGCTCCAGCACTCTTGGAAGCTCTCGCGCCCAGCGTATTTTTTGCGGAAAATTGTTTAACTTTTGGAGAGGAGCGCCGGTCATTTAAATCTCCCGATTGTGTCTGACAACCGGTAAATCTTTACCACCACAACCATGAGAAGTCCATTTTTACGTCGCTTCAGCTAAGCTATTTGTGCTAATAACGCAGATGACAGGACATTTGAGCAACTCTTAGCAACGGTTGATAGGCTAGAACGTAGAACAAAATGTGTGCAAGCTCGCTCTGGATGTGATAATAAAAGCTTTCCTCTGCTCAAAAAAACAATTCCTGAGGACACAACCCCGAATATTGCACAAGTTTATATGGAAGGTGTTCTTTACAATTCATGACTCATGCAGAGAGAACTGAAGCTTCAATATAACTCCCTGGAGCACATTTAACACTGCAAGCGTACCTTCTCTGTGGCCTTGAGGTTAGAACTATGGTTATCAAACATTTTCATGTCAAGGACCCCCAAGTTGATATGCATTTGGCCCCCGACATTATTCAAAATTGCCGAATATTTCCCATCAGACTATTCATAGTTGATGGCTCAATCATCCAGGTTGATGCTTTTATTTACAGTGAAATATCCTCCCTGTTCCAAATAGAAATTGTGTTGCTTTAACTTAACGTCAATATTCAGGTTCTGTGCGGATGTCGCAAGCTAACAACGCCCCCGATGTACAAGAACCACTAATCATTTTTATAACACGTCTGTTTGAGATTCATATTTGTAATAATGCGAGAACAAGGAAATAGAAAAAGTAGGTGAGTAATACTAGCATAGTAAAGGTGAATGATACCAGATTGTGTTGTAAACTTTTACTTGAGCAAAAGTGCAAAAGTATTGGCATCATAATATATTTACAGGAACAAAGTAAAAGAAAGAGAAAGCAAAATAGCAATAACATATGGCGAACCTCCGTCTTTTTAACTGTTGTTTTTTTTTGTAGAGTCATCACCTTTTTTCGTCTTGGCTTTGAGAACGACTTCCACATTCAAGGATGGGCGGGGTTATCAGAACACCGCATAATGTTGTTTGGCACATACGGTACTATGCCGTCACTGTAGTACAACCTCTTAAGGCAGCTCTCCACCACACCGATATCGGTCCTACTCGGCCGTGGAAGGCGCCAGAAAGCGTCTCCTGCCGTCAACCTATCGTAGAGTTAACACCGTGCCATCGGGTTGGGACTTCTAGATTACTCTCGATCAACGACTGAGCAGGTTCGGCTGTGTCCCTACCGGTAGAGCCATCGATATAGCCGTGGGGTGGTGAAGAGGGGGGTGAGAGGTTTTGTTTAAGTTTTGGTCCGAGTCAAGACTGGAGGCTCCAGCTTTGCCAGATTATGTGAGTGAAACAAGCGACCAGGTCTATGAAAAAAAGCTCAAAAGAAGGGACCGGCTTCACCACTTGAGCCCTATTACATCAGCTATTTTCAAAAAGAATCTTGAAAGCGAGCCCAAATAAGCAACTACACTTCAGAGACAAGCCCAAACAAAACCAACCCGTAACTATGAATATTAACAAGCGACTTTACAGGAAAACAAGGCCAAAGTCGCTTATAATAATAATAAGCAGACCTGGCAGACCAGCGCTGAAAATTACTGCTGCCTGGCTCCTGGTGTGGAGAGTTATGTCATCTGATTTCCTCAACGCAGGCGCTCTACAATGTGCCGTCGGCAGACAGTTTGTGCTGAACTAAATGCCAACTTTTGCCAACAATCTGTTTGGTTGGAGAGTCACCTTTAGATGCCTGTTTATTATAATGTTTTCCGGAAGTCTCTTTCTTTGTTTCTTTGCTTCTGACGATGATGAGAGCTGCTGTAAAGGCCTGAATTTCCCCTTGGGTATGAATGAAGTACCTGGCTACCTAAACATCAGCTTTCGCCTCGCTACAGATCTGCTCCTTTCGGCTCCGTTCATTTATATTCCATCCTGCTTCAGTTAACCCATTAAGACTGGGAACGCATCCGTGTCATTCATTTGAAGATGTCTTTGGCTATTCAAAAATAGCAAATATACAAGCTATGGGCTTGTAGATCTGCTAATTTGTTTTTATCGTTAACATTTTTAACTCAAATCTTTGCTTCTGGGGATTC
This sequence comes from Gymnoscopelus microlampas, assembly GCF_963454915.1. Lineage (NCBI taxonomy): Eukaryota > Metazoa > Chordata > Actinopteri > Myctophiformes > Myctophidae > Gymnoscopelus > Gymnoscopelus microlampas. The sequence goes on from NC_139949.1 coordinate 9,913,550, forward strand.
TACAAATGTCTTCTAAATCCTAACAGTTATTTTTTTGTTAAATTGTTATAATATATATATATATATATATATATCAATATAATATCAGTGGTTCTCAAACTTATTTCATGTCAAAGACCCCCAAAATTATATGCATTTTGCCACGGACCCCCATCTTTAAATATGTTGTTCCGGGGACCCCCAGAAGCAAAGATTTGAGTTGCAAATGTATTTATATATTCAAAGATTTGCACACATTTTCACGATTTATTTCCAAAAATAGCAGATCTACAAGATCATGTATATCTGCTATCTTTTAATAGCCAAAGAAATCTAAAAATGACACACAGATGCGTTCCCGGTCTTAATGGGTTAAGTCGAGTTTATTTTGTCACAGTGTTTGGTGTCTTACATAACTCTCTGTGGACACTGTGTCTCTGCCTCTCTCTCAGAGATGTGTCGGTGTGACTGCGGTGTCTTGCAGACGTCCATTGTAGACGGCATTAAGAATTCCTCCTTCAGTGATCGGTGTGGATGGCCAACCATGCGTCCCGTGGGAGCGCTTTACAATCCTCTCTCACAGTCTGTGACTTCACACTCATTGCTATTTACTTACTAGTTTAATTGGTTCAATTGCCAGTGAGTCTCTGGTTGGTTGTATAACTCTCCCCTGAGTGTGTGTGTGTGTGTGTGTGTGTGTGTGTGTGTGTGTGTGTGTGTGTGTGCGTGCGTGCGTGCGTGCGTGCGTGCGTGCGTGCGTGCGTGCGTGCGTGCGTACGTGCGTGCGTGCGTCCGCGAGTGCGAGTGCGTGCGTCCGCGAGTGCGTGCGTGCGAGTGCAAGATATTGAATGAAAGAGAGGAACTGTGAAAGAGATAGTTGTTGGTGTGTGTGTGTGTGTGTGTGTGTGTGTGCGTGCGTGTGTGCGTGCGTGCGTGCGTGCGTGCGTGCGTGCGTGCGTGCGCGAGTGCGTGCGTGCGTGCGTGCGTGCGTGCGTGCGTGCGTGCGTGCGTGCGTGCGTGCGTGCGTGCGTGCGTGCGTCCGCGAGTATATATATATATATATAATAGTATTAATGACTGTTCGATGGTTGATTTGATTGTGGTTGCTTACCACCTCTGTATCTCATTATTTATTGCTATAATAATATAATTGCTATGATATAGTAACATGTTCTATCTTTGGTAAGAATTAGAACATTTCTAGAAAACTATGGTTAAAGATAGGGTAAGTGATTTCCTTTGGTTAGAATAGCACGGGTCCGCTGGCGGAGACCTGTGCTCCGAGGAGCACATTTTCTAGATGTACTTTTTTTCACCGTCAGTTGATGCTGCATATCCATATGAGTAAAATCGTCAGGGTGATTTGTTTATTTCTGGAACACAGTTCTTATATGACACAATCTAAGATTCGCCTATGGGAATTACAGTACAAACAAAAAATGCCTTGACCCAGGGGGATAGCGCCCTCCAGTGGCAGTGATGTCATGCTCTATTGTGAGCTTGTAGATTGGCTATTTTTGCTATATTTCAAGTCGGAATTAAAGTGTTTCTGTGGGTTTTATAATTATTGAACCAATGACATGTATTAACAGTAATGGTTTTGTACATACAAGGTTTCCACCCGACTTTGACGACATACAGTACATTATGGACATCATCTCAGTCTGTCTCCACACACATATGACACCATGCAGGAGGAAATGGAGGAAATTAACTGCTGCTTATCTGCTGTGCTTTCACACACACACACACACACACACACACACACGCACGCACGCACGCACGCACACGCACACGCACGCGCGCACACGCACACGCACACGCACACGCACACATAGACATACAGCGACATGGATACTTACATAAAGAAACCACACACTCATACATAGGCGATAGGCCTACAAACAAAAATATTTATTGAACAAACATGGGTGAGTGTGTGTTTGTGCTTATCAATTCGCACACACATGCAATTAACATTTCTGATGTTTAAATTAATTATCTACTTAAACAACACAGTTTCCGTTGAGTGACAGACATGGGGGGGGGGGGTCTAATTAAGACTTCTCCCATCCATTCTGCTGAAAACCCAAAATGGCCTTTGTCACTTATGCAAATGTGAAAATGGCAATAGAATACTATACTTCATCCATCGGTGTCCATATATAGTGAATTTATGTGAATGTATATGAACTGCACAGTAAAGATCTTCACCAGTCTACCCCGACCTAAAATATCGGACAATAGACCAATTAATTGTTTACTAACATTGAGACTGGATGCGCAGGTGATTGTTTCACGCAATCAATTTCCAACCTGTTGTTTCGGGGTGCGCTAGTTTCAGCACATCCCAACCCCCCCTTGTGTGATG
>NC_139949.1:9920899-10033399 GCF_963454915.1 Gymnoscopelus microlampas
TTGGAAATACTCAAGTAAAGTACAAATATCTCCAAATTGTACTTAAGTACAGTACTTAAGTAAATGTACTTAGTTACTTTACACCACTGCCTACCAGTGACATCATCGTTAGGCAGGCTATTATTTTTTTCCAAACAAGATTTGCATTTTTTTGTATTTGTTTTTATTAACGCGAGAGCAATGGCTTCCATTATAGCATGCTAACTTTCCAGGAATAGAAAGCCTGCAGTTTCTATTAGCTTGGATTCCCCTTCAATGATGTCACTGTTTCTGAACTGTCCACAGCCCTCCTCTGAGACAGAGACCAAGTAGGGGAAAAAATGGCACCATATGATTATGAGCATTAGTGAGGACCAATTATATGAAGACATGTTGAAAATGGGTGAAGTGGTCCTTTAAGTGGTTAGTAAAATGGTAAATGTTGCACTTATATAGCGCCATTATCCAAAGTGCTTTACAATGTGCATTACATTCAACCATTCACACACCGATGGCGGAGGAAACCATGCAAGGCACCAACCTGCTCATCGGGAGCAATTAGGGGTTCAGTGTTTTCTCAAGTACACTTCGACACAAATAAGTTAATATACAAATCAAAATGTAGACCCTGCTCCTTTCATTACGGATTTGCTGTCAATTTGAGTTGTGATTACACTTGTTGTTGTTGTTTGTTGTTGCTGTTGCTGTTGCTGTTTCTGTTTCTGTTGCTGTTGTTGTTGTTGTTGTTGTTGCTGTTTTTGTTCACTGGAAATAAGTCAACGTGGTCCTCATTTGATTCATACAATATAACACAACATTGACTTTCATATCTATACTGTATCTCTGTGAGATCAGGTTGCCGTATTGGAACTCGCAGACAGGAGACAACAGCACCATGTGTTTAGTGGCCGGGGGACTGGGGTTGCGTAATATTAGGGCAACATGCAAATATGTGCAATAACATTGTTGAATATTGCAACGGTGATATGACTCGCGATTAGTGAACAAATACTGAGATATGCAGTTTCAATGCCTTTTTGCCTTAGGTTTGCTGCTAGCATAGAACCCAGGCAATGAAAGGCCTACTGTATGCAAACACTGGAAAAAAAAAAGAAGGATAAATAAATGGATTACTGTATATTTCCATTCCAACAGCATGGTTTAACTGAAAACATTGCCCCTGGCTACAGCTGCTATTGACAATGAATTCGACCAACTTAGCAATACAGTTTCTCACTGTTCCCCTTACAACATTTTGTTCTCACCCAAACAAAAACAGCTTTTGTATAAGAATGTTTTGAAATGTGATATGCATGTTGCTTTTTCAATATTTATATTGTGCATGTTGATATAGCGATTCATTTTCGATTGAGCAGCCCCAAGAGGGACCCTGTGCAAAACAATAGAATAGTTCACTGTTTCTCAACACCGGGTCTGGGCACCACCAGGGGTCCTGATGTACCCTTATGGCTCTGCAAATCTGACAGTTAAATAAACACTGAGCATTTTCCAGTGTAGATTGGGGCCCAGGAGATAAAAAATAAAAATGAAAATTCCAGTGCGTAGTAAGCAGTGCCTTTGATGAATTATTTTACTACCTTATTAGTGACCCTCTACTGCCTTATGCTGCCTTATTACTGACTCCCTACTGCCTTATGCTCCCTTATTACTGACTCCCTACTGCCTTATGCAGCCTTATTACTGACTCCCTACTGCCTTATGCAGCCTTATTACTGACTCCCTACTGCCTTATGCAGCCTTATTACTGACTCTCTACTGCATTATGCTGCCTTATTACTGACTCTCTACTGCCTTATGCTGCCTTATTACTGACTCCCTACTGCCTTATGCTGCCTTATTACTGACTTATACAGCCTTATTACGGTCTCCCTAATACCTTATACAGCCTTATTACTGACTCCCTACTGCCTTAATTGAATTGAATTATAGAGCCTTATTACTGACGCCTTATGCAGCCTTATTACTGACTACCTACTGTCTCAATCCCTCATTTTGCTTTGTGTGTGAGTCATGCACTGTGCTTTGTTTTTGTGTTACATTTGGGTTGCAGCTGATCATACATACATACATACATACATACATACATACATACATACATACATACATACATACATACATACATACATACATACATACATACATCCAAACACACAAAGTCACTTATAGAAGCGGCAGGGTCTGAATCACAAGTCAGCATGTCTGGGCTTTACCAGATTAAACATCCCTTAACACCTTTTCAATAGTCATGCCCCAGATGTTATATATTAATCTAATCACCTACTGCTTGACTAAAGACTATCTATATTCAATCAATACAAACATGGGGGCAATAATACAATGCATACAGTAAAGAAACAGCTTCAATGGAGAGCTTCATTAGAATGTTTCAGAGAACTTTCCATTCCTTGGGAGAAAAAAACAGAAAAATGACTTTGTGGGAACGTCCAAAGGTTGAAACGTGAGCAGAAACCAGACCTTTGTTGTACTTCTTTAAGATTCAGCGCAGCCTCTCGGATGCTTAGAGGCCGTTTTTCTCCCAAACTAAGTTTGCTGACAGTCGTCGGGCCACTAATCTATCTCTGAATATTTGGAGTACAAAGATAATAATGACACAAGTCCCCTTTTCGGGATCGTATATCACGGTGACATATGACTGATGTCGTACATCAGGTCTCACACTGCGCTCAGTGGTGGAAAGTAACTAAGTGTATTTACTCAAGTATTGTACTTAAGGACAATTTTCAGGTATTGTTTTACTTTACTTGAGTATTTCCGTTTTTTCCAATGCTTTATTGGTCTACTCCACTACTCCTCAGAGCCAAATATTGTGCTTTTACTCCAATACAATTATTTGACAGCTTTAGTCAGTATTTACTATGTAGATTTACATTATTATTTCAAAATATACATTTACCAACATGTTCTGAAATAACAGATCTACAAGCTAACAATGCGTCATGATGTGACACATAGTGAGCTTGTAGGAGGCTCACAAGCCATACTATAGTGGCTCGAAAACAACAATCACATTTAGACATATTTGAGTACTTTTAACTTTGGTACTCTAAGTAATGTATATGAATGATACCAATAGTATGAATACAGGCCTTTTACTTGTACCAGAGTCTTTTATTTATATTGTAGAACTGCTACTTTTATCTAAATAAATAAAAACATCTGAGTACTTCTTCCATCACTGCCGGTGAATCAGACCGACGTTTCAGTCCGGGAGTGGTATATCTTGACATCTTTACCCTCCAGTGGGCTGGTTGTGTTAATCAATGATTGCTTTGACCTCCTACTGCGGTGTAATTAACCCTCACCATCCCCTTGCGTTCAACATCTATCGAACGGCTAAAACAAAGACAGATAAACATCGCAGGAGCCCCGGACCACACAAAGTTACTTGCCTTTTAAGTTTGGTCGACTTGACAATAACAGCAGCTGGTGGAAGAACTTAGATTGCGTACTTAAATAAAGGTAGCAATACCATAATACTTAAATAAAGGTAGCAATACCATAATATAGAAATACTTGTTACAAGTAAAAAGGTACACATATTCAGAGTTTGACTGATACAAAGGTATTGGCATCAACATGTATACTTACAATATCCTATATTAAAATTCCCTAGAGGGTTTGTCGACAGCGGACCAAAGGAGTCACATACGCAACATCTGGACTTGCACTGTTACTCCGATCGGCACCAAACGTGGAACAAGCACCGTTCAGGAGACTGCCATGAGTAGTCAGGGGCCAAAGGCCCCATGAACAGCAGCTGCATTGACAGTTACACAGTCAGGACCATGGACAGCAGCTACAGCGACAGTTACTTCAGGACCATTACAGCAACTACAGCGATAGTCACTTCAGCACCACGGACAGCAACTACAGTCACAGTTACTTCCATAATGGACAGCAGCTGCAGACATATTATGTTAAATGGCTCTCTCTCTCTCTCTCTCTCTCTCTCTCTCTCTCTCTCTCTCTCTCTCTCTCTCTCTCTATCTTTCTTTCTCTCTCTCTCTCTCTCTCACCACGGACGTCACAAACGTAACATCCGGACGAGCGAGGCGCACCGTTGCTCCAATCTGCATCAAACTTGGCACAGACACTGTTCAGGGGTCTGCCATGACAATGGTCACACCAGAGGCCATGGGTGGCCCCCAGGGGCTGCGTCAGGAACCCCGGGCGGCCACAGGCACACCGTTGCTCCAATCCGCACAGCCGCCTGAAGATCTAGTTAAAGTCAACGTTTTTTCTTTTTAAATGTGTCAAACTTTTTCAGAATGTGTTACTTTATGAGCTTGTAGATCAGCTGATTTTGACTGTTTTGGAGTAAAAAAAAGTACAATATTTGCCTCTGAGATGTAGTGGAGTAGAAGTATAAAGTACTGAAAAACAGAAGTACTGAAGTACAGAAAAAAATACCCCAAAAAATGCTCTTAACTACAGTACTCGAGTACATGTACTTAGTTACTTTCCACCACTGCCTTTTAAGTTTGTCCAACTCGACAACAGCCACCGCGGCAGCCGCACCCGGAAAGTCCTTATTTAGCAAAAATGTAAAGTTCATTGTTTTCCTCTCAATATAATTATACGCGTATTGATCGGCCGGCATTGACCTGCTTACAGTAACAAGTGAATGTAAATTACAGAGGTTAATTAGCATGATGGAGTGTCATGAGCCATCAATACGCAGGCGGGATGAGCAGGCAGAGACTACACCCGAGGAAAGGTGCGGGGTGGAGAGGTGGCGGAAGGGAGGGGGGGGGGGGGGGTCTATCAATCTATTATCCTAAAGAAAGGTAATGATTTGTGTTCACACAGCACAGCATAAACATGTCAGCAGAATTTATTATTTCTCTCCTCTCTCTCTCTCTCTCTCTCTCTCTCTCTCTCTCTCTCTCTCTCTCTCTCTCTCTCTCTCTCTCTCAGCCCTATATATTTCATTGACCCGGCTCTGCTAGGGGTCTGTTAGCCTCGCCTAACCAGACTTTCAGATAGCGAAGCCTATACTGATAAGTCTGGTGATGTTCTAATTTTGTGTGGGTCTAGAGGTGAGTGGTAAAAAAACAGAAAGAAAAAAACTGCATTGCAGAACCACTACGAAGGACGTAGGGCGGTCCTTCCAAATCTGGCCTAAACAATGATTTTGTATGTGCCCAAACGATTTGTAGGCGGAGATGTCCGATCGACTGGTTATGTGAGACGAGGGGTCTATACTAGACTCCCTCCTCTTTTCCCTCGACACCACCGCTTCACTCAAAATAGCCGATCTACAAGCTCACAACATGTCCCAATGCGACGCGTTGTCAGCTTTGACATTGGCTCGGAGTGGATGTCGACGAACCACCTGAAGCTCAACCTGGACAAGACCGAGCTGATGTTCATCCCGGGGAAGGGCTGTCCTCACCGAGACATGGCCATCACCATTGAGAATGCTGTGGTGACGTCAACTCGGACTGCGAAGAATCTGGGTGTGACCCTGGACGATCAACTGTCGTTCTCGGCTAACATCGCATCAGTGACACGGTCCTGCAGATTCCTCCTCTACAACATCAGGAGGATTCGCCCCTTCCTCACGGAGAAAACAGCCCAGGTGCTCATCCAGGCTCTTGTCATCTCCCGCCTGGACTACTGCAACTCCCTCCTTGCTGGTGCTCCGGCATCAGCCATCAGACCTCTGGAGCTTGTTCAGAAAGCTGCGGCTCGTCTGGTGTTCAACCGCCCCAAGTTCTCCCACACAACTATCCTTCTCCGTTCTCTGCACTGGCTCCCCGTAGCAGCTCGCATTCAGTTTAAAACCCTGGTGCTAGCCTATAGAGCAGTGAAAGGAACAGCTCCTTCTTACCTCCGGGTTTTGGTCAATGCCCACACCCCTGCCCGACCACTCCGGTCTGCCACCTCGGGGCGACTGACTCCCTCGCCACTCAACGGTCCTTCTGGTCGATCGACACGGTCACGACTTTTTTCTGTTCTGGCCCCACAGTGGTGGAATGAACTTCCCACTGATGTCAGGACAGCAGAGTCACTGCCCATCTTTCGCCGCAGGCTGAAAACCCACCTCTTCAGGAAACACTATCCTTCCTCTTTGCCTGGCCTACTTGTTGTTAACTAGTTGTACGAACTCTTGTTTTATTTTTGTATTGTTTTATTGGATCTTGTTTAGTCGACTCACTTATTTGTTTTAGCTCGTGCTCATTTGATTTTGCCATTTTTGTCTCATCTGTTTAAGAAAGTAGGTAGCTGATATATTGCACTTTTACCTTAGCGCTAGGTATACTCTTGGTTGCTTGTTTTTGCAGGAAATGTACTTAAAACTTCTGGTGATTAGTAGTTTTCGTTCCCTACCTATGTTGAATACACTTATTGTAAGTCGCTTTGGATAAAAGCGTCTGCTAAATGACTGTAATGTAATGTAATGTAATGGTTATTTTTACCCAATGTTCACCCCAAGAATATGGACACTAGTGTTCATGTTAAACAGCACCCAAATACAGGACAGAGTAGAGGGGAACTTCAACTGTTCTGCGCCAGGCCCAGACAGTCACCCACGGGTGCAGACAAGGGTGCAGACAAGATGCATGGGATAATTAACAGAACAACAGTTTTACTCACAGGATAATATCCTCAGGGTTACTCACATGAACATAAACCTGCTGTCATAGACCGTCCATCAGACGACAGACAACTGACTGATAGAGGACGAGGTACAGCTTTCTGGGTATACGCTCATGCATGTGTAATGGCAGGGGAGTGGCCAACGCAGGCCGAGGTGTTAAACGTGTCCCAGTTCAACAAAAGCTGAACCAAAGATCCAAAGATCCTATGGGTCCTTAATACGAACATACTTCTTTCCAAGCCTCATCATAAATATACTAATTATACACGTAGGTACCACATTGACCGCCGCTGTTCATTGGAGTGATGCATCAATCATATTGGCAGGGGCAAGTCGTGCCTCAATAATGCATGTTCATAGATTAAGCTAAAACTAATCTCATGACTGAACAGTTTGTGTGTTTTTGTGTGTGGAAAAAGTACACATTTTTTTACTCAGTACAAGTAAAAGTCCGGAATTCAAAATTTACTTGAGTAAAAGTACAAAAGTATTGGTATCAATATGTACTTAAAGTAACAAAAGTAAAAGTACTAAACGTTTGAAAATAGGAGATCTGCAAGCTCACAACGCGCCGCGATGCGACACGTTGTGAGCTTGTAGATTGGCTATTTTCAAATGGCCTAAGTATAAAATAAGGCTCAACTGGTTAATGTATGTTTTATAATGTAATCATTTATCTACAAAGTAGCTAGTAACTAAAATGTTCAAATAAATGTAGTGGAGTAAAAGTACAATATTTGCCTCTGAGATGTAGTGGAGTAGAAATAAAAGTAGAGACAATTGGAAATACTCCAGTAAAGTAAAAGTACCTCAAATTTGTACTTAAGTACAGTACTTGAGTAAATGCACTTTACACCCCTGGTTAAGCCAATATGTAGAATTATGATGTTTTGTTAATAATGTTAAAGTTATTTTCTTACCATTCTAATCTACCACTTGAAGAAATATTTTGCCCCCAGATTTTCATGAAATATCCAATCCAAGGCCATTGGGGTTTTATGGAAGATGAACATGTATTTCATTGCTAGTTTGACAACTTATAAATAACTAATAACCGACTGTGAAGCCTGTAAATCAGCTGTTGTTGGTGTGCAACATGCTTCCATTGAAGACTTCTAAGACTGAGATCAGTCGTGGCGGCTGAGAACTAGGCTACATGTGTGAGAAACACTGCCCTATGTCAGTGATTCTCAACCTGTGGGTCGAGACCTCCAGTGATTTGGGGGGGGGAGTGGGATGGGGGTCCCAGATGATTAGTTCAATGTGCAACATTGATTTCTCACTCAACAGTAAACAAACCAACATTCCAGTGTATATGTATACAGGGTATCTGCACATTTCAAAAGGGACAATTTAAGGCCTTTTAAGCTTTTTAATACTGCACAAAATAATCAGACTATTACTGCGTCAAAAAGTTATGAACAAACTAATAGGCCAAATTGTTAAATATTACCAGAGAAAGAGGCAAATATTTTGAAAATAGCTGATCTCCAAGCTCACAACGCCTCGCAACGTGAGGTGTTGTGAGCTTGTAGATCTGCTATTTCTCACAACATGTATCTGAGGAACCGAGTCAAACTAAATGTAATAATTCCAAGTGCTTGTCGGGGTGGGGGGTCCCCAGTTCAAATAATTATGATTTTTGTGGGGGTCGTGGCCTGAAGAAGGTTGAGAAACACTGCCCTATGTGACTAGTTGTGTCACCGGATCTCGTGGACTCGCTCGATGTCCAGGGGTGTCGCTACACACACGCTCACATCACACACTGTGCGTAGGGCACTAGTTCAACGCATTCCAAAGGAGGCCCCAAAACGAGCCGAGCCGATCATCATCATAATCATAAATGATGGATTATTTGAATGCGAGTTGAATAACAATTATAATAGGCATCATTGCACCATTATAGGTAGTATAATTTGATCTTAATAATGAATGATGCTGCGTAACGTGCCTCAGTGCGCTCTTGTCACGGAAATATCATGTATCAGGTGCATGCCCTGGGCTCTCCTCCTCCCTGGTCGTGTGTGTGTGTGTGTGTGTGTGTGTGTGTGTGTGTGTGTGTGTGTGTGTGTGTGTGTGTGTGTGTGTTTAATTTGGGCATGTCATTATGGGTAAACTGATAATAACAATAATAATTATAATAATAATAATCATCATCATCATCATCATAGGGCATTGATTCATTAAATAAACATAAAAAGATTACATCTGGAAATACAGGTTTTCTGCCTGACAGCTACAATGTAACTCCATCTCTCTCTCTCCTCTCCCTCATTCTCTCCATTTCTATCTCCCTCCTCCTCCCTCTCACCCTCCCTCCTTGTATGTCGTGCAAATCTCTCTCTCTCTCTCTCTCTCTCTCTCTCTCTCTCGCGTTTTGGAGATGAGGCATGTTGCCGCAATTAGATGGACAATTTAATCTGATGAGTTGAGAGCACGCTGGCTGCCTGTGGAGATTGCACGCTGTATCATTTACGAGGCAGCGCAGCAAAATCACTTGCTTTTCTTTACACACACGCACACGCACACAAACACACACACACACACACACACACACACACACACACACACACACACACACACACACACACACACACACACACACACACACACACACACACACACACACACACACACACGCACGTAGCAAACATACATGCGCACGTACACATATCGGCAGTGAAAACGTTGATCTCTTTTCAGGTCTCCTCGGCTTAATTTCAGTCGCCAGCCGAGTTCAGATTTCTGTGCGTCTGATTGCTGCCGTCAATCACCTCACACAGAGAGAGAGAGAGAGAGAGAGAGAGAGAGAGAGAGAGAGATGATAAATGAAGGGTTTGCTTTTTACAACTGATGTAGTTGATGATGTATGAGATGCACATGAAATAAATGCTATACAGTATAGTATGTTGTCCATACTCTCTCTCCATACCTCATACCATGCTGTCGCGTGCGTGAGTGTGTGCGTGCGTGTGTGTGCGTGTTTTCATCTGCTATACATCAGTGGTTCTCAATATGGTGCCTGGGTTCTAGAGGGTCCCCAGCTAAATAGTTGATTGTTAATCTTGTAAACATTTTTACATGTAGTTAATGTATACTAATGTCTATTTTGATTGAGACATGTTTGTGTTTTTTCATAAATTAACGTCATACTTGATCATACTAGAGCGTCACAAAAAAAAGTATCAAAAGTATCAGATCTACAATGGATCTGCTACTTTGGTCTTTTTTTAATTAGAATCCTGAAAAGTAATAGTTTAGGACATAATGAGGTTTCCACCTGACAGAGACGATCAGAGTTTCACTGTTATCTCTCTACCTGTAGTACATGAAGGAATTACATAATAAAGGAGTTCCGGACCAAATGACAGGCCATATCAGACCAAATCTAAATCTAGTCTTAGAGATGATCAAATTGGGGATCCTTGAAATAATAATAAAAGAAGGTTGAGAATCACTGACTGGTCTACAGTATCTATTTATATGCTTGTCATTCTGCCTATTTTTAATTACTTAACATTTTCAGTGTATGAGAGACAGAAAGTGGGACAGTTGAGAGGGAGACCCGGAGACAGTGTAGGAGAGACGTAGCCTGATTATCAGACTGAAGCTGTGTGGAGCTTCAGTCTGACATTGGCTCCAGTGTAGGCGATTACAAGGGGGAGGGGACAAGTATTTCCCTAAACCAATCCTAAGGGATCCCCACCCCCACCTCCGACTCTCATTTCTCCGGTACATTTTGTACCGGAGAAATCCTAGGTTCACAATTACAACACCAGACCAAGAGGCAGTCCACTCAGAGAGTTGGCGGGGTCTATGGTATGGAACCAGGCTAGGAGAGACGGTCAGTAGGCCTATAGGACAGTGTAGGAGAGACAGACAGAAGGACAGTTGAGAGGTAGACAGTGTAGGAGAGACATACAGTATAAAGCTGAGAGGGAGACAGTGTAGGAGAGACAGACGGTAGGAAAGCTGAGTGAGTCAAATCTGAAGTTCATTTTCTTGTTAAAGACATTTAGCAGGGCTAATGGAACAGGAACAATTCCTCCCACGCTCCTTGTTCTAACCCCCAACCGCTAAGACCCCCTTCCTGCTTCCCTGAAAACAAGAAACCCCCCTTTGGTTCCATTCTCAGCAGTTGGTGAGAACAAATGAAAAATATCTTGATTACTGTTGTAATTCCAGAACAATAGGGAAAGCAGCTGTTCACACACTGTAGTACAAAAACAAAATCCAACCATTTCAAAGATGTCAAAAATAGCAGATCTAGATCACATCACGACGGCTTTTTTTTTTTTTTTACTATTTGTGTTAAGACAAAATATATATGGTGGTTAACAGAAAATAAAAGCTCACATGTGAAGTATCATTTTACTTTTCATTTATTATTTTCTTAATGTTTTGGTGTGATCAAGAGGTATATCACTTCAAAGGATCCATTATCTTTCCAAAGATGTACTTTGAGGTGAGCATTTGTGGGAAAGCCTTAAAAAAACACTTTGAAGGCTTTGATGTCGGTTTCTGCGTGACATTCTTAGAAAACCACCACAAAAAAAGAAAGAAAAAAAGATGATTCATCCTCTGCTTCTTATAACCAACGACGACTCGTGAGTTTAATACCAACCGAAAACGCAGACAAAATGCTTTGATCTCGGTCACTTTTGGACTGATTTCAGGAGCGTAAAACTAACTTTTGCAGAGTTTTCCGACGCGGTTTGAAATGTTTTCTCTCGGCGTCTCAAGGTGCTTTAATTTCTTGCTCGATCCAGTCTTTTTAATTAACATCTTAGTCGAGTGGACAGCGCGATGTTGATGCCAGAGCCCTGATGGGAAAACCACTGACTCATTTTGATTCAGAGAGCTCCTCCACTTCCTCGTGTCCTAACTCGCCTCCTCTCATCTCCCTTTGCTCTGTTCCTCTCTCGTTTTTTTTTCCCTGTGGTGGGGTATTAGTACTCAGTACCTATAAACCCATTAAGATCTGAGGCCGATTCTATAAATGCCTTCTAAATCAGTAGTTCTCAAACTGTTTTCGTGTCAAGTACAACCAAATTGATATACTACTGTATATTTGGACTCCCCATTAGAAAATGTTTTGTGCCAGGGACCACCAGAAGAAAATAAAAACAGATTTTTAGGGAATAGAAATAGCAGATTTACAAGTTTGTACACCTGCTATTTTTGAATAGCCAATGCTAAAATATAAAATGACACAGCTGCTTTCCTGGTTTGAAGCAAAAGTAGCAATACTGTCACGGTACGAGGCAGGGAGGTGTAGGACCCAAGTGCAAGATGAGAGGCAGAGGCAGCGCAGCTCAAATTAGAGTGTTTATTAAGAACACCAAACAAGAGGACTAGGCAGTAATCGAAGTATGGTACAGGCAAAGTCAGTAACCGGTTAAATCAGAACACGAACGAGACAATACAGGAGTAAAGGGAAAACTAGACTGGGAAAGCTAGGGGAACGTAATACAAGGCAACAATATGAGGAGACAAATACTGGCATTAACTCACACAACTACATTCAACGAACCAACAGGGAACTGAAGCAAACACAGGACTTAAATAGACAGGGGATTAACAGGACACAGGTGAACACACCAGACAATCAACACAGGATAGGCTAACAGGCAACGAGCACAGGTGACTAGGTTTACAATAAATACAGGGAGGTGAGACAAGACAGGAAACAGTAAACAAGGCAGACAGGAATCACTACTACAAAACAAGAGTACGGAAAACCAAGGCAAAAGGCAACCGAGTTACAATACAAGACAAATGCAGAACATAATGAACAACGGCCTAACCAGGCCTAAAGAACAGCCCTTAGGAGTCCAACACCATATAAGGGCATTCAAGGTCCAAATAATAATGTCAGTCCACGGCCCGAGGAGCGGACCGTGACACAATACAGGTAAAAGTACTACATTTAAAATGGAGGGGCGGGTACGTATATCGGCGTAATATAGGATTAGATTTGAACTGGAAATCTAGTCCTAGATAAGTAACTGAAGATTTCAAATAATTGTAGAGGAGTACAAGGAATACTAATAATAATTGAAAGAATAATTGCCTCTGAGATTCTGCGGACTTGAAGTTAATGTACTTAGATACTTTCCACCACTGTGAAAACTAGCAACTCATTTTGATTCAGAAAGCTTCTCCTCTCTGCTACCCACTTCCTTGTTGTCCTCTCTCTCTCTCTCTCTCTCTCTCTCTCTCTCTCTCTCTCTCTCTCTCTCTCTCTCTCTCTCTCTCTCTCTCTCTCTCTCTCTCTCTCTCTCCAGAGTGGTTCAGAGGAAAGAGGAGAGGACAAACGAGGAGAGAGAGGGAGAGGGAGAGGGAAACAGAACCATGTTTACCTGCTCTTCACTCTCATTAGCAGCACCACTTGAAGGTCAAGTCATCTGTGTGTCTGGATGCATTATTATAGATTCTGATGTGGCCGCAGGGTCTATCCACTGAGATGAAATGTGATGAAGAGAAAATCTTACCATAGAGCTGCTGTCCGGCAGAAACCTCACATCTCCACATTCAAACTTTGTGTGTGTTGTTTTGCAAATTAACGAGTGGTGTGAAGTAACTAAGTACATTTACTCAAGTACTGTACTTAAGTACAGTTTTGAGGTGCTTTTGCTTTACTGGAGTATTTCCAATTGTCTATACTTTCACTTCTACTCCACTACATCTCAGAGGCAAATATTGTACTTTTATTCCACTACAATTATTTGAAAATATGAGTTACTACAGTAGTTAATTTGCAGATACAAATTATGACATTATAAAACATACATTAAAGGGATTCTAGGAAAGTTCAGAGATCAAAGAGAGACCCCCCCCCCCCCCCCCCCCCGGACATATGAGGTTTCCCACTCGACAGAGACGATATGCTTTAATAACAGGCTTACTGAGAAGGTGTCAGTCTGAGCCACGACGTTTCATGTGAGTGAAATCTGATGCGTTGGTGGCGGTCGGCCCAACACGATTTTCAAACGCCTGCCAAATGTGAATGATTTTGCACTTGTTAGTCACGCTGGATATGAGCGTCTGCTAAATAACTAAATTGCGTCATGATTTGTCGGATACCCTTCCTGAAGACACCCTTGGCCCAGGACCCATTCAAATTGCATCATTAAACTAAATAATATGAGACGCCAGGGGGGTAACATGGTCACAATTGGAAACTTGTTCAGAACCACTTTTACCCTTTTAGCGTTATTTTTCAACGTTCATGGCAGTCCGATAAACTTTCATCGTTGTGGGAGGCATGTGCTGCCATGTGAATGTTACATTGGCAAACCTGTCAGATTGAAACAGGAGTGCTCGCTCTGCCTCTCGTGGCTCAAGTCCCCTTCAGACAGCGCGCCTCCGTCGGTGCCGAAAAACGAGTGCACCTTTTCCAATCCAACTAGTTTTCCAATCGCACTGTAGCATATTATATTGCAAAGAAAGCAGGTGCAGGTGGGTTTGAAGTGTGCCCGAGTGATGAATCGGTTATGATATGTCATCGTCATTGTTTTTTCAATGGTCCTCATTACACTACTCAGTTTCTATAGCTTCATTCATACTGTATAATACAACCCGTGTGAGGCAGATTTTCTGGCTCATGGACGTCATTCTGGAAGGTCTGGCTGTGAGCCACTTGGCTCACATCTCCTCTAGTTTGTAGCAGCTGCGTCATTAATGTTTCACAGCTTTGATTGGTTGAATATAGTAAATGTCCAAAGCTATGAAGCCATGAGTCATAGCTTGTCTTATAGTGTATAAACCCCTCTAGCCTAGTGTCTCAAACATTGTTGTGCCAAGGACCCCCATATGGAAAGGTTTTGTGCCAGGGACCCCCAGAAGAGAAGATTTATGTTTTTAAAAAATGCAAAATTATTCAAGATTATTCAAGCTTGTATATCTGCTATGTAACTTTTTCCTCATGAATAAAATATAATTCTGTGCAATTTGTATGGTAGAGTATGTTAAGCAAGGGATAATTGACGGGTAGCTGGTCATTATTTAAAATTAAAGCCGGACAGGGTGATTATGCATGGACGCGATAGCGGAGGTGCATAATCACCCTGAAGGGCTTTCATTTTAAAGAAAGTATTCCATAAGTGTTGGGCTGGGTGGACACGGTCGCCTCTGAAAACAAATTAAAGTATTCCATAATATAACCGGAAGACTCGCCCCAAAACACGCTCGCCTCCATTCTATATACCGCCGGATTTGCCTATAATACCGCCGGATTTGCCCTAGGGCGACTGTGTTTTGGGGCGAGCGTTGTTCTTTCCGTTGTTGCCGTTGTTGCGCTACGGTCGCCTCGGTAAACAAGGATTTTTGGTTATTGCATCGTCTATTTCTCACTTCAAATGTTTTCAAAAACATTCTTGAAAGCAATGTTTAGCTATAAATGACATACATGACTGTTATGTTGGATACAGCACAAGATCAAGCAGCGCAGGTTGACATGAGCAGGTGAGCCTTTCATTAGACAGCGATCTGTTATAGAGCTCATCGGTCATTATCAAGAAATAAAACACTGCTGAATTCAGCGATTGACCAATCAGAATCAAGCATTCAACCGAGCCTCCCTTTTGTCTCCCTGCTCTTCTATTGAGGAATTTAGATCGTGTCAAAGGTCATGTCTCACCTAGACACAGGATCTGACACAAATGTATCCCCTGAGCTAGTATAGGAAGCAATTAGCTCAATGTTATATAAAACAAATCCATCACTTGCACAGGAAACCAGGTTCAAATTCAGGGTAGAAGAGGAAAGTTACATAATGCATAATTGACTTTTTAGTGAATACATTTTTATTTTAACCAATTGGTATAGAGGATCCTTTGCTTATCCAGGGGCATCCCAGTGGAACATCCCGGACACTCAGATTAAACTAATCTCCACCATACGCACTTTTAAAAGTTGACTTAAAGCATGGCTAATTGTGGCTATTGTTATGATAAAGACTGTAATAGTGTATTTGATTAGTTTTTATAAATTGTGCATTCTGTGTTATTTAGTTTGTCAGTATCAATACACATATTATGTGTAAGGGGACCACAGTGCTTAAGTCGATGACTTTACTGTGTTTTATTTTCCTCCATTGTCTTGTTAAATTACAATTCTAAAGTCTTGTTTAATTGCTTTCAGCCATATCATACAAAATGAAACAAATTATTATATCAAATGGTCGGGTAGGACCACTACTGGTTGACAAGAGGTACTGCGTGAAGATCAAAGTGCAATGTATCCTCTGCCCAAATGTGCTTTTTGTTATGGCTCAACAAGTAGAAATTCTGGTTGGGAAACCAGGCTCCTGGTGAATCATGACCATAAAACATTAGATTCTGTGTCAAAAAATATTTGAAAACCTAAAGAAAATAGGTATTTATTAAATATAGTATATAATTACATATTGCATATTATTTTGACACAGAATCAAATGTTTTATGATCATGATTCACCAGGATCCTGGATGGCTTGGTTTCTGGTTTAACATAATTAATGATATACATTCTTTGGAAATCTTTATGGGAAAAATGAATGGGCTTTCGGTGTGTGGCACCATAAAATGGCCACCACTGCTATGCCCTATACCAAAGGTGAAAACTAGTGAGTGCACTGCATGGACTCTAATGGCAGTGTCAGTGGGTTCAAACCCCTTGGTTGGGTGTGGAGAGCCTCTGGGGGCTGCTTCTAGGTTTTTACAACTTGCCTGAGGGAAACGACACAGATATTGATTTTGAAACGTCCAACAACACATCACACTGTCAGCTGGGAAAGTTTGCTGAACGTTAACTTTTTAATATATACCAGTTTTATGTGGGAAATGTTTTAGTGACTTGATTTATAGTGCCATTTCCAAAGCTTAAATAA
The DNA here is from genome assembly GCF_963454915.1 of Gymnoscopelus microlampas. Taxonomy (NCBI): domain Eukaryota; kingdom Metazoa; phylum Chordata; class Actinopteri; order Myctophiformes; family Myctophidae; genus Gymnoscopelus; species Gymnoscopelus microlampas. The sequence goes on from NC_139949.1 coordinate 9,937,395, forward strand.
TTGAAAAATAAAGCATGCATTGGGTAGCCTTTAATGCGAATATTTATTAGAACTTGCATTTGAAATGTTGTGATTCAGGCAATACAGCGGACCATGTCACACCAACATTTCACTGCATGGGTGATTTGTTATAATAAAAAAAAAATGTTATATCATCAAAAATACATATCAAACATGTCAGACAGAAATTCCCCAAAAGGAAATGCATGTGTGTAATCCAGAAACTTTTATTTTATTTGTGCATTTTAAAATCTCTTTAAATAATACATATTTTTTAGAAGCAAGCTAAGCTATTAGGCTTTGCCTAATTTGATTTACAGTAGGATTTATTTACGCAATTGCAAAGGCAAAAATAAAGTGGAGTAGTGAGTCATCCACTTGTTTTTATTCAGCTTTTCGGCACATGTACAGACTGTTAGGCAGAAGCATTTCTTTGCTGTCTGGCAGGAACCTTGTATCTCTATATTTCAACTTCTTTGTTTTTTTTGCGTAAATGCATGCCCATCATACAAGAGTATCACACACAAGTAGTGAAACTATAGCTGATTTTTAAATACATATTTTAAAAAGCGGAACGTTTTTGGACATACAAGGTTTCTTCCCGACAGCAATAATTATGAAATTGCGTGAACCAATAGCCTGTCTCTGGAGAGAGACTACGTTCCACCTGGCACAGTTCAGTTTGCATTAGTGACAACCGGCTACAGCAGTTTCTCTCATGAAGTGATATGCGTTGCATTTCCAAATAGCTTAAAAAAGAAAACACGAGACATGGGGAAGAGAAACCACACCACCACACACACACAGCACGGAATGAATGGAAAATATATTCAATGAAAAGGTCAAAAGCCCAGAGCAAACAACCAATAAAGTGCAGAAATGACAAACCTCTACTGGTTGTACAACACATTGCACTTTACTCTTTCCGTTGTGGTGAAAGCCATGCCTTATTGATTTGAGCCGCTAAACCCACAGCAGTCATAAAGAGGGCGAACGAGAGGAAACAGGCTAAAAGAAACATGCACTTAAACCTTATATTATGTATGTGACCACGGGGTCCCTCATGGCTCTATTCCTGGTCCGCTTACTTTATTACTTCTACACTACATCTCACCACATAGCCGACTGTTACTTTTCAGGAAATGGTGGGGGGGAGCCTGTGTTTTAATGCATCCAATGTAGTTATTATTTAGTCACACGCTCTTGTAAATCCGTTTTATTGGTCCAATATTTATAAAAGACAGACACACTTAACAGACAGACACACGTAACCACTTCCAACCTTGTCCCTGTCGCAACAATAGCCAGTTTCCCTCTTTGACTCCCAATAAAGGACAAGTAGAGCCATAAAGTACAGTTTACATTAGCAAGAAATATATATAATCAAAAGGTTTAAGCATTGCAATCAAATCCCTCCAAAATAAGTTCTTCCTCGCGTCCAACTCACCATCCCAGCCTCAGACAATAAACTAATGTTCTAAATGTATTACCTGTCTGTCTGTGTCTTGCACGTAGGTTGAGTATACACAGCCTCTAACACCTCCTGTGTCTCTACAAATAAAACCATTGTACGTGTTCCTTTTTGGAGAGGAAAACCAAAATGACACTTTGGTTGGGGGCTTGGGTTGTGTAGTTAACCGTGCCATGACGTAACTTCTACATTATTGATGAGGAATCTTCAACAGTTTCTCTGTTTATTATCATTATTCCAAAATGGTCTCCTCATTGACTTACATTTCAAGGTGAAACAACTCTCAAAGTCACCCTTTTAGCACATAAACAAACACAAAGTGGATACTGCCAATGCGTAACATTACAGAATCTGACACAGCATTTTCTCTTTATAATAAAATGCTGTTTCGTAAAGTGACATAATGATAGAATATACTTTGTTTGCAGAAACAGAACTTTGTAACAAACAGAACTATTGAAGATATCTCACCATCTGGTGAGCCGTCTAGCCGTCTAGCACCAGTTGCATCTGTCTTCTGAACATGGTTACAACCCTAGAGGAGTAGCTTCTAACATAGTGCTCCCAGCACCTAGAACACATTTTCTCAAACTCATTGTTATAGGTCAATAGTAGCTACCCTGGAATACTCTGCCCAAAAACATTACATTTAAATTACTTTAAAAACATAAATCAAGAGATATCTTGCCAAGTAACTTGCCAAGTGGGTAACTGTTATTTTTGTTTAATTTGACTGGACCGTTGGATTTGATTTTATGATGTTTGTTAGGATTTAAAGTTCATACTGGAGCCACAAACCACCAGGAAACAAGGTTGCAATCAAATATCCAGTTTATTTAGCCGGATACTGATGAATAGTATGACAGTAGGGTTTCATGATGATGCCATGGTTCTAAACAAAGACAAAGAAACAAATTATGATATCATGCCAGATAAAATATCAAACATAAATATGGCCTTTAAATCATATTATACATCAAGGTATTGTATATCATCAAAATAATAATTGGCCAAGTATTTACTTCATAATATTAAACACATCTAAATATCCATATAACTCAATTTCATCAATTCTTCAATATAATCATATAATCCACATCACTAGAAGTAAAACACTGGAACTTACATTATACCAGGTGGCAAACATCAGAACATGGGCAGCACACGGCAAACACACAGGCCGGCCGCATGTGTTTGGAAACAAAGGACAAGGGGAGAATGTGAATCCAGTCCTGCTTTTATAGTGGGAGGAAGTGAGGTTACCACCAGTCTGAATCCCATTGTGGTGTCTCCTTGTGGAGCGGAGCGGAAATGAACCTTGCAGTTTCTGACAATGTTTATAGACCCCTTAACAGACGACGTCACACTGGTTGCAAGCGTCATACTGTTTGCAAAAGAAACCCATTCTGTCAGGTCTCGCTAGGACGCGCCTCACAAGCCAACACGGGTTGGGGGGCGCTGAAACCAGCGCACCCCGAAACAACAGGTTGAGAATTGGTTGCATGAAACAATCACGCATCCAGTCTCCAGTCTGTATTCATTTTTTTTACTTTAATTTGTATTTTTAGTTTGTTAGTTTTTTAGTTTCTGTATTGTATTTGTTTTCTTCAGGACCCCAGGAAGACTAGAGACTCATTCATGTGTCTCTAATGGGGATCCTTTAATAAACATAAACATGTTCCATCACGAAAAGGTACTGTACCTACACAACGCAAACCTCTAACGTGTCATTGTGCTTTAAGAAATGTCAAAAACATGCAAGCCACCATCAAAAGACATTTCCTCTTTGAACTTGAGACTCAATTAAGTCCAAAGCATCCTTTGTACTGTAAAAGAAATGTTGTGCCACTCAAGAAAATGTCATGCTGAATACCATACTTTGAACAATGTCTTTGGTCACAATGTTGTAAGAACATTTCGACACCCTCTCCCTCTCACCTTCCCACACACCTCTTCATGTCTGGACTGTGAATCATGTTTTATAAACAAAGACGGGAATACATTCTGGCTGAGTCCACTGGGTTCAGAATGTAGAACATGTATTATATGAGCAGACAGTGTGGAGCTGGATGGAAGCAAATGTTAAACTAGTATTATAGGACTCAATGCTGTAACGTCATGCTGTGACCTGAGCAGGGGCTTAGCCACGGGTGGGTCTAGGTAGGCCTGGGCCCACCCATTTGGTTTTTATTTTAATATATATATATATTTTTGGTATCATATTCAGCCATTTTGATAACAGTGTATCTGAAATCCGTCACAAACCCGCAAAGGAAAAACGCACATTTTGCACGTGTGCATGCGTGCCCACCCGCTCCTGCCTAGGCCCAGCCTACGCTAGCGTCCTGGCTACGCCACTGGACCTGAGGCTAAGACGCAATGCCGTGTCTTGATGTTTTGACTTGATACGGTGATTGATTGATTGATTGATTGATTGAATACTTTATTAGTCAGAAATGTAAACAGTGCAAGGTACAGTCAGACATTTAGGCAAAAGGGATAACATAAAAGTCCTGGTCACTCCATGCTTCGACCGATTCAATGTTGTGATTTGATGCTGTACCCAATTCAATGCTGTGACTCAATGTTGTACAGTAACTCAATGCTGTGACTCAATGTTGTACAGTAACTCAATGCTGTGACTCAATGCTGTGACTCAATGTTGTACAGCAACTCAATGCTGTGACTCAATGCTGTGACTCAATGCTGGAACTCAATGCTGTGACTCGATGCTGTGACTCAATGCCGTGATTTGATGCTGTATAACTCAATGCTGTGACTCATGGTGGGATTTGATGCTGTGACCCGATGCTGTGATTTGATGCTGTACCTATCTCAATGCTGTGACTCGATGCTGCGACTAAATCGACGCATGTCATTTGAGGTCAACACTCGATGCTGAGACCGACTGTAGCAGTTAGGGGTCGAGTGTCTTGCTTAGGGACACTTTGACACATATACACCGAGCCGTCCGGGAAGTGAACTGGCGAACTTCCTTCTGATAACCAGACAGTCTCTCTATTCTCTATCCACTAAGCCCCTACTGCCCCAACAAAGCTCTATGTGTGTGTGTGTGTGTGTGTGTGTGTGTGTGTGTGTGTGTGTGTGTGTGTGTGTGTGTGTGCGCGTGCGCGCGCGCGCGAGAGCATGTGTGTATGTATTTGTATTCCAGAATGTGTAAAAACATACACAGAGCCCTTACATAATCCTACTTGGTATTTCATCAGACAGTCACGTCCTGCAGTCTGGTCACACTCAAGTCTACATAGTTCACTAATGTCACGGCCACTTACTGCCCCGGTCCTCTCTCTCTCTCTCTCTCTCTCTCTCTCTCTCTCTCTCTCTCTCTCTCTCTCTCTCTCTGACCAGAACAGAACAGAACCTGGCATTTCTGTTATTATATCTCTCCCACAAGGTTCTCTCTATCTCTCCTTTTCATCTGTTTTATTGCCTCCATAAAACTTTCTATTTATTCTCTCTATCCCTGCACCAAATTCCTCTCATCTTTCTTTCTGCCCCCCCCTCTCTCTCTTTCTTTCTGCCCCCCCCCCCCCCCCCTCTCTCTCTCTCTCTCTCTCTCTCTCTCTCTCTCTCTCTCTCTCTCTCTCTCTCTCTCTCTCTCTCTCTCTTATCCTCTCTCTCCCTCGTCTGCTCTGTGTATCTGAGTTGAAGGTCAATATCTGGTGAGGATTATGTCCTACCCTAGTTGATCTCTGGCCAGACCAGACAGACTATGTGCATTGAATCACCAAAACTTTTTGGTTAATCTAACTCTGAGCGTGTACACATGGAACCAAATGGACCCGTAAGGGTCCATTTGGTTCCACGTGTACGCTGTCACGTGTTATAGACCTGTAAGCATTTGGTTCCATTGGCACACAGAATCAGAAACATCTTTGTTGTCACATCAAAGGTTTAAAGAAGTGTGTGAAATTCATTTTTGTGCAAGCTTTGTTGTTTTCATTAAGATAAAAGAAAAAGATGAAGAAGGGGGACGGGGAGAGTAAGGAGAAAATAAATCAAACAGCCGAGAGATGCAGCAATGTCGAGGAGAGGAACAACAAATATATCTGTATGCACATAGCATACTCCAGCTCATACATGGGCCACATGCGCCCCCCACCTTCTCTTAATGCGGCCCACAAGTTAATATTGGAATACTGATATATCGTCACCTTATTAAACTAATGGCCTAAGTCATTTTTTGAGGAAATGATATTTTTGCCTAAGTCAGGTCCTCATGACACTGGCCACCTCTGGTAAAATCGCCCAACTCCTAATTGAAAAGGATCATGCTGTTCACACCCCTTTTAGTATAATGGCCTAACTCCCTAGTGTGACTTAGGACAAAATAGGCCTTTTGTTTGGCCTAAGTCACATGTTTTTGTGACTTAAGCCAAATTATTTACTGATTTAGGCCATTTTGTAATTTGTTTTGCTTTTTATTTTGGCCTAAGTCAGATTTAATCCTATTTAAACCTATTTCAATCTCTTATGTTACATAACTGACAGACAGTGTTATTTCTATTTAAATAGTCATAATTTGTTATAAACATTTTGGGTGAAATGATTAAGAAATATCATATACTTTTGTTCTGGATCAGTTTTTTATTTTTCCTGAAAACCTAGAAAAAATGACTTAGGCCATTAGTTTAATAAGGTGACGATATTAAAGATTTCAGCTGAAATATAGTGGCCCTCTCCATCATCAAAGCTGCCCACCCCTGCTCCGGCTGGTACAGTACAGTATGCACATGAGGTTAGACATAAGGTGCATAAGGTTAGACACAAAGGTTATGTGCCCACATAGCAGCAGGTATGTACATGAGATTAGACATTAAGGTGCAAAAGAAAAGGGCAACTAGCAGAGGGCAGAGGTGAACATCGTTACTATCGGGTGCAACCATGTCCACAGTCGTTAAATTTGTATCATTGTATAACGAATATTAATTAAATAGTGAAAATTGCTGATCTACAAGCTAACATGTCACATTGCGGCATTACAACAGTCTTGTATGATGAATTAAGACATTCATTTACTAAATAAAAAAATAAAAAACATTGAAATATGGAGATATGAGGTTTCAGACTGACGCCAAAAAAGAAAATGTTTACGCTGCACTGTTCTGGGACCTGTACTCTTCGCATTTATGGTAAAATGTTTTTACTTGATTCACACTTTGATATAGTTACCTCGGAAAATGTAAAATGTAATTGGAGTGGAGCCCTGTGTACAGTATACAGTATATCATTTTATCTGTTCGGGTTGAAACACTTTTTGGTAAACAAAAAGCACCGTAGAGAAATACTGCATATCTAAACCCAGAAAAGAAAATGCCGGAAAGCTGAGCACAAACGGCGATAAACATATAAACATAACTCCAGATTCATTATAGAGAGGTTTCACATTTCATCGCTGGGTGGAAACCTTGTATGCAGTTGTTCCCCGGGTTCTATGTTCCCCGCTTACAGCCCAAAGTAGTGAAAATAGCAAAGATCTAGTACAAGCTCAGATCATATTTAAATCATATTTACATAATAATAATAATAATAATAAGGGAACGGTTTTGGACATACAAGTTTTCCACCCGACAGCGACAATATAAGACTTACATAATTAAAGGATGACCAATAGTATTAATTGGGGGGGGGGGGGGGATAAAATGAAAGAAATACATATATCTATACAGTATATCTCTCTCTCTCTCTCTCTCTCTCTCTCTCTCTCTCTCTCTCTCTCTCTCTCTCTCTCTCTCTCTCTCTCTCTCTCTCTCTCTCACACACACTCTCACATGTAAGTATACACAGATGTATAAAATGCACCGCAGGTGTCACATCTGCATATGAATAATTCATGCTGCTTGGATGTGAACATTTGCAATCAGGTAGAATGCATTCATCTCTTCCCTCCCCATTCATCAGCATGTTTGTGTGAACAACACACACACACACAGACACACGCACGCACGCACGCATGCAAGCACACACGCACCCACGCACGCACGCACGCACACACACACACACACACACACAATGCAAATACAAATTCATTGTAAATGTCTAGAATAAAATAAAATACGTTTCACAAACACACCATATATTTCCATTGTCGTCCAGGCGTATACTAGGTTTTGAACTAGTCTTGCTTTCCATCTATTTATGGCACCCCCTAAATTGAGGTGTCTTTGTTGAATCCAAGCTGTATTTTGTATCTTGCCATTCGTCATATCATCCAAATCCCATGCAGAGGGTTTTGAGTTGTTTGCAGGCAGCAGGCTGACCACAGGATAATACCTGAGACATCTACCAAGGACGCACAGAGAGAGAAAAGCACTTAAATCACCTCCAGGTCCAAACCATCAATAAAACAACATAGAAAGAGAGGGGTGGAGTGGGAGACTGGAATGAACTGTGGTTAAGTGAGTTCAATGTTACGGTAACTTTACTTTACTTGAGGATGCCTTCAGATTTTCATGATACTTGATACTTCTCCTCCACTGCATATTATACTTTTTAATCCACTACAATTATTTGAAAACTTTAGCTACTAGTTACTTTGCACATTTAGATTACTACAAAACATATTATGTTAACCAATTAAGACCTGGTTTACAATGCACGCACATTGTGTCATCTTGCGACACGTTGTGAGCTTGTACAGTAGATCATCTATTTTCAAATAGGGAACTAGAGGTTCCTGAGATTTTTGTGATTTTTTCTTGTAGATATATATGTATATTGGTTTGGGTTTCTATATTATATTGTATCAACATTGTAGATGGTAGCCTACTGTATATCGAAAATATGTGTCTGATATCCCCCCTCCCCACCCCCGCACACACACACACACACACACACACACACACACACACACACACACACACACACACACACACACACACACACACACACACACACACACACACACACACACACACACACACACACACACACAGTATGTGCAGTCAAAGTGGGAGAGCTAAAAGGACAGAAAAGAGAGGAGAAGACAGAGGAAGACTAAGTGGAAGAAAATGAGCCGAAATTAACAACAACAACAGCATTGACTTTTACACCTGAAAGGTTTATGTTACAACTGAGAGTCTGACGCAGTTCAGAGAGAGAGAGAGAGAGAGAGAGAGAGAGAGAGAGAGAGAGAGAGAGAGAGAGAGAGAGAGAGAGAGAGAGAGAGAGAGAGAGAGAGAGAGAGAGGCAGGCAGGCAGGCAGGCAGGCAGGCAGGCCGACAGACAGACAGACAGACAGACAGACAGACAGACAGACAGACAGACAGACAGACAGACAGACAGACAGACAGACAGACAGACATGCATACAGTTCAAGGACATGACAGAAAGACTGACAGACAAGTCAAAGAGAGACTCGTGAACAAAGACAAAGAGACAGAGAGAAAACTCAGTCGGTAAATATTTGAATCAGGGGGACGGCGAAAAGGGACGTTGAGAGAAAGAGACAAACAGACAAAGACAGAAAAATAAATAAAAATTTATGATGTGGAAAAAGAAGTGAGGAGATCCAGCAAGAACCATTAACAGAGAGAGAGAGCGAGAGAGAGAGAGAGAGAGAGAGAGAGAGAGAGAGAGAGAGAGAGAGAGAGAGAGAGAGAGAGAGAAATAAACACAGGGAGAGACAGAGAGCATGAAAGGGCGATTAAAGAAAGACCCACAAATAATTCCCAGTTACCGACTGGTGTAGTGGTAAAGATATGGTGAAACATGAAGGACTGACACACACACACACACACACACACACACACACACACACACACACACACACACACACACACACACACACACACACACACACACACACACACTGAGGCTATTCTTATCAGCAGCCTTGCACATGGCTGACACACACAAGTACATCATGCATGTGTCCATCACCACACAAGCACACGCACACAAACATGCACAAACACCTATTGTACACAAGCACTCACACACAAGCATGCACGCATGCACGCACTCACACACACACACACACACACACACACACACACACACACACACACACACACACACACACACACACACACACTGACAGTAAGTCGTAATACGGAGCAGCCAAGTCCTCCCGTTAAATCATTAAAAAGAGTCCTTGTCATGAGTGTGAGTGCGTGCGTGCATGAGTGCGTGTGTGTGTGCGTGCGTGTGTGTGTGCGTGCGTGCGTCTTATGGGGTTGGAATGTTTTAACATTTGTTTGCACCAGTTTCTTAAGTATGCCTGCTTGGTTAAGCATATCTGCCTGTCATAGTTAACTACTTACCATAGTTATCCTAGTTAGGTGTAACAGCAGATGACTAGCTAGTTAACCTGGTCAACCTGATTAACATAGTTAACCTAGTTAGTGGTAGTAGCCAGGGCTTAGCTCTGTTATCTGCCTGCTGCGTTCCAGGAAACATAGAAGGTGCTCCGTCACCTCAAATACAATACGTTTTTATTTTAGGCTATTTATTATTAATTCAACTTTCACATTCTCCCTTCAATGTCCCTTCCTGCAATGGAAAAGGACAGTGGGTGAAATGAAACCGAGTTACATTTGTAAATTGCCACAATTGAAACACTTTATTATTCACTGTTAGAACAATGGTTTGTGCCCGTTAGCCTGCCTGATCTGACTCCTACGCTCACCACGCTACATCGCTAATATCGCAAAGGCCTGTTTACTCATCAAGTTGTTTACAACTTGATGAGTACAAATTGTTTACAACTTGATGAGAGGACATGTGGAAATATCCTTATGGACCCCGAGAGAGTTTTAGTCGGATTCATGAGCTCTGGCCCGTAATAATTTACAAATTAAGCACTGGTAGTATCATATTACTATAGTTAACAAAGTAGTTAACATAGTTAACTAGTTAGTTGTAGTAGCAGCTTATCACTAGTTAACATAGTAGTTAGTTACATAGTATCTGTAGCAGCATATTACTAGTTAGCATAGTAGTTATCAACGTTACCTAGTTAGGTGTTGTAGCAGATTACTAGTTAACAGTAGTTAACATACAGTGGTTAGCACTTGAGAATGGCAGTAATACCATCTGAGTGCCTCTGTGGTGCCACAGAGGTGCCACTACTACTTGGTGGTGCCGCATTTGACACCTTTTTTTAAGGTGTAGTGTGGCTGAACGGCCACCATGTGGCACATGTGAGTTCATGAGCTCTACAGTACAGTATTAGCAACAGGGGAAGGGTGAATGCATTTAAAGTTAATGTTATTTGTATTTTTTGTAAACATAGAAAATAAGGGAATGAGTCCTTAGGATGAATTGAAAGTAGCAATTATTTCTTTAAACACAACTGTGTTTCATGGTGGAAGAAGTGCACAGACATTTTACTTAAGTAAAAGTAGCAATACCACAATATAAAAATACTCTATTTTATATTTACTTATTTTTAAATATACTTACCAAAAGCTAATGTTCTACAATGTTTGAAAGTAGCCGATCTAGCTTGTAGATCGGCTATTTTCAAATGGCTGTGGTATAACATAGGGCTAAAGTGGTTAATATGTATGTTTTATTATATAACAATTTATATCTGCAGAGTAACTAAAGTTTTCAAATAATTGTAGTAGTGGAGTAAAAGTACACTATTTGCCTTTGCAGGCGTTGTGGAGTAGTAAGTGAAAGTGCACTAATACTCCAGTACAGTAAAAAGAAAACACTTCATCATTTTCCCCAAGATTCTATGGAACCCAAGCGGGATTTGTACCCCGTCCTCTCACCTTTCAGACACATCTGACTAACCGCTATGCTATCAGTTCAGTTGACAAAATGGCTGAATGTCATGACAAGACACTACACACAGAATGGGGCATCTAACTTCCAGCTGAACTAAAAAACAACAACAACATCAATGACCAAAAAAATTTAAGATTAACCATCCAATTCATACTTGATCATTTTTCCCCTTTGTTTTAATGTTGTTCGAGCAAACAGATGTTTAAAATCATCTTCTTCTGTTGGCCTCTTCCTGTGAGTTCAAATTAAATAACTTCTGTAACTGTTTTGGCAACCTTTGTTGCCTGCTTTGTACACGACTAATAATGTTCGTAGCTCAATTAAATCCATTATTTTCAACAAACCTGATAAAATAAAAAGTCTGTTAGTATGTGCTCTGAAATCCTCTTTGTAAATAATTCCAGACATTTGAGGTAAGGGGGGAGGGGATCTTGTAGTGAATTAATCTAATGTACCAAGCCAAAACAGGTTATGCTAATGCACAGGCTGTCTGATCTCACAAGAACATGGGCTTCACAGTGAAACACATCACAGCAAATGAATACAGTACAGTATTGTCCTGCTTTAAGACATTTTATTCAAGAGGCACTGCATAAAAAAGTGTCATACAATACACAAGTAAGTACAGTGGCATAAAAAAACATCATACTGTATTAATTGCAGTCAGTCAATGTCACCTTGCAAAACGCAATGAAAAAAATATATAGGTATATATATTTAGGTCTTTGTCAACCATGTTGGGATACTCTCTGCTCTATTGCATGCTTTCTGTCGTTCAGCTGTGTCTCTCTGTGAAGCAATGCTCTCTGTCTCTGCACTAGCTCAAGCCCCCCCTCTCTCTCTGTCTCCAGTAGCCTACTAACTGGGCATCAACTGCCTTTTTCAGGTCAACCCTAAATGCATCTAATTCTCTCTGGTGGGATGCAGAGACAGAGAGCATTGCTTCACAGAGAGACACAGCTGAACGACAGAAAGCATGCAATAGAGCAGAGAGTATCCCAACATGGTTGACAAAGACCTAAATATATATACCTATATATTTTTTTCATTGCGTTTTGCAAGGTGACATTGACTGACTGCAATTAATACAGTATGATGTTTTTTTATGCCACTGTACTTACTTGTGTATTGTATGACACTTTTTATGCAGTGCCTCTTGAATAAAATGTCTTAAAGCAGGACAATACTGTACTGTATTCATTTGCTGTGATGTGTTTCACTGTGAAGCCCATGTTCTTGTGAGATCAGACAGCCTGTGCATTAGCATAACCTGTTTTGGCTTGGTACATTAGATTAATTCACTACAAGATCCCCTCCCCCCTTACCTCAAATGTCTGGAATTATTTACAAAGAGGATTTCAGAGCACATACTAACAGACTTTTTATTTTATCAGGTTTGTTGAAAATAATGGATTTAATTGAGCTACGAACATTATTAGTCGTGTACAAAGCAGGCAACAAAGGTTGCCAAAACAGTTACAGAAGTTATTTAATTTGAACTCACAGGAAGAGGCCAACAGAAGAAGATGATTTTAAACATCTGTTTGCTCGAACAACATTAAAACAAAGGGGAAAAATGATCAAGTATGAATTGGATGGTTAATCTTAATTTTTTTTGGTCATTGATGTTGTTGTTGTTTTTTAGTTCAGCCCGAAGTTAGATGCCCCATTCTGTGTGTAGTGCCTTCTCATGACATTCAGCCATTTTGTCAACTGAACTGATAGCATAGCGGTTAGTCAGATGTGTCTGAAAGGTGGGAGGACGGGGTACGAATCCCGCTTGGGTTCCATAGAATCTTGGGGAAAATGATGAAGTGTTTTCTTTTTACTGTACTGGAGTATTAGTGCACTTTCACTTACTACTCCACAACGCCTGCAAAGGCAAATAGTGTACTTTTACTCCACTACTACAATTATTTGAAAACTTTAGTTACTCTGCAGATATAAATTGTTATATAATAAAACATACATATTAACCACTTTAGCCCTATGTTATACCACAGCCATTTGAAAATAGTCGATCTACAAGCTAGATCGGCTACTTTCAAACATTGTAGAACATTAGCTTTTGGTACTTTCAGTATATTTTGATGCCAATACCTTTGTACTTTTACTCAAGTAACATAGCACTGGTTCAGCTGGAAGTTAGATGCCCCATTCTGTGTGTAGTGTCTTCTCATCACATACAGCCATTTTGTCAACTGAACTGATAGCATAGCGGTTAGTCAGATGTGTCTGAAAGGTGAGAGGACGGGGTACGAATCCCGCTTGGGTTCCATAGAATCTTGGGGAAAATGATGAAGTGTTTTCTTTTTACTGTACTGGAGTATTAGTGCACTTTCACTTACTACTCCACAACGCCTGCAAAGGCAAATAGTGTACTTTTACTCCACTACTACAATTATTTGAAAACTTTAGTTACTCTGCAGATATAAATTGTTATATAATAAAACATACATATTAACCACTTTAGCCCTATGTTATACCACAGCCATTTGAAAATAGCCGATCTACAAGCTAGATCGGCTACTTTCAAACATTGTAGAACATTAGCTTTTGGTAAGTATATTTAAAAATAAGTAAATATAAAATAGAGTATTTTTATATTGTGGTATTGCTACTTTTACTTAAGTAAAATGTCTGTGCACTTCTTCCACCATGAAACACAGTTGTGTTTAAATAAATAATTGCTACTTTCAAAGCCCACTGAGTGCAATTTACCAAAATACTTCTTGATAATATAACCCATACAATTATTTGTTTCACTTCTCAACAAGTTCAGCTTCAATTGCAGCCTCTGTTGACTGGAAGCAGCCCTGTCTCAAATAGACACAACATGCCTGTGTCTGGGCATTAGTTGCTCTCTACCGCCATCTAGTGGCACCACAGAGAAAAAAGCGGTACCGCAAAAGTAGGTGGTACCAGAGAGGCGCCAGAGGGGTGCCACCCCTGACACTCTGAAGGTACAACCACTGTAGGTAACCTTGTTAGCTGTAGAAGCATATCACTAGTTAACATAGTAGTTAACATAGTTACCTATAGTTGTAGCAGCAGCATAATCACCAGTTAAAATAGTAGTTAACATAGTTACCTAGTTAGGTGTAAATATCTATTCTGGGGACGAACACGAGGCAAAGAGATTTGGTGCAGAGCAATGAACATGTTGGGCCAGGGCCCACTGGTGGGGCACGAGGGTATTGCAAGTGGGACCCCAAATAACTGGCAAAACACTAAGATTAGAATGATAATATAACATATATTAAAGCATGACGTGATATTTTCTTTCGTTTTCATTGTGATACCAAAGAACGTATAATTATGTCAGTATTCCAACGGCCCATTATTTTCCGACATCTTATTGGTCCGACTGGGCACATTATAACTATCAGAACGCAATCGACCGATTGATCATGAAAACAAACATGCTCTGAAAATGCACGTGGCCCACCCATCTGAATGGCTGCCGTGTTAAGTGGTCAGATGGGTGGGCCGCGAACGATTTCAAGATTCTCAAGTGGGTCCTGATCCAGAAAAGGGTTGAGAGCCGCTGGTGTAGAAGGGGGGAAAAAAACTTTCAACTACTTTGAAAACCACAGCTTTACACAGTGCAGTAACAGCAGTGTGAAGACAGAACGTTCTTTCAGCCTCGAATATTGGCAAGAAGCTGCTTGAAATAAAAGGAAACTTTGATCGGGACACATTTTAGGCCCCACTGATGAATTTGCAAAAACATTAATTAGCAGGCTGGGTGCGTTTTGGATTCATAATATTTAAGCTAGACGACGCCTCTCTGCTAAGTGCAGCCCCTTCCACTGGAGCACAACATCCATTCTGTCCCACTCATCTCAAAGCAATCCCCGCTTTGACTGATGATACTCCTTTAACTCCTTTCTGAAAATGTGGTCTCGAGGGTTTTAATGACATTTAGAGATCCTTTTGAAATATTCTTTTGGGACTTTTTAGTCTGCAGTGCAGAGATAGAGGGCCCTGTCTCTTCCTTTGAAAGAAGCGTCTATGTGCAGTTTGCTTTTCTAGAACCGTGCCATTATGCAACAGGATAAATAGGTTCGGTGATTAGGCGGAATTTCAATTAAACGTCAAGTGGCTGTGTAGGATATGATGACTCTTACATGAGGTTTCCTTTCGTTTCATTTCAACTTCCTTAGCCTCAGCTTCAGATTCCTTTTCCAAAAAAAAGAACATAAACTTTTTTAGGCGAAACTTAAGGTATAAAGTTTCAGATCGTTAAGTATCATTGAATCCAGAGGTATGTTTTCATTCAGTCTATAGGTGTATTGCCATTCATTCCGGAGGTATATTTTTTATTCATTACAGAAGTAAATTATCATTCCATATTATCATTCATTCCAGAGATACATTATCATTCTATATTATTCTTGAAATTCTATCCTAAGATGCACTATCATTATTATTATTTTTTTCTCTACATTTTTATCCCACGATTTTGTAAACCATTTTTTCACCCAGTGCCAATTGCCGATGTAATCCTGGGCGCTACTCTCCCTCTGCCAGCCTGGGGAGAGCCCAGAACTGAGCTCATGCCTCCTTCAATGCATGAAGAGCAAGGAATACGCTTTTTTATCACCTGACAGGGGGGGAGTTTCCCCGGTTGGACGTAGCGCGTGGAAGGAACACGTTATTCCAACCAGTTCCTTTCCCCTCCATCAGGCGCCCCGGCTGACCAGGGGGAGGCAGTGTGGAGACCAGGATTACTGGCTGTTTTTTGTAACCTACGCTAGGAGACACGGGGAGAACATGCAAACTCCACACAGAAAGGCCCTTTCGCCAACCCCACCTAGGGTATCTATCATTCTATATTATCATTCATTCCAGGAGCGCATTATCATTCTATAACATCATTCATTTCAGAAGTGCATTATAATTCTATAACATCTTTCATTCCAGAGGTATATTATTAATCAGTACGGATGTATTACATTCAGCCGACTCTAGATGTATTCAGTGCAGATGTATTACCAGAAATGAAACAGTCATGTTACATTAAATTAAATAGTAGCATACATGGCGAGTGTGCTCCTCCCCCCTCCTCTCTCTCTCTCTCTCTCTCTCTCTCTCTCTCTCTCTCTCTCTCTCTCTCTCTCTCTCTCTCTCCCTCCCCCTTATCAGTTCCGGGCCATATTGGAGTGTTGTTGAGGAGAGGAACCCTTCTCATTTCATACTCTGTTAATTAAATGACACAGAGAGGAGCTGTGACTGACCTCCTGAAACTAATGAAGAAACCTGTTCAGATCCCTTAACCCGTTTAGACCGGGAACGCATCTGTGTGTCATTTTAAGATTTCTTTGGCTATTCAAAAATAGCAGATATACAAGCTCATAGCGCGGCACCGAGTGCCGCGCTATGAGCTTGTAGATCTGCTATTTTTGTTTTATCTCGAACATTTGTGCAAATATTCGAATATATGTTTTTAAAGGGAACATTTGTAACACAAATCTTTGCTTCATGGGGGTCCCTGGAACAACATATTTTGAGATGGGGGTCCACGGCCAAATACATATAATTTTGGGGGTCCTTGACATGAAAAAGTTTGAGCACCACTGATATATACTGTAGCAACGTACATTTTTTGGGTATACGCCAAAACTGTAAGATTTAGAAGACATTTGTAGAATTCCCAGGAACAAAGATTTGAGTTACAAATGTTTGCTTTAAAAATATATATATATTCAAAGATTTGCACAAACTTTCACAATCTTTCAAAAATAGCAGATCTAAAAGCTCGTAGCCCGGCACTCGGTGCCGCGCTACGAGCTTGTAGATCTGCTATGTTTTAATAGCCAAAGAAATAAAAAAAATGGTACCGATTATTTACCGGTCTAAATGGTTTAAAAGAGCTGGGGAAAAGCCTTTGAATTGACTCTAAACGTGCCTCTATAACTACCTGCTGTGTGGGTTTCATGCTGCTGCTACATCTGTATGCAGGGAAGAAAAGGATGAGACAAACAGGAGTTCCAGACAAGTCTGTTTCTCCCAAGTTCTTTTCCGTAAATTATGAATGTCTTTATTTTGTCTTATTACTAGTAATGTCTTTGAAGTGCTGTTGAAATGTTGAAAAGGTGACACTGAAGTGCATGTTCACACACAGACACACACACACATGCACGCACGCACCCACCCACGCACGCACACACATGCGCGCACACACACACACACACACACACACACACACACACACACACACACACACACACACACACACACACACACACACACACACACACGCACACGCAGCTTATTTGCTGGGTAATTCAAAGTGCTTTACACAAAACATCATAAAAAGGACATTTGATTCCAATTAAAACAAAATAGTTAAGAGGATAGAAAATAAGGGGCTGAAATAAAGCAGACACAAATACTAGAATGAAGTTAAAGTGCAAGAAATATATTTAAAAAAAAACTCAGTAAAAGACAGCGGCAAACAGCTTTGATTTAAAAGAAGTGCCGTTTTCTGGGAGTTCCAGATATGTGGTTAATAAAAAAAAACATTAAGCTGCTTCTGCATGTTTAGTTTAGACTCTGGGGTTCAAGAAGCTGACCTGTCCTGACACCCTAAATAAACCATTCAATGCTGTTTAAGCCAAAAGTAGTATTAGTTTTTTTCGATCAATTACTTGACGCTAGACCATACCCGGTGAAGGGCGCAGGCGGAAGTAGTTGCAAACGTGGGGTTATTGCACGTCCTGTCGTGCTTCGCAGTTGCGTTCAGATGGTAATGGTCAATGGTTGTGTGCAAAATCAGAGCAATTGCTCCAGCCACTGAGGAGAACCGGGCAGCTTCACCATGACACCACGACACCACGACACCACTACAGACAGACAGAGGTTTGTGGAATTATAGGAGGATACAGAGAGCCAACGTATTAAATATGGATTAGGTGGTTAAAATGAATGTGATGATGCCGTATTAACACATTTTGCTGAGGACCCCCTGGAACTCCTCGAAGGACCCCTGGGGGTCCCTGGAACAACTGGATTAAGAGGTTTAAAAATGATATATTCCAAAATGTGTAAAGACAGAAAAAAAAACACAACCAATTGTGATGCGTTTGTAGGTTGTTTATTTTTGAATATCCAATGCATAGTATTTAAACTGACTTTTAAGCCATATTAACACATTTAAATGGGGAACCCCCTGGAACCCCATCGTGGACCCCTGGTGTTACTGCACCATTGCTGTTAGTATAGTACGGTACTGTGCCAGCACTATACTGCAGTACTCAAGTTGAACTCCACAATCTCCAGCCGCTCAGCACTGGTAATGGAGCAGGATTAGGGAACTAAACCGCAAAATCCTCGGTTACTTTAGCTCTGAGGTTGTTCAATTGTACATCATGTACTGTATACCCTCTCTGAGTTTAACTAAGCTTGAGAATTCTACAGTGTAATATGTATCTTTCCCACAACACTGGAGAGGATGGGGGAGGAACAGTAATATACAGGGTTCAAGGCCCCTCGGTTATAAGATTAAGCAGAGCGCCAGTTAGCTCTGGCTCGCTAATGTTTGAGGGCACACGTGCATGCACACATACACACGCACACGCGCGCACACACACACACGCGCACACGCGCACGCGCACGCGCACGCGCACACACACACACACACACACACACACACACACACACACACACACACACATGGGGAGCCATCAAAGGAAAGGTTCTGATGATATAATGAGCATTATACCAGAGCTTTGGACTGATTTAGTGAGCTTGGAGGCAGCTATATTGTTCTGCATTTTTTGCCCCCTTTTCCTTTTTTGCCATGCGACATCAGAGGAGAGGTTCTCACTTTTCTTTCTTTCTTCTCATTAATTGTGTTTCTGTGTGTGTGTGTGTGTGTGTGTGTGTGTGTGTGTGTGTGTGTGTGTGTGTGTGTGTGCGTGAGCGTGAGCGTGTGCGTGTGCGTGTGCGTGTGTGTGTGTTGACGCACTCTTGCGCGTGCAGCTTTTCCTTCCCCTCCCGTAAAAAGGGGAAGGACATTTTCTCTCTCGGTTGTCATGCTGGAAAGGTTTAGCAACCCCCTGATATACCCAAACGCAAACGAGTTCAATTTCAATTCTCACCGCAGCAGTGTCCACAAGCCACCAGTGTGAGTGTCCTTGACTGACACTCTCACCCCCCCTGCGTCACCCTTGAATAAAGAACGCCGTCCCCAGGTTGGAGACGCGGCAGAGAAATGAGAGCCGCCGCCGACCGCCTTATCAGAACCTAACGGGACGATCATTCACCCCACGTTTGAAAATGCATCATAGCATCATTACAAGAGGCCCGCGATAACGCGCCGGCCGAGAGATTTGCTTCCCTCCACTAGCCTTGACAGCAAATAGTTCTTGTCCTCCAGGGGCCGAATGAGGATAATACGTGAATTCATTGTCTTTTCTGCGAGTCTCAGGGAGTTTACGGAGGAGACGAGAGGCGAAGGAGCTGTCAGTGTTGGTAATGAGAGGTTGGAAGAAGGAGTAGCGTTTAGCAGAGAGGGAGAACTAATCTCTGGGACACATCAATTCAAAGTGCTGGAGCCAGTTGAAGAAGTCTCTGTATTAGCTTTAGAATGGGGTCTCTTAAAAGGTTAATTAATGTGTTATACTTGTTCTTGGTTGGATAAAAAAAACAGGCTCAGCTAATGAGAAATGAGACGCACACACGCACGCAGGCTGACAGTAATAACTGTTCACAACTAATAGCAACAAAGCTAACAAAGTTGTAACGGAACAGAACTGAGTTTTGAAAAATAGTTGGTACAGACAGACAGACAGACAGACAGACAGACAGACAGACAGACAGACAGACAGACAGACAGACAGACAGATGCGTGACACTATTGTACAATTAAGTAAGACATTCATTTACAAAGACAAAGATACAACGTTGAAATATGGGGATTCAAGGTTTCTGGCCGACAGCAACGATGTGTCGGTCTGTTTGTTTGTACGGAATCATTTCTGATTAAGTAACAAAATCAATTCCGCCCAGCAACCTTTGCCCAGGTGGATGTGCAGTACCGTATATGTACATTATATACTGGTCTGGAAGGAGAGGCTTCCAACCTTGAACTCTATGGCTGCCGTGCATTGAAATCCACTTTGATGTTGTTGCTTGCCAAGAAAATAACTGATTCTCAAGCTAACAACGTGCGAATCGTCTCTTTTTGGCAAGCAACACCATCGTGCAAGGAAGTATACATTGATCTTAACGCTACTAAAGGTTGCTCTCCCGTGTGGGAGACTATACTTGCTCTTCAAACTGCTTCTGTACTATTTGTGAACTGGTAGGTATCTCAATGGAAGAATTCATTAAAATAAGTTCTGCTGTAACGGCCCGAAATATACCAGCTATCAAACTATAGCCGAGGTTAAAGTGGGCTAAAATGAAGGTTGCCATCCGTCCCTTGAAATAAGGAATTGTCCCTTATTTGGAAACTAAAAGACAAGTTCAAACAGCTCATATACATTTGCAGTACTATAACACATGTTGTACATAATTATATACAGTGCGATTATTATAAAACAAATTTTGTTCTTTCATTTTTATCCCACAATTATGTAACCCATTTTTCACCCAGTGCCTCAGCTTGTAATCCTAGGCACTACTCTCCCTCTGCCAGCCTGGGAGATTGTTATTCAATGCATGAGGAGTGAGCAGGCCACTTCTTATCACCTGACAGGGGGGAGTTTAACCGGTAGGACGTAGCACGTGGAAGGAACACATTATTACAACCAGTTCCTTTCCCCTCCATCAGGCGCCCCGGCTGACCAGGGGGAGGCAGTATAGAGACCAAGATTACTGCATGTTTTTGTGAGGGTACCTACCCTAGGAGACACGGGGAGAACATGCAACCTCCACACTTCGCCAACCCCATCTAGGGTATGGGCACTGATGACGCGGGGAAGAGAATACGCCCCCAGCGCCCATAGCAGCCCCGGCGGGAATCAAACTCAGGACCTTCTAGCTGTGAGGTGGCAGTGCTACCGACGTCGCCACCATGCCCCCTTACATTGAGATTCTATCTTTTTCTGAGCTCCCTTATTAAATAAGGGACGCCCGGCCGGGTTCCTTATTTGAATTTCAGGTAGTTGGCACCCCTGGCTATAGAATACACCCCCAGCCCACTTTAACCCCGGGTATAGTTTGGCAGGGGGTATAGTTTGGGCCATTACACCTCACGCAATCTGGGAACCCATTCGGAGTCATACTGCTGGTAGCAGAATATGTCTTAATGTTGCCTCACATTATGCATTGTGGGATTGTAGATCTGCTATTTTTGACGCTAGGGTTCAAGTGGTTGGCCTCTATTGATCCTGATCAGCATCCGACGTGATCAGACCTATAGTTGTATCATCTGTCTGTTATTGAAAGGAAACTATGTTGCAAAGTATCGATTTGTTTTCCATTGAAAAGTTAACCGTAAGACAACACCATACGTGTTATCTTTCAGATTTTCAAGAGCCTTGACAGTTTTGATCTTTTCTCCCCAAACAAAAATTCAGTGAATAAGATATTTATACAACAAATATAAATCTATTGTTAACCTGAAGCATGTTGACAAAAGCAAATTTGGTTGCATTGTTTTGTTTTGACTTCAAAGTCGTCTCTTTGTTCGAGTACAAAGGCAAAGATTTATTTTTCAAATAGATACTGTATTGAATAAAAACAACAGCTAAAGTATTTTTAAAGGACATTAACCAAAAGATGACGCTGTGTCTTTTATCACAACACCGGAAAACAAATGAATCGTGGACATGCCTGATAACACATATTTTGAACCAGTGGTGGAAAGTAAGTACATGTACTGAAGTAGTACTGTACTGCAGTACAATTTGAGGTACTTTTTCATGCAGTACATTTAAAAATTAACCCCTATTTTATTCTGATCAGATATTTGAACATAGCCAATCTACGAGCTCACAATGTTTCACATTGCACCTTGTTGTGAGCTTGCAGAGCTTGTACAAGATCATCTCGTACAATTGTGTTACTTTCAACAAGTGATGAGACAAAAATGGGGAAAAAAAGACAAAATAATGTTATATAAAGCTGATAAATGGGTTCTCTCACCTTATTGGATGAAATTGGTCACCCAGCCCAGCTTTTGTTTCTGTTTATTGAAGACGGAGCTGGAGAGACTGGTAGACTCATGTTACTGAAAACTCTATAGCAATAACAAAACATAAAAAGAGTTTCAACAGAAAAAAAAGGACCCTAGCTTTTCTCAGTGGAGTGCATGTCTGCCGATAGTCATATTGACATCCAAAGCTCACTGGTTCTCAAAGCTCCATAGTCAAGGAGCCATGGCCATGACTGATCAGGGGTGGGTGGATTGAATAATATGAGTAAACAAATATATTTTTCACATCAAATATATTTAAACAAAGACAAAACAGAAATCCAGGTCGGAGGATCTCCTTCTGGCGTCTCTCACGCTAGAGAAGTAGTTTGACAAGTACATACATGGGCACTATCTTAACCCATTAAGACCTGAGGCGATTCTTTAAAAAAAAATCTTTTAAAAATTCAAAATCATAACAGTTTTTGGAAAAATCTGAACTTTTTTTTTTCAAGATTTTTCAAAAATAGCAGATCTACAAGCTCATAGCGCGGCACTCGGTGCCGCGCTATGAGCTTGTATATCTGCTATTTTTGAATAGCCAAATAAATCTAAATACTGATGCGTTCCAAGTCTTAATGGGTTAAAGACCAGACCCATTGCGAGTCTCTGTCTTCCACATTGAGCCATCCCACCCTAGCAAAGTGAGCTGGGGTTGTTGATGCCAAAGAATTTTTGCTGCATTTTTGGTTGCTATTAAACTCACAAGTCGTTGTTGGATAAAGTGGACGTCATCATCATTTTCAAAGAATGTCATGCAGGAACTGATAGTACTGTCTAGGCAGTCTGCACATTTTCTGCTCATAATACATCTTTGGAAAAATATCTTATCCTTTGAAGTGATTTCTTCATCACATTATGCATAACACTCTAAAAAATGATAAATGACAATAAAGCAATACTTTCTTTATACTTTCACTGCAATACTGCAATTCACCCTTACGACCACTTAACACAGCAGCCAATCAGTGCACGTGTTAAGTGGTCAGATGGGTGCACGTTGCTTGGATCACCGGAACTAGTAACTAAAGCTATTTACCTATAACTAAATCTATCTGTATCAGTTATAAGGCAATTTACAAAGTTGTTAAGAAAAAAAAAAAGTTTTTGTTTAATATGTATTACTTTTTTATATCAATGTTATTATCGTACATTATCATTTAAACCTATGTTACATTAGCTTTTAAACCTATGTTTATCTCCCACGGCCTCTGCCCCTCGGCGCCTCCACAACGTTGCGGGGGTTCTTGATAGTCTCGTCCACGGAGAGGATGAGGCAGGCCGCCTCGGACGCCGCCGTCAGGGCGTTGATGCGGACGATCGACGGCTCCCAGACGCATGCGGCAAAGTTGTCGGCGATGTCGCCGTTGTTGACGTCCACGCCGAACCACGTGCCGCCGCCCTGGGCGTGCTTGGCGCGGAGCTCGTTCAGAACGTTGGTGGCGTCGAAGCCGGCGTTGTCGCACAGCTGCCGGGGGATGATCTCCAGGGCCTTGGCGTACGCGCCGATCAGCAGCTGCTGCTTGCCGGGGATGGTCCTGGAGTGGTCCCTCAGGTACTTGGACAGCTCCATCTCGATGGCGCCTCCGCCCGCCACGATGGAGTCGTTCTTGATGGCCCGGCGCACGATCATGATGGCGTCGTGTAGCGAGCGCTCCGTCTCCTCCATGAACTGCTCCGCTCCGCCCCTCAGGATGATGGTGCACGTCTTGGCCTTGGGGCAGCCTTTGAAGACGTTGTACCTCTCCCCGCCGACCTGGACCTCGTCGAAGAGCTCGCACTGTCCCAGCACCTGGTCCGTCATGGCTCCGACCGACGTCTGGATGGCGCCTCCGCAGGCCATCATGGTCCTCTTGAGGTCCTCGTCCTGGACCCTTCCGGCGCAAAACAGGTCCCTGTCGGCAAAGTACTGGGTGGCCACGTCGCCGATGGGCAGCTTAGACAGCACCACTTTGGCCCCGGACTTGCAGATCTTGTCCAGTTTATCGTACAGGATGTTCCACTCGGCTTCCACTATGGCCTGATACTCCCCGACCGACTGGACACGGACCTCTGCGTTCTCCCTCTCCGCCTTGAGCTCCAGCTCCACGTTGAGCAGGGCGATCTTCGGTTTCTCGTAGTGCTTGGGCTGCAGACGTTCGCCGGCGTAGGCGAACAACTTCTTGAACGCCACCCCGTCCACCAGCCGGGAGTCCTCCAGGGCTCCGCCCTGGACTTTCTTGATGCCGATCATCTTCAGCGGCAGCAGCTCGTCCAGGGACAGGACGGCGTCCACCACCATCTTGGAGAAGAACTCCTTCTGGTTGGCGATCAACTTGGAGTTCATGGCGGTGGCCGCGCACTTCTCCAGCAGCTGCCTGTGCTCCAGCTTGTCGTCCTTCTTGACCGTGACCGAGATCTCCCTGATCTTGTTGACGGCCAGGCCGGTGGCCGTGCGGTACGCCTTGATGATGATCTGCGGGTGCAGGCCCTCCTCCAGGTACGACTTGGACTGCTTCAGGAACTCGGCGGCGAGGAGAGTGACGGAGGTGGTGCCGTCGCCCACCTCGGCATCCTGGGAGCGGGCGATGTCCACCAGGGTCTTGGCGGCCGGGTGGACCACATCCAGCAGCTTCAGGATGGTGGCGCCGTCGTTGGAGATGGTGGCCTTGCCCCTGTTGTCCACGATGAGCTTATCGTACCCCCGGGGCCCCAGGGTGGTCCTCACCGCCTCGGCGATCACCTGGCAGGCGTTGATGTTGCTGATGAGCTGGGGAATGCCCTGAGACGTGTCGGTCCCCTCCTTCAGCAGGATAACTGGCAGAGACATTATTGTTTGCAGAAAGTGGTGAGATTCTCTACTGGTTTAACCAAGACAGTTCTTGCTGTGTGAATGTATGGTGTGATACTGAACACACTATATACTTATATTGGTAAGCGGGACAAACGTCATACAAAGGGTAGACAGTCCGCGAAGCCGATTGGCCAACCCAAAGGTTGACCAGCCCAACGGTTAGCCAATCAGTGAAGCCGATAGCGTGAGGGGGTCCCCAGCTAAATGATTTCATAGTTAGGAACTAAATGGACCTTTATACGGGACTGTAACTCTGAGAGAGTACAAATGGAACCAAATGGACCCTTATATGGGTCTGTAACTCTTGAGAGTGTACAAATGGAACCAAATGGAGAGTTAAATTAACACGTTTAAAGTGTAGACGGCGGTGTGGGGATTTGATACAATCATGATAATAATAATAACTAGAAAATGTGCTCCTCTGAGCACAAGTCTCCGCCAGCAGACCCGTGCTATTTTAACCAAAGGAAATCACTTACCCTATCTTTAACCATAGTTTTCTAGAAATGTTCTGATTCTTAGATTAGAACATCTAAGGATTAGAACATGTTAGCTTGGCTAACATTCAATCAGCCAAGCTAACATGTCCAATGTTAGCTTGGCTGATGGCACTGATGTCACTTCAAAGCATATAAATAATGTTTTGAAGTGACACACCTATTTATAGGTCTCTATTTCGTCATGCGTCTCGCTAGCCAATCAAAGCACACCCTTTCAACATATTGTCACGTGTTACGTGAAGCTTGACCAATGTTAGCTTGGTGGACACACAGAAGGACGAGAACAAAAACATAGTCTCTTGGCGGAGACAATAATAATAGCCTAACAATAATAATAATAGCTCAGATTTATAGCGCTTTTCTAAGTACCCGAATTTGCTTTACATAAAGAAAAGGAAGGAACCAACTTTATGAAGAAAATATGAAATCGTAAAAGGTTAAGCATGGGTTGGAGAGACATCTTAACTACACCTCAGCTGGGAAAAACAATCCCGAAGAGGTGGGTTTTGAGTGAGGTTTTGAAGGAGGGGAGGGAGGGGGTCCATAGGGTAATGCATATCAAACTGGGAGTCCTTGAAATTAAAAAAGGTTAAGAATCACTGGTGTGAGTAATATTAATGTGGTTGTCAAAATGTACATTGTCTAAAAAATAACCCAAAAGGAAACCACAGTATAGTAGCCTACTTACCTTGCACCTATTAAAGTACACTGCCACTTGCAAGTACTTACACCAAATACTTTAATAGTACCTATTAACGTATTAAAGTACTGTACCTGTTATCAGAGTACATGGAGGCCAGTCTGGAGCCATGTGGAACTCTATTGGTCATATTAATGACATCACATGACGTCACGGAACTCCATGTATGTATGTAGGCCTATGTATGTATGTATGTATGTATGTGTACACACGAACGCACGCACGCACGCACGCACGCACGCACGCACACACACACACACACACACACACACACACACACACACACACACACACACACACACACACACACACACACACAAAATGAATCCAAACAGTATGCAGGTAACGTTTCCCTCATATTATCCAACCCTGGGGAAGGCATCAGCCCTCGATAGCAACTTGGACTTTCCTCAGATGAATAATGATACATCACACAGGCATATTATTGCTCAGGCATTGCCTGTGTGATGTTACTAACCACTTATTCATTTCAAGGACCCCCAGTTTGTTCTGCATGGACCCACATTTGATGCAATTCTATATTTCTTGGACCCCAATCTAAACTGTAAGAGTATATAAGGATTAAATGACTTATGACTAAGCAAGATTTAGAAAACTTGTCCATGCATTAAAAAAAAATCACACCCTGTGTGAAGGAAAAGCGGTGCCTTTGATGAGCCCCGTATTGATGTTGTCATCAATATTTGTTTATGGGACAGACACACACCCGGACAGACACACGGACACACGGACACACAGACAAAGTCAGATATAGAGCGGTTGGCACCGCTAAAAACGGGAAAGCGTCCATTTCATTTTAGATCTTTGTGTTGGTTATTCAAAAATAGCAGTTATACAAGCTCACAGTACGTGTGTGTGTGTGTGTGAGCTTTGTACATCTGTTATTTTTGAACATTTTTGAAAAATCTTGAGAGTGTGAGAACAACTAATTTAGAAGGCATGTGTAGAATCGGCCTCATGTCTTTAATGGGTTAACAACACAAATCTTGTGCAAATCTGGCACAAAATATGTTCAGATTTGGTTTCAGATACATATTAATTAGGGGTCCTTGACATGAAATACGTTACTAATTGTTGTTTATATGGCACAGTAAAATAGAATAAACCGTGACGGTACCATGCTGTCACTTGACTAACGCAGTGTCCATATGGTTTTGAGACAAAAAATATATTCTAATACTAATGAAGGGAAATGTGTAATTGTGTGGAACCTGCACAGCTGCACTGCAAACATCCTGACGAGTCGACTCACCGAGCATTCTAAATACATGCTTTGTGCACATGGACCATTAGATTAAAAGTGCATGGAAAGAAAGAAAGAAAGAAAGAAAGAAAGAAAGAAAGAAAGAAAGAAAGAATATATACATAGTTTGATTGAGACATTTTATTCAAATCTCTTGTTGTTTCAAGGGCTATTTGCGTGTATGTCAAGTTAATGCTCTACAGCATCTCAACCTCTTTTCATTTCCATTTTGTGTAGTTACAATTTCATTTTATTTTATTCATATGCTATTTCTGATTCTTTGTATTTGTATCCATACTGTTGAGGAGGCTGTTGAGAAGTCCAATCATTGCACTGCTTGCAACATTACCACACATGCATGTGAGCATGAAGACATGGAACCTGGAAGATACCTTTACTGCTATCTGTTTCTGCTTCTCTCACTTCATCAATAGGCTCTATGCACAGCAGACATATTGGGAATGAATTGGGCCCCTGCCTTGCTTCCTTTACAGGTGTTACCAATCATACTAATTAAGGCTCTGTTCCATTTAGTGTGGCATAGTGGTTGCCTTATTTTTAAGGACCCCCATAACTCTGAGAGTGTACAAATGGAACCAAATGGACCCGTGAGGGTCCATTTGTACACTCTCAGAGTTACACACCCACCATAAGGCCATTTGGGAACCAAAATGGAGTGTTTCTAGTGAGCCAACATGCACGATATCAGCACCCTGACCAGAATGGAATAGAGCCTTCATAGTATCATTGGTAACACCTGTGAAGGAAGTAAAGAAGAGGCCCAATTTCTTTCCAATATGGCTGCTATGCATAGAGCCTATTCACTTCCTAGTTGTCGGGCAGAAACCTTGTATCTCCATATATCCATATTTGTATGTTTTTTTTCCCCATCAATTTACGCACTTTTTTTTATCATACAACACTGTTGCACAAAAGTACAGTGAAAATAGCCGATCTACAAGCTCACAATGGGTTGCGATGCTACCCATTGAGAGCTTGTGGATCTGCTATTTTTTATTTTTGTATTTGTTTGAAGTGAAAGTGGTTAGGTGTGTTTGTGAGTTTTATAAATATTGAACCATGGAAAGTATTAACATGAGCTTGTGGCTAAATAATAACTACATTGGATACATGGGAACACAGGTTATATTTTCTATTTCCCGAAAAAGAACAGTACCTGTCTTACCTTGCCTGCCTCCCTCCTCACTGTCTGTCTGTCTGTCTGTCTGTCTGTCTGTCTGTCTGTCGCTCTCTCTCTTCCTCTCTCTCTCTCTCTCTCTCTCTCTCTCTCTCTCTCTCTCTCTCTCTCTCTCTCTCTCTCTCTCTCTCTCTCTCTCTCTCTCTCTCTCTCTCTCTCTCTCTCTCTCGCGCTGTGTGTCATGATGGATGTCTCTCCTCCAGGGGGTCTCGGGGCTGATGGGATGCACGTGACCTCTGACCTTTCTCCATCTCTCTGTCTCTCTTGTCTCTCTGCCTTCGTCTGTCCTTCACTCTCCCCTTCCCAGTCCTTCTCTATGTCTGTCTGTCTGTCTGTCTGTCTCTGTCTCTCTCTCTCTCTCTCTCTCTCTAAAAGTTAGTTATTGCTTTTATAAAACAGTTCCCAAATGCCATCATGAACGTTATTGAAACATCCCAGTATGTCACAACCCGGCTCGGGGTGCCATGACGGAGGACGGGAGAGGCACGGTGGAGTCAGGATCATATCATTAATCTTCTAACAAAAAGTAGGTGCCTGAAAATATTCACCGATGTTTGTGAGGTGTGGCAATCAGTAAGGGTAGTGAAGGGTAGTGTGAGAGGGGTTGAGTGGAGATTGGCTCTATTCACAGCAGCCATATTATGAAGACATTCACAAGTGTTACCAATGATACTAATGAAGGCTCTGTCCCATGCTGGTCAAACAGTGTCAGGGTGCTGATATTGTGCATGTTGGCTCACTGGAAACACTCTGCTACACCAGTGGGTCTACAGTTGGGGTCCAGGGACCCTCATGGGCTTCCAAATGGCCCCTTACAGGTGTGTAACTCTGAGAGTGTACAAATGGAACCAAATGGACCCTTACGGGTCCATTTGGTTCCATTTGTACACTCTCAGAGTTATGGGGCTCGTGGAAACCACTGTGCTAGACTAAATGGAACAGAGCCTTCATTAGTATCATTGGTAACACCTGTGAAGGAAGTGATAATATGGCTGCTGTGCATAGAGCCTATTATGTAACGATTCACTCAACTCACGATATGATTCGAATCACGATACTAGGTTCACAATACAATTTTTCATGATTTGTTAAACACATTATTTTCCAGACAAATGATTGAAAAATCTTTTGTATTATTATTTCTCTTACACATCTTTCTTTTTTTTTTTTTACAATACCGTGTTTTTTCTTATCCTCTTTTCAATACAGCACCAAATGACTGAAGACTCTTTTTTTTAATCAATTCTCTTACAAAGACTGATGGATTAATTATTGTTTGTTTGTTAATGATTTGTTGGTATAAGACATATATATGCATAAAGGTTTAAACATCACGTGAAATACAGAAGGCCATCATTTCACCCTGGACACACACAAGTACGCTATGCCCATGAACTGTATACTGCCGTGCCAAGGCGTCGCTTGCCCATGAAAGTTTTATCTATCCAACCATGAGAAACGGTCTTGTTGTGGATTCCTGACTCCTGCTATCAAGCCAGCCCCGACTCATAGGAGATATGAGTCAGAAGGTTTCCGGAAGCTGCCTACTGCATATTGCCTGTAACTATGGAAAGATAGTTATGAAGCCGAGGTCAAACCTGCCCCCCTCCTCCTTGTGATAAGGAACTCTAAGCTGCCCTTTAATATGTGAAATCTGCCTATTTGAAGCCAGTTGTGCTTATTCAGTCAAGAATGAAGGAACTAATTTAGTTCCTTGATTTTTGTATCGCCTCTATATCATAACTGTTCTGTGCAAAATTAATGTAACTGTAATTAATAACTCATTTGTAATAATAATTAATTATTTGAACAGCCATTGTGGTCTCATTTATTCAAACATACTTTTTATAACGATCACCTTTTTACTAAAATTATACTTTACACAGGGTCCGGGTTTCAGTGATAGCTTGGGCTAATTAGTGCATAATATTGCCCTCATTATTCTAAGATATCAAAGACTTTTCTTTTATTTTTTTACAGCCCTCTGCTGTTTGCATCGTGATACATTTTTTATTACATCGATTTCAATTGTCACCAGTTTGAATCGATTTGAATCGATTTACGATAAATCGTTACATGCCTAGTGGAGATTTTGTACTGTAGAACAGTGTTCTACACGATATGTCACGATGTGACGTGTCTTGAGCTTGTGCTGTAGATCTTATATTTTCATTATTTTTAAAATAGGGCTTAAAGGACGACTTCACCACTTTTCAACATGTCTTCATATAATAGGTCCTCACTAATGCTCATGATAAAATTATGAAAAAAAAATCTGATCAGTCTGTGTCTCAGAGGAGGGCTGTAGACAGTTCAGAAACCCGTCTACCAGTGACATCATCGATGGGGAATCCAAGCTAATAGAAACTGCAGGCTTTGTATTCCTGGAAAGTTGCAATGCAATAATAGATCCCATTGTTCTCGCCTTAATAAAAATCGGAATAAAAAAATTGTAATCTTTTTGGGAAAAAAAATCCTGCGTAACGATGATGTCACTGGTAGACGGGTTTCTGGACTGTCCACGGCCCTCCTATGAGACACAGACCAAGTAGAAAAAAATGGTATAATTTTATCATGAGCATTAGTGAGGACCTATTATATGAAGACATGTTGAAAAGTGGTGAAGTCGTCCTTTAAGTGGCTAATGTATCATGTATTTTTGTAAAGTTGGGAAATAACAGGGTTCCGGGGACCCCCAGGGGTCGTTGGTGGGGGGTCCCCAGTAAAAGTATTTAATATAGCATCAAACTCATTTTAACCGCTTTTTTCCCTTTATATGTTGACTATTCAAAAATAGCAGATGTACGTGCTCACATCTTGTGCATCTGCTATTTTGGAATATTTTTGAAAATATCGAAAATGTTTGGAAAATCTTCAATAATTTCTACATAAATCTTCTCTTCTGGAGGTCCCTGGCACAAAACCTTTTCAGATGGGGGTCCGTGGCCAAATACATCCAGAACTAGGACATGTTGGGCCCAGGTGTTACCGTTAAATTGGTTGAAAAAAAAGAAGTACTGTCACAACCCTCCTCCGTGATACCTGTCCAGCTGTTGCATTTACGTATGTTTTTTTCCAACCCTTTTTAGTCTGTGTGTTGGTTTTCATCAGATTATTCTTACCCCTCCTGCTCTCTCTCTCTCTCTCTCTCTCTCTCTCTCTCTCTCTCTCTCTCTCTCTCTCTCTCTCTCTCTCTCTCTCTCTCTCTCTCTCTCTCTCTCTCTCTCTCTCTCTCTCTCCACACACCTGCTCATCGCCAGCAATCAGCACACCTGGCTTTCATCAAGTGATCTCCACGAAACTACAAGTATCCGGCGCCAACAGCTTGTCCCCGTCAGATTGTTGTGCTGGTTTTTCAATGTGACAACTGACGCCAGTCAATGCCATCAGTCTGTTTGTTTGTTTTCATGCCAGTTAGTCTAATACTTGGTTGTATTCAGGATTTCCCTGTAATTGCCTACACTGGAGACCTACATATTTTAGTGGCTACAACCTTCATGTAGAACAGTGGTGATCCAAGCTAGGTAAATGATTGTAAGAGTGTACACATGGTAAGTGGTAAATGATTGTAAGGCCAGTCCACACAAATGCAACTTCTTGCAACTCCTTTCAACCACTTGCAATCATTAATATCCCCAAATGGCACCGGTCTGCAACTGGTCAACTGGTTGCAAGTTGCGACTAGTGGCATTGCTGTGGACTGGGCTTTAAAGGCCAGTACACACCAATGCAACAAGAGTGCACAACTCTCAGAATGATACATGACTACATGTTAAATTGACTGCCTTTATCTAGTGCCTTTCTCTATTTCACTCTCAGCCATCCACACACCGACAGTGGAGGAAAGAATTTTGAGGCACTAACGTGCTCATCAGGAGCAATAGGCTCTATGCACAGCAGCCATATTGGACAGAAATTGGGCACCTTCCTTACTACCTTCACAGGTGTTAGCAATGATACTAATTAAGGCTTCCATTTAGTGTGGCATAGTGGTTGTCTTATTTTCAAGGACCCCCATAACTCTGAGAGTGCACAAATGGAACCAAATGGACCCGTAAGTTTGTACACTCTCTGAGTTACACACCCACCATAAGGGGCCATTTGGGAACCAAAATGGAGTGTTTCTAGTGAGCCAACATGCAGATATCAGCACCCTGACCAGAATGGAACAGATCCTTCATTAGTATCATTGGTAACACCTGTGAAGGAAGTAAGAAGAGGCCCAATTTTTCTCCAAAATGGCTGCTGTGCTTAGAGCCTATTAAGGGTTCAGTGTCTTGCTCAAGGACACTTTGAAAACCTTTACTGCTATCTGTTTCTGCTTCTCTCACTTCATCAATTCACTTCCTAGTTGTCGGGCAGAAACCTTGTATCTCCATATATCCCCATATTTTCCCCATCAATTTACGCACTTTTTTAAAAATCATACAACACTGTTGCACAAAAGTATAGTGAAAATAGCCGATCTACAAGCTCACAATGGGTTGCGATGCTACCCATTGAGAGCTTGTAGATCTGCTATTTTTTATTTAGTTATTTGTTTGAAGTGAAAGTGGTTAGGTGTGTTTGTGGGTTTTATAAATATTGAACCATGAAAAGTATTAACATGAGCTTGTGGCTAAATAATAACTACATTGGATACATTGGAACACAGGTTATATTTTCCATTTCCCGAAAAAGAACAGTACCTGTCTTACCTTGCCGTGTCCCAAATACGAAGTCATACGTCACATACTACTTGCCCAAGTATGGACTTGCACCCGGCCTGGCGGAGATATCCATTCCATTGAGTGCACCATCATAGGCTGCATAGACGCCCATATGTGGACTAAGGTTTGTGCTGCATCTGTTACAACACGGCCCTCTGAATATTCACGTTTATTACACGGCTTGGTTGAATGCTCGATTCTGATTGGTCAGTCATCGGTCATTATTTCTGGATAATGACCGATGAGCTCAATAACGGACCGCTGTCTAATCAGAGACTCAGAACACCTGCTCATATCAACCTGCGCTGCTTGATTTTATGCTTTATCCAACATGACAGCCATGTAAACAAACAACCAATGTCATTTACAACTAAACGTTGCTCTCAAGAATGTTTTTGAAAACATTTGAAGTGAGAAATAGACGATGCAATAACCGAAAAGTCATTCTATTTGATCCACTACACTTCCTTGTTTATCGTGGCGCAACAACGGGGGAATACCAAAACGCTCGCCCCAAAACATAGTCGCCCCGGGGCAAATCCGGCGGTATTACAGGCAAATCGGCAGTAAATAGAATGGGGGGCGAGTGTGTTTTGGGGCGAGTTTTTTTCCATTTCGTCATTTGTTTTTGCGAGGCGAACTTGTCCGCCCAGCCCAATACTTATGGAATACTTTCATTGCCGTAAGCAAGGAAATACTTCGTTTTGTTGTTACTTTTGGGTAAATGTATTTATGTATTTATTAAGTAGCCGTGTAATAAGCGGGATAATGCATACGGAGGTAGTCATTATTGAAATTTAAAGCCCTTCAGGGCGATTAACCACCTCGGCTGCGCCTCGGTGGTTAATCGCCCTGTCGGGCTTTAAATTTCAATAATGACTACCTCCCCATGCATTATCCCTTGCTTATTATTCACCACTTGTTATTCCACCAATACAATAGTTCATAGAACCTTTACATAAAGCTGGGATGCAAAGTACCATTTCATAATTTGGTATTCGATAGTGTAGAAGCTATTTTGTAGAGTTTCCGTTTGAGGTGGAAAAGACACCAGGTGTTGAAGTGATGGAACGGTCAACAGATGACAACAGGCCAGACAACAGCCACGTGAAGCATTTCTTCAAGTGGCTGTTGACAAACGTTCTCCCCACAGAACTAGGACAGAAGTCCAATGACGTCCGGATGACATGCCTCAGGGAAAACAGGTTTACAAACCAACATAACTATGACGAGAACAGAGAGCTGCTGGAAAAGTTAGCCTCTAAGCAGCAAAGGAATACAAGCTTGGAGGGTGCTCTCCTGAGCTTGATGCA
Organism: Gymnoscopelus microlampas; assembly: GCF_963454915.1. Classification (NCBI taxonomy): domain Eukaryota; kingdom Metazoa; phylum Chordata; class Actinopteri; order Myctophiformes; family Myctophidae; genus Gymnoscopelus; species Gymnoscopelus microlampas. The sequence goes on from NC_139949.1 coordinate 9,972,288, forward strand.
AGAGAGGAAAAAATGGGAGCAAGAGAGACAGGGACTGGCTCGAGGACATGAGGCTTTGGTTAAAAAGAATGGACAACTCCAGAAGCAACTGGACCTGGTTCAGGGAGATCTGAGGACCAACCATCTGCAGTGGTTAATGGAGGAAGAGGAGTGGGGGAAGGAGAAACGGGGACTGGCCGGGGAACAGGAGGCTTTGGCTATGAAGATGGAACGACTCCAGCAGCAACTGGACGTCGCCGAGAAAGAACTGAAAACCATGAGAACCAAAGATGCTCATTGGTCAATGGAGAAAGATACATGGGGGGAGGCCCTCCGTCCTCACTGACTGTCTGTCTGTCTGTCTGTCTGTCTGTCTGTCTGTCTGGACCACAGAGACGCTAGAGTTAGATCATTATTACTAAGTAAACTATAATTATACTTCGGCTATTTGAAAATATTTTAGACACGTTTAGAAAATTATGAATTTGAAAAAAAAAAATCCTTAAATGTTGAATACAGGCCTTTTATTATGTTGTTTTTATATTGTGGTAATGCTACTTTTACTTGAGTAAATATCGGAGTACTTCTTCCACCACCGTGTGCATGTTTGCTTGTGGGACACTGGGACACTGGGCCCGCTCTAACCTGACAAAATCACAAATCACAGACACTCCTTGGCTTTGAGAATCCAATTGCTCTCGCTCGCCAACGGGGGCTTTGCCTGGCAAATAAGCTGACAAAGGCATTTCAGGTGTGACTTTGCCGGGGCAGATGGCAATTTACCAGAGCACTGAGAGTGTAATTGTCTCCCCGCCACTTCTTCTATGGAGTTATAAGCCTGAGCTTTGCCTCCGTATTGTCACATCTCCTGGGGACTTTTTTTTTTGTGGAGGGGGGAGGGGTTTTGGAGTGAAGTGTGCTGTGGTGGCATTAAGCTTGGCTGCGTTGATATGAATTAAAAGAGATGTTTGTCATTACCTGTTAAGTGAGCCATTCACTCTGCCCCAGGAGCAGTCAAATAAGACCTACCCTGCCTGCAATGAGAGAGAGAGAGAGAGAGAGAGAGAGAGAGAGAGAGAGAGAGTAGCAGGGATGAGAGACAGAGAGAGAGAGAGAGGGAGAGAGGGAGAGAGAGAGAGAGAGTAGCAGGGATGAGAAACAGAGAGAGAGAGAGAGAGAGAGAGAGAGAGAGAGAGAGAGAGAGAGAGAGAGAGAGAGAGAGAGAGAGAGAGAGAGAGAGAGAGAGAGAGAGAGAGAGAGAGAGAAAGAAAGAAAGAAAGAAAGAAAGAAAGAAAGAAAGAAAGAAAGAAAGAAAGAAAGAAAGAAGGACAATCGGTCAGTAAGGGCTGAAGGAAGGTCTCTCTCTCTGTGTGTGTGTGTGTGTGTGTGTGTGTGTGTGTGTGTGTGTGTGTGCGTGCGTGCGTGCGTGCGTGCGTGCGTGCGTGCGTGCGTGCGTGCGTGCGTGCGTGCGTGCGTGCGTGCGTGCGTGCGTGCGAGAGAGGGCGAGGGACGGAGATAGGGGAACGAATAGGGGGAATGAAACTTTTTTTCATAAAGTCCACGGATAAAGTGAAAAAGAAAACATTCCACAAATGACAAAAATACATACAACAATGAATAAAATAAATACAGAGGCAGCCAAACAGAAGTGGTTGGGATACAGCTGAGTAGCTCTGTAGGCTGTCATCCCCCTGTCAAAAACACATCCACATCCCGCTTGTCCTTGCTCAGAGGTGCCGACAGAACGGATGCTTAAGCCCTCTTCATTACTCATTCACAGACATTATTCATAGCCGGCAGCCATATCATCTGCAGGCTGCAGCCAGCTACATCCTCCACTCACAGCGGACAGCGAGGGTTTAGACACAGCATGCTGAAAATGTATCCTATATACTTAGACAGGCCCACTTAAAGTTCTTATCTTGAACTTGGGTAGATGTTCAAACTATTTAAAAGGTTCTTGGAGTGCCAGTGTTGGACAGAACTATAGAAAGGTGCACTCCTTGGAGCACAGGCTTGGTTGCCTACCCAGGGCCTGTGTCGGTCGCCGGGTTCAGCCATCAGGACACGAGGAAGTTGCGGGTGGAGATAGAGTTTGTACGACCAATACGCAGACTGTGTATAGCGGCACCAATAGGCTCTATGCACAGCAGCCATATTGGAAAGAAATTTGGCCTCTTCTTACTTCCTTCACAGGTGTTACCAATGATACTAATGAAGGCTGGTACTGATATTGTGCATGTTGGCTCACTGGAAACACTCTGCTACACCAGTGGGTCTTTAAATGTGGTCCAGGGACCCTCATGGTTCCTTGAGGGGGTTCCAAATGGCCCCTTATGGGTGTGTAACTCTGAGAGCGTACAAATGGAACCATTTGTACGCTCTCAGAGTTATGGCGGTCCTTGAAATTAAAACGTTTGAGAACCACTGTGCTACACTAAATGGAACAGAGCCTTCATTAGTATCATTGGTAACACCTGTGAAGGAAGTAAGAAGAGGCCCAATTTCTTTCCAATATGGCTGCTGTGCACAGAGCCTATATGGGCAGAACTGAAAGTGCCTTTGGAGGTGTGGTCTATTATAATAGAGGCCCAACAACACGCGATTCCAATGTGGGTATATGTTGTTGAGGTATGATTGGATGTTGTGTTCATGCTACAAGAAAATAGACCCCACTCACAATGTTTTGAAGGCAATTACATGCTAATGGTGTTGAGTATCAGAACACTGTTTGTTATGGTCAATGACACATGACTCACTCAAGACCATTTATATTCAATTTGGTTAAAAAATGTAATACGATGAAATCACTCATGGCGATGGCCAAAACGCAAAACCTCCTAAGTGCAAATTTCATGATTTTCAGATTTCACTGTGGATGAGGACTATAGGCTATGCTGCACATGCTCAGTCTGTCTGTAAGATAGTCCCGCCCCTCATTTTGTCAGAAAAGTAATTTGACTAAAACCTCCTATCTTGTTCAGTGCCAATTAGTGCTAAAATGTTGAAGCGCAAAACCTCTTATCTGCACCAGAACTAGTTGAGCAGCAGACAGAGCTGAAACTTTAGAATTCTGTGTTATGTAGACCATCTAAATGTCTTTCAGTTTGTACTAATCAATTATTTTCAAAATAAAAAAGTGTCTTCCACCCTTACTATTTAAGTATTTGTTAGTAACTGTCAAGTTAATTGCATTGCCTTGTTGATTGCTAATGATTAGTGTCAGGTGGTGAAACTTTTATAACACCAAGAGTGTGAGTTGATCAAAAATGTGATTGGTAATACATGTTACAGTACTGTAGAATGTCTTGATCTCAAAATGAGCATAAAAAAAACATTATTTATTAATTTGTAAGCCTAACTGTTTCTAGGTAAAAACCTCCTATGTGCATCTATGTAGATAGGAGGTCATTTTTAGGTGTAGATTTTGGCGTTGAACATTTTGAACTTGTGGTTAGAGGTTGTCATTGCAGCTTTGCTGTGAACATCCACGTTGTGATTTTTTATTAAATGCAGATCAAAATCACACGTGAACACCGTGGCAGCCAACAACCCTGTGAGAATATTTTGTTGTGTCGGTTGGGGGTATGAGGGTATGGGGGTGGGATGGGGTTTGGAGTTATGGGTGTGGGAGGTGTGGGGTGGCGGTTGGGGGGTTGTGGGGTGGGGGGTGCATGAGGGCTTGGGTGGGTGGAGTTTGGGGGTTGTGGCGTGTTGGTTGGGGGCATGGGGACCGGGGGTTCTGGGAGTGGGGGTAATGGATTGGATGGGATTTGGGGGTACGAGGGTATGGGGTTTTGAGTTATGGGGGTTGAGAGGTGTGGGATGGCAGTTGGGGGCTATGGGGTTTGTGGGAGTGGGGGAGTATTGCAGGTGGTGGAGTTGGGGGGTAGAAGGTAAGCAGAAGGTATGGGGGGGATTTTGTTGAGGGGGGCATAGGCAAGTTAGGCCAGATCATATAGGATAGGGTCTTTGCGATGTTTGGAGTTATGGGGTGTGGGAGGTGTGGGGTGGCGGTTGGTGGGTTATGGGGTGGGGGGTGCATGAGGGCTTGGGTGGGTGGAGTTTGGGGGTTGTGGTGTGTTGGTTGGGGGCATGGGGACCGGGGGTTCTGGGAGTGGGGGTAATGGATTGGATGGGATTTGGGGGTACGAGGGTATGGGGTTTTGAGTTATGGGGGTTGAGAGGTGTGGGATGGCAGTTGGGGGCTATGGGGTTCAGAATCAGAATCAGAATCAGAATCAGAATCAGGTTTATTGTCACATCACAGGTTTACAAGGTAAAAAAGTGGGTGAAATTCGTTTTTGTACAACACTCCCATCGCAACGTTAAATTCCGTAGAAAGAAGAGTGGGGAGAGAGAAAAAGAAGAGGGGTAGGGGGTTAAGTGGGAAGGAGATCAACAGAGAACAATAGAAGGCCAAAAACAAGTTATCTACATATTTACAAAGTACCTGAGATAAGAGACAAACTAAGGTGCCTGAGCATAGCAGCAATGTATGTATACTGTGCATGATATACTTATAGACGCTAAGGTGCTTAGAGAGAAAAGAGCGCAGTAATAAAAAAATAATAATAATAATAATTGTGCGTTATACATGGGGATTAAGGTGCAGAGGGTCAGTGCGTGTTCACCTAAGGTGGACTGACCCTGGTATAATCCGCAAGTAGCTCCATGAAGGAGAGCAACAAAAAGTAATCTTTAGCATTGACTAAAGCTTTTGCCACAAAGAGTACAATTAAAGCCCTTTCTCCTGTGTGTATCAACATGTGTTTCTTAAGATTAGCATTGACTAAAGCTTTTGTCACAAACTGTACACTTAAAGGTTTTTTTTTTCCGCTGGTATGATTCCTCATAAGTCCAAGTCATTTCCTGGTATAATAATCCACAGGTGTGTTCAGGAAGAGCCAGAAAAAGTCTGCAGCCAGCTGGGCAGTACCGCCTATTGTCAGGCTGCTGGAAAGGGGCTCATGCTTCATTCAGCATTCTGACAGCAGCCGGGTTAAAACTATTCCAGAACCTGGTGGTGGAACTCTTGATACTGCGATAGGTCCCCTTGCCCGGTCGCGGTCGTTGTAGGGTTCTGAACAGTCTGTGACTAGGGTGGTACTTGTCCTTGATGATGCGCTTGGCTTTGACCACGCACCGCTTCTTGTACAGATCCTGAAGCGCTGGGAGGTCGCTTCCCATTATCCGCTCTGCCGATCGCACTACTCGCTGTAGGTTGATCTTCTCTCGGGCAGTGCAGTTCCCGTACCAGGCCGTGATGCAGCCTGTTAGGACGCCTTCAACCGAACTGTTGTAGTACAGCTTGAGGATGCGCTGTCCTACTCCAAGCTTATTCAGGCGGCGGAGCCAGTACAGTCTCTGCTGAGCCTTTTTCTTCACGTGTGTGGTGTGCGTCTCCCACTTAAGGTCCTCCTCGATGTGTACTCCGAGGAACTTGAACTCGCTGACCCTTTCCACTGCAGCACCGTCGATGAGGATGGGCGCATGGTTTGTGGGAGTGGGGGAGTATTGCAGGTGGTAGAGTTGGGGGGTAGAAGGTATGGGGGGGATTTTGTTGAGGGGGGCATAGGCAAGTTAGGCCAGATCATATAGGATAGGGTCTTTGCGATGCGAGAGTGTGGTCTAGCCAACACCAACTCGGGACTCCTGAAGTGGAATGGGGTTTTAATTTATGGAGGTGGAGAGGTGTGGGCTGGCATTTGGGGGGGTGGGGTTTGTGGGAGTGGGGGAGTATTGCAGGTGGTGGAGTTGGGGTAGAGGGTACGGGGGGGATTATGTTGAGGGGGGCATGAGTCAGTTAGGCCGGATCATATAGAATAGGGTCTTTGCGATGCGAGTGTGGTCTAGCCAACACCAACTTGGGACTCCTGAAAAGCTGCCCTCCACACTCTCCTATCTAGCATCAGGGTTTTGAGCTCTACAGTGTTGTTGGCTAAGCTGTTACGCCGAAGTGCATCTACGTAGGTGGTGCACTTCCTGTCTTTCCTGGCTTTGCCCTGGGTTGGCTCCCATAGTGTCAGTTTGCTTGCCATTAGTTACAGTATGGGTGCCTGACGCAGTGCCCTGCCTCATCCTTCTCTCTCTGACTTTGTCTGTGACACATGGTAGGTTCCCGTAGAGGACCACATTTCTGATTTGGTCCGTCCATGTGACTTCTAGTGCCATTCATAGCATTCTTGTGTAGACTCCATCCAAGGCCCTTTCCTGTTGTGCTGTGATGGTCCATGTCTCAGCCCCATACAGCAGTACTGACTCAACTGTAACTATATGAACAGCCGCCTCTTGAGGTCTTCTCCCATGTCTGATTTCCACACTCTCCTCATCCCATGCAAGGCATTCCAGTCAAGTGCCCCCCGGACCTTCAGGTCCTGCTCCATTGAAGCAGTCCAGGCCCAGGTTATTTGAAGGACTGCCTCAAGTCCTGGACTGAGGCACTACCTGGACTGCCTCAAGTAGCGTGTCTCCATCATCTGAACCATCTTCTCAGGAACTCCGTAGGCCCGGAGAATGTTCATCAGTTTCCCCCGGTGGATGGTGCCAAAAGCCTTTTGGAAGTCATGAAGGTGATCACCACTGAAAGATTCATCTCCTAATCCTTCCAGTATCCTCCTCAGCACCAGTATCTGCACGTCTGCTGTTCGCTCTGGGCGGAAGCCGTTCTGCGAGTTTCTCAGTACAGGGTCTAAGATGGGTCTAAGACGGTTGAGGATCATCCTGTTAGCCGCCTTGGCGACTTGTGAGCTCAGGTCGCCTGACTTTGGTACTGGATCGATGATCATTTTGCTCCGCAGCTTCGGCAGCTCACTAGACGTGTGTGCTTGATGAAATCCAACACTACCTCGTCTATGGGCACATACATCAGCACCTCTGCTGTCACTCCATCCTCCTCTTGCCTCACTTGATAGTAGCCTTGGCACTCTGGTACTCATCCATGGTAAATGATCCATGATCTGGTATGGGAAGGTCATGGAAGACAAGAGCATCGGATCATCCTCTTCTTCTGCTGGTACCATGTTTCAACTCGTTCCTCTGCGCTTTCTCCCCAGATCTTGGAAGATTGAGAAGAGCTTCTGCCAGAAATTCATTGATGAGCTTGCAGCTCTTGCCATGCTTCTGTTTAACATGCACCTTTTTAATGTCCCTGATCTTTTGGGTCAGCTCCTGTTTTTCGAGTTGCATACACTTGGTATAGCTCCTCCTTCCTCCGCTTATATTCCTCCCTCAGACCCTCTCCTTTTTGGTCAGCGACAAAGCCCCTGTGTGCTGCTCTCATCTCCTCCCTGGCTTTGGTGATTCTAGGGTCAAGGCATCCGTCTTTCCTCCTTGCTTATAGGCTCTTTAAGACATTCAATGATCTTACATACTATTCCACTATCCACACTGGACACAAGGTTGGTGATCCAGTTGTATGAGTTAGGGGAGTTGGAGGGCACGAGGGTTTGGGGGGTGTGGTGTGCTGGTTGGGGGGAATGGGGGTTGTGGGAGTGGGGGGGTATTTCAGGTGGTGGAGTTGGGGGTAGAGGGTATAGGGGGGATTATGTTGAGGGGTGCCTGGGCCAGTTGTTTTCTAGTCCACCTAATTGTATTCCTGTTGTCCTTTTTGTACATTTTATTTGTAAGCACTTTCATTTTAGATTCTTGTTGTGAGCATTGCCCTGCAAACTTTGTTTTGTTTTTGAATAAAATAAAAAAGCATTCAATGCAACTCAGTGGTGTGTTCTACCGTGTTACGCTGTATACAGTGCAGATTTTTTTGGAAGAAGGCGTATACAGTCTACTAACCATTCCATCCATTGAAAACGCACTAGCGTATACGCACAACCACGTGCATTTCGTGCAGGGAATGATTATCGTATACCTCAACAAAAAAAAAAAAATAGACCACACCACTGATGCAACTGTTTTCAGCTGTAAATGTATGTATTTGCAGCTAGTACTATTTGTCATTATGTAGTTAAGCAATCACTTTACATTGAATGCAAAAGCTCCTATCTGCAGATTTATCCAGGAAAAGTGGGGAAAAACCTCCTATCTGCATTTGCAATATGAAATCAGTGTAATTAACATATAATAATGTAATATAGTCCAGACATCCAGAAACGGTGTATTATGTGATGGGTTTCATAAAGAAATAGCATTGTGCAAAAAAAATACAACATTTTGTAGTTTTCTTTTTCATTTTCCCAACAATTAACATTTTTCAGATAGGAGGTTTTGCGTTTTGGCCATCGATGGGTGGAAAATGTATTCTGACTTAAGATAACGGTAAGCTACAATACTCCAATGCAACACCTGTTGTGTGACACAATGTATTGATTAGGTTAGAGTACATCGCCCACAGATACAGTATACGCTGATGCATATTCAATATTCCTCAAACCGATCATATTCAATAAATCAAAATAAGCTCGCAGGCGGAACAGATTCAGCACGGCCGCGTGCTGGCGTATCGATTAAAAATAATCACTGCAATTTCCAATTTCCACTTGAGTCGTCATCACGTACCGCTTGTTTTCTTGATTACTGCTTCACTGCATGGATCAGCACCAGCCATTCAACTGGGAGCCTTTTTTTAATATTATGGCCGTGCTGAAAGCATATCCATCAGCACTTATAATCAGAGAGACTTTCTTACTGTATTTACCCTGAATAGATTCCTCGAGCACCAAATGTTCTTTCTGAGCAGTGCCCTGCATTGGAATTGTACGCTTCAAAAATAAATCAGTTTTATAGCATCATTGCAATATCAAACCACACAACCTCCCAGTGCACATTCTCTCCGTACAGTATCTTGCATCTCCGACTAGATATGAAGCCGTGACGTTAACGTTAACCCATTAAGACCGGGAACGCATCTGTGTGTCATTTTTTTATTTCTTTGGCTATTCAAAAACAGCAGATCTACAAGCTCATAGCACGGCTATGAGCTTGTAGATCTGCCATTTTTGAAAAATTGTGAGATTTTGTGCAAATCTTGGAATTTATACTTAAAGAATATATATATATATTTTGTTCCAGGGACCCCCAGAAGCAAAGACTTGAGTTACACATGTCCACTTAAAAATAAATAAATTCAAATATTTGCAAAAATGTTCATGATTTTTCAAAAATAGCAGATCTACTTGTATATCTGCTATTTTTGAATAGCCCAAAGACATCTAAAAATGACACACGGTCTTAAAGGGTTAATGTCTGCTGTCCCTCATTGTCCAAATGTTCTACAATAATGTCTTACTGCGCTATTTGAGAGTTCTGTGTCCACACGTGGCAATAAAGCGCTTCCGATTGTAAACAGGAGAAAAGTCTCCAAACATTATCCGTTTTGTCAAGGAGATGTCGAGGACAGCACAGACAGCATTAGCACACGCAGTGCAGGCTTAACAGAGGGGCTTTAGGTGCTGAAGCACAGGGCATCAACGTGGGGGGGCACCCAACGGCGGGGAGAAAGTTAAAGAAGACTCAACTAATGGCCGAAAGGCGCCGACATTTTGAAGCAGCGGCTGCTGAAGCAGCACTAAAACGGTGAACGCGACGGCGAAGCATCAATTTTCTCAAACTTTTTCATGTCAAGGACACCGGAATTGACACATAGTAGTCCGTGGACCCTCATTTGAATCGTTTTTTTGTGCTTGGGACCCCCAGAAGAGACGATTTATGTCAAGGATTTATGTCAAGGACCCCTACTTTGGTACGCATTAGACCATGGACCCCCATAACTCTCAGAGTTACAGTAAGGGTTATTTTGGTTCCTAACTATCAATCATTTAGCTGGGGTCCCCCTGGAACCGCCTCAAGGACCCCTGGGGATCCTCGGACCCGACGTTGAGAACCAGTGCTTTAGTCAACTCAAAGGATTCTCAAAGCTAAATTTCAGTGACTATTGTCATCTATTTTTATTTGTATTTGTATTTGACATACTTGAATGTATTTGTCATGTTTTTATGCCAGGATCACAATGGATTTTTTATTTTTGTTATTATTATTATAATTATTTTTTGTTTGTACTTTCAATTTTTTATTATGTGATGATCACAATGAATATAATCCTCGATTGTTTTAACCATTACCCGTGTCTATTTGTATGGTTAATACTTTCTGATAAATGTAATTAAATAAAGAATATTTTTTCGTACATTTGTCAATCTACCTCTGTGGTACTACAGACTAGGGATGCTCAATTAATGACAATATCCTATTATTAAAATTGCCTAGAGGGTGTTTTTTAACGTAACATCCAGACTTGCGAGGCACACCGTTGCTCTGATCTGCACCAAACCTGGCACAAACATTGTTCAGGTGACTGCCATCAGAATGGCCACACCTGGGACCATGTGTGGGCCCCTGCAGGGGCTTTAGGCCCCCTTGCCTAGCAGCTGCAGTGACAGTTACTTCAGAACCATGGACAGCGCCTACAGTTACTTCTAAACCATCGATAGCAGCCACAGACATATCAGAGTTCAGGGCCTCTCTCTCTCTCTCTCTCTCTCTCTCTCTCTCTCTCTTTCTCTCTCTGATTGATTTGACGATACAATAGGCTCTATGCACAGCAGCCATATTGAAAAGAAATTGGGCCTCTTCTTACTTCCTTCACAGGTGTTACCAATGATACTAATGAAGGCTCTGTTCTGGTCACTAGAAACACTCCATTTTGTTTCCCAAATGGCCCCTTATGGTGGGTGTGTAACTCTGAGAGTGTACAAATGGAACCAAATGGACCCGTGAGGGTCCATTTGGTTCCATAGGGGGTCCTTGAAAATAAGACAACCACTGTGCCACACTAAATGGAACAGAGCCTTAATTAGTATCATTGGTAACACCTGTGAAGGAAGTAAGGAAGGGGCCCAATTCATTCCCAATATGGCTGCTGTGCATAGAGCCTATTAATCTGTTATCGGGTTTAGAACATTTGAAAATGGAGAATCTCTAGTTTGCTATACCGACCTCCAGGACCATGATTGGTCTGTTTACAAGCCCAGTCTAGCAAGCTATCTACCTTACAATTGGAATCCACAGTCGAATGTTTGCGTGTGTGTAAGTTGCATCACTGTTGCCACATTGCGCGCGAGCAACAAGCAACCAGCTTGATGCAAAAACACAGCGCTGCGCGCTGCGCACTGCGCATGCGTCGACGCACTTTCCCTAACCAATTACACGCCACTTCACGCTAACAACCCCGCCAACCCCGCCCCCCATCCAAATACTGTCTGTCTGACTCTTTGGGAGGGTTGAACGCAGCGCACGCCGTCTCGCTGGGCTGAGCGTGCTGCTTCATCAATCTGTGCCGCACATTCTGGTCCTGCAAGAGCCTGTGTGAATACATAGATAGATGAACGGGTGCAATGTGTCCGTCTCTCAGTTTGCTTTCGTTTTCGGTTTGCGTCTGGAAACACTGTTGCTCTCGCTTTTGGTTTGCGTGTCCAAAACATCTACAGCCGACTTCACGAGAGCCTCGTGCCAGCGACTAGACGGAAGGGTCGCGTAGCGACCCGCGCCTCTAGTACTAGACAAGGCTAGTTGTTTACTTCACAATTGTCCAGCTAAAGCCCAGGATAACTAGGCTGGTGTTTGTACTGAGTATAGGGACCATTGGAGGGGGGAAAAACAAAGAAAAAGAAACAACAACAACAACACTGCAGCACAGACGCTTGTAGATATGTGGCCTGGAGGTGTTCCCATACTGCTGCAGGGACATGCAGAAGGACATGCTGCTTAACAGTGCTGGAAAGTAACTAAGTACATTTACTCAAGCACTGTACTTTATTGTCTTTGTCCATTATTTCCAATTTGTAGCCTTATATATACTTTAGCTATTTAAAATAGCCAAACAAGCTCACAACAAGCGACGCGTTGACAAGGACCCCAAAATGTATATATATATTTGTCCGTGGACCCCCATCTGAAAAGGTTTTGTGCCAGGGAACCCAAGAAGAAAAAAAAAAAAAAAAAAAATAGCAGATGTACAAGCTCGCAGCAGCACATTTCAGGCAGAAACCTCATCTTCATATTTCAACTTTTTCAAGTTTCAAGTCATTGTACAAGAGTGTCGCGCAACAGTAACAAAAACAATCGATCCTAAAGCTTGTAGATCTTCATACCCATTGTGGGTTACATGGCGGCTTTCCGACATGTCGCCTTTCCGACATTAACGAACCCTATACCTAACCCTCACCCTAACCCTAACCGCACGCGGAAGCCACTAGTCGGAGTGGCGAGATGTCGGCGTGGAAGACTGTTACCCCCATTAAGACCTGGAACGCATCTGTGTCACTTTGGATTTATTTTGCTATTCAAAAATATCAGATATACAAGCTCATAGCGCGGCACCGAGTGCCGCACTATGAGCTTGTAGATCTGATATTTTAGAAAAATCTTGAATTTTTCTTTTTTCTTTTTTCAAAAAACTGTTTTAGAAAACATTTATAAAGGTGTCAATGGGTTAAAAAAAAACAAAAAGTGGTTAAGTGTTTCTGGGTTTCATAATATTTGATCAATGAAAAGCATTAACAAGAGCTTTAGATAATAACTACAATGGATCCGTTGGAACACAGGTTTTTTCTGTTTTCTGTTTAATAAGTTAAGGTTTTGGACATACAGTACATGGTTTCCACCCGACAGCAACGACAAAACGAAGCCTCTTTAAGGCTGTTGCGATCATATACACACTTTTGTTGGTGATTGTTATACAGTTTAAATTCATATCTTATTTTTTCAGTTCCCCTCCACATGCTGCTTACAAACACAGTCGATACATTATTCAACACCTCTGAGATGGTTGTACAGTAGGTCTTCTTTCCCTTCTCCTCTCTCTCTCTCTCTCTCTCTCTCTCACCCCCCCCTCCCGGGTGCATCTAATTTGCACCTGGAGGAGCCTTTTAAGTAGTAATCGCCCAAAGCACTGTCACAACGCAGAAGAATATAACTACTGTACAACTGAGAAGTTATCTACCAAAAACAGAGAAATTAAGACGATGCTCTTTTATTAAAACTAGGAGGTATACGTGCTTTAATGAGCGAAAGCACTCACCCGGGAGCAAAAAACAACCACAAATATAGCTGCAAGCAGCGATAAGCGGGGCCAGGGAATGCAGAAAGAAAAAAGAAAGAAGCAATGATAAGTAATATGCACAATAAGCCATAGAAACATAGAAGAATGAACTTGAGAGAAAGAAGACCATGCAATTAACAAATGAGCATTTTAAACCCTCACTAACCCTAACCTCAGTAAAACAACGCCTAAGCCTATCCTCAAGAAACACTATGTCGAAACCCAAGAATGCCAAATCATGATCACCTGAATACATTGTCGTGGACAGGGATCGAACCAGCGATCTACGGACTCCGAGGTTGCCTCTCTTCTCATTGAGCTAGATATACGGCCTCCCTAGTAGTGTCTGTTGATATTTATAAGTATTTCCGTCCATTATGAACCAAGCCTCTGTGTCCCGAACTACTCTAGATCACTGGTTCACAAACCATTTACCAATAAAGGCATTTTTGTGTCTCCTCGAAAACGAAAAATAGTGAAAGTAGCCGATCTACAAGCTCACAAAACGTTGCTATCTGAAAAGTTGTGATATTGTAGATCGGCTATTTTCACAATGAAGTTTGTCATACATTGCAAAAATATACTCTCTTCCAAGAAGCATTTCATATTACCTTTAACAGTTGCACATGCATTAATTGATACAGTCATGTTTTGTGCGATACAATTGAAAAGTAGCCAGCAAGAGGTGAGGCTTGAACCGGCTATCCTGCGAGTGGGCTGCTCTCCATGCAGCTGAGCAGCCGGGATCCACTTCTGACACTTGTCGCAGTAGAAGGTCATGTCGTCGTTGGCCCAGGCGCCGCCGCCCCCCGCCTCGCCCTCCTCCCCCAGGTCGCTGTTCAGAGAGTCCCCGCTCTGGTCGTGGGACAGGTCCACCGAGGCCTGGTCCTCGGACTCCACCATCAGCAGGGTCTCGCCCTCCACCTCGCCCTCCTCCAGGCCCTCCGAGGCCGACGTGCACGCCGCCGCGTCCTCGCCGGCGCCGCCGCCCAGCGCCTCGCTGCTGCTGTCCATCCCGCTGAGGTCAGTGAGGCTGGTCGGGGCCGCGTTCCTCCGCCTCCCTCCTGTCTCTCTCCTCCTCCAGCTGTCTGGTCAGAATCCTCCTCTGCAGGTTCTCCCTCTTTCTCTCCAGACGCTCAACGTCTCTCACCACTCCCTCGTGAAGCCTCTGTTGGTCCCAGTTCTGTTTGACGTGGACCCCCACCACGGTGCTCAGTGTTAGGACCACAGACACTCCCAGGACCACCTTAGAGGTTGTATGCTGCTCTGTTATTGTCTAAGGCTCTATATGAGCCCGCTCTGTGGCGGCGGACTGATTTGCTAAAACAAGGCACGATGGGACAGATTTATACAAAAGTAAAGGCCAAGCATTTTCCATACCATGGTTTGTTAAGATTTTTGCGGAAGCCACTGGATTACATTTATGTTAATATGGTATGAAAATAGATTTTCAGATTTGAAATTTGCTTGAGAATCAAACACATTAAATATCATTGTGGCTTTTTAACCACAACATGATACTTAGCATTCACTCAACTATTCAGGTAAGTTCAACCGCGGCTTCCCGATTGTAATAATAGATATTCTATTAACTCATTCACTGCCAGAATTAATAAATAAATTAATCAGCCACTGCCAGCGACTTTTCGATTTTCTTACCTTTTTAAGTAGTCTGAATATTTATCTCCAGTATGATCGATCCCCTGATCGTTGGTAATCACGGGGGGTTACATATATCCTTATATGGTGTGTTCTGTTCATGACATCAGCTTCTAGTGATGTCGGTCTCCGCACAGCCCATGACGTCGGTAACCGTCTTCCATGCCGACATCTCGCCACTCCGACTAGTGGCTTCCGCGTGCGGTTAGGGTTAGGGTGAGGGTTAGGTATAGGGTTCGTTAACGTCGGAAAGGCGACATGTCGGAAAGCCGCCATGTAACCCATGACGTCAGTCTCGAGCACAGTCCATGACGTCAGTCTCGGATGACATAGGTCGCATCAACCCTGCTCCTTGTATAGGTATCTCTATTTCGATCTGGTAAAGTGGAATCCTCTCCAACAGTATGTATGTACTGTATGTATTTATTCATTTATTCTGTTATATTTGCTTTGTTCATTTTCTTGTAATATATGAGATAATGTTACGAGAGAGGTCTATGTTGTAATAAATGAAGGATCTTTGAATTACTGTGATGAAAACTATTAATGTTAAAAAAACATTATGACCACAACAACAAGAGTAGGTTAGATCACTGGTTCTCAACGTGGGGGTTCCCAGCTAAATTATGGATAGTTAGTAATGAAATGGACCCTTGAGTTGTCCCTGTGTATGCATATGCTTGGCTCTTCTGGTTGAACAGGCCTTTTGCTGCCGCTAGTGATCCAGGGTTTGTTGTTGGGGTAGCAGCGACAGTATACAGCATTAAAGGGGGTGGAATATTATTAAGTTCACACATATGTGATTTAAAAGAAAAAAACTATACATGTAGGCCATGGACCCCCATTTGATACATTTATTAAATCTCTGGGAGATAAATAGGGGTTTGATGGAAACATGGGTCTGTTGGGAGGGACAGACAGACAGACAGGTGTCTATGTGATTGTGAGACCAGCCTCCTGATAAACCTTAAAGACCTTTTCGATGGCATTGACATATGCGGCTGTCCGCAGGTCCAAGCCCAAGTTATACTTGGTGGCTGTATTC
Source organism: Gymnoscopelus microlampas (assembly GCF_963454915.1). Lineage (NCBI taxonomy): Eukaryota > Metazoa > Chordata > Actinopteri > Myctophiformes > Myctophidae > Gymnoscopelus > Gymnoscopelus microlampas. The sequence goes on from NC_139949.1 coordinate 9,988,025, forward strand.
ATGATTTGTCTGCCAGACCGTTCCATGGTGTTGGCCAGTCCTGACTGAACAATGTCCTCCTCCGAGGCACCAGAGAGTCGGCCAAAGCTGACATGGTTTAAGTTCTTCAGCCATTCAAAGTAGGACACCGTCACACCACCAGCGTTCAGATACATGTCCGGAATCACCAAGATGTTTCTCTCTAGGAATATTTTGTCAGCCTCAGGGGTGGTTGGACCATTGGCACCTTCAGCGATGATCTTGGCCTTGATCTTGTGAGCGTTTTTCCTGGTCAGCTGCTTTTCATTGGCAGCAGGGATGAGGATGTCACAGTCAGCCTCCAGGATGCTTCCCTCATATGGAGTGGAGTTGGGGAAACCCACAATGGTGCCATTGTTCAGTTTGTAATCGTCCAGCTCCTGGGGGTCGATGCCGTTAGGATTCCAGATACTTCCAGCTATCTCTCCCACACCGATACACTTAGCTCCAAAACGATGGAGGTAACGCATGGAGTATAGACCCACATTACCAAAACCCTGGATGACGAAAGTCTTGTTCTAGATGCCAGGACACATACCCACCAGGCCCATTAAGGACTCCTCATTGATGAAGTGTTTGATGCCGTGGAAGACTCCACAACCAGTTGCAGAGATTCGACCGTGGATTCCTGCCAGACTGATGGGTTTACCAGTCACACAGGCACGGGCATTCAAGTCATTGTATCCCACGGTGGTAGCGTAGGTGTCAGCGATCCAAGACATCACCTTCTCTCCAGTACCCATGTCAGGAGCCGGGACGTCAACCCCAGGACCGATAAATCCTTTCTTGGCCAGTTCAAGGGTGAATCTCCTGGTGATCTTCTCCAACTCATTGTCAGAGTAATCTTCTGGATTGATTTTAACTGCACCTTTAGCTCCACCGAATGGCACATCTACAACAGCACACTTGTAAGTCATGAGAGACGCCAGAGCTTTAACCTCATCAATGGACACATCTGCACTATACCTGATACCTCCTTTGCATGGTGTCCTGTGCTGGCTGTGTTGGGCCCGGTAGCCCTCGACCACCTCCCAATCCCCATTGTCTCTCTTGATGGGGAAGCAGACACTCAGGACATGGTTGCAGGGCTTGATGATCTTCAGGATCCCCCGCACCTGCTGTCTCTTGTGCTCTGTCGACTCTTTGTTCTTGAGGCCTTTGATGAGTTTATTCTCCACGATAGCTGCCCCCTGGTCGAAAAACTCTTCCACCATTGAGAAAAAGTTGGGGTTGTCATCAATGACTTTGTCTAATTCCTGGCTGCAACTACGAACACGTATCAGAGACACAGAAGCCGGGAGGGCAGAGTCCCCCAGGAGGGAGCCGACCGGGGTGAGTAGTTTACCGAAATACCGGTGCATTCTGATGCATGTCTGCCTCGCTATCAAGAGCATATATAAACTGAGAGTAGGTTCTAAATAGAAACTGCGTCATCCATGACCATATATGAGTTCCACGGCATCTGGACTAAAACATTAGGTAACCATGGCAACCCATCAACAAACACAGCGTTAGAAACGTTGTGGGCGAATACTCATACTTTCTACATACAGATGTAAGAAGTATAGAACTGAGTTCATTGAAAACATTATTTTTCATTGATATATGGAAAATGAAATATTAAATAACTGCATTTCTCGATTTCTTTATAGATGATAACTTACATGGTATTTGCTCTCTGACGCTGATGCATGTAACTTCACCTTGGGGAACTTCAGCTCGTTCAGATCCTGGGTGTGCAAAGATGGTACAAAGAAGACATTTTTAATATAAAAAATGTCTTCTTTGTATATAATATAAATGCGTGATTGATTGAATACTTTATTTATTAGCAGTTTGCAAAAACAAACAGATTTATACAAAAGAAAAGGCCAAGCATTTTCCATACCATGGTTTGTTCAGATTTTTGCGGAAGCCACTGGATTACATTTATGTTAGTACTGTATGAAAATAGACTTTCAGATTTGACATTTGCTTGAGATAGAATCCAACACACTAAATATCATTGTGTTGTTGTGAATTAACTGGACAAAATATCCTTCATGTCTTATTAACCACAAAATGATATTTAGCATTCACTCAATTATTCAGGTAAGTTCAGTCATGTTTTCATGACTTCTGAGAACATTTTAACATTATGCAAAACTGGAAAATAAAGCTATTGATGCACCCGGTAGCACTGTGTGTTGCAGAGCACGAACAGCAGCTTTGGTTCATTGTTGCATTTTTTTTACCATTTCTGCCATATAAAGCAGATTTTACACAACAAATACATGCTCCTAGTTCTCTGAGATTTTTACACGGTTTGCATTATGATCTGAACGGCTTTCCCGTTTCAACTTTTTCATTCAGCCAAGCTCATCTCCATATAATTTCAACAAAACTTCTTTAATCAACTATGCCTCAATGACATGATATGAGCACAACTGGACCGCGATCACACATGAGAGTAATTTAATGTATTTTCTCTTGAGAAACAACGCAATGCACTCACGCTGCATAAACCTCTGGCTACTGCTTTGAAATCATGATACCAACTAGGGCTGAACGATTTTGAGAAAAAATCTAATTGCAATTTTTCTGACTGATATTGCGATTGCAATTTGGGGTTTCTTTTAAATGTATTTTAAATAAGTCAAGCTTCAGTTTAGTATTACGTTTAAAAAGTAATTGGAAGTAATGGAACATTACCAAAAGGCATGTTGTCAATACCATTTATTTACTGTTGTAGATTATAATAAATAACGAACTAAAAGATATGAATTGCTTCATTGCTTCCAACATGTATCTTCCAAGTATTATTTTTTTTACATGTACAAATATTTAAACATTTAGCTGGAATAGAAGTAGCTTCTTTTTGTAATTCACATGTCACATGTCACATTCGTGACACCTTGTCACATTCGTCACACCTTGTGCTTGTAGATCTGCTGTTTACTGCGCACAACACCGGCACGCAACTTGTATAGCTGAGGCTAACACTTCGGAGTCGGGTTACATTCAGCAGGTCGTGGAGTCAATGCTCCAGCCAGGACTCTGAGCAGCTGATCTTTGATAGATCAATGTAAATATTTGGCTGGCTATGGATGCTTTGTAGTATGGAGATCATTTTGACTAGCATATGCTGTATACGCTGCGTTTATGATTTGAGGCTTTTTGTTCAAAACAAACCACTCCTGCAAACTTAAAGGACAACTTTGGTTTTTTACAACCAAGGTTTATATTTTAGTTTGTAATTAAAGTAAATAAATGATGAGTGTAATTTTTTTTTCATTTACTGCTTTCTATATTTTTAGCATTTTTTGCAATATTTTTTACAGTGGGCGGGGGCATTCTGTCCGGTGGCTAAATATGCCTTTTTTACACAATAAAAAAGGTCTGGCTGTCTGAGATGGCCAGATGTGAGTTATTGGGGGCTAGAAGAGCTACTGTAAATAATAATAAAGAAAACGCCGGGTTAATGTGTTAAAAAAATACATATTTTGCCACCGGACAGAATGCCCCCGCCCACTGTGAAAACACTGTAAAAAAAGATTGTGAAAATTGCTAAAACTATAGAAAGCAGTACATTTAAAATTTTTAACACTCATCTTTTATTTACTTTAATTGCAATCTAAAACATAAACATTGGTTGTAAAAAAACAAAGTTGTCCTTTAAGATGCCAATCTTAGCCAATCAGAATTGATAATGAAAAATCTGATAGATCCGTGTTGATCACATGACTATAGAAATAATGTGTACCGATTACTATTAACAGGCAGCAACATAATGTAAAAACAAAACAGCCTTCATATCGCCTGTCAGTGCTCAGCTGCCAGCTTTTACTTTTGGTATATTAAGTATATTTTGATGCCAATACTTGTGTAAACTCTTGAATACAGGGGCTTTGACTTGTAGCCAAATATTTCAATATGTGGTATCGGTACTTTACCTAAGTAAGTAAAAGTGGTGGTGGAAGGAATACTTCTTTGGAAGTACTTCTTCCACCACAGGTCACCCTCTTGAGTAGTCATGGAGGCGTGCCATCAGGAAGGTCACCTGCTTACCATGTCGAGTTGCTCATGGAGAAACGTTAACAGCTCCATGGGGTCCTGTTCGGTCTTGCCGTTGAAATTGCTATCTTTTTGCCCTAAGGTCATCTGGAACTCTTTTGGGTCGATTGGATTGGTCTGCCCAGACCACATCTGCTTCATGAGCTTTACAAACTCCTTCAACACCGGTTTGCCCGAACTGGAAGGAGAGAGAGAAACGGATGTGACTTGTTAAGGCTTTTCAGACAGGGGAGCGATTGACACACCTACAATTTATTTTCGATGAGAGTCTGTGTTTCCCCAGACTTCGACACAGTAAGATATGGAGTTATGAGTGAGCAATACAAGATATATAATGACTTCTGATCCAGGATATGTTAGAACTTTGATTGTATATACTTTACATGAGGTTTCCAATTTAATTTATTGTCAATGTTTTTTTGTCAAGAATTTATTTTCCAACATTCTTTCTATCTCTACTTCATCAATCCTGAGTGTCAATCCTGATAAAGAAAAACATCACATGGATGCAACTGGGACGTATCATCAGTGTTGTAGCCTGGGGTCATAGGGTGTTTCGGGTCTCACAACATACAACATACACCCTCGCCCAGGTGACCCAGCCAGGGTTGATCAAGCCCCAACTTACGTCCCAGTAGCACCCACGGTCAGTCCTATAGGGAAAGACAGGGCAGTCCGCTTCTCCAGAAGCACTCTGCCGGGACTCGGTGAGGCTCTGGCACGTGGAGGGACTAGGCTCTGTGGGTTGTCTCCTGGCCGGGCTCCTCCTTCGTCTCACCAGGTCCAGGACCTGAGCGCTGCGCCAGATCAGGTGCACCGCCCCGATCCAAACATTTCCTTCTAGCGTGATGGTTCCTTGGGCCGATACCACTAGATTGGGCCGTCTAATGGTATTAGCCCCGCTTGCGGTACGCTGGAATGGCCCTCCTAAAGGCCTCACCGCGGGTTTGTTGGGCTTCTTCCTCGCGGAAGACACAGCATGGGGCGCTAACCCATACTGCTCCCGGGATAATTAATGTCAAATAATTTATTTAAGTTTTTCAGCTCCCCTTCGACTGTATCCAAAAGTTCCCTCAAATTGTCCCCAGAACAAAGTAAAGTTGTATCATGAGCTAAATTAACAAAGTGTAACAAGTTTGATACCCTACAAATATCATTTATATAAAGAATAAAAAGCTTTGGGCCCACTACCGAGCCTTGGGGTACCCCAAAGGTAACTTTCCCCATGTTCTGAATGAATGATTATTGACATTTACATACTGATATCTATTTTCAAGATTCTTACCCAATTATATGCAACACCTCTAATGCCATAATTCTCTAGCTTCTTTAACAGTATTCTGTGGTCAATAAATACCCTGTACTGGTTATTGCCCACCGCAGTTGCTATATTCTCTACTAATTTGATTACTGCTAGTGAGGTTGATCGATTGGCTCGGAAACCATACTGGTGGTCACTTAATAAATGATATTTGTCAATGAAATTATTAAAGGTAAGGTAAGTGATTTGCTTTGGTTAAAATAAGTGTTAAATAGCTCTATATTCTGATAGTACTCATTGCTATAGAGTGTTTTGTTCAGTAAAAGGAGTCTCCCATGTCTCGCCAGCTCTTTATTAAACAGAAAATGCATTTTCAGTGCTCTCTCCTGATTGGCTTAAATGTTGTCACCTACCTGAAAATGTACTATATTCTGTTAATTAAAGAGCTGGAGAGGCCCCTGTAACCAAACAAACACTCTGTAGCAATGATTACTATCAGAATATAATACTTTACTATAATCTTTTTACCAAAAAAAAAAGAATTAAGTCTTTGTATAAATATTTTTTCCAAAATCTTCGAAAATTGTGGAAGTAAAGAAACTGGTTGATAATACACCAGTCAGAAAAGACATTACAAATATGTGTCAAAGATTTAGCAAAGATTTAGCAATATATTCAATTACAGATTTAACTAGAGACATGTGAATTTCATTATAATCAATAGACTTTTTGTTCTTAAATTCATTAACAATGTCAATAACTTCCTTTTCATTTACTCTATTTAAAAACATAGATTGTTCATTTCTATACCTGTTGTCATCTTCCATACCTCCCTTGTCACTTGGTTCACTAATGTCTTAGGCTAAATTGGGACCCACATTTACAAAATAGTCATTGAATTCATCAGCGGCCTCTTTTCAGTTTTTTTTACAATTTCACCTTGGTATTTAACACAATAATATTTCCACTTCTTTTTCTTATATTCTTTATCACCTTTGATATTACATCTATTAATTTCCAACAACTTGATATAATACTCTTTCTTATTAATTCATTCAGTACCCAGCTTATTATGGAATTTTGGCTCTGAGTGCCACAGCCAAAATTCATTGTAAAAAAAAAGTGCTCAGGAGCCGAGATACAGCCTTTTTCAGTAAGAAGTTAAACAAAAAGTGAATGGAGCAGCAAATTCTGAACACGTTTAAAAAAAAAAAATAATAATAATAATCTTTTAACGTTTTTTTCGTGCTGTGGTACTGAGGGCTATATGCCACAGGACGTTTTTTTTGTCCTGTCCAGGACATGAGCCGAATGCAACAGACAGTATGAGCGAGAAGAAAATTCCGAAGAGGGTTGGCGCAAGAACGTAGCCTGGTAAACCCTCCCTCTGGAAATCTCATTTCCATTTGATTTCAGGAGTGAGTCTGGCATGATCGCCCATTGTAGGGGTTTCTAGTAGCCTGACACTCAGCCTTAATTTTCATTTCGTTTCACTCCATTATTCAGTCTGAAAGCCCTCTCAATGCAGCCGATTGCTGAGATGGGGGCGTGGCCAAAGTTTTTTTTTTTCAAAGACTCTTTGGCGATTGGTTCATACTGGATTATCCCGATCCCGATTCGTCGTACAGATTTTCAACCGAGGCTGAGACCTCCTATGAGAGCGTCACCAGACCAGAATCGCCTGAACATATTTTTTTAATGGGCGTGGCTAGGGATTCACGGGCTGGAGCCAGGCTAGGTTTCTAGTGGAATTACCAACTAACCGAGCCTATCAGCGTCGTCGCTCATCGTTCTGTGATTGACAGCGACAGTTGGCCAATCAGGTGGCGAGTACGAGTGAGCCCGAATGGGACCGAGTGCAGCCGACAAAAATGGAACGATCCGCCATTGTTTCTGTGGCCAGTTACACTTTTTACTTTCGGTTTTAAAACGCTCTCAAACTTCTTTTTTGAGGCACGGAATTTACTTTTAAGATATCGTTTGGATAGAATTTAGTTGTTTAACTTCATATATGTGGTCAATTAATCATGACAGAGCCTATTTAAAAATAAACATTTAGAGAACCGGGAGGGGCGGGCAGTGCCACGCATGTATCCGAATAAGGCAACCTATTTTGGGCATGGCCGTCTCCAAAGTCCCGTTGCGTCACATTAGTTTGGAGGTCTGCTGATTGGCTGGAGGGGAACAACGATCATTGGCTGAAGGGGTTGTCAGTCAATGGTATTACCCCCGCCCAACTCCAGCCGACAGCCAATATTGCAAGCAGCGATAATACAGGGCCAGGTAATAAAGAGAGAAAAAATAAAGAAGCAATGATAAGTAATATGCACAATACGCCATTGAAACATAGAATACTGAACTTGAGAGAAAGAAGACCATGCAATTAACATGAGGATTTTAAACCCTCACTAACCCTAACCTCAGTAAAACAATACCTAAGCCTATCCTCAAGACACAATGGCCCTCATTTATCAACGCGGTGCAGCCCAAATAATGGGCGTACGGCGAGATCACCGCACCTTTCGGCATTTATCAACATATCCTGACGTGGGCTTCATCCTACGGTACGCTGAAATCTCACGTCTGGTCGGGACCAGTTGTTGACGTTGGCTGCACCCGTTTATTCCATTCTAGACCTGCGGAGCAGCATTGTTTGACTGTCTGATAGGCATCTGGACACATAATCCACTCATAAATCTGTATATCTACACTAATGAATAATCCCTGTGAAAATATAACATTTTATAAAGTAATTCAAACAAACTGCTTTAACAGTCATTCAGATAAGATTGTAGATCTGTCTGTATCGAAAATAGCAGATCTACAAGCTCACAAGCCAGCGTTGCATCGCGACGCGTTGTGAGCTTGTAGATCTGCTATTTTCAAAAATATACGAGTGCTTTTCGTATAAAAATATACGAGTGCTTTTGTGCTATTTTCAAAAATATACGAGTGCTTTTGTGCCTTTTCATGGACAGTGAGGTCTACAAACTTACAATAGCTTGTCCTATGTTATGGAGTTATGTCATAGAGAGTTATGTAGGCTACACAACCTGGCTGGGTTAAGGATATAAACCCGACGCTCCAATATTAACGTGGCGGCACGGAATCACTGCATTCCGCCCGAGTCTCATGTACCGCTACGCTACGGAAAGACGAAGTTGGGCGGGCGCGTGTGTTGGGCGCGCGCGTGCGTGCGTGCGTGCGTGCGTGCGTGTGTGAGAGAGAGAGAGAGAGTGAGAGAGCGCGAGAGAGCGAGAGAGAGAGAGAGGCGAGTGCGTGTGTGGCGAGGCTGGGCGAGCGGGGGAAACATGTTTTTTTTGGGTCGTATTCTGGTTCTTCATGTCATGAAGTCGGGCTTTTTGTGAATATTTAAGGGCGTGTTATTTAAATGACGCTCGTTTTCAGACGTGAGACTTATCAAGGCTGGGACCAAATGTCCGCTTGGATCGGCTGTGTAGGATTCGTTGATAAATGTGACTTCGACGTTGGTGTACGGCCGAATATATGGAAAAATATACGCCGGTTTATACGCTGCGTTGATAAATGAGGGCTATTCGAATAATGCCAAATCATGATCACCTCAATACATTGTTGTGGACAGGGATCGAACCAGCAACCTACGGACTCCAAGACTGCCTTTCTTCTCATTGAGCTAGATATATGGCCTCCCTGATAGTGTCTGTTGATATTTATAAGTATTTCCGTTCATTTTGAACCAGGCCTCTGTGTCCCGAACTACTCTAGATCACTGGTTCACAAACCATTTACCAATAAAGGCATTTTTGTGTCTCCTCAGAAAGAAAACTAGACTGAGCTTAAGGTCATGTTTTTTGCAATGCCACCTCTCACCGAGAGAGAGAGAGAGAGGGGGAATAGATTGAAGAGAGATGGAAGCAGGTTGGATTGATCGGACATCTCAACCTATTGCCATTAACAGGAATCGAACCCTCAACCTTCGGATTGAGAGGCTGCAACACTACCTATAGTGCTATAGCTTTGTCCAGGCTGAGGTTGTCTGTTGAAGATAAAAGTGAACCAGTGAAAGCAGCCGATCTACAAGCTCAGAAACACGTTGCTATCTGAAAAGTTTTGAGATTGTAGATCGGCTATTTTCAGAATGAAGTATGTCATACATTGCAAAAACATACCCTCTCAAATAAGCATTTCATGTTATCTTTATCAATTGCACATGTGTTACAGTCTTGTTGTTTGCAATGCACTTTCAATGAAGTCTGCACCAAGTGAGGCTTGAACCGGCTACCTTGATGTTGTGAGACATTCACGTAAGCGGGAAGCCATTGGACCAACAGACCTGATCTAGTGAAAACGGAGGTCAGGCAGATGATACCATTTCACGCAAATAGCTGAAAAATCCTGGGTCTAAGTGTTTTTCAAACTGCTCAAAATTGCGGAAAATCTAAGGGCGGAGCTTACTGGTAAAAGTGATACATGTGTTCCTCATGAGTCAAGGCACATGTGTAAGCAGGTTTAATGGCTGTCGGCCAAACGAGGCATGACTTTTGCCTGTTTAAAGTTTGCATTTTCAAAAAATTGATATAGCGCCCCCCTTTGACCAATTGGAGTAAGATTGGTTTCAGTGATATTTGGAATGACCCTGTACATTACTGCAAATGTTCAAAGAAATGTGAGTCTGCATGTATGTGTTAGGGGCAGATGAATAATTGTCATAAAAATGCAATATTCATTGGCTCATTAAAGCTTCATTTTTTCACTTGGAAAAAATCCGCTTGCACTGTTTGGTCGGCATAGGTCCAAAGTTCATGTGTAAAACGTTTCGTGCAGATTGCTCAAAAATCCCAGGAGGAGATAGATTTTAACAGCTTTTCATGTAATTCAAAATGGTGGGAAATCTAAAGGTCAGAGGTCAAAAGTCAGAGTTTGAAAGTTGTTCATCATAAGGTGACGCATGTGTGTATTGAAGTTTTATGGCTGTAGGTCAAACAGGGCATGAGTTGTACCTGTTCAAAGTTGGCATTTTCAACTGAGTGCTATAGCGCCACCTTTTGACGAAAGATTGTGAGATTTATTTCTTGAAGAAATGGAATAATGCCAATAACAAAACGGGTCCATGCTGGAAGCCTGGCCCCGTAACTATTATCTAACAATGCCAGGAGAAGTAAGCTTTTTTATTTATTTATTTTTAACCAAGAAATAACTCATACAGGTTGCATTATAAACAAGCACAATTGGAACTGGAACGTTATAAAATTAAAACCAATTAATCATCTTTGTGGGGGTCTCTCTCCTCATTAAATAAAACTGGTATATGACCTAAAAATACATTTCCAATCCAATCCCCTTTATTTATATAAAGCACATTGTTCAGTGCTGCACCGAAAATCTAAAAAGCTAAATACATTACATAAGCTAAAACAAACACACGCGCACGCACGCAAGGACGCACGCACGCACGCACGCACGCACGCACGCACGCACGCACGCACGCACGCACGCACGCACACACACACACACACACACACACACACACACACACACACACACACAGAGAAACAAAGAAACAAAGAAACAAAATAGAAACAAATCCATTTCTTTTTACTAACGAGCTGGAGAGATCCCTGTTTCTGAACAAACTGTTATATGTCACGACCCCATTTTATGGTTGAAATCTTTTGGCGACCCCACACTTTATTTGTATTGCAATTTCAAATTGGAAACAAGGAATATCTTAAAATAAAAGCATATTTATTAGAAAAGGAAATTAAAGCAGTGATTCCTGCAGATTTGTAAGCCTATCTTATGAATGAAATGAATAAATAATATTGAAGCAGACCCCCCCCTACTCCCCGCAAGATCGTTTTCGTTTTCGTGGTACAGCTTGTTGCCTCCTGGTCTGCCGAGAGGAGAACGGGGGTCGACTCCAGCTCGAAGCACTAAAACGCTACAATATATCAATACAAAGCAACGGAAGTGTTCATTAATCACCCGAGTTTCTTTCTCAAATAAATGTCTTAGGCCAAACAGGTTTGCCCACCATGTGTTTTTAGGCTATACAGGTGGAGTTGTCTGTGAGAGCAGCACCTCCCCACACTGCAATGTCACGGTGACGTCGCGATCCGTAATAAGCGGAATGGCTTATTTTCTTTGCTCGCACATACAACCCCTCCAGTGCCAATTTACCAATGTTAATTTAACTCCGAGAGGGTTCATTTAGTTCCATGCATTTTACCCACTATGAGTAGCAAAAACACTCAAAACATAATTACTGCTAAGTCTTTCCCATTGTGCTGGTTCCCTGTGGATTGGAGTTGGATGAATCAAGGAGTCAAGTGGCCGTCTTTGCGTCGGTCGTGATCCCCCTTCCCCCTCCCTGTATCTTTATGTAAAAAAAAGAGTTGCCAATGTGCGACCCCAACGGCACCATCCCGCAACCCCACTTCAGGTCGCGACCCACAGTTTGAGAACTGCCGGTCTAATAGCAATGATTACAATATTCTGATAGTAACAAACATACAAACATATGAATTAGTGACGAAAAACCCTATTATGCAGTTCCCTATGTGTACGGCATAATACAGCTAGAGGAGCGTGTACACCTGATGCATAGGATGTGGAAACGGCTGCGGTACAGGCTTCATGCTTGTGTCACATCCCATACAATTACATTAGACCCAAGTACTGTATCTGTCCAAAAAATATGGATCTGGTCTATTTTTGATGGAACCGCTCGCTTCAATTGCACTTGCATGGGATGCGGCATAAGCATGGCCTCCGTACCCGGAGCCGTTTGGTGTACATTTGCCTTATAAAATTAACATCCTATTTGGGAGTGGTGAGGGCATGACTCTGCAAGTTCCCAAGACCTTAAATCGTCTTGTCTTTCTTCTAACACTGAAGTAACTCTTAAAACAAAAGATTAAAACACTGGGAGGTGTCTTGTGACATTTGGTCAAACTTGCTGATTTGGGGAACAGTGTACTTTTTTAAATGTCCTTGTTATGGTAATACTGTATGTGCGTTTTGGCCAAATGCAGTCCATCTTCGGGAGACACTTGTACGAATACACTTTGTCACTTTACTTCAAATTGACTTTTTACTCCACTGCAATTATTTGGAAACTTTATCTACAAGTTACTGTTTAGATTTAGATTATTACATTTATTTAAACCAATTATAGGCCTTATGTTCTATTTCTATTTGATAATAGCCAATATACAAGATCACAATGCATCACACTGTGACACATTGTGAACTTGTATATAGACCAGCAAAGATTGCTCTTTGACGTGATACCGTTGTTGTTATTGGCGACAGTTCACCATAGATCTGCTCTTATGGAGATGCATTTAAACCCCATACTTGGTTGACCGGAGGAGTCCTGTTTTTGCTCTACATTAAATATTTCTGTGCAGTAGTCAGGTATCTGAGATCCATTGCCACACGGCAAGACAACCGCACATTCGACTGACTCCCCACTCGGCGCCACATTGCCTCGGGTCCTTGGTGAACGACACGCATTCATTGAGGTCGATCGGCCAGACGGTTCTAAGAGACATGCACAAGGGTCGTGGACAGATGTACGGACAGACACACACAGGCACGCACACAGAGATCTATATTTGACATTGTGCACTGACACTGCGTCTTCTTGTTTTACAAATGTGTTCCTCTAGTTTATTTCTCTATTCTATACTCTTAAAACTATTTTCTTGAAACTGCAAAACATTGGGGGCTTGTACTACAAATAATTTCACCCACTCTTTTTTCACCTGTAAACTTGTGATGTGACAATAAACTGAAGTTGATGTAATGGATTGTTCTATTTTTTCCCCTCTGTAATAACTTTAATGCATTGGGATAAAACCCTGTAGGCTTTTACAGAGAGACAGGTTGTTTTTGTGGTTAGAGAGACTGATTCAATGCCTTGTTTGTGGTTGTACTTTTTTCTAATAAATAATGCACCATCCCCATGTCCCAGACTGCAGCAGTACATTTAGGCCAAGCACAGAATTAAATCAAGATAAATAAGAAACTAAATGAAGAAAAAAAAACGTATTGTGTATAGATTGGTCACTGTCTACATTAAATAGAAAAAAACATATTTTAAAACAATGTACATTACGATATATCCGCTACTGTATTATTATTATTATTATTATTATTATTATTATTATTATTATTACCCCTATTATTATTATAATGGTTATTATTATTATTATTATTATTTTATGCAAATATAGTGATCTATAGTTTAATACATCTTAGTGGAAGAGTGCAGCAAACATTTAAATACATGCTCCACCCCTTTGGAGCTATGTCCCTCTCATTCCCTCATTGTGTGGTCAGAATTGGTGTCAGTATCCTGGTGTCAGTATCATAGTGTCAGTATCCTGGTATCAGTATCCTGGTATCAGTATCCTGGTCAGTATTCTGGTCAATATCCTGGGTTAGGGTTATGGTTAGTATTCTGGTGTCAGTATCCTAGTGTAAGTATCCTGGTATCAGTATCCTGGTCAGTATTCTGGTCAATATCCTGGGTTAGGGTTATGGTTAGTATCCTGGTGTCAGTATCCTAGTGTAAGTATCCTGGTGTCAGTATCATGGTCAGTATTGTGGTGTCAGTATCATGGTCAGTATTGTGGTGTCAGTATCATTGTCAGTCTACTAGTGTCAGTATCCTGGTGTCTGTGAAGTACAAGCATACAGGCTGCTCTGTGTATGATTGTGCATTCAGTCTCATGCCATAGTTCTCCTTGTCTAGCTTCCGACGCTAACAAGGTCACTCTGGCCTCACACACAGTGGTAAACATTGTTGGCTGCCTGCTCCGAACCCCTTGAAAAGCACTCTGCTTGTATGATACATTTATTCTTCAAAAAAAAAAAAAATATATATATATATATATATATATATATATATGGCAATCAATCTTATGAATTGAGTTTTTATCAAATGTATTTTCAAAATGCAAAATGCGTATATGTATCTAAAATAATTTCTCAGACCAGTATTTTGTATTTGTATTGTGACATTGTCATTTGTAATCCAAATACTTTTTAATGTATTTTCACCCATCTCTGCTTGCACCATGTGTCTGTTATTTCTGTGCATCATTTCAGTCCACTTCATTACAATATTAGTGACTTTCCTGAGCAAATGAAGCCATACCATCATACAGTCGTTCATAATACATCTTGATACATTATTAAGATTTAGAGATGCTTTTTCTGAAACCCTATCAGAAAGGATATACATGTTGTTGCTGTCGGGCAGAAACCTCTCATCTCCAATTATCCCCTCTTATCTTATTGAAACGTTTTTATGTTTTTTTCATCAATTGACGGCCTACTTGATCATACTACACTGTCACAAAAAACACCAAAAGAAGCAACTCGAGGTAGTCGATCTGCAACTTTTTCTAATTTGAATCCTGAAAAGTAACAGTTTTGGACATAATATGTCCAAAACTGTTACTTTTCAGGATATGAGGTTTCTACCCGACAGAGACAATATGATATTTCTAACATGTTTTCATCCATTTTCATTGATTTGCCTTCTGCACTAATTTCCCGAGGTGACGAATCTGCGTCCTTCAGCCCAAAAGCACCTCTCTGTCCCATGAACCACTTAGCTGAATCAACAAACAACCATCAATTCGGGGGAAAACTTTCATAATTACGTCACTTGTTTCCCTTTAGTTCAGGGGTCTTCAACAGGGGGTCCGGGACCCCTTGGGGGTCCTCAGAGTTACTACAGGGGGCCGCCAAATCGTTGTGTGATAGGATAACCTTTTTTTTTGGTACATTAACCACTTGAACCCTACCAAGCACACGACTCACGTTTGCGGCTATTTTCAGCAAAGAGGTTTGGTGTAGAGGGGGAAAAGAGCAGACCAAGTACAAAACCAACGGTCAAGCTTACTTAGTAGTATTGAGGGTTTAAGTGGTTTATGTCTGAAAATTCACTTTAAGATGAATCCAACAAAAAGATATGTCAACAAACCAAAAAACATGAATTTACACTGATGATAGTGCTGTCAAACAACTCTGAAGCTATCTATGAAAACGTTTAATCTGTTATACAATATGTAGTGAGGGTCACTGCTTCATCTCTCTCAGCGAAGGGCCTGAAAAAAGACCGCTGCTTTAGTTAATTCCAAGAAACAGTGGATTTTTGGAAGACTATAGACATTACTCTTCTGACCATCAGGACTAGAAGAATCAGAAGACTCTCTCAGTCACTGTCAGAGTCAAATAAATCATCTAAATCACTTTCCTGCACCTTGGCCTTTTCCTTTAACGGCCTTTTCTTTGCATTTGGCCTTTTGACTCTTTGTTGTCTTTCTCTTTGGCAGTTTGAAAACAGTTTCATCATCCCCTTACTCTTTTCGCCCCATCAGTTACTCATCAACATTCATTTATTCCTGCTCTCCCTCTCCTACAGTGGCCTGGCTTGGCTCGACACTTAGCTGCTTTTAGAAGATGGCATGACTCTACTAGCCTGGGTGCCAGCCTGCTTCGCTACGTTCGGCGGATTTTTTTTTCTCTCTGCGCTTCTCAGTCTGGAATGCCTCCTATCTCCAGGAGGCGGGACACAGCAGCCAAGGTTCCAAACCTGCCGTGGCTTCTGATTGGTCTGTGGTGCGGGGCGGGACAAAAAAAACGGTGTGATCGTTTTGATTCGTCATTCGTTTGAACAACATCCAATCAGCAACGACGTTGCCTAACGTAACATATGTAGTTCCTGTGTACTTCCTGTGTAGTTCTCCAAGACGAGTCAATGGGGTGCATTCCAGACTGAGAAGCGGAGAGAGAAAAAAAGTCCGCCGAACGCAGCGAAGCAGGCTGGCACCCAGGCTATGACTCTACTACTGCAACAATGAAAGCTATATAATGGATGATATGGATATAACAGCACTGCATCTCCCTTTGCATTGACCGCTTAAAAGCTTAAAAATGTGATCACATATTCTCTTTTCTTTACTTTTTTTTTAACTTTCTGTTATTGTTTAGATTTTTGTTTTAGATCTGTTAGATTTGTATTTATTGTTTATTGGTTTTGTCTTCAGAAATTATATTAAAAACAAAATGTAGGGGGGAAAGGGGCATAATTTTACTCGCACCCACTGTCTGGGAAACACTGATAGATGAGAGATCTACAAGCCCAGCTTGTAGATCGGCTATTTGTGTTGAAGAGATTTGTTGTAGACAGGAAAAACTGGTCGAAGTACATTAAGTTGCAACTACAGTTCTCTAAGACTACAAGGGGTTTAAGTGTTTAAGCTTGCACAGGCTGAGTCACTGTTCGTTTATAAGGTCACATTGAGACAAGGTCCCATCATACATATTATGCACATTCATTATCCTGCAGGTACAATAACAATTATCTGCTATGTTCTCACCGTCCCGCTGATCGTATACCAATGACTCTGACTCAGACCCTTTAGCCTGAAATGAGCTTCTAAGAACTACGAAATGGCATAATTAGAGTCATGGAGGTCATGCAGGTCTGTAAACAGAGGCGTCATTTCGGTTCCCTATTTAGATTCCCTAATAAGTTCCCTAAAATAGGGAACTTGTAGATCCACTATTTTCACTTTCTGAAAACTCCTATAATGACATGCCCAAAATATGGTTGCGGACAGGAACACACATAACATGTATCACATGTGGATGGATGGGCATAGATTGAGATTCACTCAGCATTGGTCTGAAATCAAATTAATCTGCAGGATAAAAAAAAAAAACTAAAAAACTATCAGAGTTGGGCAAAATAATGCATAAAATAACTGAAATTATGGTTAAACATGAAAACAAGGGGGTGGCGATTGTTATCCCCTCTGAGACCCCAAATGACACCCCTGTTTGTAAAGTTTGTGACCCTTTAAAGACCCACTCTCCCAAAAGTCAGTTTCTTGCACTCTGCATATCTGTGGGGCGATCTGGCATGTGAGCCCCCCCCCCCTGTGAACAGGTGTCTGTCTGTCTGTCTGTCTGTCTGTCTGTCTGTCTGTCTGTCTGTCTGTCTGTCTGGGGTTATTTAAGTCTATCTGTTTGGCCTATTTACAGCCCTGTGTGACTTTGAAATGATTCATTATATTTGAACTGTTGTATTGGCTCCACAGATGTAGTCCTAAACTCCTGCTGCTGTCATTTTGTTTTGGAGACACCTGTGTCTGTACAAGTACTGCTCTGCACACCAACTATTCTCATTGAAGTTGTACACTGTCACTTTTCTAGCTTTCTGTAATGTAAACAAAAGATTATATAGGAAGCAGTGAGCACCATAGCTGACAGATAAGCAGTAAGCACCATAGGAAGCACTATTAGAAGACAGGGAAGCACCATACAGTAGAAAGCACCATAGAAGACAGGGAAGCACCTTAGGAAGCACCATAGAAGACAGGGAAGTCTTGCAGGGGAGAGAAAAGGTCAACAGCTGGTCACTTGGGGGGGGGGGGGGGGGGGGGGGGGGGGCGTGCATGTGTGTGTGCGTGCGTGTTACATGTTGTGTCCTCACATGTAAATCCCTGTATCCCACATTGCAGCCCAAACATATACCGCTGCCGGAATCCATGCTTGGGACAGGGGATATATTGGGTTCATGAGTTTCGGGCTGCTCTACTTGTCAACCAGTAGTTTGACAAGTAGTGCCAACCACTGCAGGTGCACCAGTTATATAATTGTATTAATATACTTTTACCATTCAGATTAATATATTCATTAAAACAAGTTCCAAATTGCAGCAACATTGAGAGGTGGGTGGTGGTGAAGCTGGGTTCTGACAAGGTGGCCCTTTGATTAATATTGTCGCTGCCGGGCAGAAACCTTGTATCTCCATGATTCTTTTCGTCACTTAATGCCTTATTTCGTCATACAAGAGTGTCAAGCAAACCTAGAGAAAATAGTCGATCTACAACCTCAGAACAATTTTCTGAAAGTTTCCATTCCATTTCCTGAAAATGTAACGGTTTTGGACATACAAGGTTTCCATCCGACAGCGATGTAATATGCAGACTAATTGTACCTTTCCCCATGAAATCACAGCCCAATATAGAGGATCACAGGACGTTCCCTCTGGGTGTGTGATCCTGTCAGAATATGTTATCCAGCCACCTGTGTTGTCGTGACTCAATTCAGGTTGAAAAACATAGTCCCCGGATTTAAAGCTCCTTCGTAAGACTGCAGAGGCACAGAGGCAGGGGTGCAATTATGGTGGAAAGCAATAAGTACTCTCAAGTACCGTATACTTCAGTACAATTCTGAGGAACTTTTATTTCAAGTTTTTGGTACTTTACACTTCTACTCCACTACATCTCACAGGCAAATATTGTACTTTTTTTCTGTAGATTATTAATACAGAAAATACTACATCTTTGATACTTTGGCTACTAGCAGATCTAAAAGCTCACAACGCGTCGCATCAGCACACGTTGTGAGCTTGTAGACCTTTTTAAAAAAAAAATCAAATAAAACTTTAGGAACATTTTAAGACTTTTACTTTGGTACTGTAAAAAAACAGTCCCAGGCAAAGAGAAGTGTGGCATTTGGCAGGGTTGCAAGTATTAAATAAATAATGTGTGTCTTAACTAAAAGTTAGCCATATGGCGTTTGTTTCAACTTAAACTGTTAAGTTTGTGCGTTGCGTGCGTGCGCATGTGCGTGCGTGTGTGTGTGCGTGTGTGCGTGTGTGTGTGTGTGTGTGTGTGTGTGTGCGTGTGTGTACTGATGTGTGTGTGAGAGTGGGAGTGGGAGTGTGAGTGAGTGAGTGTGTGTGTGTGTGTGTGTGTGTGTGTGTGTGTGTGTGTGTGTGTGTGTGTGTGTGTGTGTGTGTGTGTGTGTGTGTGTGTGTGTGCGTGCATGAGTGTGTGCGTGTGTACACTTTGTTTTTGGTTTATTACCTATACCTCCTGACAATGTTTCTGCCTCATGACAGATGGTCCGTCTGGTATTTTCTGGCCACAGTAGTGCACTGGTGTGTTTTAATAAAATATTCATTATTTATTGGCAAAGGCGTGTCCAGGGGGTGGCCTCTGGGGCACGGGCCACCCCAGGAATCTGACATAATGCCTCCCCCGGAGTTAATTAAAGGCCAGGCCATTGTGGTGGTGTCCAACTTGTAGATGTCATTAGTGTATTCAGTCAGCAGTTTGTATCCTGCATGGATGTACATGACCGTCCCAAGTGCTTTCTGTAATGTTGCTTGTTTTCTGTATGGGGCTACGGATGGAAATCAGCATTCTCCATGTAAATAACTCCAGTGTATTTACACTACATTGTAATGTTCAATAATATGCTGTCCCGTCCAAATAAACGTAAATATAAATACATATAAATAACACAGACTGAGTGGTTGTGCTTCGCCTCAGGAACAGTCCCTGAAACCTTGGGCTTCATTTATGAGCACAGCTGTGCGCCCATAGCGCATGGAGGGAACCTCAAGGGGGCGTTCTACTCTTCCATTTGTCTCTGGGGGCAATTTCGTCCAACGCAAAAATACCATGTTGCAGATGTGCACCTCAATCTGATCACTGTCCCCTCCAAATGAGTACACATTGTGACCCACTGAACAGCAACTTCATAGTCTTTGTTTGGGTCCTGTTTCAGGTGTACCGTCCATTTCAACATTTCACACAATAAAATGTATTATAATAATTATAGGGATATCAATCAGTTGCTCTGCAGAAGAATGGAGTATTATTGCATTCACTACCAATCATATTGGTAAAGCAGATTTGAATTTCAATTCAAATTTGATTCATTCAATTATTGTGCCAGTTTTATATTTCAATCAAGTGGTAATGCCTGTGATTGTAATACCTGAGTATATTCTGAGATGGTTTGCTCATGCCCCTTTCCAGTCAGACAGGCGGCGCACACAGCAAACTTTCTTTCATTCAATGCAAGCTTGACTGAACAAAGCATGTCTGTGTTGAGTCATATTGACAGATTTTTGGTTCCGATGCCAATCCTGTTTTTGGAGAGTTAACTTCTTCCTCTTCAACCCTGGATTTGAAACCGGTTTCCTGCATAAGCACTGCATTTGTTACCATTGAGCTAGAGCCTGTCTGCTTGCTCAGGGGATAAATTGACTCTTGGCCATCGGGTAAAACACAAAGATCCTGTGCCTAGGTGAGACATGACCTTTGACACAATCTAAATGCCTCAATAGCAGAGCAGGGAGACAAAATAGAACCACCAAAATATAATAGAAACAAAATCTTGAAATCAATTCGAAAAACTCTGGATCGGATTAAAGTTTCCATTTGAAAACTTTTAGCTTTATAGATACAGTATAATTTTTAAATGAAGTACGTATAATAAACTTGTGTGTGTGTGTGTGTGTGTGTGTGTGTGTGTGTGTGTGTGTGTGTGTGTGTGTGTGTGTGTGTGTGTGTGTGTGTGTGTGTGTGTGTGTGTGTGGAGAATATAGATGCAAAATATTATGACAAATATGCATAATAAAACACTGTATTTGAGGTTAAATGCGAATGCTAGGCGGTGGCACTGCCAATTGCCATCCCCTGGGACCCCAAAGACACCCCTGCTTCTGGCACTGTTATTATTATACATTATTCTCTGTTTATCTGCCATGCATTGTTGTTCCCATAGCCTGCAGGGATGGCTCCTTCATGCTATTCTGAAGTGAAAGTACAGAGGTCCCAAATGGCATCACAACACACTAAATCCATGTGGCAGCCATTCACACAGGAAAGCATTAGAAGCAGAGGTGGGAAAAGAACATTCCTGTTCTACCCCGGATTTGAACCTTAGTCTACTGCACAATTAAGTGTTATAAGTTGCATCGCTGAGCTAATAGAGCTTGCCTGCTTGCTCAGTGGATACATTGAATTTTGATCTTCCGGTTAAAATGTGTTTCAAACCAGAGACAGGATTGTGTCAAAGGTCGTGTCCAACCTAGACACATGATCTAAAATGGTCTCAATAGAAGAGCAGGGAGAGCAAATACAACCACCCCAGTTTTAGAAGTTATATTGTAACATACTTTACCATTCAGATTGGAGTACATATTTTTATGAATATCCCATTTCTCTCTCTCACACTCACACACACACACACACACACACACACACACACACACACACACACACACACACACTACAATAAAGTATTGCAACAATGGAAATACTCAAGTAAAGTTCTAGAAAAATGTTCTTAAGAACAGTAATTGAGTAAATGTATGCGTGTTATGTTCATCCAGGAAAGCGCTAGTGGCTACGGGAGATGAGAGAGGGAGAAATGGGTCGTGGCCGCTTGCAAGAAAAAGTTGGTTGGTTGCCAGCCAATAAAAAAAAAAAGCCCCTTTTCCTCCCATATACTGTATATCGTCGCTGTCGGGCAGAAACCTCTTATCTCCATATTTTAACATTTGGTGTTTTTTCGTAAATGAATAACCTACTTGATCATACTACAGCGTCACACAGTTTTGGACATATGAGGTTTCCACCCAACAGAGACGATATGGTTAATGTTTCCCATCCCCTTAGGTCAGGATTGCATTTGTTTTTTCATGAAATAAATAAATGAAATGACCTAAATCCTATTTCAGAATACGCCTGCTAGGCAGTTATTTTGTAATATATGAATCAATTCTAGAAATGCGTTTTACATCACGGTCCCTGGGACAGAATCATTTTAAATATGGGTCCATATGGACTAATGGAAGACAGATTGGCGGTCCATGACATGAAATAGCTTTAAAGCCCTGATATAATCAAACAGCGATGAGGAGGCTTATTTTGCTTGTGTGTAAAAGTTGTATGATTTACAGCATTTCAGAATCACATTGAACCAATTCATCCTCCATTCAACATGTATTTGTCTTTCTTTCTTTCTTTTAAAAATACAGTAGCTTAGGCCTATATAAGAGTTAACTGCTTTCAACCACTTATTTTCATACATCATTTCTGTCACATCGCCTAGCGAGGTTTTACATTCCTTTCGATGAGACCCTCATCTGCCTCCACCCTCCTGCTATCCCCCAAACAGCGATGAGGAAATCACAGAAGTTATTTCACTAATAAAAC
Source organism: Gymnoscopelus microlampas (assembly GCF_963454915.1). Lineage (NCBI taxonomy): Eukaryota > Metazoa > Chordata > Actinopteri > Myctophiformes > Myctophidae > Gymnoscopelus > Gymnoscopelus microlampas. Next base: position 10,010,384 of record NC_139949.1, read on the forward strand.
TCAGTCATTGTAATGTTATTTCGTGGTTAATTTAGTTTTGTCAAGGTGCGAGGCAGGGAATAATGAATCAACACAGACTGGAAACAGAGGGGCATATAAATAGACAAGGACTAGCTAGGCACAGGTGAGAACAAGGACAATTAACACAGGGATTGGCTGGGGCACAACAGGACACAGGTGGAGAACATAACTAATCAAAGGGAGGTGAGACAAGACAGGAAACACTAACTAGGCTAAACAGGAAACACTTGGACATCACTACAAAATAACAGTACAAGGAGAACCGGGAACAATACAACAGAAAGAGGGTCCAAAAGGGTCCGATACTAATTAAGGCCATACAATGGCTAAATAATAAAGTCAGTCCACGGTCCGAGGAGCGGATCGTGACAAGTTTAGGTTCATTTTTTTATTTGTGATGGACATGATACATGATCAAAGGGCATTTCATTTCTAAAACACGAAGTAAGTAGCATGGTTGCTAGCAGATTCTTGCTGACACTATGTATGACCAAAGTTTGTATTCATGCTTTAATTTCAAAAAACAAATTTTACATTTTAACCTTCCACTTCTTTACACTTGTAAAACCTGTGATGTGACATTAAAGTAGATTTTTGATTCTTGCCCGGCGCATGCCCCCTGTTGTTTTGTTTTTTTATGTTTTATGTCTGGGCCCCTGGGCGGGGTTGATGTTGTCCGGACCCTGGGCCCCTGGGCGTGGTTCTGGAGTACTGCCTCCTCCCCTGGTTGGTCGTGAGGATCAGGGGCGTGGTGATTGTTGTGTCTTTGTTTATGAACTGAATTTTGTTTGTGCCGGAAAGATAAAACAAAAACAAGACAGGGTATAATAAAGGTGTGGCTTCCATGAGGATCTCAGATGTTATATTGATGACATCATATTGGCACATTTTGTTGACGTCAAATTGTATAATAACGTGTGTCAAACAAAAGTCGATACCACTTTGTATTTGGGCACGGTCTGGTGATGTTGCGCTACACCATCATTTGATCGGTTATAAAACGGATTACAGGAATGCGGGTACAGACTATGGAGGAGAGTCTACAGGAGCGAGTGTCACACAAGAGATTGCCGCAGGCCAGGCTGGCACAGGGGGATATGCTGGCACAGGCCACAGAGGAAGATACGCTGGAAGAGGGCACAGACGAAGAGACGCTGGCACCCAGAGAGGAGATGCTGGCACCCACAGAGGAGATGCTGGCAGAGGGCATGCAGACGCTGGCACAGGGCATGCAGACGCTGGCACAGGGCATGCAGACGCTGGCACAGGGCATGGAGAGCCTGCCACAGCCCAGGCTGGCACAGGGCACGGAGAGCCTGCCACAGCCCGGGCTGGCACAGAACATGCAGACGGCACTGCATTTGCTGGCACAGTGCGCGGAGAGCCCGCCACAGCGCATTCCAGCACAGGTCACAGAGGACACGCTGGCACAGGCCGCCCAGTGGCTGGCATGGAGCATGCTGCAGCTGGCACGGGGCATGCGGTCACTGGCAGAGGCCTTGCAGAGCCTGGCGCAGGGCACGACGGAAAGGCCCGGGCAGGGCACGCAGACGCTGGCAGGGGGCATGCAGACTCTGGCGCGGGGCATGCAGACGCTGGCACAGGGCATGCACAGGCTGGCACAGGGCATGGCGAGGCCAGTGGAGGGCACGCAGATGCTGGCGCAAGCCATGGAGAGGCTGGTGCAGGGCATGGAGAGGCTGGGACCGGGCGTGGGACCGACCGATGAGGCCACAGAGACACACGACGTCGCTGACGTGGATTTGAACCTGGTTTTGGACTTTGAGGAGGCTTGCCCGCCAGCCACCGAGCATCTGATAAAGATGCTGCCACACCTGAGCATCCATGACGCCGCGGGGGGCTCGTGTCCGGTCTGCGTCAGTAAGTACGTTCCGGGGGACGTGTACACTCGTTTGCCCTGTAGCCACGGTTACCACAGGCGCTGCGTCGCCCTGTGGCTCCGAAGGTCTGGCACGTGCCCGATGTGTCGTCGCGTTGTGGCTCCGCCCCCTTCCGTTTCAGGTCAAACCTATCTGGGCCCTTGGTCTTGGAATCATATCCAGACCCGAGTAAGACTGGCATCCTTGTTTTGGCGGAGGAGTCTTGGAAGGATTATCGGCAGATTATCCTGCTTTGATGTGTAGTCCACCCCCTTTTTATTTGTTTTATCGCCTCTTATTGTTTTGAACCTTTTATTGTTTTTAACCTTTCATTGTTTTAACCCCAAGCTTAATTTTGAGCCATTTCGTGTCGAGTGGTCTTAAGGGTGGGCCGCATGCAGTTTGCAGAAAATGTTTATTTTAATGATCAATCAATCGATTGTGTTCCACGTTGGATCTAAGGAACTAACGTCGTACACTGTAACTTATTTATTGGTATCATCTTTTTCATTGTTATATTATCATGTCAAATATAGTGTGGGGGCCCACTTGCCATACCCTTGTTGCCCACCAGTGGGCCCCGACCCACAGGTTGAGAACCACCAGTGATCTAGACCAGTGGTTCTCAAAGTGGGGTCCGGGGACCCCCAGGGTTCCTTGAGGGGGTTCCAGGGGGTCCCCAGCTAAATGAGTTAATACAGCATCACAATCATTTTGACCACTCAAAAATTGTAGATCTACAATCTGCTATTTCTGATTTTCTTTTTGAAAAATATCAAAAATGTTTTGAACATTTTGAATTGTTTTAACATAAATCTGTATTTACCAATTGTAAAGGACTGCCCAATAAGCAGCTGGAAATCAGCACAGAGTCAGGATGTAGAGTGCAACCAAAGGGCTCTTTATTCACCAAAGTTTACAAGCATGGAAATAGGCAGCAAAAGGTGGCATGGTGGTCTGCGCACCACCATGTCCTAGCACTAACTAAAACTGAGTGTGTTTGTAGCTGCAGCCTTTTAGTACTCAGCTGAGCCAATCAAGTGTGAGTCAATCAAGCGTGGGTTCTACCATGTTGCGGGTAACATCAAACATGCAACAAATGTAAAACCACACATTCCATTAAACATCTGAATCAATGCTTATACAATTTCCTTGTCCTTGACTTGACTTGGAAAAGTTTGAGAACCACTGCTTTAGGAAAAAAGAAAAAAAAAAAAAAAAAAAGTGTGACATTTGAACACCCGTTGCAGATGCGGTTAGAATCACCAATCTCTCTTGCCGTGCGCTCGTCAGAGTGACATCAGAATGTTGCTTCCTGTTTGTAATGATCAGACATTTCCCATTAAAACTGAAAGGATATACTGTCTGCGTTCGCTCCTTATCTCCTCTCACTATATATATATGCATCAAATCAGTTTTTTTTTTTTTTTTTTTTTTAGTGCACACTGCATCATTCTGTAGTACTCCGTGAGAAGAGAGAGGACAGAGGTAAAGTTATTCAATTAAATCAATAAATACAAATAAAAAACCCTCAGTAAAAAGGCAGAAGCAAACAAGGTCTTTACTTTTGATTTAAAAGAACAGAGTTATAGCAGACCTGCAGTTTTTTTGTACTGGGAGTTTGTTCCAGACACAGTATGTGGTGCATACAAACCGAATGCTGTTTCTCCACATTTAGTTCTGATTCTGGGTACATGAAGCAGACCTGTTCCGGGCGACCTTCTTTCGGGTAATTCCCATCATTATCAGATCATAGTCTTTCCATCTGTTGCTGTTCTCTGCGTCTTCCTCAGTGACTCCTGCCACGTACATGTCCTCTCTCACCACATCCATAAACCTCCTGTTTGGCCTTCCTCTTCTCCTGCATCGAAGTTATATCTTCAGCAAACCACTCCCAATGTAGCCCTCGTCCCTCCTCTGCACATGGTCCAAACCATCTCAACCTCCGCCTCTCTTGCTTTGTCTCCAAACCTTCTAACCTGGGCTGACCCTCTAATGTAGTTTCTGTGTGTTTCTGATCTTGTGCACTTTTTTCACTCCTAATGAGAATCGTAGCTACTCTCCCCACACTGGCAGAGGGAGAGTAGCGCCCAGGATTACAGCTTAGGCAATTGGCACCGGGTAAAAAAATGGGTTCGTGGGATAACAAGGGAACCAGGAGACCTGGTACTGCCAGACCCCTAGTGGTTGAGATCTGGATGGCTTCGCATGACGTGTTTGCAGAGGAAAAGAGGGACAGACCGACCGACCGACCGACCGACAGCCTCATGTAGGCCGACCCCCTGGGTCTGTCAAAAATATATAAAACTAGAAAAAGTGCTCCTCGGAGCACAAGTCTCCGCCAGGTCAGGTAGGTTATTATGGCCTCCTGGTGGCGCTACAATAGGCCAATGTGAAAAGGGTGCCATTTATTCCTAGGCCGTGCACGGCAATCGGACACTGCATGCATGATTTGAGGCATTTGGTTCTAAAAATGTGTTTTGCTAAATTCGACCTGCTGGTGGCGCTATAACAGGCCAATGTTAAAAGGGTGGCATTTGTTCCTCAACATAGTTTGAATGTGCGTTCAAAGTTTCACCGCAATCGGACGCTGCGTTCATGATTTGCGGCATTTTGTTCAAAACGGGCCACTCCTGCAAACATTACATGTCAATCTTAGCCAATCAGGATGGAATATGAAAAATGAAACAGATCTGTGTGATCACGTGACTATAGAGATCATGTGTACCGATTTGCGTGAAATTTGGATCAAATATGAAGGCTTAATATCAAAAAAAATGTTTTACATAAGTCCGCCTCCTGGTGGCGCTATAAAAGGCAAATGTGAAAAATGTAGGGCAAAGGTTTTTCCTTGGCCTCTAGAGAGTGTGCATACAAAGTTTTACACTGATCGGTGCAGTTATAGGTAAAAACACGAATCGGCTTGTTACAGCGCCACCATGAGGCTGATTTGAACATTTTCAAATGGCATTTCTTCCTCGGCCTAATGGGAATGTGTGTGCAAACTTTCACGGAAATTGCATGCTGTGTTCATGATTTGAGGCATTTTGTTCGAAATGGAGTACTCCTGCAAACTTTGAAAGACAATTTTTGCCAATCAGGATGGAATATGAAAAATCTGAAATGAGCCATTTATTTTAATGACTATAGAGATACTGTGATTTTGGGCCAAAATCTGTAGGAGTACTGTTCAAAAATGTGTTTTGCACAAATCGGCCTCCTGGTGGCGCTAGGCCCATGTGAAAAAATTGGAGCAGAGGTTCGGCTTTGGCATCCGGGGAGTGTGTGTGCACAGTTTCGCTGCGATCAAGCCAACGGTGCCAGAGATTAGCTGTCCACAAAATGACAGAATGACACACGGACGGACGGACGGACGGACAGGGGGTAAAACATACTCTCTCGCCATGCCTTTCGGCCTGGCGGAGACAAAAAACTCCTGGAATTTTCCTGTATCCGTTCCGTTCCAACCGGCCTGCACACTCTCTTCTTCACCTCTCTTCCGCACTACCCATTACTTTGGATAGTTTTACCCTAGGTATTTAAACTCCATCACATTTGCCACCTCTACTCCGTGCATCCTCACTGTTCCACATGTCTTCTCTCTCGTTCAGGGCATACATCGTATTCTGTCTCACTCCAGCTGACTTTCTCCATCACCTCCTCGTCCCCTCTTGTTTCCTTCCCCCATATTATGCCCATTGAGGCCTGCTCCGATCACCACTTTCTCTCTCCCCCCTTGGGCATCTTCTCTATCTCTTCTTCTAACTCACTCCAGAGCTAACTATTTGTCTACCGTTGCACACCCAACCTGAGGGGTACATCGCACCGACCACATTTATCCCTTCCCTTCTATATGTCCAGCTTCATCACTCTGTCTGGCCTTCTCCTCGCCTTCAAAAGTCCCAGACGACCTGAGAGGTAAAAATCACAGAGGCCATTACATAACCGTTGACCAAACTATGGCGTCAATAACCACAAATGAGCAACAAAGGCATTTTGAAATGATAAAATCATCAATTTTTCCCCCCACCAAAGATCATCTTTATCAACAATTGTGATTAATAATAGTGAGCAGGGGTCTTCAACAGGGGTCCGGGACCCCTAGGGGGTCCTCGGAGATACTGCAAGAGGGCCGCCAAATCTTTGTGTGATAGGGACTTTATTTTTACATTAACAACTTGAACCTTCCCATCCCTATTCCGGAGGGAACATTGGCCGGAAATAGCAGATCTGCAAGCTCACAGCGCGTCGCTGTAGATCTGCTATTTTCGGCGAGGTGGTTTTGTGTACGGGGAAAAAAGAGCGGACCAAGTACCGAGCCAAAGGCCAAGTTTACAAAGGGTTTGAGTGGTTAAATGTCTGAAAACACACAATTAACGCATTGACAGCCAATGACGAGATTTCTCGTCATATGGTGTTTTCAGTGGTTTGCGATAGAGGGCGCTCTTCCGCAGCCTGTGAATGATGATGATGATGAAGAGTACACCCAGAAATCACGTGATCACAACAAAATGAAGCTGGTTTCGTTTAGTATCAATGTCTCTGCTTTCTGTTGCTTTTTGGCGAAAACAAGACACATTCAACTGCCCATAACTATGGAACGGATTATCGTGACAGCACTCTTTTTTCCCCCCCCAATTTTCAGAGACCCCCCTACGTCTTTTAAGGCAATTTCCGGTTGTATCGTTGCGAAGAATAATATTCTATGATTTTTCAAAGGTTAGTAAAAACGCTCTATAGCTATAGACGATGTTTTAACTCTGGCAGTTAATGAATCCAATATGTAGTGGGGGGGTCCCTGCTTCATCTTTCTCTCAGCTAATTAAGGGGTCCTTGGCCTGAAAAACGACCCCTGTATTAGAGTATTATTAAGCAAACTAATTGGGGATTATCAACTAGTTTCCAGACTCGTGCAGCAGTTCCTATGGCAGACACAGGAATAGCTTCCCTCTTCCCACACACCATCACACTAATGACGAACCCAGCCATGTGACATGTCATCGCATGTCCCCAAGGCACTGCCTGTCAATCATAGAAAGTCACACAGGGGGTAGCTGTCGGGTGGAAAACGTGTGTGTCCAAAACCGTAGCCTTTTCAGGAAACGGATAAAAGAACCCATGTGTTCCAGTGAATCCTGTGTGGTTATTATTTAATCACAAGCTCTTGTTAATACTTTTCATTGTTTCAACATCATTTTATAAAACAAAACACAGACACACTTTCGCTTTCAAACTCTTTCCAAAATAGTGAAAATAGCAGAATAAGCTCACGATGTGTCACATTCATACTCTTTCCAAAGTAGCGACAGATCTACAAACTCACAACGTGCCACGATGCAACACATTGTGAGCTTGTAGATTGGCTATTATCGTGTGACACTCTTACATGATGAAGTAGGGCGTTCATTTATGAAAGAAACAAAAGCAATGAGCATACGTTGAAATATGGAGATACAAGGTTTCCCTACATACAGTTGTCCTCACTTGACTCCCATCGCATATTGTGCACACATAATCCGTGGCTCCCTCAGTCCTATGTTCCCTCAGCCCTAATCCTAACCCCAACCCTGGAGGAAGCGGAGGTAACATATCTTTGCTGTCGGGCAGAAACCTCTTATCTCCAGATTCAAACGTTTTGTGTTCTTTCGTAAATGAACGCCTTACTTGATCATACTACAGCGTCACACTAAAGTACCAAAAAATAGCAGATATGCAAGCTTGAAGCTTGTCGATCTGTTTTTTTTGTTTTTTTTTTATCCTGAAAAGTAACAGTTTTGGACATACAGTATGAGGTTTCCACCCGACAGAGGCGATTATCTTCACTGAAAATAGCGATTCTACACACTATGCTATGTCCGCCGCATGTTGTGCCCAGAATAGCGGCGCGCTAGGGTTCGTGTGGCGGACGCGTGTGCTGATTTAGTTGTCGTTGCAGAGCTACAGTAGTAGATGTTCAGTGAGCGTGACAGCCCGTGTCACTGTGGTTTCTGCCGAGTGTTCCTAATGAGTGAGTGTGTGTGTGTGTGTGTGTGTGTGTGTGCGTGTGTGTGTGTGTGTGTGTGTGTGTGTGTGTGTGTGTGTGTGTGTGTGTGTCGTGTGTGTGTGTGTGTGTGTGTGTGTGTGTGTGTGTGGTGTCGCCCACCACCACTGTCTGGAACACACACACCACACTAATGTCACATCCCAGCAGATTGGCACAGTGTGACCTGTTAGTTGGCGGCACACATGCACGCTTGCACATATAGTTTATATGCATAACGGTTAAAACACAAAATAGTGTACATATGCAGTACATGTAGCCACACACACACACACACACACACACACACACACACACACACACACACACACACACACACACACACACACACACACACACACACACACACACACACTACTTCAGCTAATTTAATGTAATATTTACCCTCTCACAACTTGAACTTGGCTTTTGAACCAGAAAAAAATGACTGATAAACTTCAGTCTGCTGAGGGCTGCTGTGGGACTGAAGTAGACATCACAGGTGAATCCAGGTGACGTCTGTGATCCTGAATTGATTTAGTGGATAAAATGAGATTATGAGGAGGGGGCGGATTTAAGTCGGATTAAAAAGCTTAAAGGTAGGGCGAATGCAATATTACCAAGATGGCCTTCAAAAACCCGCCGTCCGTCCGTGCTGTGGGACCGCAACTACAGCTCCCATAGCCTGCGGGGACCATGACTGCAACTACATATTCACCATAGCCCATGATGAAAATGCTAATAAACATCTTAACCTTGGGAAAAGAGAAGAAATTGACGCCATCACTTCCTGCATATTTGATTTGATTTGATGATCTTTATTTTGAACAGAGTAAACAGAAAACTAACAAGAAAAAGTGGAATTTATTCATCGGCCTAGTGGGAATGTGCATGCAGAATTTCATGGAAATTGCACACTGTGTTCATGATTCGGGGCATTTTGTTCAAAACGAAGCAGTCCCGCAGACTTTGGAAGCCAATCTTAGCCAATCAGGATGGAATATGAAAAATCTGACCTGTCTCGTTTAATGACTACTAGACCATACCCGGTCGGCGCAGCGCATCCGTGGGGGGATATGCGCACATGATCTGGCAACCCGGGAGGCAGTTCGTCCCATAGCTGGGCAGCCCCGTAACCATGGCGACAGTGTTTGACACAAAAACGCTAATAAGAAGCTAAGATTTGATGAAATTGACAAACGGGCTTCACAGTTGCGTTCAGATGGTAATGGTCAATGGCTGTGTGCAAAATCAGAGCAATTGGTCCAGCCAGTGAGGAGAACCGGGTATCTTCACTCACGTACTCACCACCACTACAGAGGTTACTAGAATTATAGTAGGATAGAGATTTTGTGCACCGATTTGCCTGATGTTTGGACAAAATATGTGGGAGTCCTGTAAAAAAAAGTGTTTTGCACAAATCGTTCTTCTGGTGGCGCTATAACAGGCCCATGTGATACATTTGGGGCAGAGGTTCTGCTCTGGCATACAGGGAGTGTGTGTGCACAGTTTCGCTAAGATCAAGCCAATGGTGCTGGAGATTCGCTGTCCACAGATGGAACCACACACGGACGGGCGCTCGGACGGACGGGCGGGCGGACAGGGTGCAAAACATAGTCTCCGCCGTCCCTTTCGACCTGGCGGAGACAATTACAATGAATGCCATAACAAAAAAGACAAAATAAAAACAAAAAATGTGATCGAACATGTTCAAAAAGGAGTAGGAAAAAGTATAAACTTGGCCGTGACACTTCGTTCATGACTATGGCATCATTTTACTGGTACACGCAAGGAGCTACACAAACTCTATTTGTGCTTCACACACCATGAAATATAAAAACAACATACAAAGTGTGTGAGGAACATACAAGAGCATAAAAGGATGCAAGTGTGCGAGAAACAAAAAAGAACATTCAATTCAACTTCAATTATTTTTTCATAATAGTGCCAAATTACAATAAGTTGCATGTGTCCAGACACTTTCTATCTAGAGCAGACACATGACATTGTCCCACCCTGAGCCAGCATAAAAAGGCAAAGACACAAAACAGACTAATCAGGTAGTAAAAGCAAGTCTATAAAGAAGTGTGTTTTTTAAGAAGTGATTTAAAAGAGAACACTGGACTTGCATTAGCCTGATCTCATCAGGCAGCTCATTCCAAAGTACAGGGACCCTGGTGGCAAAGGCTCCATCACCCTTTGTCTTCAGTAATAGAAGATATCGTCTCTGGCGAGCGAAAACCTCTTATGTCCAAAAACTGTTACTTTTCAGGATTCAATTAAAAAAGTGGCTAAAGTAGCAGATCTGCAAGCTCAAAACCGGGTCGCATCGTGCCGGGTTTAGAGTTTGCAGATCTGCTACTTTTGATGCTTTTGTTTGACCAAGTAGGGTGTTAATCCATTAAGACCAGGAATGCATCTGTGTCATTTTAAGATTTATTTGGCTATTAAAAAATAGCAGATATCCAAGCTCATAGCGCGGCACAGAGTGCCGCGCTATGAGCTTGTAGATCTGCTATTTTTTTAGAAAAATCGTGAATATTGGTGAAAATGTATGAATATATATATATATATACATTTTCAAGTGAACATCTTTAACTCAAATCTTTGCTTCTGGGGGGTCCCTGGAACAAAATATGTTCAGATGGGGGTCCGCGGCCAAATCCGTATAATAGTAGGGTTAGAGTTAGGGTAAACTAAAACTGTTAGAAGACATATTGTAGAATCCCCCAGAAGCAAAGATTTGAGTTACAAATGTTCGCTTTAAAAATATATATCTTCAAAGATTTGCATACATTTTCGCGATTTTTGTGATGAGCTTGTATATCTGCTATTTTTGAATAGCCAAAGAAATCAAAAAATGACACGGATGCGTTCCCGGTCTCAATGGGTACATTTACGGGGGAAAAAAAAGTTGGAATATGGAGATGGGAGGCTTCTGCCCGACAGCAACGATATAGAGAAAGAAAAGACAGGTTAAAGAATGAATTGTTATAGGCATTCAGATGTGGGTGGTGAAGCCCGATAAGGGCAAGATGGCCCTTTTGATTAATATGTAATATGTACACTCTGTACTTTTCCCTGAGACTATAATTGTACCCTTCTCCATGAAATCACGGCCCAATATAGTGGATCACAGGATGTACCCTCTGGGTGTGTGTTCCCGTCAGAATATCTCATCCAACCACCTCGGTGTCGTGACTCAACTTTCGTGTCGTGACTCAACCAGTGGCTGAAAAAGTCCTCTGATTACTTACAGTAAGTACAAGAGGGAAATACTCTCTCAATGCTCTGTCGGCCTGTATTTAAACTTTTACATGAGTAAAAGTACAAAGGTATGTTGGCATCAAAATATATAGTATAGTAAAAGTACTCAATAAAAAAATAAAATAAAAGGCAATCTACAAGCTCCCAATGCGTTGTACATTGCAACACTCCTGTGAGCTTGTGGATCGGCTATGTTCAAATAGCCAAAGTTTAAGTTATGTGTTTAATGTATGTTTTGTGTTAATAATCGAAATTTGAAGAGTAACTATTAACTAAAGCTGTCAAGAACTTGTGGTGGAGTAAAAAGGACAATATTTTCCTCTGAGATGTATTGTGGAATAGAAGTTAAAAGTATCACAAAAATGTAAATACTCAAGTACCTCAGAAAAGCAATTAAGTACAATACTTGAGACATGTACTTAGTCGCTTTCCAGCAGTGGTGTTGTGACAAAAAAAAGTCCAACTTCTGTTTAAGAAGAAGGCAGACACAGCTTGAGACATGCACTTAGTCCCTTTCCAACACTGGTGTCGTGACTCAAAAAAAACCTCCCTGGATAAACTTCAGTTTAAGAAGAAAGCAGAGACACAGGGGCATTCAACCACCTAAACCCTCTAGCCTTGGAGAAACCGACTTGAGTTACACCTGTACTCTTTTTTTCCGTCCACGCCAAATCGCTTCGCCAAAATTAGCCGTTCCACAAGACAGGCTTTCCGCGAGGCATTTTTTGGGCCGGGCACCTTGACCGACAGGATTATATTTTACTGGGCAAAGAATAAATTAATCGTCATATTATAATTAACGTCACATATACATGCACCCAAATGATAATTACACCTCGTTACGTTAGCGCTGCATGTCTTTCCACTTGATCACAGATGCAATCTATTCCTGTTTTTATAGTTAACTAAATAATATCGATCTACTCTATCATGCAGAGGTGTCGCTTGCCAAAAAATAATTGAATTAAGTGGCCTTGAGTGAACTGCTTGCGCGACTCTGTCACACCGTATGAACAAACTAATATATGTTTTGGGCTTTACATCTCATTCAACCTTAATATGCAAAACCTACAGCCTTTGTTAACTATGTTATATGTTATATGTTATATGTTAATTATATCATCATGAATGATGGCGCAAGGGAGGTTGATTACTTGCCTCAGTTGCCTGCAATGTAGGCTATGTGTTACCTACTTTCGCCACTTTATCCATTGCAGACTGTGCTTGCTTGTATAATATCCACGACCCATACAAATTCGGGTCTCTGTGTTTTATTATCGTCAATTGGGTCCAGCTTGGTTGCGATTTTATCACCTCGGAACCCCGATTATGTTTATCATGACAACCGAACGAACTAAGAAGACTCAGTGCTGATCAGGAGGAGCTGAGCTGCAGCTGTGTAAAGCTTGATTTGTGCTTCGCTGTATGACGGTGTTGTTGCGTTTCAACAATAAGCTCACAACACGGCGCCTTGCGTCGTGTTGTGAGCTTGTAGGTCTGATATTTTCAACGTGCGACACTATCGTACGACGAATACGCTGATCTATTAGATAACTGCAACGCACTGCCACAGCAGCAGCAGGCTGAGCTAAACCATTATAAATACCGGCTAACGGAAACCCTGCCACAAGCTCAAAACGTGTGAGATCGGCTATTTTGGTCAAATGTCCCCCCCCCCCCCCCCCCCCCCAGAATAGGCATGCTGAGGTTCAAGTGGTTAAGTATGGGTGACATGTGCAGGTGCCCACCGACACGGGGGCATCTGGGTGGTGGTGGGGGTGACGGGGGCAATGCCATGTGGGTCAATTATCCTTGTCAGACTGGACACCCAGATTATAGTGTGTGAGCAAAGGTCTCCCACTCTGGAGTACAAAATGGGGGAGGGGGGAGTTTCCTGCTGCATGTACTCTTCTCGCCCACTGGCAGGCGCGGAGCAGTGACGGCTCCAGAGAATTCTGACAGGGGGGGCTATGTGGGGGCTGACTTTTTTCCAGCGGGGGCTTGACAAATGCACGCGCGCGCAGCGCGCGTGCATGTGTCCCGTGCGCGCGCGCGCGAAGCGCGCGCGCGCGATTTTTTTGCGGGTTCGGGTCGAAAAATGTGCGGTTTTGGGTGGGTTTTGGTACTTTTTTTCCTTTACTCTATTTCGGTTTTAGGGTTAGGGTTAGGTTAGGGTTAGGTTATTTAATTCTAATTTTTGCCTGATTTTAACGATTTATTATCAAAACAATTAAAAGAAAAAAGCAGAGGCTACTGAATTTTAGCAACAAACAATAATGAATGATTATACGACAAACGAGATTCAATGAGCCTAGTTTATTATACACAATACAAAATGTTTAGTGTTATAGGCTACATGACATCACAAAGATGTGAAACAATCACAGACAGTCCAAAAATGTCACAAAATGGTCAAAAAATGTTCCTTCCTTGGGCACCGACCAGAGGGAGCACAGTGCACTAACTAACTTTGGTTCGGTGCTGTTTTTGAGATCTGCAGAGTAAATGGACGTACCGACACACACATACACACACACCCACACACACACACACACACACACACACACAAAAAACAGTTACCACCTAGAATGTAAACGAGGACACCACATAAGTGGATTTACAAAATACTGTGAGCAAAAACAACAGTAGCACCGGCTAGAATCAAATACTACTACGCCATCTTAGGTTGCCATGGACACAGGAATATACACAACTCACACACAGGCTAAATGCTGCCCGTATAGCTATGCAAAAAAACATCATGTCATGTCATTTAAACCAACATATTAATTTGTGGGGAACAGCAAGGGAAGGAAACGAAAACAACTTCTCTCTAATAATGTTGTACTTTTGCTCCACTACAATTACCTGAAAACTTTAGCTAATAGTTACATTGTATACCTATTTTAATTATGTACTCACAAGTCACAGGAGAACGATCCGCCTGTTGTTGTGGTTTGCAGCAAAGCGGTCAATCACAGCGTCGACGTCCAATGCTTTGGTCCTTGTGGAACTGATGGCCAGTACTCCCAGGTTGCTGGTTCGAGCATCTCCACTTCTGTTCCTCAGATAGGTCTTTAGTCGGCGTAAGCAAGAAAAACTCCTCTCACACGAAGCTGAGGTGACGGGCAGTGTCATTGAGATGCACACAAGTTTGTATAAGTCCTCAAGCGACTCTTTGTATGGCTTTAATAGCACCAGCACATCATGGGTGGTGTTAACGACATGCCCATTTTGTCTTTTCTTTTCAATTAGTCGTTTTCCCTGGTGAAGTTCTGCGGATAGGTTTTCCTCCGTTATCCCATAGTGTTTAGCCATTGGACGAATGCAATCTTTATCCATGAATGTATTGTGTTTCGGGTTGAGGGCTGTTGCGCCTTTTAGAATGTGACAGGTCTCAGACGAAAAGCGTCTGTTCAATTCACTCACCAATCGGTCGATTACTGGGAAGTAACAGTGGCAGCGATAGTCATCTGACATTTCTAAAATCTCTCTTTGGCCTGCTTGGCTGTCCACCACAAAGTCCTGCAGCTGACGTGGTTGTGCTCTAACTCTTTTCCTCACCGGTGGTGGTCTCTGCATTTCAATGCCCAGTGACGTGCACATTCCACCGGCAGATTCCCAGATTGCATTCCACGATTCAATGCTGCGTCTCTCGCTTAGGATATCGATAACTGAACAGACCAGATCATTGGCAGATGCCAGCTCCAGATCTGTAGACTGTAGGTGATCGGATAGGGTTTTTGTGAGTCTGAAGATGCTTTCCAGCATAGTGACATGCAGAACAAACTGTCCGTTAATCAATCCAATGAGTGCGTTTGCTTCAGTTGCTCTTTTAGCATCTGACTGTTCGCTCACATCTGCCAGAGTCTCTGTGATAGCAGGCAGAGTTTTTTTTATTGCCCACAGACTAGAGTACTGACAGGCCCATCGCGTGTCTGATAATCTTTTCAGTTCCACTACCTGTTTGGTGGGCTCCAGTTGTCGTTGCTTCTCGATAAACAGCTGGTGAACTACAGACCCAGAAACAAACTTGTACAGCATCTGTACGAGAGCAAAACATTCTGCGATTGGTTTCACATTATGTACACAGTCAACTAAAACTAAGTTTAGCCTGTGGGCATAGCAATGAATATAAAGTGCCTGCGGCACTTCTTGGCGAAACTTTTGCTGTACACCATTGTTGCATCCAGACATAACCGATGCGCCATCGTAGCACTGGGCGATGCATGCAGTTTTGTCAATGTTACACTTAGCCAGTGTCTGTTTAACTGACTCGAGTAAAGACTGTGCATCCAATCCATCTGCAGCAATGAAGTCCAAGAATTCTTCATGAATGTGGTCATTGACTAGGTAACGCAAAACAATAGATATCTGTTCTTTTTTACTAACGTCTTTAGTTTCGTCTACCATTAAAGCAAAGTGCATTCCCATCCTGATCTCATCGCTTATTTCTTGCCGTATCATGCTAGCCATAATGTCAAATAATTCATCCTGAATGTCATGGTGAACATATTTTGCATTTCGAGGCCCACTAGTTAATTTCTTTTTCGTTGTAATGTCAAACTTTGCAATGACAGTCAAGAATTCAAGGAAATTGTTGGTGGCCTGATCATCTTCTCTGTTCCCTCTTTGCCCAATAACTTGACAAGCTGTATAACGCAGTGACTCTATTACTGCTCGCATGTACTGCCTGTTATCTTGTATCATCTTGCTATGTCCAGCGTCAAGCTGAGTTAGAATCCTTGACCCACTTTTCACTCTCACCTTAAATTCACTCCATGCCTCCATAGCTTGTCTATGGGCATGACTTAAATGATGCCCGTTGAATTTCTCTCCTCCCTTTCTCCAGTTGCGACACCCGATATGGCTAAAGGTCTTTTCACTGCGGTGTCCAGGTACATGTTGAAAGAAATGTCTACATGCAAAGCAGAAAGCAGCATCAACTGTGACCGAGTATTCCAGCCATGGGTGTAGATTGTACCAAGAGCTAGTAAACGCCCTTGCTTGAGATCCAAATGTTCTAGAAGGGTAAGAGCTTAATTGAGGTCGCCTCGGCCCCTCAGCTGGATCCTGGCTTAAATCCACAGGGCCGACAGCGACAGGTTTCTTTCCACTAGTGGTGGTGGTGGAAGTAGCTGGTTGCGCCGGCGCCCTGACAGTAAAAGCTCCAGCTGCTGCTACTCTGGCTACATTTTGAGGCAGGTTTCTCTCTGTCGTCCTCGGCTGTTCCTGGTCGCTCTCTGACTCTGACTCTTCTGCAGAAGACACCACTAATGTCAACGTTACCCCCTCTTCCTCATCCTCCTCTTCATCCGAGTTTGTGTCCTCGTTATCTTCTATATTTGGGATTACAGCGTCCTCCTCCAAGTCTTCGAAGGCCGTGTTTATATCTCCCTCTTCCTCATTGCTGCTCTGTGGGACGGGGGCCGCCGCCGCGGTTTCCCCGCCGTCATCATCCTCCACTGAGTCCACTCTCACTCGCTTTTTCGGGATTAGAAATGCTCTAATGTCCATGATATCGTTCAATTACATTTACTACTAGTTACACACTTAAGCTTAAACGTGCACTAGAACGTGTTGTTGTTGTTGTGATGGGGCTTCAGTTTTCCAATCCACCTCCACCTTCAACTTCCCACTGATTTTTCGAAACCATGTGTTGTGATCACAAACCAATCATGGGCAAGGCTAAGGCTGCCAGGTTAGCCAGCGACTAAGCGCACAAGAGACCTTGAAACAACATCACACAACGCAACGCATAGGCGAGCAATTCAAAGATCATTTATCAGCGTGATCCATCATTCGGTAACATAGAAGTCAGTCAATTATTTTTCACATATTTATATATATTTTATTTATTTATTCCATAAAAAAAAATCTTTAAAAATGGGTTTGTGGCAGGGGGTGCTTAGGGGGGGCTTGGCCTTCGCCAGGGGGTGCTTGTGCCCCCCCCAGACCCCCCCTGGCGCCGTCCTGGCGCGGAGATCCGAGTAATTTAGAATAATACAAATAAATGTTAAAATACTACATTTTTTGATAATAAATCAGTAAAATCAGGCAAAAATAAGAATTAAATAACATAACCCTAACCTTACCCTAACCCGAAATAAAGTAACCAAAAACATGCACTTTGCTTCGCGCTCGGCTTACCCCCCCCAGCCTCAAGCCAGATCTCCGCCCCTGCCCACTGGTTCTCAAAGTGGGGTCCAGGGGTCCTTGAGGGGGGTCCAAGGGGTCCCCCTGCAAAATGTGTTAATCATGTGTTAAGCATCACAATCATTTTAATCATTTTATACATGTATATGTTGGCTATTCAAAAACAGCAGATCTACAAGCTCTCAGGAAGTGACGCGCTTGTATATCTGCAATTGTTTTATTTATTTATTTTTTTAGTATTGAAAATGTTTGGAAGTTTTTGAATACTTTTTAGTTTTTTTAACGCAAATCTCCTCTTCTGGAGGTCCCTGGCACAAGACATTTCAGATGAGGGTCCGCGGCCAAATACATATCAATGTGGGGGTCCTTGGCACGGCCCTTGGTACTTCTTCCACCACAGACATTCCGTCGCCACGTTTGCAAGGGAAGGCAGAAAACGAGTCGTCAAGTCATCAAAGCACGTCGCTGAACAGCTGCTGTCGTACAGCAGCAGGCCAGCCTCGTATGGACGCGTTTTGTGGAAGTTCTGTGGCCTGTTAAAATAAATAAATACAACCACCTCAGACTAGACAACATGCTGTAAATGTCAGTCGGCCCCCCCACCCCACAAATAAGTCGGTGAACGAGCCCGCAACCGTAAAAAGAAAAAGAGAAAAAAAGAAACAGCCTTCCATTTTAATTCCCTTCTTTTTTATGGCGGTGAAGATATCACGCACGCTCGCATTACGATTTAACAACGCAGAGACAACCTTCCCAAAACACCCCGGGAGATTAATTCAATTTCCTTTTCCCCGTTCATTAACTTATAGCTCGCTCATTAGTTAACGGCGGGGCTGTTTGGATTGGCTAAGCAGTTTGGGTAAATTAAGAGAAAGGGGGGGGGGGTATATATTTATTCAAGTACTGCTTGAGTAAAAAAATTCAGGACCTTTTACTTTACTTGCGTATGTCCACTTCTCAATCTACTTTACTGCATCTCATACGCAAATATTGATCCTTTTGACTTTTGACTCACAACGTGTCGCAATGCAAAATAATAGATTGAGTAGATCTGCTATTTTTGAGAGATTTTGACATTTTTTTTTAACTTTGAAGATAAAAAACTTACACATAATGAGTACTTTTACTTTTGGTGCTTTTAAGTATATTTTGATGCTTGGCGTCAAAATGTACTTTTGTCTTTTTGTACAAAAGTACAAAGATACTTGTGTACTTTTACTAAAGTGCAGTTTTTTAAACAGGTCTTGTACTTGTAACAGAGCATTTCTTAATGGTGGTTTTGCTCAACCAAACCCCAGCATACGTATTCTGAGGAAAACTTTCACATACAATAGCAGATCTACAATGCGTCGCGTTGCAAGTTTGTAGATCGGCTATTTTCTGCTTACGTTTTCAGCTATTTCCACTCTATAATGTAGAGCTAGTGAAAACAGCCCAGAGGTACTCTGCTGAACAAGGAACGTACTCTATGGCATTTGGTTCTGAAAGTGGGGTCCGGGGACCCCCAGGGGTACTTGGGGGGATCCTAGGGGGTCCCCAGCAAAATTAGTTAATAAAGTGTCACAATCACTTTAACCCCTTTATCCATATTTTACACTTTGGCTATTCAAAAATAGCAGATATACAAGCTCATAGCGCGGCACCGAGTGCCACACTATGAGCTTGTAGATCTGCTATTTTTGAAAAAATCTTGAAAATGTGTGCATATCTTTAAATATATATTTTTTTAAAGGCGAACATTTTTAACACAAATCTTTGCTTCTGGGGGTCCCTGGCACAACATATATTCAGGTGGGGGTCCGCGGCCACATATATATCAGTTTGGGGGTCCTTGGCACGAAAAAGTTTGAGAACCCCTTGCTCTATGGAGTTTAAGTGGTTAACGTCATGGCGGGCCTGTTTGGGTCGGCTCAGCAGTTTGGGTAAATTAAGAGCGGTGCGCGGGTGAGGAGAGTCTGGAGAGGATACTCTATCAAAATAAGAGCGTGGAACTTGAGTGGAGGAGAGTGGAGCTTGTCTTAAACTTGATATGTGTGGCGTTGACAAGCTGCGGCAGCCGGCAGTCTGCCGTCTTTAGTGTCCGTTTCCCTTTATTGAGACAGACAGCAGGGAGGTTTAGAGAGTGAGGGGGGAGAGAGAGAGAGAGAGAGAGAGAGAGAGAGAGAGAGAGAGAGAGAGAGAGAGAGAGAGAGAGAGAGAGAGAGAGAGACAGAGAGTGTCTAGCATCACTAGAGGAAGAAGTACTCAGATTTTGCACTTAAGTAAGAGTACCACAATGTAGAATAGCCTACTTTGTTACATGTAAAAGTACTGCATTCAGATTATGTCTTAAACGTAGGGTATGTGGTTTTCTTTGATTACAATAAGTGTTAAATAGCTCTATAGTCTGATAGAACTCGTTGCTATAGAGTGTTCAGTAACGGGAGTCTCCAGTGTCTCTCCAGCTCTAAACAGAAAATGCGTTTTCAGATCTGGATGTCAATTTTATCCAATCAGGATAGCTAACTCAGACCGGCTACAGATTAAACAAGTGCAATTGGAAGTGATGACACAACATTGGAACTGGAGCACTTTAAAAACGGATTGGCTGAAATGTTGTCACCTGCCTGTAAATTGATGTTTCTATTTATTAAAGAGCTGGAGAGACAGGTAGACAGAACCCTGTGATTGAAATCAGAATATAGAGCTTTAAGATTTTTATAAAAAACGTTTTATTTTAACAACAAAAAAAATCACTTACCCAACCTTTAGGTTGAAGTATTAATATACAGTACAGTATGTAATATACAGTACTTTGGCAAAAGTAAAGGCACACATTATGCAGAACGCACATTTCAGAATTAATCAGCTATTTTCTACAAACCCCCAAATTGTTGTGATGTGTTGCAAGCTAGTAGATCACAATATTTAGAAAATTGTTGATTAACAATTTGGATTATTGTTAATAATTGATAAATAAGTTGTAATAATTCAAATAATTAACAATCTACGCAAAGTGGTCTTTTTTTTTTCTTCTCTCGCAGTGACACATTTCATTGTAGCACACCCGGAAACGGAAATGAATGTCAATCAAAGATTTCCGTTCCCATCCGCCGCCGCTCTAAAGCTTCCGCTAATCCGCCATTATCTCTGTGTTGTTTTTCTCCGCACTGAACGCTGTTTAAAACGTTTTTTAGAAACTGCGACTACTGCAAAATGGAATGTCGCCAATTGAAAACGTCTTCTCTGGGCCACTCACACAACTACCCTGTGTGTCTACAAAGAGTTGAACGCTCGATCATAAGGTATTTATCGAGGTCTGTGGCGAGGTGAAAAAAACAAAAAAAACAACAATAAATCGCTGGCAGTGGGTGAGTAGCCTACATTATGAATAAACTCTGGCATGGAATGTGTTAATACTAATCTAATATTCGCAAAGTAACTAGTGACTGAAGCTGTCCAAAAATGTTGTGGAGTCAAAAGTGCAGTGAGGTGTTAGTTGAGTAGAAGCAAAGGGTTATCAAGAAATGGAAATACTCAAGTTAAGTATCTTAAAGACATGGCCATATTATTGTATTGTATTGCATTTAGCCTTGATTTGTGGTGTACGGCAGTGGGGTCCAAGGGGTCCGACATAAGTAGTTAATACAGAATCACAATCATTTTAGGACTGAGGGAGACACGGTTGTGTCTAAACCGGTCGACGACCTTGGCGTTTTCAATTGCTTTTTTTATGTGTTTAGCCCTGCTGTCACATCGGCGCTGTTGGCCTGGAAACCTCTTATCTCCACATTTGAACTTTTTGTATTGTTTCGCCCTACTTGATCATACTACAGAGTCACGTAAAAGCATCAAAAGTAGCAGATCTGCAAGCTCGAAACGCGGCGCGAAGTACTGTACTTTAAGTACAATTTTGAGGTATTTTTTACTTTACTGGCGTCTTTCCAATTTTCAGGACTTTTACTTCTACTCCACTACATCTCAGAGGAAAATATTGTACTTGTTTTACTCCACCACAATTATTTGAAAACTTTAGTTACTAGTGACTTTGTAAATTTGGAATTTTATTACAAAACATTCTTTAACCAGTTCAGCCCTATATACATTTAGGCCATTTGAAAATAGCAGATCTACAAGCTCACAATGCGTCGCGATGCGACGCATTGTGAGCTTGTAAATCTGCTATTTTCAAAAGATTTTTATACATTTGAAAACTTGTGAAATGGGACATTCTGCACAATGAGTACTTTCTACTTTAGGTACTTTAAGTGCATTTTGATACCATTACTTTTGTACTTTTACTCAAGTTATTTTTTAATTCCAGACTTTTAATTGTAACAGAGTATTTTTACATTGCAGTATTGATACTTTTACTTAAGTAAAACATGTGAGTACTCCTCCAATGCTGAAAAGTAACAGTTTTTTTGTACATGAGGTTTCCAGCCGACGATATACAGGCTTTTTATTAGTAAGTCCTTGCTCGTCGGAGTGTGCTTGGAGTTTTGCCCTTTGATGGGAGCCCTTTCATCTAAAGTATCTTCAAATTGTACTCAAGTACAGTACTCGATAAATGTACTTACTTGTTAGTTACTTTACACCGCAGACAAAAGCAGTGTTGAGATTCCTTTCTGACGTTAATGAGATGAAATCCCGACAGACTAATGAAGGTGGAGGGGGTTCGCGGCGAACTCATTTTCTACAAAGGAGTTTTCTTTGAGGAGTACAATGCCGGCTATAATCAAATGAGTAGCTGTTTACGGTGTATCAAAGGGCTCTTTCGTTGTCAGTATTGTCTAGTTTTCCTTTCGGGGAAAATCTTTCCAAAGCTCCTGGCAAGATGTGCGCCGTGGGAAAAAAAAAAATACTTAAAGTACTGTACCAAAAGTAAAAGTACCCATATGCAGAATGTCCCATTTCAAAGGTTTCACATTGCGACGCGTTGTGAGCTATTTTAAAATAGCCAAAGTTTAAATAGGGCTGAAGTTGTTAATGTATGTTGTTTTTTTCTACAAAGTAACCTTGGAACTAAAGTACAATATTTGCCTCTGAGATGTAGTGGAGTAAAAGTAAAAGTATTTAAAAAATCGAAATACTCCAGTAAAGTAAAAGTAACTCAAAATTGTACTTACTGTAAGTACAGTACTTAAGTAAATGTACTTAGTTACTTTCCACCACTACCTGCAGACTTCATCCACTTTCTACAGGATTGTGCAAGGTCAATCGTTCAGCCGTACTTTCTCTGAGGCACTTTCCCCGACGCCTCCTATAAGTTTGGAAAGACTTTCTCAATATCCATTTATTTAATCCCGCCTCCATCCATCCCCATTACCGGCTTATTTATAATTTCCCATGGAGAGAGAGAGAGAGAGAGAGAGAGAGAGAGAGAGAGAGAGAGAGAGAGAGCATTGCCTTGCGGAGCAGAAACCTCATATCTCCATTTGAACTGAATTTAAACTTTTTAGGTGTTTTTTTGGTAACTGAATGCCCTACTTCATTATGCAAGAGTGTCAAACCAGAAATAGTGAAAATAGCTGATCTACAAGCGCACACCATGTCACATCACAACACGTTGTGAGCTTTTAAAGGGAAAGCGATTAAAGGAGTAGTTCACCCACAAAAATTACTTCCAAATTACACACCCCATGAAGCATTGAATTCACAGATGTAGTTTTAGTTTTTATTGTTTTCTAAGGC
>NC_139949.1:10035899-10095899 GCF_963454915.1 Gymnoscopelus microlampas
ATATATAAGAAACTGACACAAATTACACAGATGTTTTCCCGGATTGAATGGGTTATGGGCCATGTCGCCTGAAAGCGTTTTTTTTCTCTTTCCTTTCTGACATGCAAAAGACACACTGCAGCACTCCTCTTCTTTTTTTTCTTCTGGCGGAGCAAACCCCGGTCGCTTCTTCAAGCATAAAATAGCTCAACTTTTTGCAGAGGAGCGCCACTCATCAATGTCACGCCAGCCAGGCTATCTGTGGCTGCATGACAGCCCAAAATAGCTCAAGCTCAAGCTTGTTAAATCGCTTGTGGATATTGTTAGATTGTAGATCTTGTAGATTGACTATTTTTTAATAGCCGAAAAATAAAATGCGGCTTTTGAACTGTTCATTTTAACCCATTCAATACGGGCAAGCATCTGTGTCACTCCGTGCCGCTATGAGCTTGTAGCTATTTTTGAAAATGTGTGCAAATCTTTGAATATAATAAAAAAAAAAATTGAGCACACATTTTAACTCAAATCTTTGCCTCTGGAGGTGCCTGGCTCAATTTAATTTTTTCGATGGCAGTCCGAGGCCAAATACATGTTGGGGGTCTTTGACATGAAAACGTTTGAGAACCACTGATATAGCAACATAGGTTTTTCGGAAAACAGTTTTTAGAATTGGCCTCAGATTTTAATGGGTTAAGCTGTTAGTCATGTTAAGGACATCCTGCCAGGGCCCCCTGTGTGTCCACAGACCCCACTTTGGGAAACACTGACTCGCAAGATTCAAGATAGAGGGGCAGATCTGACATGGAGGAGAATGCTCGGTCGCCCCTGAACTCCCGTTTGGGTGGAGGAGACAGCTAAGGAGTCCCAAGTGATTGATCCCAATTAATCATGTAATCAGTCCGTAATGAGCCTTCCTGGCAGGCCACAGTGGAGAACGAACAAACCAAAGGGAAAGCCGTCCCTAGGGGCTGAGGCGCTCATGGAATTTTCATTGCCGATTGATCGTCACCCAAGTAATTAAATCAATCGGCATAATCGTCTCATCATCACACGTTGCGGCTTGTTTTGATTTAATTCCGTTGTAAATGGACACAGACTCTTAAGCAGATATGTCGGCTGCCACGGGTGCAGTACGTTAGTCCGACAGCGCATTCCTCCGACAGCGCAGCGCTCCGACGTTTCCAATACTAAACCCGAACCAAACCCGCACCCTAACCCTAACCGCGCGCGGATGCCACATAGTCGGAGAAAAGGTCTGTCGGATTAACGCATGCCTCCCGGCTGCCACAGGAGTGGCATGTTATGTTATTTGATGATGGAAAAATCAATGATTTGTTCATGTTCTTTTTGTCTGGCAACACTAGCAGCCGGCTAATGTGGTTTTGCTAATCCCCCTTCTGGATAGATGGTATGACGAACGATCTATAAGCTCGCAATGCATCGCAAGCAGCTATTTTCAGTGAATGTTCAATATTGCACTATAGTGGGGGAGGGGGGTGTGATATTGCTTCAGCACTCATAATCTTTACAAGTAAAAAGTAAAAGTAGCAACAGCACCTTGTAGCCCTGTAAATGCGCTGTCCTAAAAAGAGTCAAAGTACAAAAGTATTGCCATCAAGATTGACGTACCAAAAGCAAAAGTACGCATTGTCCAAAATATAGAAGTGTAACGTATTGAAAAATGGACACACTCAAAGTAAAGTGAAAGTACCTGAAAGATATACCTCAGCACGTTTAAGGCCTTTGCAGACAGGGTGCGATTTTTCGCACGAAAAAAACGGACAATATAATTGTTTTAATTAACACGTGGTTCTCTATGACCTAATGTACACCGGCTCCAAATTTGCCGTGCGGCAAGTGGCTGCGGCGATGCGTTTTCTTTCTTTTTTTTTCAATCGAACCCAGTTTGATTCGTGCGTCTTTTCGCATGCGGTAAAAACTGATTGACTTATCGCACCCTGTCTGCAAAGACCTTTAGTTGAGTAAATGTACTCAAGTTACTTTCCAGCACTGCTCTGCATACAGTGCTCTAGCACAGTGCGAGTGTTGAAGGGAGGGTGAGTGGGAGGTCTCCATGGTTTATTACCCACAAGCAGTTTTCCATTCAGTGTGTGGATGCGGGAACACCCAGCCAGAGACAATCAGCACGGCGGACAGCTCCCCTCCACTCCAGCACCAGCACGGACAGCTCCCCTCCACTTCACGCTATTAGAATGCACAGCGGCAGCCAGACACACTCTGGAGATTACTCCGTGTGTGTGTGTGTGTCTGCGTGTGTGTGTGTGTGTGTGTGTGTGTGTGTGTGTGTGTGTGTGTGTGTGTGTGTGTGCGTGTGCGTGCAGACAGTCTGCATTTTCTGTCTGTTGGTGATCCTCTAACTTGAATTGTGGGGGGCAGGTTGGTGTGGTGTGTGTGTGTGTGAGTGGGGGGGGGGGTGAAAGTCAAACTCTGCTGTGAGAGTCTCTCAACTACATTAACTTCACACTTTGTTTTCACACGATGCCACAGACCCTGATATGTGGCGCTCTGTAGACCACTGGTTTTCAGGAGCTGTATAGGGGGATTTTTTTTACTTGCAACAGAGTATTACCACATTGTGGTAAGTGGTGGAAAAAGTACTCACATTTTTTTACTTAAGTAAAAGCACCAACGCTGGTGCTTATACTGGTGCTTAAATAGAAAGAACTTAAGTTTTCAAATAATTGTAGTGGAGTAAAAGTACAATATTTGCCTCTGAGATGTAGTGGAGTAGAAGTATATTGGAAATACTGGTAAATTTTACTTAAGTACAGTACTTAAGTAAATGTACTTAGTTACTTTCCACCACTGGGTATAGCTACCTTTACTTTACAAAATAAAAACACATTCTTTCCAACACTGCCTCCTCCCTTCTCCTTCTCACCGGTGGCTATTCATGTGACGCGTGTCTCCGCCTAATGCGGTGTGCAGAGTGACAGTGGCTGAGGGCTGGTGGTGTTATGGCGGATTGGAATGGAGCCTAGTCTCTCTCCACAGCAGACATGTTGACGGGTAAACCCAGCTGAAGGCAATAACATTAATTTGTTGGGTGTGTTTTTGATTTAGGTGTGACTGTGTTGCCAGTAAGGACAGCTTCCTGTAGAGTCGACTTCCATTCTGTCACTCAGAGTCAGCAACACTCAGTTTTCCCCGGCTGAAAATGCCAAAGCGCTCGCCTCCGAATGGCCAAGTTGAAAATATTTCAGCTCCCAGCAAGTAATTTAGATAACAAAAACAACAGCAAAATAAACACTTTGCGCCTCGTCACGCTGCTGGGTTTTCCAAAAACCAGACGCTCCTCCCATTGTAAACAAACATAATAAACAACAAACATTATTTGAAAAAACTAGTCTCTTGGTGGACACGGCCCCTTAATCCTTTTCTGTTCCCATAACATGAAACCCATAGACACGCTGAACCACTTTCACTTTCCAAATGTTTCAAAAATAATTTAAAGAAAATTGCCGATGTTCAAGCTTTTCGACTTGTCGGTTTGCCTCGTGTGACCCTCTTGTACGGCTAAGTAGGGCATTGATTTATGAAAAGAAAAAAAGGGGGTAAAAAATTAAATATTGTCTCTGTCGGGAGGAAACCTCATTACTGTATGTCCGGAACTGTTGCTTTTCAGGATTCAAATTCAAAAGCATCACAAGTAGCAGATCTACAAGCTGGATCTGCTGCTTTTGATTCTTTTGTGTGCAGCAGTAAGAGAAAGAAAGGCTGTAGTTTCTATCAGCTTGGAATCTCCATATCATTTGGTAGGCTGGTTTCTGGATTGACTCCAGACCCATAGACTCTAGCATCGACCCCCATTGTAAAAATGGAATGCGGAAGTTCTCATTGGCTGCTGTTACATGGACAGTTGTATTCGGAATGAATGCTTTGGTCATGTAAACGAGGAATATTTTTATTCAGGTCCCATGTAAACAGGTGAGTGGATCGGATTCCTCTATTCGGAATGAATTCATTCTGAATGAATACATGATGGTCCATGTAACTGTGGCCATTCTGTCTCAATGAGGAAGTTCCAATGTTTGGAACTACATGAGGCAACATCCCGCTTTGCGGCGAGATCAAAGCGTGACGCAACTCTCTCTCTATGGGTCTGGGATTGTCGATAACCCACCAATGAGACGCAGAGTGAGTAGACAGAAATGGTGTTAATGGGAAAACGTCTCCCTTGTGCATTTTTATGCAGTCCCTGGTGGGTGGGATTAAAATGTTCACTGGATCTGAGATTGTGAGTTCACAAAAAGTGAAAAATATTCACACAAGAAAAATAAACACTTTCTTGGTCTACTAGCATTGTGCACAATAAATGGAGACACACACACACACACACACACGCACACATGCACATGCACATGCACATGCACATGCACATGCACATGCACATGCACATGCACACGCACACGTACACGCACACGCACACGCACACGCACACACACTCAGAAACACTTGGTGTTTCATAATTCAAGACAGCCGTCATGCTTTCCATACATTATAAATTGACACTAGGGAATTGAGCTAAAAATCTTCCTTAGGTTCTTTACAGTCGAACGCCATACAGCATGTAACACTCCTGTCTCCGAACACACACAGTGTCACACACAGCTATTCATGGTGTGAACCCCCTAACCCCGACAGTGTCACGATTTGCAAAACTGGCAGACCCAAATGCAGACACGACACTTAATGAAAGTCCAAGGGTTTTATTCAACAAAGGAGGAACGGGGGGGGGGGGGGGGGGTAGCTGTTGTCGTCTGGAGTGAAGGTTGTAGGCAGGCTGAGCTGAAGGCAAACAGGAGGGCAGGTAGGCAGGCAAGCAGGCAACTGAGGAAGAGGAAAACAGGCGTGAGTCAAAAACCAAAAACACAGGGAGCAAAAACACTAACTTAATAAAGCTAGAAAGCACTCTGAATACTAGGAGTAACAGGCTAGAAGCGTTACCGCACGGAGACTGTGAAAACGATCTGGCAGCGCGTCAGCAGAAGACCAAGGCTTTTATAGAGTGGAGGTTGATGAGCAGATGGCAGGCAGGTGAGTGAGATGAGATGACCAGAGCCAGGTGCGTCAATCTGGGAAGCCAGGAAGCCTACGCCCACACATGCCCAAACACAGACAGACAGACAAATACATAGACACAAACAGGACACTGGCAGGGACCATGACAGTGCCCCCCCCTTAAGGAACGCCCCCAGGCGATCCACCAGGCTTGTCAGGGTGTCCACGGCGGAAATCCGTGATGAGGGACGGGTCCAGTATGAAGCGACGCGGCACCCAGCATCGCTCCTCAGGACCGTAACCTGCCCAATCCACAAGATACTGGAACCCCTTACCCCGGCGACGTACGTCCAGCAGCCGCCGGACGGTGTAGGCTGGGTGGTCATCAATGACACGGGGGGGCGGGGGGGCCACATCTGGAGGAGAAAGTGGGCTGGTCACAACTGGTTTCAGCCGGGAGACGTGGAAGGTGGGATGGATCTTCATGTGAGGGGGTAACTTGAGCTTGACCGCAGTAGGGTTGACGATGGAGAGGATCTCATAAGGACCAACAAAACGGGGCGAGAGCTTCCTGGAGACAGTCTTCAAGGGGAGGTCCTTGGAGGACAGCCACACACGTTGGCCTGGCTGGTACAGTGGTGCTGGAGTTCGATGGCGGTCAGCAAAGCGCCGATTACGGTCCACTGAGCCGAGCAGGGCGGCCCGCATATCCTTCCACACCTTTCGACAACGCCGCAGGTGATTCTGGACTGAAGGAACAGCAATGTCGGCCTCTTCAGCTGGAAACAGTGGCGGTTGGTAACCCAGGGAACCCTCAAACGGTGACACACCCGTGGCAGTGCAAGGCAGGGAATTGTGGGCATATTCAATCCACACCAGGTGGGTGCTCCAGGAAGAGGGATTCTTGGCAGCGACACACCGGAGGGCCACTTCCAGATCCTGGTTGGCCCGTTCTGTTTGCCCGTTAGTCTGAGGATGGTAACCAGAAGACAAGCTTACAGAGGCCCCAAGGGCACGACAGAAGGCCTTCCACACCTGGGAGATGAACTGGGGTCCTCTGTCGGAGACGATGTCCATAGGTATACCATGGAGCCGGAACACATGGTGCACCATCAGGTCAGCTGTCTCAAGGGCTGAGGGTAGCTTGGGGAGAGCCACGAAATGAACTGCTTTTGAAAATCTGTCCACAATGGTGAGTATAACTGTATTACCTTGGGACAGAGGGAGCCCAGTAACAAAGTCCAGGGCCAAGTGGGACCAGGGGCGACTAGGAACTGGCAAGGGACGGAGCAGACCAGCAGGCGGCTGGTTCGATGACTTCCCTCGAGCACATGCAGTGCAGGCGGAAACAAAGGCCCGTGTATCGGCGGTCATGGTAGGCCACCAGAAGTGCCGCTTGAGGAGGGACAGGGTGCGGCTGATTCCTGGGTGGCATGCAAAGCGAGACGTGTGAGCCCAGAGGAGGACCTCAGAGCGGACAGAATCAGGCACAAAAAGTCGGTTAGCTGGGCCAATACCTGGATCTGGTTGATCCTGCTGAGCCCTACGAACCAGCGACTCGATCTCCCACGTCACTGCTGCCACCACACAGGACGAGGGAAGGATGGGCTCGGGACTGGAGGAACCCTCAGGGGAGTATTGCCGTGACAGGGCATCAGGTTTGACATTGCGGGAGCCTGGACGGTAGGTTAAGGTAAACCGGAACCGGCCAAAGAACAGTGCCCACCGGGCTTGGCGGGAGTTGAGTCTCTTGGCAGATTGAATGTAGGCGAGGTTCTTGTGATCTGTCCATACAACAAATGGGTGTTCTGCCCCCTCTAGCCAATGTCTCCACTCCTCCAAAGCCATCTTGACTGCAAGCAGTTCCCGGTTCCCCACGTCGTAGTTGCGCTCAGCAGGGTCCAGGCGGTAGGAGAAGAATGCACAGGGATGGAGTTTCTGGTCATCGGCTGAACGCTGGGACAGGACGGCCCCCACCCCGGAGTCTGAGGCGTCCACCTCCACAGTGAACTGACGCGAAGGATCAGGGTGAATGAGGACAGGGGCCGTGGTGAAACGCCTCTTCAGCTCCTTGAAGGCAGCCTCCGCCTCTGCAGTCCAAGCAAAGCGAATGGACGTAGACGTCAGCTTGGTAAGGGGTGCAGCTACACGGCTGTAGTTTCTGATAAAACGGCGGTAGAAGTTGGCGAAACCCAAAAAACGCTGAAGATCCTTCAATGTAGTGGGTTGAGGCCATTCCTCCACTGCTTGCACCTTCGCAGGGTCTGCTTTCATCCGGCCACTCTCGATGATAAACCCAAGGAATGTAGTTGAGGTGACATGGAACTCACACTTCTCAGCCTTGCAGTAGAGTCTGTTCTCCAGGAGGCGCTGAAGCACCTGCCTGACGTGCTCAACGTGCTCCTCTTTGTTGCGGGAAAAGATCAGGATGTCATCTAGGTAAACAAACACACAGCGATTTAGCAGATCACGGAGGACATCATTTACAAGGGCTTGGAAAACGGCTGGTGCATTAGTTAACCCAAAGGGCATGACAAGATATTCAAAATGACCAAGGGGGGTCTTAAAAGCAGTCTTCCATTCATCTCCAGCCTTGATGCGAATTAAATGATAAGCATTACGTAAATCTAGCTTGGAGAAAATAGTAGCTCCCTGAAGGGGCTCAAAAGCAGAGGCAATTAGCGGTAATGGATACTTGTTGTGAATAGTGACATCATTTAATCCACGATAATCAATGCAGGGACGGAGAGATCCATCCTTCTTACCCACAAAGAAGAAGCCGGCCCCCACCGGGGAGGATGAAGGGCGGATGAGGCCCGCTGCCAGGGATTCATGAATGTACCTCTCCATGCTCTCTCTCTCAGGACGGGACACGTTGTATAGTCGACTAGAAGGGAGTGGGGCTCCAGACATCAGGTGGATGGCACAGTCATAGGGCCGGTGAGGTGGGAGTGACAGAGCACGCTGTTTGCTGAATACCTCTCCGAGGTCATGGTAAACAGTAGGAACTCTTGACAGATCGGGAGGCTCATAGATGGCTGGGGAGCAGGTGCTCTCAGACGGAGAGCGGGCAGAGCGCAGACAGGTAGAGAGGCAGTAGGAGCTCCAGCCCACTACCTTACCTGCCGCCCAGTCAATATGGGGGTTGTGGAGCCTTAACCAGGGTTGGCCAAGGACAATGGGCGCAAGAGGTGAGGATATGACATGGAACTGGATGTGTTCATGGTGGTTACCAGAAACAATGAGATGAACAAGCACGGTGCGATGGGATACTTGAGCAAGAAGGCGACCAGTGAGGGCATTGGCTCGCAGGGGCGAGGGTAGAGGCTCGAGGGATATGCCTGCCTGGGAGGCAACAGTTGAGTCAATAAAGTTTTCATCTGACCCCGAATCAACTAGGGCAAGCAACGACAAGGACTGTGAGTGCCACCGAAGAGTGGCAGAAAACTGCATACGACACCGGGAATCAGGGGAAGAGACTGCTGGACTCACCAGAACCCCCACTGCTACTGGTGAGCCTCCTCTTTTGGTCGCAAGGGGCAGGAGGCACGGAAATGGCCCTGTTGCCCGCAGTAGATGCACAACCTCGATTGAATCCGCCGAAGGCGCTCGTCAGAAGAGAGGCGACCTAGTTGCATGGGCTCTTCACCTGGGGGACCGGGGGACAAGGCTTGAAGTACGGGCCGTCTGGGTTCCTCTGGCAGAAATCCACTGTTTCCCCCCACTGAGGACGCTGTGGACCTTGGGGGAAGGGGTTCCACTTGCCACTGGGCCATCTGGTCAGAGATCTTGATGGCGGTGATAATGGCCTCGTCTAAGGATAGGTGCACCTCCCTCAGTGCGATCTCTCTGCCAATGACCCGGTTGAGCCCACTCTGGAAAGCGGCGAGCAGCGCCTGGTCATTCCAACCAGACTCAATGGCGAGGGAACGGAAGTCGCTGGCGAACTCTCTCACAGAACGTCTGCCTTGCCGGAGTCTCAAAAGCTGCTGACCGGCCTGTGCTCCACGAATGGGATGGTCATAGATCCGCTTGAGCTCGCCGGCAAAAAGGGCGAAAGACTGAACTGTCGGGGAACCCTGCTCATGCAGGGCGTTGAAGTAACTGAGGGGGGGGCCCTCCAGAAGATTGGCAATAAAGGCTATTTTGGCCGCCTCTTCGGCAAACCGGAATGGCTGAGCATTAAAGGTGAGCTGAACTTGGGTTAGGAACTCACGGCAGGTGTTCGCATTGCCAGAATACTTCGCAGGAGGGGGAATACGAGGCTCAGCTGCTCGGACAACCGGTGCTGCGGCAGGGGCAAATCCAAGTGGTTGAGGTGGCTCTGGTTGTGGAGGCTGCGGAGGTGCAGCGCTGATGGCAGCCAGTTGAGTGGAAATCCTAGTCACCTCGTCATGCAGAGTCTGAAGAAGTTCTTGGTGTTTTCCCAGACGCTGTCCCTGGATGCCTACAGCATCCTTAATCTTGCCGAAGTCTGCTGGGTCCATTCTGGCCAGATCGTTCTGTCACGATTTGCAAAACTGGCAGACCCAAATGCAGACACGACACTTAATGAAAGTCCAAGGGTTTTATTCAACAAAGGAGGAACGGGGGGGGGGGGGGGGTAGCTGTTGTCGTCTGGAGTGAAGGTTGTAGGCAGGCTGAGCTGAAGGCAAACAGGAGGGCAGGTAGGCAGGCAAGCAGGCAACTGAGGAAGAGGAAAACAGGCGTGAGTCAAAAACCAAAAACACAGGGAGCAAAAACACTAACTTAATAAAGCTAGAAAGCACTCTGAATACTAGGAGTAACAGGCTAGAAGCGTTACCGCACGGAGACTGTGAAAACGATCTGGCAGCGCGTCAGCAGAAGACCAAGGCTTTTATAGAGTGGAGGTTGATGAGCAGATGGCAGGCAGGTGAGTGAGATGAGATGACCAGAGCCAGGTGCGTCAATCTGGGAAGCCAGGAAGCCTACGCCCACACATGCCCAAACACAGACAGACAGACAAATACATAGACACAAACAGGACACTGGCAGGGACCATGACAGACAGTGCCTTGCTCATTTCTCTGAGATACAAAAGGGAATAGAACTCTTAACCACTTGAACCCCAGCATCCATATTCTGGGGGGGGGGGGGGTGGCCAAAAATAGCAGATCTACAAGCTCATATATAGCAAAGAATTCAGAATTGACTTAAACTCCCTCCATGAGGCCTCTGTTTTATCTATCAGTATTCAGGTGCAGCAGATGAAACGGCTCGTTCTGGTTTGCAAATTACATCTGGAAGCTACCGAGGTGATTGTGTGTGTGTGTGTGTGTGTGTGTGTGTGTGTGTGTGTGTGTGTGTGTGTGTGTGTGTGTGTGTGTGTGTGTGTGTGTGTGTGTGTGCGTGCGTGCGCGTGCGCGTGCCTGCGTGTGTGCCGAAGCAGCCGAGGTGGGACACATCCAAAGCAGGCTTGAAAGACCAGAACAGAGCGGAGCAGGCAAGCATGATGCAGCTTCATGCGTGTGTGTTTGTGTGTGTGTGTGTGTGTGTGTGTGTGTGTGTGTGTGCGCGCGCGTGCGCGTGCCTGCGTGTGTGCGGAAGCAGCCGAGGTGGGACACATCCAAAGCAGGCTTGAAAGACCAGAACAGAGCGGAGCAGGCAAGCATGATGCAGCTTCATGCGTGTGTGTTTGTGTGTGTGTGTGTGTGTGTGTGTGTGTGTGTGTGTGTGTGTGTGTGTGTGTGTGTGTGTGCGTGTGTGTGTGTGTGTGCGTGTGTGCGGAAGCAGCCGAGGTGGGACACATCCAAAACAAGCTTGAAAGACCAGAACAGAGCGGAGCAGGCAAGCATGAAGCAGCTTCATGTTTGTATGTGTGTGTGTGTGCGTGTGTGTTTGTATGTGTGTGTGCGTGCGTGAGTGCGTGCGTGCGTGCGTGCGTGTTTGCAAGCACATGTGTCTGTAACACGTGTTTTCAAATAATTGCAGTGGAGTAAAAGATACAACATTTTCTCTGAGCTGTAGTGTACAAGTACAAAGTATTGAAGAATCTAAATGCTCAAGTCACGTAAAAGTGCACTTGAGTAAATGCACTTAGTTACTTTCCACCACTCCAGACAGAGAATGGGAATTTAGAGGAAAATAAAGGTTG
Source organism: Gymnoscopelus microlampas (assembly GCF_963454915.1). Classification (NCBI taxonomy): domain Eukaryota; kingdom Metazoa; phylum Chordata; class Actinopteri; order Myctophiformes; family Myctophidae; genus Gymnoscopelus; species Gymnoscopelus microlampas. The sequence continues at coordinate 10,047,016 of NC_139949.1, forward strand.
GCTGTGAACTCGACACTCAAGGACAGAAAGGAAAGACGGCGAAAGATTTAAACCCAAAGTTTATGCTTTCATTGGCCTTGTGCACACTCACTCATTGGCACGTATTTATTTATAAGTCCATCCTTGGTCGGTTTGCTTCCCCTCTTATCTGTGTCCATTAGGTTTGCTGCCCCTGACGCTTGGAAACACTTGCAGACACATCTGCAGCTATGAGCTGCTCCAGATTAGGACTTTATCAGTGGTGGAAAGTATAAGTAACTTTACTGAAGTACAGTACTTGAGTAATTTTGATTGTTTTTTATTGTTCTGCCTTTATTTGATAGTACAGTGGAGATTGACAGGAAACGGGGAAAGAGTCTGGGAGTGACATGCAGCAAAGGTCCGCCGGGTTCGCCGGGCATCTAAGGCTATCTGGTACACCCCTTAACCACTTGTCCATCATTTGGTACTTTGTCTTGACTTAATTTGGATGCTTTATAATCCTATGCCAATACATCCCAGATGCGAATATTGTACTACAATTATTTGACAGCTTTATTTACAGGTTACTTTACAGAGTTAGTTAGAGTGCTGCTGTGACATATCGGGCTCTCAACCCTTCCTCAGACTCATTAATATACATATTAATACTAAACATGCATTGACCACAAAAGCCTTTTTTTATACTTTGGCTAATAGTTGATCTAATACTCCCTATCTAATATCTGCTATTTTTAAAGGTATTTGACACATTTTGAGTACATTGAGAGTATTATTATTGCGTTACTGACACTTTTATTTAACCCATTAAGATGGGAAAAGCCTATCAGTGTCATTTTAGATGTTGCTATGTATATAGCAACAGGAATCTTAGTACATTTTTTAAATACAAAATAGAAGATTTTCTGAAAACTTAAGTTAGGATTTAGAAGGCTAAATGGGTTAAGAAAAGATCTGAGAACCACCACTGACATTTGCAGACACACCTGCTGCTATGAGCTGCTTCAGATTAGGACTTTCTAAAAAATGCAGTGAAGGTTTTGGTTTCGGATTCAGTTTGAATTTTGATAATGCTTCCATAGCTAGATTCTGTATCTTTCTGTCTGTCTTTTTTTACCTATAATGTTTAATACCGAACGCAAGTTCAGTATTATACCCCACCCTCTGCTTATCAGCCACTTCCCGTTCACAACACCCGCCTCCAGTTATCACAAATATACTCCTCTTTTGCAATCAGCACCACATTAATGGGAATACACCCGCTGGACTTTGTTTCTTCTGCTTCACTTAGCACAAACTGCCCGGTCGTGAGTATTCGACTCATAGCCTCGTACTCAAGTTTGTAAATCCGATTAGTATTACAGCACTTGCTCATAAGTGGTATGTTCAGTGCAGTTTATTATCAGTTGCCTTGAGCTTGCAGCTTGGAGCTTAATAGCTCCATTATGGAAGGGTCATGGCGTTAGTCTTGACAGTCCATTGTTCTGAAGTACCGATGGTTTGACGGCACGCATTTCTGTACTAAGCCTTGAACCTAATCGGACTAATGGGCAGCACCCCTGAAAGAGAAAAAACGTTGGACTCTAAGGGGTCTAAATCAGGGGTGGGCAACTTTGATGATGGAGAGGGCCACTATGTTTCCACACTCACTCCAGGGGGCCATATTGCATATACTGTCGAACGGACACGTCTTATCTCCGTATTTTAACTTTTTTAGTAATTTAATGCATACTTCGCCATTCTATGTCACACAAAAGTGGCAAAAACAGCCGATCTACATGTACAAGCTCAAAAGGCGTCGCACTGTGACGCGCTTTGAGCTTGTATCTGCTGTTTTTGCTATTTTTGAATTGGAATCCTGATTTTATTTTTTTGCCATTTTTTTTTTTAGAATCCTGAAAAGTAACATTTTTATTTAATTTCAAATGCATTTAGTTATACTTATGTTAACCTTATGAACTTAACTTGGACATAAAAAAGACAATATAATTTTAATTCTATAGTCATTAAGCTACTAATAAAGACTGAAGTAATTAAAGCGGGTCATGTTTGCATGTTTGGAATTGGAACAGCTGGAATCAATAACAGTATTCCCATAGTAACCTGCAGGCCGCATTTAGTGAAGGTGGGCCCCGGGCCGCCATGTTGCCCATGTATGGTCTAAATGGACACCTATGGGTCTGTAACTCTGAAAGCGTACAAAAGGAAGCCTTTGTAAACTCTAAATTATCACTGAAGATTTTACAGTGTAGATTGGGATCCAAGAGAAAAGTAAAATGGTATCAAATGGGGGTCCATGGCCTAATCTAATGGGGGGGTCCTCGAAGATAACAAGGTTGAGAATCACTGCGAATCATTTGCCTTGCACTGCAAAGCGAGGTTCTCAAACTTTTTCGTGCCATGGACCCCCAAATTAATATGTATGTGGCCGCGGACCCCCACCTGAAAGTATGTTGTGCCAGGGACCCCCAGAAGCAAAGATGTGTGTTAAAAATGTCCGCCTTTAAAAAAAAAAAGAGTTGCACACATTTTCAAGGTTTTTCAATTGAATAGCCAAAGTATAACATGGATAAAGGGGTTAAAATTATTGTGACGCTTTTAAAAAAAAATTGCTGGGGACCCCCTGGTATCCCCCCAAGGACCCCTGGGGGTCCCCGGACCCCACTTTCAGAACCAATGCTGTATAGCACCTTTTGTGTTTAGTGTGTACAGATATAAAGCACTTCTCTCTAATAGATATAGCAGAGCATTGTGTGGGTGTCATGACGGCATGGTCTGGCAGCCATTAATAGCCTCCCAAGTTCTGGCGGAACAAAACATGATTTTGTCCCAAACGGTATACACCCTGTTCCAAACGAGCCCCCCTTCTTACATCTGACAAAAACTGGGAGCCCCCACACGCGCATGCACGCACACACGCTCAACACACTCACTTCACCAAACTCGAGGCCTGTCACAATTATTACATAATCGTCTCATCGCAATTATTTGAGATGATCGCAATTGTTTGAGATAATCACAATTGTTTGACATAATCGCAATTGTTTTTGCATACTCGTCATAATCGTTTACATGTTGAAAAATGTTCACACATTTTCAAATATTAAAAAAGCAGAAATAGCTGATCTACAAGCTTACAACACGTCACTTTGTAAGCTTGTAGATCAGCTATTTTTGCTATTTTTACATGTATAAAATTATGAAATATGTCAATTATTTCTTTGTATATTTAAGTTATTTGTCATATCTGCCCTGTGCAATTTTGTATTACAAAGCCTAAAAGGCAAACATAATTTATTTTTGTATTCATATGTTCCAATGTTCAATGCCAAACACACAATTAAATCGTTAATCGCAATTATTTGAGTGACAATTAAACGTCAACTTAAATGTGTCATCGTGACAGCTCTACCTATCGTCCAGGAATGCCGGGTCGGCAAAAAAAACAGTTAAAACGACAGAGGCGCGTCTAAAGCGAGTAGCCGTGCCGAGCGTTGCGAAGTCCGCGTCAGCCAACTCAGCGCCGTTCGAGTTAATGTCCCGACAGAGACAGAATCGTAACTCATATCCCCCCCTAGACAACATGTGCCGTGGCGGGTACCCCCTTCCAGTCAAACGTTTGACGTTTTGGTCAAACCCGTTCCCAAAAAGTCGTCCCGTTGGGTGCAGTACGTTAGTCCGACAGCGCATTCCTCCGACAGCGCAGCGCTCCGACGTTTCCAATACTAAACCCGAACCAAACCCGCACCCTAACCCTAACCGCACACGGATGCCACATAGTCGGAGAAAAGGTCTGTCGGATTAACGCATGCCTCCCGTCCCGTTTACCGTCTTGGTTGTGAGAATGCATTGGCACGCTATATAGTATATCTCTGCCTTTAAGGACTGAGCCAAAAACTACGCAGCATTTCCACAAGAAGCCTGCACAACGTTTACATCTATATTACATCTATATCCAACAGCGTGTGACCCTCAATCCCCCACTCTGAAAAAAAGCACACCACATAAACACGGAAAATCAATACAACCGAACATAAAACAGTCAAACATGTCCGATATCTCCTCCACTCTCCCCCCTCCCAAAAACAAAGAAGGTGCATAAAAGGTTTTTCTGACCTTGGGGATGAATGGGACACGCACAAAAGAGCGTTTACCTTCAGAGGCACTCATATTTCTCCACACAGAGCTACAGCGGAGGTTGGGCCTTCATTGTTCTTCTGGCACACGGAGTGGGCACGAACAGTGTCACCTTACCCCCCAGATAAAGACACAATGGAGAAGAAGGGCCATGTTTCAACCGCTATAGATATTCTGCATTCCTGGGAGGGAGCTGAGAACGCAAGGGTGATGCCGTTATAGATAACTTCTCCTGAGGCAAGAAAAAGAAAACATTAGGAAATGACTTTGGGTTCAAAGAGACAGATGCTCAGTATGGATGCGGAATAGACGTCCCTAAAGGAGACAAAACGTACTGGGCGGGATAAACGTGCACACGCACACGCACACACACACACACACACACACACATGCCTATGTTTGTATTACTATACCTGTTAGAACATAAACATTCTAGGAGATTACTGAAAAGAATCTGAAAATAGACAAAAACTAAATATGGAAAATAGTAGATCTCAAAGCTTGTGGATTGGCAATGTTTTGTGCATGACAACCGCACAACTAAGAAAACTATAACCCCCAACCCCTAAACCTAACCTTTAAATGTCTAATGCTAACCTTACAGTTTTTCACAATTGTTAACACACAAAAAGCAAAAATTCGGCACAATTTTCACAACCTTAACTTCGTTTAGGCTACTAATTGCTCGACCCAATTTGGCACTACAACACACTCCCTTATCTGCAATAGACTCTGACTTTCCTTCTTTACACTCTGATGTCAATTACATTATCACCTTGTTGTCCAAACACTACACACAATGTTCAGTTGTTGCACACTCTTCTCACGTAAAATCTCAAAGCATCAATCTATAACACCCAAATATTCAAATCTCTAACCCTTGACCATGAGGGAGGCTGGCCAGAGGGTCCAACCAAATCTGAGCCGCCTCACTGTTGCTGCCATCATCAGAACCTTTAGGTTGGAGAACAGGTACTATAAATGTATTTGTCTTGTGTACTTTATGTAATACTGCATATCAATAGAATACAGTGTACTCATAGTATATATATTTTTTTTGGCAGGACTGAAAGAGAACCACACCGTGGAGGAAGAACAAGGACTTTCACAGCCGAACAGGAGACTACCATAGTAAATATGGTTCTTGAGAACAATGCCATAACACTGAAACAAATACAAACTAGGATTCTGGCTGACCAGGCTATATTTGGGAACATCCAGACTGTCAGCCTGTCTGCAGTGGACCGTATCCTTCATAGGAATGCTTTAAGGATGAAGCAAGTGTACAGGGTCCCATTTGAGCGGAACACAGACCGCGTCAAGGATTTACGGCGAGAGTTTGTGCTTGTAAGTCCCATACATTCAGCACTGATACATGCATGTATTGTACAATTCCAATACCGGTATTTTTCCTTTTCTACAATGGCTCACTGTAGCCCACTGTGTTGACCTCTCTGTGTCCATACTGTAACTTGCATTCTCATGCTGTCTGTTTCACCGGATCCAGGAGCATGACATAGCAAATGAACTATATGAATACATTTTCATGGATGAGGCTGGATTCAATCTGGTGAAGAGGAGGCGCAGGGGCAGAAATATCATTGTTGGGGTCCCCGGCCAGCGTGGTGGGAACAGCACCATGTGTGCTGCCATGAATCATCATGGGATCCTGCATAGTCATGCCCATCTAGGGGCTTATAACACTGCCCTTCTCCTTGCCTTCCTGGATGGCCTGCATGACATGTTGGTGCCACCAGACCACATAGATGACCAACAGAGGATTGATTATGTTGTCATCTGGGACAATGTCAGTTTCCACCGGGCTGGTGCAGTGCGTGAGTGGTTCCAGGACCACCCTCATTTTTCTGTTATGTACCTTCCACCTTATTCGCCTTTCCTCAATCCAATTGAGGAGTTCTTTTCAGCATGGAGGTGGAAGGTATATGAACGAAACCCACAGAGCCGAGTCCCACTGCTCCAGGCCATGCAGGAGGCTTGTGGCGACGTCACTGTTGAGGCCTGTCAGGGCTTCATGCGCCACTCGAGGTGTTTCTTCCAGCGCTGCTTGAACAGGGAGAACATTGCATGTGATGTGGATGAGGCTCTCTGGCCAGACGTGAACCGAAGGCTTGATGCCTAGTAAATGTATGCCTAATGTCGAGCAATAAAACTTTTTTGGCTGCATATTTGTGTTTTGTTTTATGTTTCACTATGAAAAAAGTAGGCCTACACTGAGTAATTTTACAAAAGAAATTGTCAATGTCATTCATATGGTGTGTTCCATTTCGATGATTGTGTTTTCAATTTTGCCCTGCAGTGTGCTCTAAATGTTTGGTAGTGTGCAGCACATGCTAGTTGTGTGTACTGTAATGAATGGTATGTGTGTGTCATTTGAAAATATGGCTGTGTGTACCAAATTAAAACACAAGTTCCATTTTGTGAACAAGTTAAAAGATTTGATGGCAAAGAGTCATCTTGCAAAGGGAGGGTAGGGTTTAACATTTTGTGTGTGAGGTTTTCAGTTTTGTGTGTGCAGTTTTGAGAAAGCCGTTATTGTTTTGAGAAACGTGTGTTAACAATTGTGAAAAACTGTAAACCCAATCTGAATCTTTTCCTTTAAGCAACTCCCCAAATCATATTTAACCTAAAAACAATACTCTTCTTCTTATGAAGACCAGGAGAATGGTCTTCACAAGAACACCTCTCACGCACATGCACATGCACATGCACACGCACACGCACGCACACGCACACGCACACGCACACGCACACACACACACACACACACACACACACACACACACCACACACAGTGGTGAGTGGAGAAGAGAGACGAGTTGAGAGAGGAAAATGTGTTTGTGGTTTACTGAAAATGTACAAGAAAGCCATTATCGCTAATGAGGGTACAGGTGTCAAAGCTGGATGCGGTGAGTGTTATGCAAAACACCAGATTTGGTTGTAGAACACTATTTTAATGCTTTGAAGGCGTGCAGAGTGCTACTAGAATTTTCACAGGTTCAAGCTTCAAAAACACATTAACCAAAAATATAACGTGTTTTTTTTGGGAGATCTTTATTCTCTTAGACTTATTTTCATTGGAATGCCTTCTGAAGGCAGCATTGAATTTCAGTGGATCTCCCACCTGTCCAATCAGTGAGAGCAGTCTCTTTGACTGGCAGTTGCGCCTTGTGAGACTTCTGACGTGAGTTTTTGGATAGTATGCCTAATGTGACAAAATTATGCCTAAACCTAACCTTAAGCCTGATCCTGACCTCGCAAACACTATGCCTAAACCTAACCTTAACCCTAACCTCACAAAAACTATGCTTAATGTTGCATAATTATAGCCTGGCATTGGCCAGACTGATAACGTCATAATGCCAGGCTAGCAAAATTATGCCTTAAGTGGCGAGATTAGGACTGATGAGGAAAAAAGTAGTGCAGAGAGTGGGCTTAGATCCCACAATATTGTGACAGGAAGTCTAACGCTGAGCCTAGCACGCCACTGAGGTAGCCAGTAAGACTGGGTTTCGGCACTTATTTGAATGTTACGTTTCGCAGCCTGGTCTGCTCTGCTTGCTTGAACCCGCTCTCACTGAATGGACGGGCGGGACAACCAATGAAATTAAATGCTGCCCTCGGAAGGCATTCTAATGAATATAAGTCACATCTCCCTACTTATCATTCATAGCCTGGTAAACCGCTTCCTCCGGAAATCTTATTTCCATTTGATCTCAGTAGTGAGTCTGGCATGGGGGCCTGTTGTTTTTTTAGCTGTGGGCGGGAGCTGGGAACTGACAACCCCTTCAGCCAATCAGCAGTTCCGTTCGTTCCACCACCACACCTTCAGCCAATCAGCAGTTCGTTCCACCACCACCACAGAGCAACGTGACGCAAAGGGACTTTTGAAAGGGAAAATAGGTTACTTTAATCGGATACATGAGTGTCACTGCCCGTCCAGCCGGTTCTCAGATTTTTTATTTTTAAATAGGCTCTGTCATGATTAATTGACCATATATATGAAGTTAAACAACTAAATGCTATCCGAAAAATATCTTAAAAGTAAATTCTGTGCCACAAAAAAATAAGTTTGAGCGGACAAAGTTTTAATGGCCGCCATTCCATTTCGCTCGGCTGCACTCGGCTCCATTCGGGTTCACTCGGGTTCCACCTGATTGGACAACATGCGCTGTCAATCATAGAACAATGAGCGAGGGCGCTGATAGGAGAGTGCATGTTATGAACTCAGCAGAAACGCCCAGACAGGTGCTCAGGCCAGACTTCTTCCTGAGATCAAATGAAAATGAGATTTGAGCCACATACAATTCAGATCACACATTGCTACGGCAAGGTAGGCAAGTAGGGGTTCAACAGTTAATCGAAACTAATCAACACACTCAATTGTAAAAACATAATAATCAACTTTAATATTATAATCAACACGATGTGACTTGTTGAGCTTGTAGATTGGCTATATCTGGTATTTGTTTGAGATGATGCCGCAGTGTGACAACTAATCAATTCAATCAGTATAGATCAGCAGTTTATGAAATACTCGTTTTGGCACCATCAACGATACCACGTTCAAAGTCACTTAAATACCTTGTAAACAGGAGATACCCTAACCCAGTATGAGTAGACCTATAAGCAGTAGCCTATTATGTATTCAAATTGTGTCAGACCACAGAATATGTTATAAACCACCCAGCCAAATTAGAATAATAATTTAAAAAAAAAATCTGTAGTGACCAAAAGATGGTGATGCACTAGGGTATAGCATGAGAAGACTGGTGTGGTGTAGTTAGAAATTATGCCATCAGTGACTCTGATAAAATAACCAAAACATGGCATTTCTCGTTGACAGGCTCTTTAAATCACCTTTCTTTCCCATTGTGATGCTGTGTTTGGACTGCGGTTTGATCATGTGTGCGTGCCTACTGTAAATGGAATGAGTTACAGACCCCCCCCCACACACACACACACACACACACCCCAGGTCAGAGGACATAACTCCCTGTGGGACAGCCGGGATCAAAGCAGGATGTTTAATTAACGGTGTGACAAAGGGGAGAAGAGGCATTTAGCGGAGGTTCCTGTCTCACAAAATGATTGTGAGGGAGGTGTGTGCAGCGGCAGAGGGGAAAGCTTACACACACACACACACACACACACACACACACACGCACACACACACACACACACACACACACACACACACACGCGCATACACGCGCACGCACACACACACACACACACACACACACACACACACACACACACACACACACACACACACACACACACACACACACACACACACACACACAATGCATGAATAATTGAGGTGCGGGAGCACGTCGGACCCCCGAAGGCATGTCTCCTTTTTGAACACAGAAAACCCCCTCCATGGACTAACACAAAAAGAGGAGCACACAGTGATGGAGGTGGAGGTGGGGTGGGGGGTGTTCTGTTCAGCCAGCCACTAAGCTGAAGGCTGTGGGTGTTTTAGACTTACTGGGGGTTTTCTTTTGAGTTGTCAGTCTTCTGTAAGCAAAACTTTTAAAGGTATGGTTTTGGTCAAACTGATTTACCCCTCATGTGTCCAAACCTTAACCGCTTAACCACTTCCCTAGCACCCCCTATTCTGGGGGAACATTCACCAGAAATAGGCAAGCCCACAAAGTGTTGCATTTTGGCTATCTCTTGTAGGACATAAAACCGAAAAACAGCAGTACTAGAGGTCCTGGTAAGATAGTTAACCAGCAGAACTAGAGGTCCTGGTAGGATAGAAAACCAGCATAATTAGACAGAAAACCAGCTGTACTAGAGGTCCTGGTAGGACAGAAAACCATCAGTACTAGAGGTCCTGGTAGGACAACAGCAGTACTAGACAGAAAACCAGCAGTACTAGGCCATGGCCCGGTCTGTGTAAACCCTACATAACAACATTAGCAGCCCCTCACCCTTTAAGTCGCCTTTGTTTTCAAATGGGGCTCATTTGCATTCGGCCGAATTGTTAATGAGTGGCCATTAGAAGACCAGTTTCGCCGTCAAACCGGTTCTCTATTGCGCAAAGACGCGCACCTCTCCATTCAGAAATGTAATAGAAGAACCGTCGTCCTGAAACACCCTGCCCCGCGTCTAAACCGGCGGCCTCGGTCCGCGAAAAAAATGGGGCAGTGTGTTTTGAGACGAGCGTTTTCCACCCGGAATGGCTCGGTAATTCTCAATAGACTTATCAGCCGTTGTTGTGCGAAAGGTTAAGATTCTGGCCCGGTCAACATTAGAATTCACCATACGCTACTGGTACTAGGTATCTCTGAGAACCAGAATAGAGAACGACTTACTGCGCCACATTGGTGGTTGTTATTACTTTATTATCATTGTGTTTTATTGTCTAGCTGTCATCCCTGGAATGTTGTGATTTAATCTCTACGTGCCACCAACTCCTATTGTCCTCTTTACCCCAAATTAATTCTGATAACTTATAACAGTGACTGATCCCACAGGGAAGCAAAACTAGAAAATATTCAATTCTTCATGTTGAGGTCTCCTACGGTTTATTTATCTTGCAGAAGTCGGAACAAATGCTCAAAAAGTTCAGATAACTTTAGATGACTTTACTCTCTCTCTCTGTCTTGCTGTCTCTCTCATACACACACACACACACACACACACACACACACACACACACACACACACACACACACACACACACACACACACACACACACACACATACACACACACACACACACTCGCACCCCCCTCTCTCTCTCTCTCTCTCGCACACGCACACAGAGCGGTGGTCTTTAATTGATTTTGGGGGCCTGTAGATAAATCCATGTTCCATCTCATGTGAGTGTTTGCTGGCTTGTCTTGTGTCTTGGAGGGACTCATTCATCACATACACACTCTGCACTGTGAATGTCTCACACACACACACACACACACACACACACACACACACACACACACACACACACACACACACACACACACGTGAATGCCTCAGTCCATGACCTGATTTAACCCTGCACTCACCCCTGACATGCACACACACACACACACACACACACACACACACACACACACACACACACACACACACACACACACACACACCAAGACAAACCGAAATAGATGGCTATTCATCTCATCTCTCGCTCTCTCTCTCACACTCGCACACGTAAGCACTCACTCACGCACTCACGCGCACACACACACACACACACACACACACACACACACACACACACACACACACACACACACACACACACACACACACACACACACACACACACACACACACACACACACACACACACACACACACACACACCTCCCAGCTGTTGACCGTTTCCAGGAGCTGTGATAGTAATAGTCTGAGTCACTGACCTCAGATCACACTGCACAGTAAAGTCATCAAATCAGAACCAGTAAGACCACAGCACACTCTGCTGCCAGCGTCTGACCTGACACCAGTACATACGCTGTTTCATCACTGAACCACTGAAACCCTCTATAGAGGGTTGCAACTATACTTGGTATGCTCTTTTTTCACTCTACACCAAATCTCTTCACAAAAGATGTCTAATGTTTCCCCCCATAATAGGGAATCTAGGGTTCAAGTGGTATTTTTTTAACACAAAATAATCTTATCTTTGATCACACTAAATTAAATGACTTTAATTACATGTTATAATCATTATTAGATTTATAATATCGCTCAGCAGAACCTTAAGTCACCAGACTCATCACCTGACTGACCCCAAATTACAATTTACATTTGCAGCAATGCGCAGCAGCAAGTACGGAATGGTCGATGCCAAAAGAACGTCACTTTAACCTCAAATGGACGGATGATTTACCTTTTCTCTTTTACCATGTCATGCCAATCATTTAGCACTGTGTTTGAGTTGTCAAAATACAGCGTCACCATATACGACCACAATTCAACTGGTCCCCAGGCCTTTGACATTTTAGTATCCCTGATTTAGACCCTTTATACCAGAGGTATTCAACATTTTTAATGTCAAGGTCCATTATTTATTCAGCATTTGAGCCACGAGGACCACCGTTTGATGAGATTTAGAGTCTCAGATCCAAAACGTAGAATATTTCGTTGTCGTTTGATAAGATTTTGTCCACAATTCCTGCTGTATTGATGTTGGTACCAATAGACCCTATGCACAGCAGCCATATTGTAAGACATTCACAGGTGTTACCAATGATACTAATGAAGGCTCTGTTCCATTCTGGTCAGACGGAGTCAGGGTGCTGATATTGTGCATGTTGGCTCACTGGAAACACTCTCAAATGGCCCTTTACAGGTGTGTAACTCTGAGAACCGGAGTTACACACCCAATATGGGGGTCATGGAAATCTGAAATTCTAAAATCTGAGAACTACTGTACTACACTAAATGGAACAGAGCCTTCATTAGTATCACTGGTAACACCTGTGAAGGAAGTGATAATATGGCTGCTGTGCATAGAGCCTATAGGAGAGATAGCAGGCAAACGTTGATCAAAACAACAATTATTTAATTATGTAATGTAGCTGTTTATCAATAATTTAACTCTTGAGGGCGTAAAATGAAACCAAATGGACCGATACCTGCCCAAGACTAACCACACACATTGGCAGACTAATACCACGGCTTATACCACGGCTCCCTAACAAATGAATCTATACACAGGAGTTCTGGGAAAGCATCTGGGGTGGAAGAAGTTATTATTATTTTTTTACTTTTATACGGGCAACATTTTTAATACAGGACTTTAACTCATTAAAACCGGGACAGCCATTTTAGATTTTAGCGTTGGCTCTTCAAAAATAGCAGATGTACAAGCTCACACTTTGTCCCGCACTGCAAGCTTGTACATCTGCTATTTTTGAACATTTTTTTAAAATCTTGAAAGTGTCTTTATATTGAATAATTTTGAATATTATAACACAAATCTTCTCTTCTGGGGTTCCCTGGCACAAAACATTTTCAGAAGGGGGGTCCGCGGCCAAATACATATCATTTTGGGGGGTCGTCGGCACAAAAAGGTTTGAGAACTAGTACTACTGATTTAGAAGGCTTTTGTAGAATCAAACTCAGGTCTCAATGGGTTAAAGTAGTAAAGCAGCCGGCAGGTCCCAGCAGGGACGTGGTGATCTCAGCTAATCCTCCACCTGGATTATGTGAACGGACCCCCTGCAGGGTGCAGGATTGGATTCTAACAGAGACATCTCTCCTCTGACCTCCCCTGCTGTGTTACCTACCCCCCCTTACTGCTTCCTGGCTGTGTGTGCGTGTGCGCTTTTGCGTGCGCGTGTGTGTTTGCGTGTGTGCGTGCTATATCGTTGCTGTCGGGCAGAAACCTCTTATTTCCATATTCTAACTTTTTGTGTTTTTTTCGTAAATTAACGCCCTACTTGATCATACCACAGCGTCACACAAACGCATCAAAAGTTTCAGATCCACAAGCTCAAAACACAACGCGAATCGACACATTTTGATATTGTAGCTCTGCTACTTTTGCCATTTTTGAATTTGAATCGTGAAACTGTTACTGTTTTGGACATATGAGGTTTCCATCCAACAGAGACGATGTACTGTAGTATGAAAGACCATTTAGATCATATAGGTTTTACGATCTCCCCACCTACAGTAATAGACCGCTGTAGAATTATACTTATGAGCTTGTAGACCAGCCATTTTCACTATTACATAGGGCATAAGTGGTTAATTCATATTGTATTTTTGTATGTTTTGGTCACCAAGACATGAAATGACTCAGAGCACTGACTCTGGACCAGCCAGGCACATGAAAGGAGACATGCATGTCTGCTGACATAATGAGTTGGAATTCTATTCTGAACACAATTAAAGTTCATTTTGCACACATGACACACGCATTAACTCTTGCTATACACTAATCTCTCAAGACAGATCCAGAGCATTTTTTTCCCCTTTTCTTTTACTATGGGATCCCGTACATACACATGGGTTTGCATGCACACACACATACATGCACATACACGCACATACAGTACGTGCATATACTGTACACGCACAGTCACACACATGCATGTGTACCTACTGCAGACATATTTTCACCCACGAAGCATACACTACCTACAGATTTGCATAACCACCAGTGTGCACACACATATACACAGACACTATACATGCAATGTAGTTATGCGTAGACACACCATGCGTGCTCACACACACACACACACACACACACACACACACACACACACACACACACACACACACACACACACACACACACACACACACACACACACACACACACGCATACATTCTCTCACTACACAGGCGTGTACAGACACGTTCTCGCATGCACACACGCTAGCACACACACACACACACACACACACAGTCACACACACACACACACACACACACACACACACACACACACACACACACACACACACACACACACACACACACACACACGACCTATAGATATGCATAGCCACTGAGAGACTGAGATTAAACATGGCGTCCACTAATGACAATTTGAAGAACTCTCTGCAGAGAGTGTTCTCCATGCAGATGTGTGGGAGCTGCTATCTCATAATGAAAAGAGAGTTAACAACTCCAGAGTTGAATGGATTGCTTTTTTTTTGAAGACCAAAGCGGAGGAGATAAGACGGTAGTCACAAGGATGGAATTCAAATGAATGCCATGTCTTCAACGCGCACCAAACGGAACATGGCTTCTTCTTATCTGCTCTTTTCCCACACGACCCTGCCTACTGTGATGATAACTACAAGCGGTGGAAGAAGTATACTCTGACTTGTTTTACTCATGAAAATACTCTGTTACAAATAGAAACTATTTGAAACACACCTGCCAAACACATCAACCAGGGGTGGACAAAGTATATAGGGCATAGCAGTGGTGGACATTTTGAGGTTCCACAGATAGAAACCCCATTCATTGTCCCAAAGATATTTCCGAAAATATTTGTATTAATTATTTGAAGCCTGGAACCAATTAAGCCATCCAGGCTCCTAATCATGACCATAAAACATTTGATTCTTGATTATCAGTGGTAAAGATTTCAGCACTTGTACAGAACACAAGGGTTGAAATTTGGGGTAGAACAGGAAAGTGCTGCTTTAATTATGATGATGTGGTCAATTACTGCTAATTGTCACAAGCTGTAATGATAAAGTACTGCTCATTGTCACAAGCTGTAACCACTCTGTAATGATGACATATTCCACCTAGTGATTGGTCAATTCTGACCCAGTTTCCTGTATATAAGTTTCAGACTATATCTTCCGGTGTCACCTTGACGTTTCCCTGAGAAGCATGTAACATGTTTCCCTTTTAACCATGACGTCTAATAAATCAAATCAAATCAAGAAGATCATTTTCTTTTCGACTTTGTGACTGTGTAGGTCGGAGCAGCTAACTCTCGGCCTCCAGGAGCTGCGACGCCCCTCTCCCTCCCTCTTATGAAAGGAGTTTGTGTGTGTTTGTTTGATTCACATGGACGCTATGGCGACCTTTCAACAGACTTAAGGTACGTGATTTATGTTTTATTTGCTTGTGCTTGCAAACTATATTATTATCAAGACTTTACATTGTTTGCTTACAGATTTGTCAAACAAACCAGTGGGCCTGTGTGCAAAGAAGCATCAAATTATACTTCATTAGTACACAGGGAAAAATCGTTAAATTAACACTGGGGATTTATATAGGCTTAAGGTGCTTATAAAAGTCAAAATCGATAAATGCATATACGATAGTCTTGATCTACTAGTTCATTGGCAGTTGGTTAACCAGTTTGTTTACTGAATTAACTTGAGTAACTTTTTAAATACAGCATTTAAATTTTAAGCATATTTCAAGCATATTTCTGAAGACAAAAAAAAATGTTTAGTCCTTTACACTGGAACCAAATGTAAAGGGGTAATATTTGTCAAATTATTTGGCTTCATCCCTTTTTTTTTTTTTTTTACCTTTCTCCTCTCTTCTCTTTTTTTACCCATTGTTATGCAAGTTATATTTGTTTATCTTTTTCCATTTACTTTTGTAGAACAGATACAGTACATCTAAACCCTGCCCACCCCGACTATGTTCCCTCCATATTCCCTTCCCGTCCTCCTACAACCTCACCAGCAATTAAGATGAGGCGTTCAACAATTCCCTGAAAAGACAGCACTCCACCAACAAGAAGGATGAGCACCAGGAGATTGAAAAAGGAAAAGAGGAGACAAGAGGAAGAGGGGGGACAGGAGGAGGAGATGAGACGAGAAGAGAAGAGGAGAGGACACAGTACAAGGACATGAGACAGGAGAGCAAAGGGAGTTGCAGGCCAGGGAGGAGGAGGGTCTACTGTCTGGGGCGGAAACAGACGAGTATGACGAGGGCAGTGGTAGTGAAGAAGATGAGGGCCTTGTCTGGAGAAGAAATAGACCAGTGTGACCAGGCCTGTGGTATTACGGATGAGGGCCTACACTCTGGAGAGGAAATGATGGACCAGGCCAGTGAGATGGAGGCATTGAGGAGGCAGGTCAATGCACTAAAAATAGAGAGAAAAGCAGGGTGGCTGTGGAATTTAAAGGCAGAGAGTGTGAAGGGAGACGAGTTTGTGTGTGTGTGTGTGTGTGTGTGTGTGTGTGTGTGTGTGTGTGTGTGTGTGTGTGTGTGTGTGTTTGATTCACATGGACTCTATGCTGACCTTTCAACAGACTTAAGGTACGTGACTTATGTTTTATTTGCTTGTGCTTGCAAACTATATTATTATCAACACTTTATATTGTTTGCTTACAGACTTTGTCAAACAAACCAGTGGGCCTGTGTGCAAAGAGGCATCAAATTATACTTCATTAGTACACAGGAAAAATCGTTAAAATTAACACTGGGGATTTTGCTGTGTCGTTTATGTCTGACTTCTGCTAGATGTTATGTCTGAGTTTTCAAAGTATATAGGGACTCTCTGGTTGTTGCCAAGCTTATGATATAGCATTAGGCAGTGGTTTGCTGTGTTGTTTGTGTCTGACTTCTGCTAGACGTTATGTCTGACTTCTGCTAGACGTTATGTCTGACTTCTGCTAGACGTTATGTCTGAGATTTCAAAGTATATCATTTATATATAGGGACTTTAACTCTATGGTTGTTGCCAAGCTTATGATATAGCATTAGGAAGTGGTTTCCAAGTGGTGTGCTGAGGCACTCTGGTCGCAAAATCCCTTGTCTCATGGCAGAGCAAACATTGTTGCAATATACAACTATACAAGAAGTTTGACTTTTTTGGCTTATTTAGTTTTTTACTAGTAGTAGTAGTAGTAGTAGTAGTAGTAGTAGTAGTAGTAGTAGTACTTATTTTAAATAGAAAGGACAATTCTAAAGTCTAAAATATATATATTTAATCACTTCCAAATACATTTTAGTCACTATTTTAGGGCATGTCATTATACTGTAGGTAGCAATTTAAATCTGATTTCATTATTTATTTA
Organism: Gymnoscopelus microlampas; assembly: GCF_963454915.1. NCBI lineage: Eukaryota > Metazoa > Chordata > Actinopteri > Myctophiformes > Myctophidae > Gymnoscopelus > Gymnoscopelus microlampas. The sequence continues at coordinate 10,064,635 of NC_139949.1, forward strand.
ATATTCATTTTCACTTTTATTTTTAAATATATAAAACAGACGATCTACAAGCTCATATCCCGTCGAGATCACCACGTTGTGAGCTCGTAGCTTGGCTATTTTCCTCAATGAAAACAGGAGTGCTTTGAGATTTTGACTTGCCCACCGTGACTTAGGCACAAAGGCCCTCATTTATCAATGGAACGTAGAAACCATAAATTAGAGCCCAGGAATCAGTTTACGACGGGGTCCACGTGTGATTTATCAAGCAATCATTTCCATGCAATCCCAGCACACACATGGTCGGCGGCTTGATGAATTTGACGGCTGAAATCAATCTGGCACGCTCTTAAATAATCTAGTTTCAGAAGCCTTGCCCCTGTATTTTGCGACAATAAGCGGCCAGAAGATGGCAAAGTAGAGACATTTCTCTGAGGTGGAGATGGACGTCCTCACCTCAGAGGTCCAAAAAACAAACTCATGCTGTTTGGTAACCTCCAACACAACCTCAAAAGTGGCATTAAGGCTACCGAAGAACAGTGGATGAGTTTGCTGGTTGGTGCAAGAGTAACTTCCTTCAATTGAATATTAAGAAAACTAAGGAGGTTATATTTGATTTTAGGACTAGTGCTCATGATGCACACCAGCAAATAGTTATTGATGGGGATGGGGTGGCGACTGTTGAGGAATACAAGTATTTGGGTACAACAATTGATTCCAAGCTGACATGGAATTCCAACACTGATGCCATCTATGAGAAAGGTCAGCAGAGGCTACATTTTATGCGCAGACTGAGACAGTATGACGTGGAAAAAAGTGTAATGGTACTCTTCCATCGATCCTTCGTGGAGAGTGCACTGACTTTCTGTTTTGTTTCCTGGTATGGCTCATTATCATTGGTTAATAAGAACAAACTCCATAAAATCATCAATGTATCCAGCAAGATAGCAGGGGCATGCGTTAATCCGACAGACCTTTTCTCCGACTATGTGGCATCCGCGTGCGGTTAGGGTTAGGGTGCGGGTTTGGTTCGGGTTTAGTATTGGAAACGTCGGAGCGCTGCGCTGTCGGAGGAATGCGCTGTCGGACTAACGTACTGCACCCGCAAGATAGCTGGGGTACGACATGAGAGTATGGCAGCAATGTATGAGAACCGGGTGCTTAGGAAGGGGAGAGCTATTGCAAGGGATAGAACGCACCCGTTATACAGTCAATACCACCTCTTATAATCAGTACGACGGTACACAGTGCCAATGTTGCAGGCTAGGGCTTCAAGATCATTTGTCCCTATAAGTATAGGACTCCTGAACAAACAGGCCCCATCTCAGTTCTGTGCATAAAATGTAACGTGATGCCTCTTGAACCATACATGGTGGCTTGTCTAGTTTGTATGTACTTGTAATTATGTTATGTGTTTGTGATTTTTTGTATCCTGATGGCTGCTTGGCACAAAATGAATTTCCGCAAGGACAAATAAAGTATCTATATGCAATTGGTACAATGTAAGTTCAGGAGGGAAGACCACACCAGATAACAATCTCCTCCCCCTCCTAATCGCCTCCAATCTGGCCGATATCAACTCCTCCCAAGTTCACCTGCTTGCGATGGCGTTGATAACAACTCCTCCCTCATCTCCTCCTACCAAACTAATCAAGGGTTGTATTTATACCACGCCGTGCCCGCTCTCATTCATGCTCAGTGTTTCTTGCATGTCACACACGCATAAATTAGGAAACACTCTATAAATTTCCATTACTATGCAGATGATACACAATTATATCTATCAATGAAGCCAGATGAAACGGATCAACTGGCTAAACTTCAAGCATGTCTTATAGACATCAAGAGTTGGATGACCCGTAATTACCTACTCCTCAACTCGGACAAAACTGAAGTTATTGTACTTGGCCCTAAGCACCTCAGAGATAAATTAGCCGATGAGAATTTTACCCTAGATGGTATTACCTTGACCTCCAGGGCCACTGTAAAGAATCTGGGAGTCACGTTTGACCAAGACATGTCCTTTCAGTCCCACATAAAACAAATTTCAAGAAATGCCTTTTTTCACCTGCGTAATATTGCAAAAGTTAGGCACATTCTGTCCCAAAATGATGCAGAAAAACTTGTCCATGCATTTGTTACTTCGAGGCTGGACTATTGCAACGCTTTACTATCAGGCTGCCCAAGTAAGTCCCTAAATAGCCTGTAGCTTGTCCAGAATGCCGCTGCGCGCATACTGACAGGAACCAGAAGAAGAGATCATATCACTCCTTCATTGGCCTCTCTGCACTGGCTCCCGGTTAAATACAGAATCGAGTTTAAAGTTCTCCTCCTCACATACAAGGCTCTCAATGGACAGGCACCATTATATCTCAAAGAACTCATCGAGCCCTATAAACCAACCAGAACACCACTGCGCCCACAGTATGAAAAAATGCTTACAGCTCCAGGAAACCCCAAAAAAGTTAGGAGGCAGAGCATTTAAGTTTCAGGCACCTCAGCTGTGGAACCTTCTCCCAGTCTCAGTCCGCAAAGCAGACACACTCTGTATATTTAAGACTAGACTAAAAACCTTTCTCTATGATAAAGCCTATAGCCGAAGTGTATAGACTCAGTCACCCTATAGTTATCCTCTCTCCCCTCCCCTGCCCCCCCCCCCCCCCCCCTCTCCTCTCGTCCTCTCTCTTCTCATTCTCCCTTGGTTGTGTGGGTTTGTGTCCCAATGGTACAATGGTACAATCGTAATTAACACTGTACGGATTCACGCTTTAGTAAGGCCTGCCACTAATTCTACAACCGGGGACCCGCTCCCCGGAGTTTCTTTTATTTCCCACGTCGCAGGTCCATGGACTGTCACTACGGACCCCCAGCTGCGGCTCAAGACTGTGACTGCGGACCGGGCCTCTCCATGGAGCACGACCGTGGATTTCGACTACACTGCACTATACCACTATACTATATATTGTCTTAACATTCTTATATTATACCATTATATACTACATACACATTACTGCTGTACTATATACTATCATATATATCTTACACTATTATATGTGCTACTACTGTTACTGTTACTACCTACACTGTATCTCTTTCTGTCTCTCCTCTGTCTCTGTATCTCTCTCTCTCTCTCTCTCTCTCCCTCTCTCTCTCTCTCTCTCTCTCTCTCTCTCTCTTTCTCTCTCTCTTCTTTCCCCCGACACGGTCGAGGCAGAAGGCCGCCACCCTAGAGCCTAGGGCCTGCCTGACGTTTCTTCCAGTTAAGAGGGAGTTTTTCGTTGCCACTGTCGCAAAAATTGCTTGTTCAGGGTGGGATTGTCGGGTCTCTTCTCTACATGTAAAGTGTCTTGAGACAACTTGTTGTGATTTGACACTTTAATAAAATTGAATTGAATTGAATTGAATAAAGATCGCAAAAACGACGACAAATACAGAAAAGTATTTTCAACGTACCTGCAAACATGGACCACCACGAAGACTCTTTCCAAGTCATGGCCTCGGACGAGGAGGATTTTACCAACCCAGACCCTCGCGTCCCGCCAACTCCATCACCAGCAACTTCCAGCCGCCGCCTGCGCTCGGCCACCTCAACTCCAGTCAATCCGTCCCTCACCCGAACCCCGGACGAGTTCCGCCACAACCAACCAACACCGCCGAACCCCCCGTCCACCCCCACCACTCGAACGAGCCGCAGCCAGCGCGCTCGTCATACAGCCGCCGGGCCATACACCCGTGCCAGCCAGCGCACTTCCACGCCAGCCCCACCGCCCACCAGGTCAGTTAACGTTCCAGTTCGCCCCATTTCAGACTGGACCGTACTCGGCCTCCAGAAAGCCCTACGGGCCAAAAACGTATTATTTTCTAGAGCAGCTCCTAAAGCGACATTGTTTTCCCTTTACCAATCTGCCCTGTTGGTGACCTCCTCCCCTCCTGGTCTGTCGCGCCAAAATGACGTCAGACCAGGAGACGCGAGCGTCGCACCACCCGACCCCGCCCCCGCCAGAAAAGCAACAAAGAAAACACCTCGACTGGCTCCGGCCCCCTCCCCCCACCCCCACCACCACCAACATCTCACGGCGCTCCCTAGCCAGTCCACCGTCCACCACCACAACACTCAAGCTAATCCACCCATTGTCGTGTCTCACCCCCCTGTGCTTGCTTCCCCCCCCCATGTCAAACATTTTATCTGTTTTGTCCTCCCTGTGCTCGCAGGCTGCACTTCTATCCTATCAAGCCCCACACCCTCCTCCACCCCCCATTGTGTCTAACCTCCCTTCCCACCCTCCCCAACCCCTCCCCCCCCTCCCTCCCTCATGTCTCTCCCCCCTCATGTCCCATCTATGCCTAACTATGCAATAACTTCTGCAATGCCTAACTATGCAATAACTTCTGCTGCCTACGCTCAAGTGGCTCCCCCCCCTTCCTCCCCCCCTTTCCTCCCCCCCACATTTGGCCAAGGTTTCCCGCCTGCCGCCAGCGGCCAAATTGCTCCCCTCCTCCCCCCCACATTTGAGCAAGGCCTTCCTCCTGCCGCCAGCGGCCAAATGGCTCCCCCCCACATTTGGCCAAGGCCTTCCTCCTGCCGCCAGCTGTACTGCCGGCTCTTTGCCGGCAGAACCGCCATCGCCTGCACACTGTGCGGCTGCCCCGCCCACCCCACCACCGATTGCACCCTGGTCACCAGCTCCCACCCCACCACCACCGCACCGCCCCCCCGACCAACCTACAACCAGCAACCCCAACCACTCATGTCCTCCGCCGTCCGTCCAGCCAGGGCAAGAACAGAGCGTTCTAACACCTTCCCAGCCTCCTCCCAGTCAAGGGACCGTCGAGGCCGCCAACTCATCTTTGTAGGCTCCAAAATGGTCTGCAATAATTTCAATGACCAGGGCTGCAACATGTCCACATGCAAAATGTTGCATGTGTGCACCTTTTGCAGCGGAGCACACTCCCGCCTCACCTGTCCCCACAATCCCACCAAGCCCGCAGTCAGCTGACTATTAAAGCACCTCGCCACTCCCATCAACATCCCCGCCATAGCCTCAGAGTTAGCCTCCCACCCAGATCCCACCTTCATCCGTTTTTTCATAGACGGCCTCAACCACGGTTTTTCCCCCGGCCTCATCACACTCCCAGACACATCCCACACCTGCAATAACCTACAATCCGCCATAACTGACCCGGACACCGTCGACGCCCTCATCACAAAAGAAGTAAACCAGGGCTTCATGATAGGCCCCTTCACTTCCCCCCCATTCCCCACCTACAGAATCAGCCCCGTCGGCATAGCCACCAGAAAATATTCAGGGAAGAAAAGGCTAATAATTGACCTCTCATCCCCCCACGGTTCCTCAGTCCCCAGCATTAACAGCCTCATCCCCAGTTCAGATTTCTCCCTCCAATATTCCACAGTCACCCACGCCATCTCCCTCATCCGCCTAGCCGGCCGCGGGGTCTGGCTTGCGAAAGCCGACATTACGTCGGCCTTCAAAGTGCTCCCCCTCCACCCAGACTCCTGGCACCTGTTCGGAGTCTGTTGGAGGGGGAAGTACTACTGCTTCGCCGTAAGATTAACATTCGGCTGCAAAAGCAGCCCTAAGCTTTTCGACAAGCTGTCAGAGCTGCTTTGTTGGATTCTCCTGAACAACTACAAGATTCCATTCCTCGTCCACCTCCTAGATGATTTCCTATCCGTAGACTTCCCTTCATCACCCCCCGCACGCACTCTGCTAGCAATCAGAACGGCCTTCACCGCCCTCGGTGTTCCCCTCGCCGAGGACAAAACAGAGGGCCCCGCCACCAGCCTAGAGTTCCTCGGCATTAATCTTGACACCATCACCTTCCAAGCCTCACTCCCCCTGGAAAAATTACACCGGATCACCCTAATCATCGCCAACTTCGCAAACACCCCCTCGTGCACCAAACAGCAACTCCTCTCACTCCTAGGTCACCTCAACTTCGCCACCCGCATCATCCCCCAAGGCCGCTCATTCATTTCCCACCTCCTCTCACTAGCCTCCTCCGTTCCAGCCCTCCATAACCAGGTCACCATCTCCCCAGAGTGTAAAATGGAGCTCTGCCTCTGGCACAATCTGCTACAAAATTGGAATGGCATCAGTTTTTTCTATGACGATTTCCATTCCTCAGCAGAGGACCTCCAATTGTTTACCGACGCCGCCCCCTCCGTAGGCTACGGAGGCTACTACCAAGGCCGGTGGTTCGCGGAGGAATGGCCAGAGGAGATGTTAGATCCCCTGTGCGACTCCGGCCATTCCTCCGCCTTGTTCGAACTATACCCAATAGTGGTAGCGGCTTCCCTTTGGGGATCGGAGTGGACCAGCCGCTCCGTCCTCATTCACTCAGACAACCAAGCCGCCGTCAATATCATTAATAAAGGTCGCTCCTCCTCACTCCCCATCATGGCACTCCTCCGTCGACTCACCTGGATCACTGTCACTCACAATTTCATTATCCGCGCTGCCCACGTCCCCGGTCACCTCAATACCATCGCTGACTCACTCTCTCGCTCTCTTTTTCAGAAATTCAGGCACTTGGCTCCAGAAGCAGACACCCATCCCACTCCGGTACCTCCATATTCTCACATGACCTTCCCCTGAACCACCCGCTCGGCCATCTCATCCACCACGCACGACAAACCATCCTCCAGTCACTCGCCCCATCCTCACTCTCCACCTACTGGACTGCATGGAAGAACTTCCAGCTGTTCCACGCCACCTTCACCCTGCACTTCCCGTCACTAGACCTGGCCACCCTCACGGCATACGTCAGCCACTGCCACTACTCCCGGTCCATGCACTCCTCCACCATCCGAGTTTACTTATCCGGCATAAACTTCATCGTTAAACTCCTCACCGGCGCCGCTCACCCCTTCCACGCGCACCCCAATGTCACACTGCTTCTTAAAGGCATCAAACGCCACGAGCCTCACCACCCTCCTAGCCGCCAACCCCTCACAGACAACATCCTCACCGACTGCATCACTGTCCTCCGTTCCGGTCACTCAGACCCATTCACCGACTCCACACTAGAGTCCCTATTTCTCCTGGCGTTCTACGGTTTCCTCCGCTGCTCCGAGTTTACATCCACTAACACTAGGTTCGACCCGGCTCGCCACCCCCGTCTGTCCAACCTATCTATATTCAGCCCTTCCACCCTCATCTACACCCTCCGGCACAGTAAAACCGACCAGTTCGGAACATCCACCCCCATTCACCTGTTCAAACTAGACTCACCCCTCAGCCCATACGAACCACTCGTCCGCCACCTCTCCATCCGTCAGTCGCAAAACGCCTCACCATCCGACCCCCTGTTCATCTCAGAATCCGGTTCCATAGTCACACGCACCTGGTTCCACCACCATCTCCGCTCCGTTCTCACTAAAGCCGGCTACGCCGCCAACCACTTCTCCGGTCACTCGTTCCGTATAGGCGCAGCCTCCACAGCCTCCCGGAAAGGCGTCCCCGAACATACAATCCAAATCCTGGGTAGGTGGTCTTCGCAAGCATACCATACTTACATCCGTTCCAACTCTCACGACCTCCTCCAAGCCCACATTGCACTCGCCCGTTAGAACAATGCACCATTCTTTGGGGTCTCGGCGCGACCAGGTCGCCGACGGACCACGGGCCCCAAAGCCAATGTACCCAGGGCCCATGCCCCAGACCGCCCGGCCCCCCGCCCACTCCTCTCCATCCCTCCTCCCTACCTCCCCTCATCCCCGTCCCTCGCCCCTCCTTCAGGCGCTTCATCCCGCCTCTCTTCCCTCCCCGCCTCTATCTCACCACCTTCATCTCCCTACAACCTCCCCCCCTCTTCCCCTTCCTCACTTTACGCCCACCTTCCCTTCAGACTCCCAACAACGGGACCCCCGTACATCCCCTCCGTCCCAACAACGGGACCCCCATTCATCCCCTCCGTCCCAACAACGGGACCCCCATTCATCCCCTCCGTCCCAACAACGGGACCCCCATTCATCCCCTCCGTCCCAACAACGGGACCCCCATTCATCCCCTCCTTCCCAACAAAGGGACCCCCATATTTCCCCTCATTTCCCCCCGACCACGCCTTTCACATCTAAGGCGCCCCTTCCCCTCAACCTAAACAATCACCTAACCCATCTTCCTTCCACAGTGGCACCACATACACAAACCAATGCATTCCCCTGTACAAACCTTTCTCCCCACAGTGGCACCACACACACAAATCAATGCATTCCCCTGTCTACATTTTCAATAAATACAACCTAAACGATTCTCTGTTTGATGGTGTGGTCTTTGCTAGTGAACTATCTATTAAGGGGACACAGAAAAGCGCAATGTAGAAGAGAATCTACTACCGAAATTAAGTTGGACGTTAAGCGCCATATGGCACAGAGACATTGTTGCATGACTGCCACGGGCGGGGGGGGCAGGACACGGGACCACCGCTGTCGCCCCCCTGGACGACAGGATAAGCGGCATAATTGGTACATAGACCAGTCTACTTTTATTTTGATCCATACCGTTACATTTGTCCCATGATTTCACCTTTAAACTATTCTCCTAATAGGAGATGTCTACGATATCTGGGGTCCCCTCAGCAGAGGGATTGGACACAGACACCATGCAGGCAGAATCCGCATTTGATGGTACAGTACGTAAACAACTATAAATCATATGGCTCCCATTTGGTCAACTCATTATAAACTTGATAACTATCCTGCTTCTTATTTGATAATGAACACAGGGGAAAAGCCATTCCTGTGTACAGTTTGTGCTAACAACTTTGTCGATATGGGCAATCTGAAGAAGCACTTGAGGAGGGGATTCAGAGCCCCCGGGAAGCCTTTGCCCCAACCCGCCACGCAGCAGTGTTGATTTCGTCGACTAAAACTATAACGAAAAATGTTCGTCGACTACCTTTTTTCACTGACGAAAACTAAATAAAAACAAAATAAAAACTAAGCTATGATGACTAAATATATTGACAATTTCGTCAACAAATAAAAACTAGACTAAAATGTTGGACAGGAACTAGTTGAGAAGAGATCCAGTAGAACTAAAAGACAAGTCATTTTATGTTTGGTTGCTCGTGGGTGTTGTGCTCTGAAAATAGCAAATCTACAAGCTAACAACGCGCCGTGCTGTGACGCGTTGTGAGCTTGTAGATCTGCTATTTTCAGCATGCAACCAAGTGTAAAATCAGCCAGTACGACGCCATCAAGGCACGCCAAAATACATTTTAGTCGACTAAATCAACTGAAGATTTAGTCGACTAAAATCTTATATTTAGTCTAAAACTAGTCAAAGAGTAAAACATTTCAGATGACTAAAATATGACTAAAACTAAATGGAATTTTATTCAAAAGACTATGACTAAAACTAAATCAAAATTTTCTGTCAAAATCAACACTATCACGCAGGCCGGACCAAGACCATGTTTGCGCCAGACACCCCTACCAAGGACCCAGAAGGAGGTTCCCCATCCCTTCACCAGCAAGAGGAGCCCCTCAACCGCCAGCTGCCCGCAGGGGAGACAACAAAAAGAAGCGTGGCGAATAGTGGCCGCTGTGTCCAGGGGAGAGTGCTGCGCTGAACACCCTCTCCTCTCCCTCTTCTGTTCCTCACGTTCTGGAGGTCGGGCGGGATGTAGTGGCCTCGGGTCTCATGTCCCACACAGCCCAGCAAAAATGCAGGAATGACCTCTGGGACAAGTGTCAAACTCGTCGTAGCCATGAAGGAGAACCTGCACCAGCTCCATCTGCAGCATCCAAAGATCATCTTCTCTGCCATCACCCATAGATGCAGGTGGAAGGCTTGTGCCAATCCAGTGTTCAACAGTGTTATAGCTACGTTTAAGTGGAGTGTAGATCACCCTCACATAAGGTTTGACACTCCTGGCCTATTTCTGGCCTATTTCTGTATGAAGGAGTTAATTTCACCAATAGGGGAAATTATATATTTTTGCTGAGTACATTAAAGGCCAACTTCGGCAACAGTAAACAGTTCAAGTCTATAGTTTTCTGCTGTTGGAAGTTCAGTTTTAATGGATTCATTTTAATGGATATATTTGTACCACTGAACATACCTCACAGTACTGTATATATGATGTATGTCATGTTTGTTTATATACCATCAGTTGTTCTGTCCAGTCTTCCCAGCTGCTCTTCCTAATTCCTTACACCCTCTCCTAATCCCTAAGTCTCAAAACCCCAACTCAAACTCGACGCAGCAATGAAGGAATACCTGCACCAGCTCCATCTACAGCATCAAAAGATTCAGATCATCTTCTCTGCCATCACCCAAAGATGCAGGTGGAAGGCTGGTGCCAATCCGGGGATGATAGACAAGGGTAATTTCATGTCAGAAGAACTCAGAAAAGTGGATTTTAGCACCAACTAGCTCAAATTGTCATTTCATATGAATTTAACATACACTCTATGCTACAGTATGAAGTGAGATATGAATTGCCATAATAACTTTTTGTTTTTTAGGTACTTAGCCACAGGGTACTCATACAAGACGATATACCTAAATTGTCGTATTGGAAGGTCCACAGTATGCCAGGGTACTCATACAAGACGATATACCTAAATTATCGTATTGGACCACAGTATGCCAGATTATACCTGAGGTGTTTGATGCAATATGGGCCTCTGTACATGCCCGCAGTAGAACTATTGGCTGTAAATTGCAGCTGCGTTCCAGCAAAGATGGCAGTTCCCCAACTGCATTGGTGCATTGGGTGGGAAGCATATGGTCATCCAGGCGCCATCACACTCTGGATCCACCGTTCACAACTACAAAGGTACTTTCTCCATTGTTTTGATGGCCTTGTTGACCACACACACATACACGCTACCGGTTATATTTTAAATCCACCACCTGCGCCTGTAATTGCCACTAGGTTTCAAGATTTATTGTGCAAAACCGATGCACAAAATGGTTACTGTGTACATAGTTAGAATGTTATCGTACTGCAAGAATGTCATTTATATTTCAAACCAACACCCATAGATGCAGGTGGAAGGCTTGTGCCAATCCGGGGAAGATCGATAAGGGTCGCTGGGTTGTGAACAGTGTTATGGCTATGTTTAAGTGGAGTGTAGATCACCCTCACATAAGGTTTGACACTCCTGGCCTATTTCTATATAGACTATATAGAAATACTTTCATTCTCTTTCACTTTCATTCTCTCTCAAACCAGCGAGGCTAACACACGTGCTCTCCTAGCTCCTGTACCCTATCAAAACCCTATCTAACCCTAATCCTAACCCCCTACCTGAACCCCAAATACCCTTATTGACCCCCGACCCCTGGCCAATTTTTTTTTCACATTTGACCTGTTTTTTTTTTTTTTGTGTCCACGTTGTCCCTGTCCCTGTCAACCCAACATGGCAGCTGAGCTCCCCGCGGACGTGGTCCCAATGGACATGGACCTGGATGACATCCAGTGGACAGATGACATGGAAGTGGATGCCATGCCTGACGAGGCGTTTGATGACGTGGCCTGCGATAATGCAGAGAGCCTACGCGATATATCAGCGCCCTTTGTGGGCCGCCCCGGGCTCTTTTTGAACAGGCCCGAAGAGACACAGGCTGTCCGGATCCACCCGGTCTGCGTTCCACTCGAGACACAGGAGGACCGCTTGGAGTTCGAGGTGGACACTGACGGAGTGGTGGTGGAGCTCCTGGGCCTGAGGGCAATTAAGGCAGCCATCCACTGGCTCTTTGTGCCCGAGAGGGTCCAGGGCCCCCACAAATACATCTGGCCAATGGTCAAAAAACACCTGCCCCTCGGGGATTTTTCTCAGGCGGTGGTGGCAGAGTGGACCCATGTCCATGGGTCGTTGCTGGCCTATATGGACGGTGGGTGGCGTTTACAAATAAGTGTCGTCCCGGCCCACCCCCGCAAGGCGTCTGGCCAGCTCAGGACCCTCGCGCTAGCACGCGTAAGGTGCATAGCGTTCCAAAAAGACATGGCTAGGGCCTTTCAGGCCAAACTGGCCAGCCTCCCTTACAGCGAGAAAGGCAGGGCTAGCGTCCAAAAGAACCCTCTGTATGACACCTCAAAGTTTGAGGTATTGGCTCAGGACCAGGATTTCATCTTGGGGTTACTTGATGAGGCCATCGGGGAAGTCTCCCTCCCAGATGGGCTGAAAGTAATGTGCTTCTTGACACGTCTGGGGGACAAATCAAGCTCCCCCCTGGTCCTCACGGACCTGCTACATGCCAATCACGTGTCTGAGCTTGTGAGCTCGATTTCAATCCATGCAGCAGTGACCGTGAGGGACAGCAGAGACGAATTGGACCTCTTGTGGTCCCGCTATGGGGTCCACAGGGTATGTGGCAAGCACTCTCAGGTGTTCACCGCTTATTCGCTTCATGAGGGAGCGAATTTTCAAACTGCCTTGGGGCATGATGGGGGGGTCTCCGACCTTTCGAGGGACCTGACGTCTGTTTTTCGGGTTCCCGAGAGCCACGCCAGGGTCAATTTTGTGCAGATGTACTGCGATGGGCCACACCGCCACCAACAGCCTTTTTATATCCACCCGGTGTCCTCGGTGATCTTGTCTTGTGGTCTCACCAAGATTGAGGTGGCCAGGGCACTCAAAAGGAAGGCAAACAACTACGTCCGCCACTTCCAAGACCTGTCCAGTAAGATGGGCGTCAGACTGTCAGCTCGCTTGGAGGTGGTGATCAGGTTTGATCAAGGCTGCGATGTCTTCCCCACCTCCCCCGGGGAACTTTTGGACCTCAACGTCCTCGGTGACCTACTGAGCAGGCAGCCCCTCCTGATTCCCATCAGGGGAGACGCTCTCTCCTCCCTCTCCCGTGAGGTGGGCCTGCACCTCTGCTCCACGCTGGAGCAACTGCTGGCCACTCACGGTGAGCAGGGGGGGTTTGCGGCTTCTTGGGAGGCCTACCAGGCTGAAATAGCTCTTGAAGAGCTATTTCATGGCACGCCCAGGTGCCACACTGACAGGCAATACAGTGTTTCCCTGGGCTGCTCATCCATTTCCAGAAACAGCCGGACGAGGGGACAGGGCTTCTTAGCCCTGTCTCCTGTCTCCGCCGCAGCTGCAGGAGAATCGCCACCTCCGATTCACTTTGTAGCACAAAACTCTGGCATCAGGCCCATGGTCCTCCGGCTCTGGCGCCTTTCGGACAGCATCCAGGCCCAGGACCATGTCCTTGGTGCGGAGTTAGTTCAAATCCTCTTGGAGGATCTTTTTGGGGGAGCTGGAAGTGCGGACACTGGCTACACCGTGGCTCAGCTAAGTGATCCGGGCCACCCGTGTCACGGACAGGCCATTACCACATGGACGTACCAGTTCCTTACCAAGGAAGTCCTGGAACGCCAGAAATATTTTAGGCTTACTGTAGGCAACGTGTTCGCCCGGGCTGTCAGCATCATCACGGCGCACAACCGCAACCTGGCGGACGTCCTGTTAGCTGGCCTGAGGGAAACGTGGCTACTAGGGTTCCCTAAAATAACGTGGTATGGGCGCAATAGGCGTTACGACGCCACCTGGGACAAACCAAACATGGTCGTCCTGCACGATGCCGGGGCGAGACCCCACCGGAATGTCCCACCTGTCCAGGATCTCACTACTGCCGTCTTCGACAACCTCGTCAGACGGAACGTAATGTTTGATTCTAGGGTGTCCCTCTACAGGGAAAGGGGGATGCCCTGGTTCAGGGAAGTCCTGAAGAGGTTGCCCGAGGCCTTCTTTAGGAAGGAGTCCAACGAGAGTTTGGTCAACACCTTGACCATCATTTGCGCCTCTGGCATGAGAATGAACGGGGCCTTTGTGGACTTCCGTCCACTGGCGGTGCTGATGGAGTCCCACCAGATCGCATCGGCAAAAGACCTCCAGAGCTGGAGGATCCTCAGCCAATTCACTTTGGAGCGGGTCTGGTGCCCAGTGGCCAAGGAGGACAGGTCCCTATTCAAACTTGATGAAAGCATCCCCTGGAAGTTGGCTGATCCAGCTGATGCCAATACGGATAAAGCCGCAAATGAGGAGGAAGAGGAAGATGAAGAAGAGCGACCGAGGGACCTCGATTTACCCCTCCCCGACCCAGAGCCACCAGTGGACCCCCAGCTGCTGCCTGAAAATGAAGAGGTCTGCTTGGGGCGGGACCGCGCCTTTTTTAAGCCAGCTGGGGAATGGACCCGCTGGACGGAGGAGGAGGTGCAACTGATCGCACTCGTAGGCCGTGCCGAAGTGGCATATCAAGTCTACGTGAGGAGGTGCATTGCACGTGGACTGGCCATCCGCACCAAGAGATCCTTCACACATAAGAGGAACAGACTGATCAGAGCCAGGGGAACTGCCCCAATGGAGTAATCGTGGACTGGCCATCCGCACCAAGAGATCCTTCACAGAGAAGAGGAAGAGACTGCTCAGAGCCAGGGGAACTGCCCCAATGGAGTAATCCACTTTATTTATTTTTTATTTTTTTCAAAGTCACCTGAGGCAGGTCCATTTTTTTTTCTATTGGACTATTTCTATATAGTCCACTATATATGGACTATTTCTGTATGATCGAGTTAATTTCACACAAAAAAACATAGTATACTGGCTGAAGCCTGATTTATATTCCCATCCCACGACTGAGAATAAATTAAGTTTAAAACCTGAAAAATACAGTATGCAAACACAGACACTTCAAGGTACACACAAACATGAGGTGATGCTTCAGCATCATTGACATTGGTGGTCATGGTTCGAGCAGTGATGGTGGCCTATTTGCGCAAAGTGTCTTAAGCCAACCCGCTTCTTTAGTTAAGTTAGTTAAGACTAACTATTTTATTTGGAGTTGGGAGGGGACATTTTAAAAAAGAAAGAGAAGCCAACCCCCTTCTTTATTTAAGTTAGTTAAGACCTCCTCCTCTCCCCCATTTCCTCTGGCTCCATTTGAGCAGGGACATACATATCCGGGGGCAGGAATTTGAAAAAGTTTGTAAATTAAAACATATGTTTTATCTAGTTAATAATAAATGCTCTATAACCATGGTTCTGGTAACCATGGCTCTGTAACCATGGTTACAATGGAAAACCAGATGATGATTTGGCAGGATAAAAGCTTCGAGGCTGTGTCCACCAAGAAGAGCAGTTTACAATACTTGTTGGTTTACATTGGGAGCGCTACACACATTCCGTCCAGACTTTAGGAGGAAATTTGAAGACCTCTTTGGCGACGACGCAGTCGGACCCTGACCCGAAGTTGATCGAGCTGGAGGAACGCGTGGCCAAGCTCATCGTTCTGAAGAGCATAGAGGGGTTGGATGTCAGTGGAGGAGGTACAGATCAAGTTTTTGCAGTATCTGATGGTGGTAAGAATTGCATAGCCCACAATACCAGTCATCATTGGAGCCCAGGCTATATTTAGTACACCGATAACACATTTACAGTTTGTTTGTTTCTATTCATTACTAGGCTATTAAAGAGCAAGTACTCGAGTAGCAAGCTGATGAAATACTTCCATCCTTCCTGAACTGCAGTCACCTGCTGTGCCTGGATGCTCCTCTGCTTGACAACTTCCCCCTACGGATTCTTTCAACCAGAATCGTGTCACATCAGACAATGTAAGTGCAAACTAGCAAAGGTCTCATATGTAAATATCTATCTAAAATATGTAAATATCCATGTAAATTATGCAAACTGGCATAGAGGTGTGCTAGTCCTAGCAATATACCGTATCTGCCAACTACTGTATGTGGAAATAAGATTCTTATCGTTAGCCTCGTAGCATAATTGCCTAAGTTACTTTATGGACAAATTGGCATTTTTGCCTAACTCTACTCTCCTAACACGGCTGCATCATTGGGCCTTATTGCCTATGTCCTGAGCCAATCAGAATGCTTGTTACATTCCAAAATCACTTTCTGCCTAAGTCATCTAGTTGACATAGGTATTTTTGGCTACTGCTTAAGTAATTTCTTTGACTTAGGCAATCACTCTCAGGAAATTCAATGACTTGCAGGCAATGAAGCCAGTACTACCAAGCACACCTCCAGGCGCAAATAACAGAATCGGCATAATAAATAGCACCTGATTCGGATGCTATCAATGCATAGAATGGGAGATTATCACGTTCTATCAGACCATTGAATGGGCGAAGTAGGCGACCTACTAGCTACCCCGCGATTTATCAGACCATTCATTGGTCGTAATCAGGAGCTACTGACCTACCGACGGAGATGAATTAAATAGTTCAGTTTCGGTTTTGGTTTTGGTTGTTTTGGTTTCGGACCATGACGGAGGCGCGCAGTCTCAGGCGAGCTGGAGCCCCGCGACGGGCCACCGAGGGAGCTAAGGCGACCGAGTTGCCGTCCGGAGCGGTGCGACGCTGGCCTGTGCCTACTCAGCGCCGTTCGAGTTATGTACCGATACGCACAGAATCGTAAATATTGTTGTGGGGACTGCTCCGCCTCCGTCGGTAGGTCAGTAGCTCCTGATTACGCCCAATGAATGGTCTGACAAATCGCGGGGTAGACAGTAGCTCGCCTACTTCGCCCATTCAATGGTCTGATAAAACGTGATAATCTCCCATTCAATGCATTGATAGCATTCGAAGCCGGTGTAAATAGCGGGTATAGCGGATGCAAGATACCGTTCAGGGACAGTGCCAGCTACCATGTGCGTAATTCACACACGTAATTACGTAAAAACGTCACAAACAAAAGTTGTTCGCAATGCCCTGTTTTGGGGGGGGTCTAAAAAAAAAAAAAACACGCAACCACAATTGTAACTGTCAGAAAGGAACACCTAAACCCCTGGCCTTAAAGGGCTTTGTCACCAACTTATTGCGGATGCTACGGCAAATTTTCCAAGAAAACAAAAACAAAGCGTTTACTGTTCACTACCAGTAAGACTCCCTAATCGGGAGATAAGCGACCGTAGGTCACATGTATACAGAAGAGGGCTGTAACGGCGATTGGTTCCTAGTTGTGTGGGCAATGGATAGTTTTGTTTGGTGGTGTAAATGTGGGGTTAGCTTTATAGGGGAAAGGAGGGATTGTTTGTGGGGGGCAAGCCCCCGAGTTACGGCATTTTATGTGAGCTGCAGTGGCAGGGGGTCCTCCACTGGGGGCGCCACCACTTTTGCATCCGTTCTGGAGCACCAGGAGTGGGTGGTCCCCGGGAATGCCCCGTGAGCAGCCCCGTTGGGGTGGTCATTTGGTAATTTGTCCACATGTGCTCATTTTTTACACTTGGGGGTCCCCGAGGCAGCTGGGGGTCCCTGGAGCTCCGGGGGTCCTTGGAGGGTGTAGTTTGGCAGGTAAGGAGTGTGTGTGCAAAATGTGGCATGGATCGGGGCAATGGGTGCGGAGATATGAGCAGGGCAAAAGTGTGACGTGTGTGACGGAGTGACGGAGTGACGGACGGACACCTGGAGCAGCTTTCTGTAGTAAGTGCGACCTACGGTCGCAAAAAACAACCCCTGCGGAAGCCCTGCCTGATTTTTTTTAATCTAATTTGGGTTTTTGTTTGTTTTTTTGTTTTTTTAAGGAACATTTATCATGGAAAAGCTCAACGCCATTACCAGTGATCTGGAGGAGGAGGCCGTCCTCCCTGTTCGGATAAGACATGGGGTTGAGAGGATTGGGCCCATAAGGGTTCATGACACCCAATTAGAGCCAGGTACAAGCCCCGTCCTGGTACCAAGCCCTCTCCCTACACCAGAGCAGGAGGAGGAGGAGCTAGGCCTGGACGACCTAGCTGTGATTTTGGAAGCCAGGGAAAATGAGCAGGAAAGGGAAAGGTTGAATGAGCCGTACAGGGACGTTTGTATTTCCAACGGACCCGAAATGTTGGGCACATTCCAGGAGTTTGCCCAACGCCAGGACCTGGAAGGCTTTCTGAGGAGGGAGGGGCAGCCTCCAGCCCTGTCTGTGTGCCTGTCGGGGAGAGTTCTATGTCCCAGGACATAGACGGGTTGGACATAGACGGGTTGGTGGTGGAGCTGACGAAGGCCAGTTCCATATCGAGTGCGATGCACTACATGTGTGTGCCAGAGCTGGTGTTGGGGGGCCACCAGCTCAAATGGCCCATGCTGAAAAAACACATCCCAATCCAGGAACTTAGTGTCGAGGTGATGCGGGAGCGGACCCATGTGCATGGGTCCACTCTCGCATACCCTGATGGTGGGTGGCAGCTCCATTGGGCCCTCGTGCCTCGATCCAGGACAGAGCCCACCGGGCAATTGCACACCATCAGAGTGGAGAAGTCCATAGCCTTGGCCCTACAAAGGCTATTTCAAAATCTTCCTCTGGCGGAAAAAAAGGTCACCTGTCCTGTTGTCCTCAGGGGCCTAGTGCACAGCGCCACACTCGTCATTTTTAACATGGTAATGATTATGCAAAAACATAATTGCGATTATCTCAAATAAATGCGTTTATTTAATAATTGTGACAGGCCTAAATACCAGTGAGGTGGCCCTGACCGCTGACACCAAGCTCCACAGACTGCCCACTGAGGGAGGGCTCCACGCTCTGCCAAACAGGGTTCGGTGGACCTGCTGTGGTCCCGATATGGGCTGCACCGGAGTGGCGGCCAGGGCAAGGTATTTACGACTTACACCTTGCACGAGGTCGCCAACTACCAGGGCCCCTTGGATCAGCACCGCCCAGACCACCATCCAAGCCTGACCGGCGTGTTTAGGGCGGCTGATGTTGGTGCCGCAAAACTTTACTGCGAGCAGCCCAGTTCTTCCAGGGCTATTTCAAATTGGTATGCCTGCCAGCAGGCGTCGAAGCCCCCCCGTTGCACCCTGGTCTGCAGCAAGTGCCTCAGCTCCTCCATCATGTGAACAGTTTGAACACATTCACTGCCATTGACGGAGATCTCCGTCATTTCAAATCAACATGGCCTTCCCCCAACCGTGTTGGCCATCCTTCTGGTAAGTACACCACCATGCTCCAACATAAAAGTCACAATCTCATTAGAAAAACAAACTTCTGATTGAAAGCCTACTACACATTCACTGCCATTGACGGAGATCTCCGTCATTTCAAATCACCCGTTGACTGCCATTGACGGAGATCTCCGCCAATTAGTCTTTTCAGTGGTTTACGGTATATCACACTCTTGCGCAACCTGTCCGTTAATACCATAGCTCTAGATCAAAGGAAACCCAAAAGGTCACGTGATCAACTAAACTGAAACATCCAGCCAGAGCGTTAGTGAGAAATAGTAAGTGAGTGATTTTGAGATAGTTATACTCTCTCTCTCTCTCTCTCTCTTCCAATCCAATCCACTTTATTTATAGAGCACATTTAAAAACAACAGTGTTGAACCAAAGTGCTGTACACTCAGTAAAATACTAAAATAAACAAGAGAACACATTCACTGTATCCACTGTTGGAAATTAACTGATTGCTAATTGCTTGCCTGAAACACCATTGACAAACGTAATGATTGGTTGATAGTTAATCTGCTACCTAATAAATATCAGACAAGATGGTGGTCTGATGGTGCAAGACAAAATGGCGACTCAAGCCAAAAGACCATATGTAGATTTGAATGAAAATATCCAGTTCTCTGGTTACATTCATTGTGTCACTCCAAACGTCGTTGCTAGAAGTGGAAGAAATTATTTCAATTTAATCTTACAAAAGTCCAGGGATGAATTCATCCCTGGAGTGTCTTTCGTCACAGAAAAACAGCCAAAATTTGTACAGGCTGAACAGCAGGAGACTCCAGTTTTACTGAAGAAAATAAGAAAAGGAGCTCCACAGACTGCCCACTGAGGGAGGGGTCCACGCTCTGCCAAACAGGGTTCGGTGGACCTGCTGTGGTCCCGATATGGGCTGCACCGGAGTGGCGGCCAGGGCAAGGTATTTACGACTTACACCTTGCACGAGGTCGCCAACTACCAGGGCCCCTTGGATCAGCACCGCCCAGACCACCATCCAAGCCTGACCGGCGTGTTTAGGGCGGCTGATGTTGGTGCCGCAAAACTTTACTGCGAGCAGCCCAGTTCTTCCAGGGCTATATCCAGTTCTCTGGTTACATTCATTGTGTCACTCCAAACGTCGTTGCTAGAAGTGGAAGAAATTATTTCAATTTAATCTTACAAAGAGTGTCTTTCGTCACAGAAAAACAGCCAAAATTTGTACAGGCTGAACAGCAGGAGACTCCAGTTTTACTGAAGAAAATAAGAAAAGGAGCTCCACAGACTGCCCACTGAGGGAGGGGTCCACGCTCTGCCAAACAGGGTTCGGTGGACCTGCTGTGGTCCCGATATGGGCTGCACCGGAGTGGCGGCCAGGGCAAGGTATTTACGACTTACACCTTGCACGAGGTCGCCAACTACCAGGGCCCCTTGGATCAGCACCGCCCAGACCACCATCCAAGCCTGACCGGCGTGTTTAGGGCGGCTGATGTTGGTGCCGCAAAACTTACCCTAACTAACCCTAACTAAATCTACTTTTTTCATGTATTTAACAGGTAACAGAGGAGCGCCATTCGACATATTGTTTAATACATGGTCAACAATTGATGTGACGGAGCTGGACTTCACACCAAAGGAACCTCCAAACAAACCAACCATGAACATCAAAGACGTATTTCACTTGAAAATTCTACAACATGTAAGTAAAATAGGCTAATCATGGTCAGAATATAGGATTTAGGGTAGAAAGCACTTAACTCGCAACACTATCGATACACCAACTAATAAAGATTAGTCATGCCCAAGATTGTCGAGTGTTGAGTAGATATTGACATGAATGGCACTAAATGCTGGTATAAATATAAAGGGTAATTCAAATGAATACAAATAAAATATAAAGACAAAAAGTGCATATTTTTCAGCAGCTGTATTGATTTAAGTCTTGTAGTCATGTACTATACAACCTTACCATGTTTTAGTATATTTTGTTAAAAGGTTAAAGAACTATATTCTGATAGTAATCATTGCTATAGAGTGTTTCTTCAGTAACAGGAGTCTCCCTGTCTCTCCAGTTCTTTAATAAACAGAAAATACATTTTCCGGTCAGTGTCAAAATCTCAGCCAATCAGGAGAAAATACCCATTTTAAGCTTCATTTTTATAGTGTTCCAGTTCCAATTTTGCCTGCTCATTTCTTAGTGTCATCACTTCCAATTTCACTTGTTTAATCTATATCCTGATTGAGTTCTCTATCCTGATTGGATAGAATTGGAAATTAAACTGAAACTGAAACAAAAATGCATTTTCTGTTTTATAAAGAGCTGGAGAGACAAGGAGACTCCTAATACTGAACAAACACTTTATAGCAATGAGTACTATCAGAATATAGAACACTTATTTTAACCAAAGAAAATCACTTACCCTACATAAGTATACTAGTTTAAGTTTATATCTGTTGAGTATATAAAAAGTCAACTTAAAGTATACTGTCTTATTTTTAGTATCAAAGAAGTATACGTATATACTAGTTTTAAGTCTATATCTGTTGAGTATGTAAAAAGCCAACTTAAAGTATAATGTCTTATTTTTAGTATCAAAGAAGTATACTTATAGAACACTTTAATAAACTGCTTTTTGCTAAGAGTAATGAAAGGGATATTTCACTTTCAAACATGTTTTAGGTCATTTTACCATCTACTCTGGCTTTTATAAGCAACCCAAAGTTTTGAAGTTGCTTAATTTAGCATTTAGATATTTGATATTTATTTAAGCTGCCATGCCTTCTTCCTAATCAAAGCATTGTAAACTCAAATTCCATTTTAACCATGATACATTAATCAAAAACATCCATCATTGGTTCCGGTGACAGTCCTTCTAATAAACTACATAAGGGGGCTGTGGGTTTTCAAAAACTCTTTTCATTTATTTTTATGAAATTAATGAAAAAAATAACATAAAAAAAACTATTTTTAAAATAAATGACAAAAGTAATCTAATTGTAAAACCACAGCTTGCAAGTATTAGTACAATATCAATCACCAGAACTAAAAACGAATATTGTCAATGAATCCAAGAGGCCCAAGTAAACGGTAAAATGAACCAAACATGTTTGAAAGTGAAATATCCCTTTAAATACCATTTAAAGGGATATTTCAAGTCTGATAGTGATAGGCTTACCATGCATGTTAACATTATGTAGCGTATACATGCTTTACATTACAAACATGTTGTTCTAATATGTAACCTTTTGGGCTAAATAGCCTATTGTAGTGCACAAATGTATAGAAATATTATATTAAACGTATGCTGAGATACAATATGGCAAAATTGACTAACAGTGAATATCAAATCCAATTAAAGCATGTTTGCAACTATATTGTTCACATTCATAAATAGTCCTATTAGGCTACTATTACTAGACAGCCTAATTGAAAGACAGCCATGTATGTAACCCTGTTTCAAACCTCGACCTCTGCCATACAGCTCCAAGACGAGGTCCCACTGGGCTGGCTACCGGTAGCGGTACAACACTGGCAAAGGGTCGATGGATTACCTTACCCCCGTATCCAAAAACTAAAGGTAGTCTTCTAAACCTACAAATGTTTGAACATTTTGCTGACCCCTATCTTTTTAGAACAGAGCAAAACAACTGCTTACATCACTTATTCAGTCACACTGTGGCCATGTTTCCCACTCAACTCAGAAAAACGCCCTACATCAGTTGCCAGTACTGCTTCCAGTTTGGCTACAATGGGGAAAACATGGCCACAGGCTGACTAAATAAGCAAATTAAAGGGATATTTCACTTTCAAAAAAACTTTTAGTAATTTTATCGTCTACTCAGGCTTTTGTGAACCCCCAGACAGTTTTTAAGTTGCTTGATTCACTATTTAGATATTTGATATTCATTTTATCAGACACGCCCCCTTCCTATACAAACCCATTAGAACTTCAAACTCCATTTTTAACCTGTTAGATTCATCAAAAACACCCGTCCTTGGTTCTGGTGACTCACCCTGCCCTCCTAATACGTGAGGGGGCCGTGTTTTTTCCATTACTTTTTTCATTTATTTTATTTTATTTTTTAAATGTATTTAATTTTTTTCATTTTCCAAAAAAAATATTAAAAATAAATGAAAAGAGTTATCGAAAAAACACAGCCCCCTCACGCATTAGGAGGGATCGAAGGAGATCCAGAACCAAGGACGGGTGTTTTTGATGAATCTAACATGGTTAAAATGGAGTTTGAAGTTACAATGGGTTTGTATAGGAAGGGGGCGTGTCTGATAAAATGATTATCAAATATCTAAATACTGAATCAAGCAACTTAAAAACGGTCTGGGGGGCTCACAAAAGCCGGAGCAGACGATAAAACGACCAAAAGTTTTTTTTAAAGTGAAATACCCCTTTAAGTGGTTGTTTCGCCCAGTTTTCAAAGGTTAGGGTTCCACAAAATCCTCACACATCTGCAGGTTTAAAGGACTTTAAAGGACTGCGCTGTCTAATAATCCTTATGTGGTTTAACCCGACAAGAATCATTATTAACCATTCCATTGTGTTAGGGTCTTTATTGGAACGAGGCTTCATGATATACTCAGAAATAGCCATTTTAACGCAACAAAATTATTTGTCATCGTTTTAATTAATTCTGATGGTCTAAAAAAAAGTGACACTTGTGGTGTTAGGGTCCGAAATGACCCGGCAAAGAAGTGTGGCTCAATTCCCCCCCAAATTGTCAATATTCAATGTGTACATGTTTGAGAGTGAGAGAGACTTGTCCTCAATTAGCATTTGCTATCAGGAGTAAAATAAAGTTTGAGTTTATGAAAAATACATGACTTTTTACCTTCTATGGTATACAGGTAATTTCGGACCCTAACACCACTAGTGTCACTATTTTTAATAATTAAAAAAAAAATGTAAAGTTAAAAAAAATTGGAAGTGTGTTCTAATTATTATTCTTAATTATTCTATTATAGCTAGATAACATCATTATCCATTGCCTTCATTATGGGAAATTTAATGAGTGAATTTAACATTTTCATAATAGAAAACGAGATATTTTGAAAGATGAAACCCTAGCCCTAACCCAACATAATATTTTAAAAAGTGTTTACATGGATATGAATGCATTACAAGTCAGCTATGAGGTGGGAGACCCGCTAACACCACAAGTGGATGCAGTTTTCTAACACAATGCAAGGGTTAACCTTTTTGTAAATTGTTAATACTAAAATCAACATGGCCTTCCCCCAACCGTGTTGGCCATCCTTCTGGTAAGTACAACACCATGATCCAACATAAAAATCACAATCTCATTAGAAAAACAAACTTCTGATTGAAAGCCTACTACTCTGCATTCTCCACGTTCTTGTTAATTAATACTTAATTGGCATGTATATGTTATAGCTTATTATACCGGCCTGACAATGCATTTCTGTTTACTTTAGAGCTAGAGAGACAGGGAGACCCCTCTTACTGAGCAAACACTACGTATAATACTGATTGCTATCAGAAATGTTGTGCTTTTTCTCAACACTTTTTAACACTCCCCCAGGTCCCACCACCATTCGGCACACCACCACCAGTCGTGCCCCTACCACCCCCACCACTGTCTATAACGACAGACTTGATGACTACAGTGGTGAGGTCCAAAACAGTCCTCATATGGACTCCTACAAATAGTCAGTACCAGTGCTAATTTGGAAGATCGTACTAGACCACACACTGTCAGACTAATGATGTTTTGTTCCATGTAATTACAGACGAATGGACTAGTGAGAGCTGAAACGACGGGGAAGCCCTGGAGGATATCAAAACCTGTTGACTCTGGACGAGACGGCCATCACTCCAAGTGTGGAATTACACATGGGCTCTGGTCAGCTGTATGGGGATGTGACTTTGCCAGATGACACTTGACCAGCAACACACGCTCTTGTTTTTATGTTGGCTGGCACTACAACATGGTGGAAACAAGTTGTACTGTAGCTTACCACTACAGTGGTAATTCAACACAAGGAAAAGTATACCAGCGCATCATACTGGAGATTATCCAGAGAGCCGCAGCCATTGGGCTTCATGTCATCAACGTCACCACTGACATGGGTAACCCTAACCGAGCCATATGGATAGCTTTTGGGGTGGATCACAGTAAAACATCTGTCCCACATCCTGTGATGCCGGACAGGCAGCTGTATGTTACACCTGATGTCCCCCATCTGGTAAAAAACCTGAGGAATGCCCATGTCCATGGACACAGACTCACAATTCATGATGTTGTGGAAAACGAGAATTTTCCCTCTAACCAAGTGTCAGTGCCAACAGAGCATATTTAGGATCTCATAGACTTCCAGGAGGGGATGGCACTAAAATGGCCCCAGACCTGTCCAGGAAATCCATTGAGCCTACCCATTTTGAAAGAAATGAAGGTTGGCCATGAATGTTTTCAGCCACTCAACTAGTGCTGGGCTGAAATATATGGTGCAGAAAGAAAGACGACCCCAATCCCATGTCATGACATGTCAATACTACAGATGGCCACATGTTCAATGGCTATGGCAAAAACGCAACGGTTATCCATCTGGAAATATTATTGGACATTACAGTGACTGAAATAAATTAAAAGATAAAAGCAACAGACAAATATACCTAGAGGAGGTTACTGGTTTGATCTGATGTCCTCCCGCCATCCCAGTATGGCACTGAGCAGACTAAAGATGGAGGAGTATGAGAAGGCCAAGGTCTTCCTCAATGACATAGTCGATCTGTTCTGCAAAATTAAGATTAGGACTCCTGGTGGTTGGAAGCCCATACAAACAGGGGTGGTAATGCGGCGACCCGCTCTATTCTGGCAATACAGGAGATGCTAGTGCAAGGACAAAAGTTTGTCCTAACTGCTAGGTTTACCCAGGACTCTGGAGAATGTATTCAGCTGTACACGATACAGAAATCCTGCACCAACTCCAGTGGAATTTCATCAAGCACCGATATTAATATCAGTTGGGCAGTTAAAACAACTTTTTACAACAGTAAAAAGTGGGAGCTACCTGGATGACGACAACAACATTTTAGTTGATTTCCTGGACACAGTGGAGCCAATCGAAATGACCACAGTCAGAGTTTAGGAACTGTTGGAAGACAGAGCTGCACCCGAATTCACAAAAACTGAATAGAACTTTCTCTTCTTCCTAGCGGGCTACATTGCTCATAAAGTTGTCATGAATGTAAAACAGCAATGACCGACAGCGAGTGTGCCAGTATTGCAGAGGAGAACAGCACTTTACTGGCCCTGAAAGAGTACAAAGCTGGTTCCCTTTGCCGTCCCTCCCCAGAGATGTTGGACTTAGTCCACCAAGTAGAATATCTCTTCAGGCACAAGAGAAACAGGGGCCGAGCTCATGCCTCCTTCAATGCATGAGAGCCAACTGACTGGCTGTCATGGGGTAGGCGGTATAGCCAGGATTATGACATGTTTTTGTGAGGGTATTAACTACCCTAGGAGACAGGGGGGGAACATGCAAACTCCACACAGAGTAGGCCCTTTCGCCAACCCCAGCAGCCTAGCTTCTTCAACAGCTCCCGTCATCAGCAAACCACCAAGAGCACCCAGGCTATCCAACACGCTGCTTGTTGCTATGGAAGCAGTAGGCATTCCCGTAGTTCATCCAAACACAGCTACTCCAGTCAGTCTCTCTCTCATCTCAGCTCCTTGCATGTCTCCATCTAGTTTTACACAACCCAGCAACATGCCTCCACCAGCTGAATCTTCCGTTGTCAATGAACTGAAATGGACAGTTGTTGTGTTTGCTGCATTTCACATCACAAATGGAGATGGATGGTGACCAGGCACGCCGGAAGGGGTTAAATAGTGGGGGGGGGGGACATTGATGACGTCATAGTGGGCGTGGCCAAGTGGTGACGTCATGACTCTCACGTTCCGTTTTGGTGTCGCTCCAAATAGTGCACACATGTAACCAAATGGACTATGGACACCTCGGACTTTAGTCTAAAAGAAATTAAAGTACTTATTTTAGTTAAAGTCTAAAGTCTTTAGACTTTAAAATAATAATAAGCACTTTAATGTGTTGTTAGATGACAATTGTTTAGCTCTGGTTAAAGAATTTAATTTAAGATTAATAAATGTTGTTTTCACAATACATAACTTGTTTTATCCTGCTGTTCTTATTTCAATATTATTTACTGTTGTAGCCTTCTGTAATCTCGGCATTATTGAAAATGAGGGCTCTGCCCGTAATGTATTTCTGAGAAAATAAATCGAAATGTTTGAATGAATAAAGTAATTTTCTTTACTAATTATCTTTACTTAAATTAAATAAAATTCAAGCTTACTCTATAGTTAAAGTTAGAAGAACTCCATGAAACATTGCATTTCAATAAACAGCTTTTTATTTAGGAAAAAGGAAGGGGGATGGAAGTGAGAATAAACAATAAAGATATTGGATACATAACTGAACAATTCAGCACCAAAGTTGCAGCCATAGTTTCATCAACATTTCCCAAAGTATCGTGTGTGAGTATTGTGAGCTTGTAGATCTGCTATTTTCAAAGATTTTTTATACATTTTACACATTTGAAAACTTGTGAAATGGGCCCTTCTGCATAATGATTACTTTTACTTTTGGTACTTTAAATACATTTTGATACCAATACTTTTCTACTTTTACTCAAGTACATTTTGAATACCTTACTTTTACTTGTAACAGAGTATTTTTACATCGCAGAATTGATACTTTTGTTTAAGTAAAAAATGTGACTACTTTTTCCACCACTGGTATTCAGTGCATGCAGTGAGTGACTGTTATGATGGTGACAGCTGACAGGGCAGTGAAGGATCCCAGGACACAGTCCACCTTGATCTTGACAAGAAGTGAAGTCGACTACCGTGATACGACAGATGAGATCCCTCCTGTAGAGAATCCTCATCCTCACCCATATGGAGTTACAAGTATGTCTTTATTAACCAAACAAAGGAAAACAACAACAGAAAAAATATGAACAGAGCAAAAAAATATATTTTGGATGAAAACTAATTCAAACACCAAGCAAAAAATAATAATTTGCAAAATATATATTAACAGAGCTGCATGGGGGCTCGTCTTTAAGGAAATTGATGGACCGCAGGGTAATATACCCTAGAGTTGGGTTCATTTTGTGTCTAGTGTGTCAGGGGATGCAATTACACACTAGTAGAGGAGGTTCCACAAACAAGAACACTAACAAATTATTATTTGTCAGTTGTGTGTCCCAGGGAGGAGAGCTGGGTTATTGGAGGCTGTTTTTTGAGGATGTTTATTCTTTTTGTGTAAATTCTGTTCCTGGTTCCACGTGTGCCGGCCTGGGAGCGGAGAGAGCAGCGGAGGCGAGCGCAGAGAGGACCCGAGAGCGGTGTAGAGGAACTGCCTCAGCCAGGCACTGGTGACGTGGATGAGTTGGGTGAAGATGACGACGTTGACGAGAACCAAGATAGATGGATTCCTCGATGTTACTGTTAGTTTTCAAGAAATGGGACTGAAGTTTTGCGCTTTTTTTTGCCTATTATGCTGGAACGACTGCAACGACTAAATTAAAATCCAAGAAAGTGCCCTAGAGAGGCTGAGACTTGACCAAAACAAATGACAACTTATTTTGGGGTTTGATCGATTCTGACATTGTGGATACACAAAATAAAACGGGTATATTTCTTGGCTCCTTAAGTCTGTCGTAATTGTATAGCCCATTGTTGCAACGCAGGCTATGTTTACATGTATACGATCTGGAAAATAGACCCCAGACCAACCTTTTTAATTTCATGGACCCCCAGTTTGACACACTTTAGGCTAAGGACCCCTATTTGATTCTTATCTCTGGTACCCCAATCCACACTGTAAAATGAACTGTGTTCATTTAACTCAATCTAACTGTCAATCATAGCTAGGGACGCAATGGAATGGATATCCAGATCCAGAGACCACATCACCCCAGTCCTCCATGACCTTCATTGGCTCCCAGTAAAACACAGAATTGATTTCAAAATAGTATTTTGAAATCAATATGGGAAATACTCATCACCACCTACAAAGCCCTCAATAACCAGGCCCCCCGCTACCTCTCTGACCTCCTCCAACGCCACGCCCTCTCCCGCTCCCTCAAGTCTGGCGACGCAAACCTCCTAGACTTCCCCAAAAAAATCACACCCTGTGTGAAGGAAGCGGTGCCTTTGGGGCGGGGCTTAACTCATTTCAGTTCGTCCCTATTGGTGGTCTGAGTCCACTTACCAAATTTGTACTTGGTAGCATGCTGCAAACTGGAATAATGGCTGTTTAAAGTCCAGCCAATGGGCAGACAGAGGGGGCGGGGCTTAAGTAATTACAGTTTGTCCCTATTGGTGGTTTTAGTCCATGTACAAAATGTGTACTCCGTAGCATGCTGCGAACTTGAGTTATGGCTGTTTAAAGGCCAGCCAATGGGAAGACAGAGGGGGCGGGGCTTGAGCAATTCATGCTCGGCCCGTATTGGTGGTCTAAGTCCACATACCAAATTTGGACTTGGTGGCATGCTGCAAACTGGAGTTATAGCTGTTTAAAATCCCGTGCTCATCCCGTGCTCATACGGGCGGACGTCCCTGGGGGTCCCTGGACCCCTCTTTGATAACCGGTGGCACGTGTGGCAAATGAGAGGAGAGATGGCATAGGCAATCTCCAAGTCCGTGTGTGTGTGTGTGTGTGTGTGTGTGTGTGTGTGTGCGTGTGTTTGTATGTGTTGCTTCTTTGCCGTGCTCATCCCGGGCTCATACGGACACACAGACAGACACACAGACACACAGACAGACACACCGAGTCAAAGCCACGTGTAGAGCGGTTGGCACCGCTAAAAAAAAAAACCACACACCTGGGGTGACAGGGCATTTTCAGTTGCGGCCGCCACCCTTTGGAACCCACTCCCACCTCACATCAAAGCCGCCCCCACTCTTGCCGCGTTCAAAGCCTCCCTCAAAACCCACCTCTTTAGACTCGCTTTCCCTGCCTAACCCAAACCAAACCTCACTTTCTCCCTCTAAGTCTTAGCCTTTTGTTTTTTGCCTTTTTAATGTTTTCTTTTCTCCTAATAAAATTGTTTTTAAGCTGTTTTGTAAAGCGACTTTGGGTACTAGAAAAGCGCTGTATAAGTCTGATGTATTATTATTATTATTATATTGTTCTCTAGTTTCATATTCATTTGAAAGCTCTGGCAGAGAACGTGCGTTTAGTAAAATATCCCCAGGACAAGGGACTACAAGGGGACTTTACAAAATGACAAAATCGGTAGAAAAAGTAAAAAGTAAAAAAGAAAAGAAATTGATAGGCCATCATCCATCAAGAGCCTCACGTATAAAATGAACAAACAGAGCGCAAAACATGGTAGTCCAGTTTCTCCGTAAACATTTGGCTGAGGGATTTTAATTTGGGAATGCACTTGCCACTACGCAACCAGACAGTACATACACTTTGATTCCCTATACTTTGTTATAGGGAACAAAGCACTTGGTGAAACATTTCCCAAACAACAGAAAAGGTGTAAAATATCTTTCAACAGCATTTTTTCCCCTTTATCTGCTTAGTACATAATTGTTTTATATTTGTTGATATGTATTTGTGTCATTTTTATGATGTTAATGAATTGAATACATAGGACCACAATGGAAACCAGTCCCCTGTTTTTTTTTTGTTTTATCCTTTTAGCTGCGCATGACTGTACCTCGTGCTGTTTATATTTCTGACTAATAAAGTATTCAATAAATCAATGTCTATCCAAATGCTAAGAAAGTGTACAAAATAAAACATCTTTCTTTATCATATGTTCTCTTCAAATTCAACAGCATTAGTATCCGTCAATTGAACTTGTCGACATCGTCTTAAGGTGTTAAGGTCTAAAATTTGTGTTTAAATATTTCTAGGTTAAATGTTATATTTTTTTAACACATTTTCTAGTTTTGTGGTTCAGCATTTTCACTTTGGACGCTAAAAAGAGTCAATATCTTTGTGTGTTCACTTCTGTGCTAGGAGTAGGAAGTCTTTTAGCAGGCTTTTGTCAGGGGTTTTCTAAATGAACCCCAAGCAGGAAGACACAGGTGGAACTTGAAGTCACCGCTAACACACAGCCTAGCCAATGCTTAGGCAGTGAGTCTTACAAACACAGGTTTATATATACTGGGAAACTAACTGGACACAGGTGAAGTCAGTGGACAATCAACACAGTGATAGGCTGGGGCAAACAGGACACAGCTGACACAAATTTGCCAAATGCACAGGGGGGAAAGGCAAGACAGGCAGCAGCTACAGAAAACAGGAAACAGGTTAGAACATTACTTCAAAATAAAGTAACAAAACAGTTCAACATCTTGGCT
>NC_139949.1:10098399-10108399 GCF_963454915.1 Gymnoscopelus microlampas
AGTAAAAAGTGGGAGCTACCTGGATGACGACAACAACATTTTAGTTGATTTCCTGGACACAGTGGAGCCGAAATGACCACAGTCAGAGTTTAGGAACTGTTGGAAGACAGAGCTGCACCCGAATTCACAAAAGCTGAAAAGAACGTTCTCTTCTTCCTAGTGGGCTATATTGCTCATAAAGTTGGCATGAATGTAAAACAGCAATGACCGACAGCGAGTGTGCCAGTATTGCAGAGGAGAACCAGGAGGAGCGAGATCCCAAACCGACCGCGACGCTGCCATGATGCCGTCGCGGCCTGCACCGACGCAATGCCGACCCAACCGACGCCGTTGCGGCCTCCACCGACGCAACCGACGCCGTTGCGGCCTGCACCGACTCGCTGTCTCTCAGGAGAACAGCACTTTACTGGCCCTGAAAGAGTACAAAGCTGGTGCC
This sequence comes from Gymnoscopelus microlampas, assembly GCF_963454915.1. Lineage (NCBI taxonomy): Eukaryota > Metazoa > Chordata > Actinopteri > Myctophiformes > Myctophidae > Gymnoscopelus > Gymnoscopelus microlampas. The sequence goes on from NC_139949.1 coordinate 10,098,836, forward strand.
CTTTGCCGTCCCTCCCCAGAGATGTTGGACTTAGTCCACCAAGTAGAATATCTCTTCAGGCGCAAGAGAAACAGGGGCCGAGCTCATGCCTCCTTCAATGCATGAGAGTCGACTGACCTTCCATTATCAGGCGCCCCCGCCTGTCATGGGCTAGGCGGTATAGCCAGGATCACTACATGTTTTTGTGAGGGTATTAACTACCCTCGGAGACATGGGGAGAACATGCAAACTCCACACAGAGTAGGCCCTTTCGCCAACCCCAGCAGCCTAGCTTCTTCAACAGCTCCCGTCATCAGCAAACCACCAAGAGCACCCAGGCTATCCAACACACTGCTTGTTGCTATGGAAGCAGTAGGCATTCCCGTAGTTCATCCAAACACAGCTAGTCAGTCACTCTCTCATCTCCGCTCCTTGCATGTCTCCATCTAGTTTTACAAACCCCAGCAACATGCCTCCACCACCTGAATCTGCTGTTGTCAATGAACTGAAATGGACAGTTCTTGTGTTTGCTGCATTTCACATCACAAATGGAGATGGATGGTGACAGCTGACAGGGCAGTGAAGGATCCCAGGACACAGTCCACCTTAATCCTCACAAGAAGTGAAGACGACTACCGTGATACAACAGATGAGATCCCTCCTGTAGAGAATCCTCATCCTCACCCATATATGGAGTTACAGGTATGTCTTTATTCACCAGACAAAGGAAAACAACAAGAGAAAAAAATATGAACAGAGCAAAAATGTATTTTGAATGAAAACTAATTCCAACAGCAAGCAAAAAGAACAGTATTCAGCCAACTTTTTTGCATTTGTCTTTTGCAATCCTCCTAATTGCAGGCCGCAAAGCACAAGTTTGTGGACGTGGCCCAGACTCCCAAACACAAGGACAATAAGTTGACAGTTATATCTCAAGGCCACCAAAGGCTGATATTTCATACGTTTGGATGTAAAACAAATGTCCATATACAAATCAAATGGGCAGCCTATTTCGAAGATAGTAAAGTTTTTTCTCATTTCATTAATGAACACAATATCTGGGGTATTTGGAATATCTTGTTGTGAATTTACATGTGTGTCATTGTGATCAAACCAGTCTAGTTTTACAGTGCTGTGTTTATACATTTTTGTTGTCCTTTCGTAAGGATCCCAGGACACAGTCCATCTTGATCCTCACAAGAAGTGAAGACGACTACCGTGATACAACAGATGAGATCCCTCCTGTAGAGAATCCTCATCCTCACCCATATGGAGTTACATGTCTTTATTCACCAAACAAAGGAAAACAACAAGAGAAAAAATATGAACAGAGCAAAACAAATATTTTGAATGAAAACTAATTTAAACAGCAAGCAAAAAATAATAATTTGCTAAATATATATCAACAGAGCTGCATGTCTTTAAGGAAATTGATGGACCGCAGGGTAATATACCCTAGAGTTGGGTACAATTTGTGTCTAGTGTGTCAGGGGATGCAGTTACACACTAGTAGAGGAGGTTCCACAAACACGAACACTAACAAATGATTATTTGTCAGTTGTGTGTCCCAGGCGGGAGAGCTGGGTTATTGGAGGCTTTTTTTTTGAGGATGTTTATTTTTTTTCTGTAATTTCCGTTCCTGGTTCCAAGCGTGCCGGCCCGGGAGCGGAGAGAGCAGCGGAGGCGAGCGCAGAGAGGACCCGAGAGCGGTGTAGAGGAACTGCCTCAGCCAGGCACTGGTGACGTGGATGACTTAGGGGAAGATGACGACGTCGACGAGAACCAAGATGTAGACAGATTCCTCGACGGCGAGTGACCAATGATCAAAAAATGGGACTGAAGTTTGGCACTTTTTTTGCCTATTGTTATGCTGGGACTGAAGGTATTTGCGTCTCATTTTACTGTTAGTTTTCAAGAAATGGGACTGAAGTTTGGCGCTTTTTTTTTTGCCTATTAAAATTAATCCTGACCACAAAAACGTCACTTCCAGGAAGTCATCTAAACACATTCTCATCACCCAAAAATGCTGTCCAAATGTCCATATGATGTCCCGGTGATGACGTCCTGTAAATGACGTAAAGATTATCCCCATATGGGCTGTGATCTGGCCTAGTCCTGAACGTCACCGGGGTGATGACCGGGCGTCATCATAACGTCATCATGACGTCATTGTGCTTGCTGGGTTATGTCTTGTGTCTTCCCTTCTACTCATCCCATTGACCTGAACCTCTCTCCAGTGAAAGCATGCTGCGAGTGAGGCCGCTGCTCTGCCAGTCTTGGAGAAGAGGATTCATGACCTTTCCCTGTGCAGCTGTTGAGGTAAAGAATGAACCAATCCTGGGATTCAAGGAGGGCAGTCCAGAAAGAACAGAGCTCCTGAAGGCCTTGGATGACCTGAAAGGGAAAACAGAGGAGATTCCCTGTGTGGTCGGAGATGAACATGTATGGACCAAAAATATCAGATACCAGCTATGTCCTTTCAATCACTCACATAAGGTTGCCAAGTTCTGCTATGCTGACAAGGAGTTGCTCAACAAAGCCATCTTGGCCTCGGTGGCAGCACGGAGAGAGTGGGACCTGACGCCAGTCCAGGACAGAGCCCAGATCCTCTTCAAGGCTGCTGATGTCATCAGCGGGCCCAAGAGAGCTGAGATCATAGCCAAGACCATGATTGGACAGGGTAAAACCGTGGTACAGGCAGAGATCGACGCTGCTGCAGAGCTGATTGACTTCTTCAGGTTCAACGCCAAACACGCCATCGAGTTGGAAGGCCAGCAGCCATTAGATACTCCAGGGATCACAAACACTGCTCTGTATCGTGGACTGGAGGGTTTTGTAGCTGCCGTTGCTCCTTTTAACTTCACGGCTATTGGCGGAAATCTGGCTGGCACCCCCGCTCTCATGGGTAATGTAGTACTGTGGAAGCCCAGCGACACAGCCATGTCAGCTAGCTATGCTGTCTACAAGGTCCTGCGGGAGTGTGGCCTTCCCCCCAACATCATCCAGTTTGTCCCAGCTGTTGGACCTGTGTTTGGAGACATTGTCACCTCCTCAGAGGACATGGCAGGCATCAACTTCACTGGCAGCGTCTCAACATTCAAACATCTATGGAAACAGGTAGCTCAGAACCTGGACGTCTATAAGAACTTCCCTCGTGTAGCAGGAGAGTGCGGTGGGAAGAACTTCCACTTTGTTCACTCATCTGCGGACATTCAGAGCGTGGTGACTGGAACTATACGTTCAGCATTTGAGTACGGTGGCCAGAAGTGCTCGGCCTGCTCTCGGATGTATGTACCTGACAACAAGTGGCCCCAGATCAAAGAGCAGCTCCTGGCCATCCACAAACAGATCAAAGTGGGAGATCCTGTGGAAGACTTCAGCACTTTCTTCTCAGCTGTGATTGATGATAAGTCTTTTTCCCGTATGAAGAAGTGGCTTGATCGGGCAAAGTCCTCCCCTAACTTGACTGTCATTGCTGGGGGAAACTGTGATGATAAAAAAGGCTACTTTGTGGAGCCCACCATCGTCGAAACCAAAGACCCACAGGACGCCATCATGTGCGAGGAAATCTTTGGACCTGTTCTGTCGGTCTACGTTTACCCTGAGAAAAACTACAAAGAGGTGCTTCATCTGATTGACAACACCTCCCCATATGCCTTGACAGGGGCAGTGTTTTCTCAGGATCAGACTGTTATTGATGAGGCAGCCAAGGCCTTAAGAAATGCTGCAGGGAACTACTATGTGAACGACAAATCCACTGGCTCTGTTGTCGCTCAGCAGCCATTTGGTGGTGCCCGAGCTTCAGGAACCAATGACAAACCGGGAGGTCCCCACTACATTTTGAGGTGGACATCGCCGCAGGTAGTCAAGCAGACTTTTGTCCCACTCACAGAATGGAAGTACCCCTACATGGGCTGAGAAGTTAACAAAGTACTATATAACCCCATCCCAACCATGTACCTCCGTCCTCATCTAACCTGAAACCTCCTTCATCATAAGCCATCATAGCAGACTGCAATCATTCAGCCTTGTGTGTTCAGCCTGTGATGTCAGTCGGCATCTCCTGTCATACTGCACCTTTGGACCAAAGTCATAGTTGTAATGCGTCACATTAAAACAATTGTATTTAACTACAACAGTCCAATGTCAATAGGGCATAGCAGTGGCGGCCATTTTCTGGTTCCATCGTTCCACCTTTTCCACAGAATCAAATGTTTTATGGTCATGAATCACCAGGATTCTGGATGGCTTGATGCTAGGCTTAAGTTAATTGATATAAATATTTTTGGAAATCTCTATGGGAAAAATGAATGGGGAACTATGGAACCAGAAAATAGCCGCCACTGCTATGCCCTATAGACTTTTATAAGTCACTCATCTGTGCTGTGAATAAAACAAAAACAATTCAGCCTTTTTATCACATACATTCACTGCATTGCTATTATATTTACAGCCCAATAAATTGTCTTACTGTACATTGTGTAGTGTAGCAAATGTGCAGTGTAGCCAAATGTAACCAGGTTACCCAAAAAATCTAATTCACATACTCATTCACACACACTCAGAAATGTCAATGTATGAATTTCACATGACTATACTGGTTAGCCCTCTTGCCGTGAATGGTGCCCAGGCTGGATTTTGGACATGTCTGGTTTATGACTTACTTATCTATGACATATCTATGATGTATGACTGCCATATATTGGATAGATTAAATCCTGTTTCTGTAGGCTGTAATGAATGCCATCCTTTGCCATCCACAAATATGCAAACATGGCTCCTGAGTGAGGTGAGTAGAAAGCAAGGAAATATCTTAGGTCTACCACCAACTCTGAACCAAGGGGTCCTCCTCTGCATCACGGAAGCCCCTAGGCAAGGGACAGATGGCCATGGCATCATGGCCAACTTTGCTCTGGGCATCATCAGCAACATCAGCAGCAGCAAAAGCGGGTATACATACACTTTGATTCCTTATACTTTGTTATAGGGAACAAAGAACTTGGTGAAACATTTCCCAAACAACAGAAAAGGTGTAAAATATAGTCTGTACGTCTTTCAACAGCATTTTTTTCCCTTTATCTGCTTAGTACATAATTGTTTTATATTTGTTGATATGTATTTGTGTTATTTTTATGATGTTAATGAATTAGGACCACAATGGAAAGTCCCTGGTCTTTTTTGTTTTATCCTTTTAGCTGCGCATGACTGTACCTTGTGCTGTTTACATTTCTGACTAATAAGTATTCAATCAGTCAATGTCTATCCAAATGCTAAGAAAGTGTACAAAATAAAACATCTTTCTTTGTCAAATGCTCTCTTCAAATTCAACAGCATTAGTACCCATCAATTGAACATTTGTCGACATTCCTTTCCTGTCTTAAGGTGTTAAGGTCTAAAATTAGTTTAAATATTTCTGGGTTAAATGTTATATTTTTTAACACATTTTCTTAAGTTTTGTGCTTCAGCATTTTCAATTTTGACTCTAAAGAGTCAATATCTTTGTGTGTTCACTTCTGTGCTAGGAGTAGGAGGTGTTTTGACAGGCTTTTGTCAGGGGTTTTCTAATTGAACCCAAATGCAGGAAGACACAGGTAGAACTTGAAGTCACAACTAACACATAGCCTGGCAAAGGTCACATAACCTCACAAACACAGGTTTATATATACTGGGAAACTAATTGGACACAGGTGAAGTCAGTGGACAATCAACACAGGGATAGGCTGGGGCAAACAGGACGCAGCTGACACAAATTTGCCAAATGCACAGAGGGGAAAGGCAAGATAGGCAGCAGCTACAGAAAACAGGAAACAGGTTAGAACATTACTTCAAAATAAAGTAACACAACAGTTCAACATCTTGGCTTGTGGTGGGTGCAGGAATTGTACAACGTAATTGCAAATCGCAACACCTGGTGTGTGTGTGTGTGTGTGTGTGTGTGTGTGTGTGTGTGTGTGTGTGTGTGTGTGTGTGTGTGTGTGTGTGTGTGTGTGTGTGTGTGTGTGTGTGTGTGTGTGTGCGTGCGTCCTGTGCATAGTGTAGACTCAATGGCCCTCATTTATCAACGCAGCGTATAAACCGCCGTATATTTTTCCATATATTCGGCGTACACCAACGTCGAAGTCACATTTATCAACGCATCCTACACAGCTGATCCGAGCTTACACTTGGTCCCAGCGTTGATAAATGTCACGGCTGAAACGAGCGTCATTTAAATAACACGCCCCATAAATATTCTCAAAACGCCCCGATTTTACGACATGAAGACGAACCAGAATACGATCAAAGACATGAAAAGCCAATAAGAAACAGCCCCCCCCCCCCCGCTGGCCTCGCCGCACACGCACACGCACACGCCTCTCTCGCTCGCTCTCTCTCTCTCTCTCTCACACACACACACACGCCCGTAGCGTATTGTCACGTAGGCTTGTAGCCTACATGAATGACATATTATGATACCAATCACATCGGCATGAATGGAATACTTTTGTAGATTAATGTATTTAACCCATACCGAGCAGTGCGCGTTCGAGTTACACTAAAATAAAGCCCTCATGTAGGCTATTCCCATTTCCCAGTGAGACTCGGACCGTCGGACGGGCGAGTCCCGTCCCGCTCCGCATTAATGAGAGATAGCCTGGAGAGAACATTAATGAATGAAGGCTGGTGTGTGTTGGACCATGGGTTAAATGTCTGATCTCCCGGTGGCCATGAAAATATAACAGCAGCGCCGCCTGTTAGACCGGTGCTCGCGCAGAAGAGTGCTCTCGCAGAAAGCGCCCGTATATTTTGAAAATAGCAGATCTACAAGCTCACAACGCGTTGCTGGCTTGTGAGCTTGTAGATCTGCTATTTTCAATACAGACAGATCTACAATCTTATCTGAATGACTGTTAAAGCAGTTTGTTTAAATTACTTTATAAAATGTTATATTTTCACAGGGATTATTTATTAGTGTAGATATACAGATTTATGAGTGGATTAGGTGTCCAATGCCTCTCAGACAGTCAAACAATGCTGCTCCGCAGGTCTAGGATGGAATAAACGGGTGCAGCCAACGTCAACAACTGGTCCCGACCAGACGTGAGATCTCAGCGTACCGTAGGATAAAGCCCACGTCAGGATATATTGATAAATGCCGAAAATTGCGGTGATCTCGCCGTACGCCCATTATTTGGTCTACACCGCGTTGATAAATGAGGGCCTATGTGACTGTCAGTCTCAAGTGTATATTGTACCATAAACAGCGTTGTTCAGTTCTGTATAAAGTCGTTCCACATGGAATGTTCTGCATCTAGTTTAGCCTCAGGATATCTTGGTGGTATTATGAGGTGTCATGTGGGCTCAGGGGCTGTGTTTGTTAGGCTTGTTTCACTAATATAGATGCTTGAGTAACACTGACCTGCACAAGGATGTATGGTATAAATGACAAACTTGAATTTAATTGAAATGGAATGGAATTGTCTTGTGTAAGGTTTAGCGTTAATATTTGTATAACTCGTGTTGGGAATACATAATAAGTTTGAAAATATTGTTTATATAAACACTGTCATGGACATGTGTAATCGTGTTTGCAACTGTAACGCCCTGAATTGAACCCGGGTCAACCGCCGGGAAAGCCAACATCTTATCCACTAGCCTAAAGGAGAATTCCCCCTTGCGTGCGTGCCCTGCTTCAGTGTCTTGCTCATTTCAGTTTCAGCTTTACCCAGCGGATGGCAAATCAGGTGGTGGTATTGAGTATGTGCCGCTGGGGAGACACAGGAATCAAACCTGCAGACCTTCTGTTTCCCAGGAGGCCTCCCTAGACATTCAGCCATTATATAAGAGGGAGGCATCAAATTAATATCAAAACATCTAAATATTGTAACAAGCAACTTAAAAACTTGGACACACATAGATAGATAGATAGATAGATAGATAGATAGAACACTGGGATACATACGAAAGATTGGCTATTTATGCCGAATGTTCACCCCCAGAATAGGGACGCTGGGTTTCATGTGGTTAAACCCTGCATGTACTTACTTGACTTACCCTTGCCCCCTGATCGTCTGTACTTGGCTCACCACATGTTGCGTTGCATTGTGTGAGCTTGTAGATCAGCTATGTTCACAGCATGTTCACCTATTAGGACATGCCCATAATAGGGATGCTAGGGTTCATGTGGTTAGGTATGATTGTGTGCGTGGATTACATACCCAAATTAAACCTATGTATTTGTCAGTGCGCAAGCGTGTACAGGACAACAAAAATGTATAAACACAGCACTGTAAAACTAGACTGGTTTGATCACAATGACACACATGTCAATTCACTACAAGATATTCCAAATACCCCAGATATTGTGTTCATTAATGAAATGAGAAAAAAACGTTACTATCTTCGAAATAGGCTGCCCATTTGATTTGTATATGGACATCTGTTTTCCATCCAAACGTATGAAATATCAGCCTTTGGTGGCCTTGGGATATAACTGTCAACTTATTGTCCTTGTGTTTGGGAGTCTGGGCCACGTCCACAAACTTGTGCTTCGCGGCCTGCAATTAGGAGGATTGCAAAAGACAAATGCAAAAAAGTTGGCTAAATACTGTTCTGTCTCAGCTATTATGGGCAGTCTGTCTATCTGGAGAAGACGATGTTTCATTTACCCTTGAGTGGCAAAAAATAGAAAAAAAAATCACACCCTGTGTGAAGGAAGCGGTGCCTTTGGGGCGGGGCGTAACTCATTTCAGTTCGTCCCTATTGGTGGTCTGAGTCCACTTACCAAATTTGTACTTGGTAGCATGCTGCAAACTGGAATAATGGCTGTTTAAAGCCCAGCCAATGGACAGACAGAGGGGGCGGGGCTTAAGTAATTACAGTTTGTCCCTATTGGTGGTTTTAGTCCATGCACAAAATTTGTACTCCGTAGCATGCTGCGAACGTGAGTTATGGCTGTTTAAAGGCCAGCCAATGGGAAGACAGAGGGGGCGGGGCTTCAGCAATTCATGCTGGTCCCTATTGGTGGTCTAAGTCCACATACCAAATTTGGACTTGGTGGCATGCTGCAAACTGGAGTTATAGCTGTTTTAAATCCCGTGCCCTAAACGGGCGGACGGACAGAACATACGCGGGGGGTCCCTGGACCCCGCTTTGATAACTTCAGCAATTCATGCTCGTCCCTATTTGTGGTGTAAGTCCACATACCAAATGTGGACTTGGTGGCATGCTGCAAACTGGAGTTATAGCTGTTTTAAATCCTGTGCCCTAAACGGGCGGACGGACTGAACATACGCGGGGGGTCCCTGGACCCCGCTGTGATAACTTCAGAAATTCATGCTCGTCCCTATTGGTGGTGTAAGTCCACATACCAAATTAGGACTTGGTGGCAGGCTTCAACCTGGAGTTATAGCTGTTTTAAATCCCGTGCCCTAAACGGGCGGACGGACAGAACATACGCGGGGGGTCCCTGGACCCCGCTGTGATAACTTCAGCAATTCATGCTCGTCCCTATTGGTGGTCTAAGTCCACATACCATATTTGGACTTGGTGGCATGCTGCAAACTGGAGTTATAGCTGTGTAAAATCCCGTGCTCATCATCCCGT
>NC_139949.1:10110899-10150899 GCF_963454915.1 Gymnoscopelus microlampas
GTATCTAATCTAATCTAAAGTAACTAGTAGCATTGCCAGATTTTGTGAGAGAAAGAAGCAACCAGGTCTAGGAAAACAAGCCCAAAAGAAGCGACGACTAACACATGAGCACTTTAAACCTATATACTGTTACTATACTAGCTCCCAACGCTTGTAGATCTGCAATTTTAAAAAGAATCATGAAATACAATGTGGAATATTTGGAATATTTCAAACAACACAGATCAGGTGCAGGGCTCCCAGGCACAAAACATTTTCAGATGGGGGTTAGGGACAAATACAATTCATTTGGGGGTCCATGATGACATGAAAAATATTTCAGAACTATAGTATTTACAAGCAACTACAGAAAAATAAGCCAAAAGTCACTTGTAAGTGGACATGGCAACACTTGTAACTAGTAACTAAAGAGGTCAAGTAATTGTTGTGTGGAGTAAAGAGTGTTTGCCTCTGAGGTGAAAGAAAGTCTCGGAAAATTGACATAAAGTAAAGAAAAAAGAAAAGTACCTCAAAATTTAACTGAAGTACAGTAGTTGAGTAAATGTATTTAGTTACGTTCCACCACTGGTTTCAGACACAGAGACAGCAGACAGAGAGAAGCGCTGGATGTTTCATCATTTGATGCTAATGCCAGCCATCTTTGATCACAGCCCAGAAGGTCAACTTGAACAGCGATACGTGTTACACTGTGAAGCATCACAGGGCGTGTGTGTGTGTGTGTGTGTGTGTGTGTGTGTGTGTGTGTGTGTGTGTGTGTGTGTGTGTGTGTGTGTGTGTGTGTGTGTGTGTGTGTGTGTGTGTGTGTGTGTGTGCTTGTAATACTATACTTGTGAGGCCACAATGTCCGCACAAGTACAATCTGAGAATTGTGAGGTCCTCACAAGGGAAATGGTTGTTTTATCTTTAAAACCATATTTTTGATATTGGTAGGCTTACCATCAAGAAAGATTCAGGATTGGGCTAGAGTTAGGAATAAGCATTTAGATGTCAGGTTTAGGGGTTGGGGTTAGGCTTATTTCAGCTATTTTCGATGGCTAAAATGTCCTCACAAGTACAGTAATACAAACATGTGTGTGTGTGTGTGTGTGTGTGTGTGTGTGTGTGTGTGTGTGTGTGTGTGTGTGTGTGTGTGTGTGTGTGTGTGTGTGTGTGTGTGTGTGTGCGCGCACGTGTGGCTTCACAGGCTCCTCTCTCTCTAGAAATAGATGTTTGAAGTGCGTCCCTGAAATCCCAACAACAAAGGACCTATTCCTCTCTCTGCCGGTTTGATGTGAAACTTCATGTATAAATATGTCGTGCGAGGGTGTCGCTTGACAAAGACAACTGATCTACAACTAACATGCTAGCTCGTAGATGTGTTCGTTTTGGCAAGTGACATTGAATTAGTCATACTATGTAGACTAAATGGGGAGATCCCTATGTTTTTATTGATTGATTGATTGAATCATTGAATGATTGATTGAATATTTTATTGCCACCTTTTTAAGGTATACAGGCAGTACACAAGTTCATGTTTTTGCGAACGCAGCGGAAGGAGGCACAATGATTTTTTGGGGCTTTTTTGCGTTCACCTCCCGCGTTCGCGCGTCTTACTTGTCAGTAATACCATGTTGTTGGAATGGAAATATACAGTAATCCATTTCTTTTTTTCAATGTTTGCAAACATTTAATTGTCTGGGTTCTATGTGAGCAGCAAACCTAAGGCAGAAAAAGCTGTTCAAAATTGTACTTGTCGCGAGTCATCGTTATATCTAATAATATTATGTTATGTTTTCCTAATCGTGCAGCCCTAGCAGGCAGTGCCGGTTTCCTGGTGTGTAGTTCATTTGACTTGGAGTATCGGCTCACTGAAATAAAACTACAAGAAAATGGCTGTCAAGTGGGGTCAACCACAGCACTTTTTGAAAAATGAGAAAAAAACAACCAGGTGCTCACAGGAGATAAAAGTTGTACATTCTCAAAGCAATGGTGGTGCTATATCAGCGGGGACAAACACTGGAAAAGCAATGAAGAGAAGCAAAGAAGAGTGCTGAAAAATCAGGAGGAGAGAAACTAGATCTAAAAAAAGTATTTATAGACCCCTTAACAGACAACATCACACTGATAAGAACCAGTATGCGCGCGCAGGCCGGCATCAAATGAAACCCATTCTGTCATGTCTCGCTAGGACGCGCCTCACTAGCCAACACACAAGAGGAGGTTGAATGTACTGAAACCAGCACACCCGAATATGTTGGGAATTGATTGCATGAAACAATCACCTGTGCGTCCAGTCTCAATGTTGGTAAACAAATAATTGGTCTATTGCAGCAAACGTTAAAGCACCAACATGTTTCGACCATCTGGACTTCATCTGGGCAAAGTAAAACCGACAAGCAAACAGACGCGCTAAATGGTGTCAGTTCACGTGACAACAAATATGAGAGAAACGTTTGCGCTCCCGTTGAATTGTCCAAAAATGTGTCTTTATAGTTAGCCAAACAAATGACAAAAGGAGTGCTCGCACTATACCATAACAAAAGGAATGTCCACAGAGGTTTGGCAGATGCAAAATAGAGTATTTTTTAAATGATGATCCATAGTGAACAAATTAAAAAGTGCTACCCAAAGAAAAGGTGTAAAGGTGGAGATACATGTTTCGGTTGAAAAAGAACATCCACAGTCTGCCTCATTCAGTTCACATGAGACATGCAAATGAGCAATCAGACAATTAACACATACACAAAAACCCTTGTGAGTGTGTGAACGTCAAGGGGGTAATAGACATGGACAAAGTACTCAACCCAGTGCTTGAGTCAAAGTACAGTATAGTTACTCCTGGTCACATATAACTCAAGTACAAGTAAAAGTTGCTATGTAACATTTTTACTTCAGTGAAAGTACATTGGGCTTTATAGTATTAATTCACGGCTGTATTAAAACGTTATATTTTCCATAAATATTCCAAAGATATCAATGAGTGAACATAGCAGATCTACAAGTTCACAATGCGTGAGTGTAGGGCGTTTCTTTTTTGTAAGTAAATTGGGGCACTTAATGCTTACGCGCTTGTGTCAAAACCACTGATTTATAACTAATGTTAAAACGCCTAGTTATATCAGCGTGTTTTTAGCCTAAGCAAGGGATAATAAATGGTGAGCAGGTCATTGTTGAGAAATAAAACCAGACAGGGTGATTATAGAGCCTGACTCAAGGCGGAGAGGTCACCCTGAAGGGCTTTATTTCTCAACAATGTACCTGCCCCCCATTAATTGTCCCACTTATTACACGGCTACTTAATAAAGCAATTAATAAATTGACAGAAATGTACGAAGACAATTTAATTGAAAAGATTTAAATGCTTTCAGTAGCCCTCAAGCCGTCTGGTCCAACGCAACAGGTCGGCTCACAAAATGCCAGTAGTAAGTGTCAAATATGAATCAGTATTATGTCTACTGTCCAGTTCTCACCTCAAATGGTTTTGAAACATTCTCCAGTGTACTGTTTAGCTGTAAAGGGACATTTGGTGTTTGTTTACATGGCTGCCTTGCTGAATATGGCACACTGACAGTACAAAGACTGTTCAGGGGTCTTCCATGACAATAGTCACACCAGGGGCCACGTCAGGGCCCCCCGGTGGCCACAGGCACATTGTTGCTCCAATCTGTTCCAAACTTTGCACAAACACTGTTTAGGGGTCTGCCATGAAAATAGTTTCGCCAAAAAAACGAAATTGAACACATATGGGGCACTACAGTGTTTAACACTTCAAATGACGATAACTCAGTGACCTCTGCTCAGCAAGATATAGGCCTGGATTTGAAAATCTAGTCCTTTAAACATAACAGACTGGATCTGACACTAATGTTGACCTGATGGTCAAGATTCAATTTATCCCCTGAGCAAGCAGGCAAGCTCTATTACTGTAGATCAATGGTAAAAATGTCAGCACTTGTGCAGGAAACCGGGTTCAAATCCGGGGTAGCAGAGGAAAGTTACATAGTGTATGAAAATGACCAGATGAAACCTTAGAAATACTGAGATCGAGAAAGTCAATGCTTTGTTGGGGGGTATCCGTCAGATAGTTTTTTAATCTTCATTCAAAGACGCAATGTAATTGTGAAATTCTAATAATTTCAGAATGAGTGTAAACAAGTAATAAGTCATTGGATTAACAGGCTTTAAAACGAACATCTTCTCCCAATAGCCCAATTTGAGCATAATTAGGAGAAAAGCAGGAACCCATTAGAACACTGTGAGCTGAATAAAAAAATCAGTAAGACACAACATAGTATCCCTGTCAGAAAGAAAATGTTTAAAGCCATGTGAACCCTCATAATGGTCGGTATTGGTGAGACTCCACATCCATGGTAACCAAAAAATGAGAATGCAAGTTAGTGAGACTAGAAATCCAGTGGTATCAATGAAAGAAGGATGTTTTTGAACATATGGCTTTGAACATGTGGCTCAGAAACGATAGGCCAGCCAGGAGGATTGTCAAAAGGCTTGTTGTGTACTTTTGGAAGCAGGTAAAAAAACTTGCCAACAAAGGATGTTCCACCACTTAAAAATGTAAGTCATTGTCAGAGATCTATTGAGCCTCCTTGGCCTTTGCTAGCAGGTCATAGCACTAAGGCTTCATAACAGATAAATGGGTTATTACAAAGCTTGATATGATACTTAGAGTTCAATTGATGCTAAGCCTCTGAGATGTATTGATCTTTAGAAAGAACCACCGTAGCACCACCTTTGTCGGCAGGATGAATATTAATGTCATCATCTTTAACAAGTTCATCAAAACAATATTCCGAAAGCTTGATGTAAAACTTATAGTTCAATTGACGCTTAGCCTCTGATGTATTCATCTTTAGAAAGAATTACCATACCACAGCCTTTGTCAGCAGGTTTAATAACAATTTGTCATCATTTTTCAACAAGTTCATCAAGAGCAATATGCTCCTTGTGAGTAATATTTTATGTAGTAGGCCAATTAGCCTGAGCCAGGAATGTCCAAAACCAGTTTTTCAATCTCAATTTCAAGACACAATCGGAGCTAACCGAGACTTTGATCTAAAGGTAAGACCATGATCAAAAAGCACATCAGAGTCCATCACAGAATCAGAAGCAATACAACTAATCATCACGACTTCATGACAAAATATGTATATCCGGGTTGATAACACAGTGTCACATTGGAGCAGTATCATTCATTAAAGGATATTAAAGGACACCATCTTTTTCTTTTCTTATGCAAGAAAATGGCTATTTCAGCATGCTAAATTTCAAATTTATCTTGAGCTAAAAAGTTTGGGAACCACTGCTGTGGGGTCTGGGGACCACCAGTGGTCCTTGAGGGGGTTCCAGGGGGTCCCCAGCAAATGATTGACAGTTACAGTAGGAATCAAATGGACCCCCACTGGTCTGCAACTCCAGGTCCATATGGTTCCATTTGTACACTCTCAGAGTTATGCGAAAACATTAATATTCCAGACAGGGTAAAGTGTACAATTTATTGAAGATTCGAGCAGAAAGACGGTATTACAGCATCATAACGGGCTCCAGCAGGGGGAAAGCACCCCGAGCACTAATCTCAGACAATTCATATAGTGTCCACTCAAACACAGATGCTGTCCTTGAATGGTCATATTCTATGTGCAGGCATGTTACACTTATAGACAACATCAATTGTATTGCTGAACCAGCTAGAAAGAGAATAGTGTAGTGGAAATAGGCATTGGGGCAGTTGTTGACGAGATCCAAATGACAGCAACATCAACGCGGCAGCAATGAGGCTTGTTACAAGACTCCCTGCTGTGAAGTTAACACTCTATGGTCCAAATGCAATTAGATAGAACAGAAATAATGTTTTACTGATTGGCATGCTAAAAAAATATATTATTGTACTACAGCACAGTAGTGTACAATCCTGAGAGTTGGTGCAGAAAGTGTAATGGTTTTCTTTCACTGACTATTGATTAAAACCAGTGATTGAGATGCATGTAAGGACTTCATGGTGGTGTACGGTGGGTGATGGCTGATATAAACAGTAACACAGCCAGGCCTGTTGTGCATTGAGCTAATTCTTTCACATAATCTCCCCCCCCCAAAAAAACTTTTAAAAATATACTCAGTTAAAGTACAGATACTCAAAAAATATATACTTAAGTACTCAGGTTACTGTCCACCACTGCTGATAGGCAGGGGGATAAGCGATGAGATCAGAATTGATTGGAATCAGGTGAGCCATGAGCGAGGGAGGAGTTCTTATCAGATGAGATTGTTATCAGTGACCATGCAGGTGTTGTATTCCCTCCTGAACATACGTTTGTTCCAAATCCATTTTGTCTTTGGCAGAGTGCGTGTAAAGGAGTGAAAGAACACGATCCTGACGGTGTTGTTGTCCATGCTGTCGAGATGAGTGTGAACGATTGCGTCCTCAACCCCCCCCCCCCCCCATGTCCGCCTGGTATGTGAACTGGAGGGGGTCATGGTGGTCACCTGTGATGTTAAGAGGGACTGGCCTGTAGTTGTTAGGGGCAGAGTTTCTTGGGTGCCGGGGACAATGCCGATCTGAGTAGTTATCAGAAGTGATTGGAATCAGGTTAGCGAGGGAGGAGTTGTTATCAGATGAGATTGTTATCAAGTGTTGTCCTCTCTCCTGATGACAACAACGGGGCTCCTGAACATAACTCTGTTCCAAGTCCATTTAATCTTTGGCAGAGTGGTGTGTTTCAACTGTTTCAATGACCCCCATTTTTATATGCATTAGGCCACGGACCCCCTAGATGCCTTTTTTTAAATCTCTGGGACCCCAAACTAAAATCCTCATTGTCAATTTAGCTCTGAGATCTGTGCGCTCTAAGAATTAAAGACACATACGGGTCCACAAGGGTGCACATAAGGGTCCATTTGGACCCCTGACCCGACATTGAGAACCAGTCATGTAAAGAGAGAGTGGCTATGCAGAACGAAAGTCCAAAATACTTGACTGTCACGTCACTCATGTAGATATAAATCACTTCCTGGAAGTACTCTGGTCCTCTGGCCATGTGAATGCATTATACATGCAGAGACACAACTATGATCTTTGGCCGGTAGTTATGGGTATCAGTATCTTTGTGTCAGCAACAATCTGGAGCTAAATGCCCAAAAGACAGTGGAGATGGTGGTGGATTCCCGGAGGAACGCAGCCCCTCCCCCTCCCATCATGCTGGGAGGCACCCTGGTGAACTCTGTGGAGTCCTTTAAGTTCCTGGGCATTACCATCTCCCAGGACCTGAATTAGGAACTGAACATCATGGCCCTCCTGAAAAAGGCACAGCAGAGACACAGACTGTCGAGGGCACCCGTTTTTATACGGCCATCATTGAGTCCATCCTCACCCACTCCATCATCACCTGGTTCCCCGCTGCAGCTGCAAAAGATCTCGTCAAGCTGCAGTGGGTGATTTGTTCCGCAGAGAGGGTGATTGGCCGTCCCCTGCCCTCCCTCAAGGCCCTGCACGACTCCAGGGCGCTGAGGAGGGCAAGAAAGATCATGGCTGACCCCTCCCACCCTGGCCACGGCCTCCTCACCCTGCTCCCCTCTGGGAGAAGGATGCGGTTGCTGAAGGCCACCACAGCACGCCACAGACTCAGCTTCTTCCCCTCAGCTGCCAGGCTGCTCACTGAGTCTGGCTTCCCTTCTCCCCCGCCCCCAAGGGGCACTGAAACTGGACACTGGCAATGACATTGCACTACTGAACACTATGGCACTTTATATTCATCTTTTTCTTGCACGGTGTTGTTTTGTGTTTGTTGGTATTCTATGTTATATGTGAAAAAAGATCGAAACACAATCGTGTATTTGCCAAAGCAAATTCTTATGTGTATTACACAATGGCTAATAAAGGAATCTGAATCTGAATCTGAATCTGAATCTGAATCTGAGATAGAGAGAGAGAGAGAGAGAGAGAGAGAGAGAGAGAGAGAGAGAGAGAGAGAGATTGTGAGCTTAAGCTATGTTCGGCGCATGATAAGTATTACGCAGGCTACTGTCGCAGACAGACACGGAGACAGACAGACAGAGGGGTGTGTCAGACAGACAGACAGACAGACAGACAGACAGACAGACAGACAGACAGAGGGGGTGGGTCTTGAAACTCTCTAAATCCATTCAATCTATTGGTCAATGATGTCATGCTATCTGACGAGACTTCTATATTTCAGCCATTAGTTTTAATAGACTCTTCCCTCCCAGCGCAGAATACGCTTTGCGCCATGAATATTTATGTCTTATCTGTCTTAACCCATGGCTGTCCCAATCACAGGCATCGGAATTCTAGTAATTACATAAATTATTAATTAGACTGAAATGAGTGTAATACCATCTTGTCCTTCCTGATTATGATATGAGAAATGACTTCCACTGGCGTCGGAAGGCATTGGTCAGGAATGAAAGTCATGCTGTGTGCTTTTTATGTGTAAGATTTGTTTTCACCTAATTAAAAGTAGCAGTACTACAATATGAAAATAGTGTTACACATAAAAGGCCTGTATTCAAATGGAACTGACTCAGCCATAAACAAACCATGGCCACGTCACTGTGACAACATAATCCATAAACAAACCACGAGCCAGCTCCATATATGGGCACAAAAGGTGGCATGCCCATATATGGGTATATACTGATGACATCAGGAATATCAATACATGGGCATGAAAGAGACAAGGACTGACAGATACAGAGATCTCCTGATATGGGCATATCAGCGTGCCCATACATGGGCACATACTGATGACATCATGGATCTCCATGTATGGGCGTAAAAGGATTGCCAGATACAGATATATATTCTCCAAATATGGGCATAAAAGGGACACAGGTAGACAGACAGAAACAGGTATCTCCATATATGGGCACAAAAGAGACACAGACAGTACAACGGGTACTCTGATAAAGCCCCTGACACTATGACTCAGACATATTGTCAGATCGGCAGTGCGACGTAGGTGTGAGGGCCCAAATATGGAGTCCAGGTCTGTACCGTGACGTCAACATGTGTCAAAATCCTTCACGAATAGCAGATCTACAAGCTCACAATGAGTCACATTTCAAGTATTTACTTTTACATTACCTCCCATCATGTCCAAATCTCGACATCCTGGATATCGACGCTGTCGACTGGAATCCAAAACTGTTCCTTTTTTATTATAAAAAAAGTGGAAATTGTTAAAATAGCAGATCTACAAGCTTACAACGTGTTGTGATGCGACTCGTCATGAGCCTTTATATCTGTTATTTACTCTACTATTGTGGATACTACACCACTCTTGGATGATGAAGTATAGGGCATTCATTTACAAGTCCAAAGACTTGTATCTCTTAAAATATTTTTAAGAGATTTAAATGACAAAATTAAAGAGAAGGCGGACATGGGCTTTCAACTCTGTACGTTCATAAGGGGCGCGTTCGAAAATACAGCACTGAGCGCACTGAGCGCACTGGTTTTCCCTCTGGGCGTTCGTTTATTGAGTGCACTTGGTGCGGTGTCGTTCGAAAATTGAGTGCGCTGCGCCCCAGTGCACTGAGTGCTCGCACTGAGCGGCCCTACCTCTCAAGCTGGTTTTTCCAGTGCGTTGTAGGTCTCGAGCGCTCTCCAGCGGTGAAAATGGCGGACGAAATCATTGCAAAATGTACTGTTTGCGGCTTGTATGGTCCTTTGAGCACAATTATACAGCACGCACAAAACAGTCACCAACAAACAGAAGGTAAGCAAGCTAATGTTATGAATTAAATTACCGTTAAACTTTGGCAACGTTAGTTAAACGAGTATTTACTGTCAATAGAACTGTTGTAAGAGAAAGCTAGCTATGGCAAGTTTTTAGTACATCACCATACAAGTGTCTATTTACCTGGGCTCATGTTTGTACATTGTTTATTCAGGCCACGGGCCCCGTTTGAAATATTGTGCTAGGACCCCCATAAGAGAATATTATCGTTGTCTATAGGCCTACTGTACTGTAGGTGGGGACATAACAGTGGAGAGAGTGAAACCTATAATGTGTCATTCTTATACATTCTCACTGGGCTAACTTCTAGCTGGTGAAATTAAACTGTTCTTCATTTTACTGGGAACCCCCCCAAGGACCTCTGGGGGTCCCTGGACCCCACTTTGAGAACCACTGCTATTATAATAGTTTATAACTCAATAACGTTACAGCTAGTCGTCCTGCTGGAACACTTTGGTTCAGTTTGACTCTATTCTAAACATGCACTCTAACCCCCCCCCAATTACCCTTAATAATTATCATTTTTATGATTGTATTCATTCATTTAGAGCCAGGAGGATCACAGTCCACTGAGTCCAGCACTGAGCCCTCAGTACAGTCCAGTCAGCAGCAGTCAGCTGAGGTCGAGGATGACAAGACTGGATTTGTCTGGGGGCAAGCTCCTATCCTGCTCCTCATTGCTCTCTATGAAGAGCATAGAGAGAACTTCAGCTCATCCAGGATGACAAAAAAAAAGGCTTGGGAGTTGTTAGCCAGGGAAATGGCCGGCAAAGGCTACGAGCTGACGGGGACTCAATGCAGTAACAAGTGGAAAGGGATGCTGAAGTCGTATAAGGAGACATTGGCACATAATAAGCGCTCTGGTGCTGGCAGGGCTACATGTCCATATTATGCTCCTCTCGATGCCCTGCTGCACAAATTCCCCAACATCAATCCCCTGTCAACAGCCAGTAGCTCAAGTGGCTTTAAGCCACCAGCCACCATCCCTAGACCTCTGCCCAACTCTCCTTCCAGTTCCAACACCACCCTACCACCATCCACCACCACTGTCCTACCTTCACCCTCTACCATCCCACCACCACCAGGACCAGATGAGCAAGAGAGACACAAAAAACGAAAATGTAAAAGAAAAAATATAGAGGAGCCGACTTGGGTACAAGAGTACAGAATGGAATCAAAGGAAAGAGAGGGAGCTACACAGAGGAGGGCAGAAGAGGCAGCAGAGCGCCACATAGAGAAAATGGGCTTGTTGAGACAAATACTGCAACAGCAGAACCACATTTTAGAATATCTAAAAAAGTGAGAATGGTCATAAGAGACATAAGAGAGAAGAGGAAGAGAGCACTTATACTTTACACACACACACACACACACACACACACACACACACACACACACACACACACACACACACACACACACACACACACACACACACACACACACACACGCACACACACACATACACAGTGTGGGGGAGCGAGAGAGAGAGGTGTAGAGAGGCGTACACTGAGGGTCAGAATGAGTGAGGGAGAGAGAGAGGGCGAGAAAGGAAATGAGACACATATACCACACAGAAGAGGGCGAGAGAGGCGGCATGTGAGAGAGAGAGCACCACATAAAATAGAGAGAGGGAGTTAACTCCTAACTTAACTGAATTTATTTATTGGGTTCAGACAGCAGCTTCTGTTCTTCACTCAAACCACTTTGTTTTAAATTTCATCCATCTGTACCGTTTAACTCCTCCGAGGTCATTTAATTTATCCATTTGTAACTTTGAGTGTAGTTTCTCCCATTGAATAAATACCTCCAGGGTTCCATTTGTAAACTGAGGTGGGGATCCTTTACTCTTTAATAAATTGCGCCTTGATTTGCTTTGACCATGTGCATTTCAGTTGGGATGATGAATTTAATATATACATTTTGTTTTACATAAGTTTGTGTTATTGCATTTGACCATATTTATGAGTTGGGAAGATTGATTCATTTAATTTATACATTGTTTTACATAGGTTTGTGTTACTGCATGTGACCATATGCATGAGTTGGGAAGATTGATGAATTTGATGAATTTAATATATACATTGTTTTACATAAGTTTGAGTTATTGCGTTTGACCATATGCATTTGAGTTCGGAAGGTTGATGAATTTAATATATACATTTTGTTTTACATACATTTGTTATTGTATTTATGTTATAAGAACTTAAATGCAAATAGATATTTCAACAGTTTACTTTATAAATATAATATATACATTTTGTGTTAAATTATTTGTGTTATGGCACTTAATGGCACTTGCAAATAAATATTTGAAAGAAATGTAAACTTCAGAACCAGTTTATTTTAAATGTACACGTTATTCACATTTTACATTCATCATCACTGTCGGGTGAAACCTCAGACAACCTTGTATGCAGTCATTTAGTCCCATGCTCTTAATACTTTTCATTAGTTACATATTTAGAAAACCAACACAGACTACCACTTTCTGGCATCTACAGTATTTATCAGCTTGACGTTTTTCCACACTTCCAATTTTGTCTGCTGATGTCTTTGTCATAACTTCCAATTTCACTTTTTAATCTGTATCCTGAAAGAGATCTCTATCCCGATTGCATAAAATCGGCTTAAATGCATTTTCTGTTTAATAAGAGTTGTAGACCCCTGAACAACTAGAAATGAGTACAATCAGAATAGCACTATAGAATAGGGTACGTGATTGTCTTTGGTTAAAATACGTGTTTAATAGCTCTATATTCTGATATAGAGCCAGCGTCTTGTTTTACTTGTGCTACTGGCTGTTGACAGGAGATTGATGTTGGGGAATTTGTGCAGCAGAGCATCGAGCGTAGCATAATATGGGCATGTAGCTCTGCTCAATAAGCACTCCTTATACACCTTATTCACTGTGTTCTTCAAAGAGAGCAATGAGCAGGAGCAGCATGCCCCCAGACAAATCCTGTCATCCTCAGGTGACTGCTGCTCTATATCAGAATAGAGCTATTTAACACTTATTTTAGCCAAAGAAAATCACGTACCCTACCTTTAACCCATCAATACCTGAATCAAGACTTCTACAAATGACTTCAAAAAACACTATTCAGAAAAACGTGTGTTTCTATATCAGTGGTGCCCCCAAAATGATATGTATTTGGCCGCCGACCCCCCCCCCCCCCCCCCCCCATCTCAAAATGTTAGTTCCAGCAACCCTGGAAGTACAGATTTGAGTAAAAAACAAAATTGATTGAAAAGAGTGTATGTATGCATGTATGTGTACACACACATAATATTGAAAGTTTTACACATTCACAATTTAAAAAAATAGCAGATCTACAAACTCGTAGCCGCGCTATGAGCTTGTATATCTGCTATTCTTGAATAGCCAAAGTGTAAAATAATGCTTTTTAGCTCAAATAAAAAAAATGACACAGTTGCGTTCAAGGTCTTAAAATGTGAAATGCATTCATCCAGTCACAGAAGCTCACAATGAGCATTGTGAGCTTGTAGAACGGCCGTTTTTGCTACTGTTGTGTGACACTGTAGTTAAATTATAACTCTGGAGTGAGTATGGAGGCGATGTAGTTCCTCTTCTGAGCACCAACTGTCTGCAACCGGTCCTGGTCCTGATGCAGCTCTGCAACTGACAGCACCCGGTCCTGGTCATGATGCACTTCCTCCTGTGATGGGTCCTCCTGTAGGTCGTCCTGCCCAGCCTGTGAAGTTTATTTTTGTTAGGATTGCATTTGTAAAAGGGATGTTTACTTTTAAAGGACACTGTCCTGTTTTCCATAAAACTGCTGCCAAATGACATGGTTGTGACACAATCTCCATCCTGTTAACCTAATCTCCCCTATTTGTGACTCCTGTCATGTAAATTATCAACAGAGTCAGTAGTTATGGCATACCTGGATCATGTCCTCCACGTCCTCCTCATAGGCTAGACACAGGTTGTGGAGCACGCAGCAGGCCATGATACACAACGGGATCAGATCAATCCTGTTCATATCTAGGTACTTCAGGCGGCGAAAGCGTCCTTTTAGGAGTGCAAAAGCTCTGTATGGCACAATGAAGGACAACCATAAGTTGCTGTGTATGCAGAAACTAACAACACAGTGGTAGTCATGTTAGAAGTGTACTGTGTCCAAGGTATGAGGCCTGCAGGATTGTAGTGATAGCCATTCAGCTTTTAGCATGTTAATGTGTACCACAAACACACCACAAATTATTGCTGAACCAACCAGCATGAAAAACTGGTGGCTATATATATATATATATATATATATAACTATTACAAACCTTTCAATGGCTGTCCTGGTGCCTGACAAAGCCAAATTGTAGCGTCGCTGAACTTGGGACAGGTGGCCATTGTCTTTGAATGGGACCAACAACCACGGCTGTAGGGGGTATGCACGGTCTCCAATGATGTGTGTGTCATCGGGCATCATCTGGTGAGGGCTGGCTTCAATGCTGGCATATAAATCTGATTCCCTATAAACCCTGGCATCATGGACGGAAGCAGGATATCCACTGAAGCAGTCTGTGAAGAACAGGCTGTGGTCACAGACTGCTTGCAGGTGGATGCCGTGGAAACCCTTCCTATTTACGTATGTCTCTGGGTACTCAAGGGGAGCCTTGATTGGGATATGGGTCCCATCAATGGCGCCAATTACTCTGGGAAAGTTATACAGCTTACTGAATCCCTTTGTGACCTCTGCTATCCTTGCCCCAGTAGGCCATAATATGACAGTCTTTGAGAGACGAGATAGTGCTTTCATGACTCTCTGGAAGCAGGTTTCTACTGTTGATTTTGTGACGCCGAATCGGTCACTGATGTCCCTGCCGAGAAGAAATGAATATTTGTATGTGTTAATCTGTATTGTATGTATATTGTAAATATGTATCTCTAATACAAAATGCACTACTTTGTGTGTAGTTAATGGCCTGAATTGAATGTAGCTAATGAAGGTATAATAATGTCACTAGGCTAAGTTACCTGAATGAGCACTGGTTACCCAATAGCCACAAAACAATCAGTATCTGCTTGGAAGCTGGAATGGATGCTCGCCCAGCTCCATGTTGGTTGGTGAGGTCCTCTGCAATTTCCTCTGTTAAGCAAAGCAAGGCAAATTTAGTTTTAGAGCACATTTCAACAAGGCAAGTCAAAGTGCTTTACACCAGTGGCTCTCAAAGTAGGGTCCGTGGACCCCCAGGGGTCCTTGAGGGGCTTCCAGGGGATCCCCAGCCAAAAGGTTAATAGTTTAGAAGTAGGAACCAATTGGACCATTTATGGGTCTGTAACTCTGAGAGTGTACAGATGGAACCAAATGGACCGACACTCTCAGAGTTATATTAACACTAATGATACTACGGTGTAGATTGGGGGTTCCAGAGAACAAAATGGTATCAAATGGGGTCCATAGCCTGATGCATATCATATCAAACTGGGGTCCTTGAAATTAAAATGGTTGAGATTCACTGCTATAACCATAAAAAATATCTTCTCTTATGACATGAGAAACCAAAACAACAATCAAATCGGAACAAACATTTCAAACAACAAACATTTGGAACACTGTCACTCAACAATTCAATCTCAGTCAGTTTCACACAGCCAGCCAGTTCAATCAGGTGTGGGTAGTAGAAATCTAAAAGCCATATTATAATTGGGTTTAGTCATTTGGTCAATGATAAATGTTGCTGGGATTTTAGAATATGGTACAGACCTGCAACAGCTCCAGAGTGATGTGCACCTCACTCACTACTGCAGACTGACACCATTTTGTACTAGGGTGTGGCTGGCTGGTAGTCAGTGATTGCCAATTGCAATCACTGGGGTGGCTGATCGGTGACTTCATTGATTGCTGAGACTGTGTGTGTGTGTGTGTGTGTGTGTGTGTGTGTGTGTGTGTGTGTGTGTGTGTGTGTGTGTGTGCGTGTGCGTGTCAGCAGTGACACACACACACACACACACACACACACACACACACACACACACACAGCATTTTAAACCTGGGTTACAGGGGTCTCTGACATATCTTTTCAAATGGGGGTCCGCAGGCTAATATGTGTCTATTTGCAGGTCCTTGACATGAAAAGGTTTGAGAACCAGTGCTTTACACAACATTAAGAACATTAAGACAGTAAATCACATTATAAAATGACATATTAAGGACCTGTTAGGATGCTGAATGTTGTGCGTGTCATCCTGAAGTGCTCCCTGAAAGCGTCGTCCAGGTACAGCGGTACGGTCTTCTCTGCATAATCACGGATCTTTACTCTTGCTTGTAGTTGGCGTTGTACAGGGTCTGCCAATCCTGCCATCATTTGCAGGATATGTCGGTCCATCCTCAAATCCTGGTCCTACAGAGAAAATTGCATAATCTTATATCTTATAGCCAGATTCAATGTATTTGTCACTCACTCATACAAGTGTATGCAGTGACAATATTGTGTGTGTGTGTGTGTGTGTGTGTGTGTGTGTGTGTGTGTGTGTGTGTGTGTGTGTGTGTGTGTGTGTGTGTGTAACTGTGTATTATGCTCTGCAGACTGCAGTGATGGAAAGTAACTAAGTACATGTACTCAAGTACTGCACTTAAGTAAACTTTTGAGGCTTTTGTACTTTACTTGAGTATTTCCAATGTCCAATACTTTTACTTCTACTACAGTACAGTCCATCTCATATGCAAATATTGTACTTTTACTCCATTACTATTATTTGACCACTTAGTTACTAGTTACTTTGCAGATTTTGTGATTTTATACAGTTCAAAACTTGGTACTTTAAATACATTTTGATACCAATACGTTTGTACTTTTACTCAAGTACATTTACTTGTAACAGAGTAATTGCAGTATAGAGTAAAACAAATGGAGTACTTTCTCCACCACTGGCAGACTGTGCCAACAACATCTGTGGGAACACTGAGATTAGCCCCGGGCTAAGGCTAACTATCTCCCCGTATAAACACAGTTGATTTTCATGGCCGTGTTAAATGTAAAGTGTTACTTACATTCTCAACTTCACTGTCATCCTCGTCGCTGTCAATTATACTTTCGATAACTGCTGCGTTTGTCACCAGGGAAATGATGCTTATGTTGTTTGCGCCGGCTTCTGCCATGTTGCTTTTCAGATAAACTTTTTGTTTACCTTCAGGCTGAAAAGCGCACCGCTGCCCCTTACTGGTCGTTCGTAAATCAGAAGAACACAGTGCGCTCTATGACGTCACCGCCAGTGCACTCAGAAAACTGGGCACATTCTCGGTGCGTATATCCGAACGCGCCCCAAAATGTTCTGGTCACCATCTTCATCTTATAATAATAATAATGATAGAAATAATCATTATAATGATTAAATTAGGGCCTAGAATGTTAAATGTCAAAGTAGTCAATTATGCCATAAAGATAAGTGATTTAGCTCTGGATGAAATAATTAGGTTATAGAGGTGACCTGAACCCATAAAGTTTGAGAACCACTGTACTTTGGTCAATCGAGGTCTTCTGATGCTGCACAACAGATATATAATTGCCCAGCCCTATGATAAGACACCTTTGTAAAATATACCGTAAGAAACGGAGTCAAAGAGTTGCAATTAGTGCCTCCTGAACACATTTATTTTAAATTGTGACCATAACATTGTAGTTATCAATGCAGTGTATTATGTAGGCCTATATAACAAAACAGACAGCACAATGGCAATTAAGTATCGCTTTCATAGTTACAGTTAAAATAGCAAATGATGCTAATATGTTTTTTCATTTGGTTTAACACTTAACAAGATCAGCAGGTTCACACAATGTTTTATACCGTATTGTAATTGGATTTATTGGGTCTCTTAGGTTGGTCTGCCTTTGTTTAACTCTGTTTAAAATTTTGGTGTCTATATATTTGTGGTTAATTGCCCAGCCCTATGATGAGCCACCTTTTGTTAAATATATAATTAAAAAGTAAAGGTGGAGTCAATGAATTACAATTAAAGCCTCCTGGACACATTAATTTTAAATTAACAGTAACAGTTAAAATAGCGGTTGCTGCTCATAACATTTTTTAAATAAATAAAATACAATTTCATCAGTGTTCTTACACCCCTCTCTCATAATTAGGTTAATGGCGTGTCTTAGTTTAAATGGTAAAGCAGGTAGTTGATATGGTAAACCAATGGCTGCTTATGTCTAATAAGTGGTTGGTGGGGTCTAATAGGTGGTTTCTAGGGTAAAACAGCAGTCACTATGGACTAACAGGTGGTTGTTATTGTAAAACAGGTGGTTTCTAGGGTAAAAAAAAGTTGGTTGCTAGGGTAAAACAGTGGTTGATAGTGTCCAAAAGGTGGTTGCTAGGGTGAACAGGTGGTTGCTATGGACCAATAGATGGTTGCTAGGGTCTAATATGTGGTTGCTATGGTAAAAACTGTTGGTTGCTATGGTGCAATAGTAGTTGCTAGTGTCTAATTAGCTGTTGCTAGGGTTTAATAGGTGGTTGCTAGGGTCTAACATTTGTTTTCTAGGGTGTAATATCTGGTTGCTAGGGTAAAAATGTTGGTTGCTATGGTAAAACAGTGGTTGCTAGGGTCTAATTAGCTGTTGGTAGGGTTTAATAGTTGGTTGCTAGGGCGTAATATTCAGTTGCTAGGGTAAAACTGTTGGTTGCTATGGCAAAACAGTGGTTGCTAGGGTCTAATTAGCTGTTGCTAGGGTTTAATAGTTAGTTGCTAGGGTGTAATATTCGGTTGCTAGGGTAAAACCGGTGGTTGCTTAGGTAAAGCTAAGGTGAAATTGATGGTTGCTAAGGTAAAACATGGGTTGCTATGGTACATAACTAAACATCAACGAGAAACACATATTGAGTGTATACGTTTCTGGAAATGTCTGTTGACATGTTTGTTGATGATAGCAACAGGCCTTGCATCCTCCACCATAACTGATGGTATAAAAAGATGAACTATCAACAAATCACTTCAGTTGATCATTATCTGAAGGACGAGAAGCACAGCACTGAGAGTAGCATGCCACCTACAACTAACAATCGACGTACATTTAATGTACATGGATGTACACTGTTCTTTTTGAATAAGATGGATACAAGTCGTATTAAGGTGAGTGACAATAATAATTTATTGATATATATTAATATTTGTTTGTGATAATAGAACCAATGCACTCCAAAGAGCGTCATCAGTGACAATAACAATTGAACTACTTTTCATTTACAGGACGATCTGAAGGAGAGTGGAGTCGGCAAACGGGGAGAAGAATGGGCCTGGCTGTATTTGAGATCAGTATATGGTGATGCCGCAGTCAACTGGACAAACGCTGGACACGAGACGGGGAAGCCCTATGATGTCACAGTGGATCGTACTGACGGAACAACTCAGTACATAGAGGTCAAAGCAACCAAGGACATTAGCTATCAAACCAGATTTGTTGCATCACACAACGAACTCAAACACGCTAGAAACAACCTGGCCAACACCGAATTCTACTTTGTCGTCAACGTACAGGCAGACACGCCAGAGCTGTACCATGTGACCAACTGGCGAGATCATTGGGCAATTCAACTACCGGAAGGTAAAATGCCAAAGGAAATGCGTTTTGAAAAGGAGTTACTGAGATTAGCTCAGTACTCGTGCCTGTTGCCAGAGTACCCGTTATACCCACCTGTATGTCTGCCCCCCTTTGAGCCCTATACAGAATATGGAGATGTCTTTATCTGTCCTGTGTATACACAAGTTTCCAACGGAGAGTGGGCATCAGTTCTGGTTGTAAACTATACATATGTGGTGCTTCCGCCGGATATGTCCCCCACCAGGTCTGTGCATAGGGCCTGTGCCCCAGTAAATTCCTGCGGAAACCGGTGGATACCTT
Source organism: Gymnoscopelus microlampas (assembly GCF_963454915.1). Lineage (NCBI taxonomy): Eukaryota > Metazoa > Chordata > Actinopteri > Myctophiformes > Myctophidae > Gymnoscopelus > Gymnoscopelus microlampas. The sequence goes on from NC_139949.1 coordinate 10,130,510, forward strand.
TCTAGAAGGTGTCAACAGATGATTCAGTGGTGAAAATGGTATGAAAAGGTAAGCAGTAGCATTTCCTTCTGTTTATCAAAAAGTATCAATATTCTGACACTGTGACTCTTGTATGAGACACAATGGCTTGTTCTGTATTAATTCAATTAATTGATTCATATAATAAAGTATCATAATCATCATTACATGTCCTTGACTAATGTGTGTGTATGTGGGGGGGACGCCATACTAGAATATGTATCTGAAAACATTTAAGGTTAGAAATAAACAACGTGGTAACATAAACATGCTTCACACACTGCCTATCTCTTTCTCTCTTGTGAGTTGCAGGCTACAAACATAGCTTATACTTAAATGTAACAAAGTAAATGTACTACAAATTAAAAAAAAAAAAGATCTAGCTTTTTCAAAAATAGCAGGCCTACAAGCTCAAAAGGTGTCACATTGTAGATTGGCTTTCTTTTCGAATGGCAAGGACTTAAGTGGTTAATGTATGTTTTATATCAATAATCAAATCTGTAAAGTGACAGGTAACTAAAGCTGTCAAATGCCATCATTGTAATGGAGTAAAAAGTACAATATTTGCATCTGAGATGTAGTGGAGTGGAAGTAACAAAAATGTAAAGTAAAGTATAAGTATTTCATAATCATGGTGGAGTCTCCCGTCGATCCGACGGATGAGTAGACATGCAGTTATTTCCTTTTAGCGTGGCTCCTCATGTGGGAGCGTAGACCTATCCCTGGGACACACAGTCTTCCACAGATACTGCAGGGAGTTTTGTCCTGTGTTGAGGTGAGAGGTCCACGTGTCCTGCGATCTCTCTTGTCTTGGATTGATGCCGCTCTTGCCTGTTCGAAAGTCTCAATGCCTTGGGTAACTTGATGCCTCCACCCTTCCCTGTCGGTAGCAGGGAGCAAGACGCTGCACCCCTAATTGCTGCCGATGAGCAGGTTGGTGCCTTGCATGGTTTCCTCCGCCATCGGTGTATGAATGGGTTAATGGCACAATCAATGTAAAGCGCTTTGGATAAAAGCGCTATATAAGTGCTCCATTTACCATTTACCATTTAGTTGCTTTGCACCACTGACCAGCATGTTGATAAGCAATAGCATTTGGGTGGATTATTCCTTTAAAAAGGACTGACTAGGCATGAAACACCAACAGGTCTACTAATTGCTACAGTGCAGAGGGACAAGGGTTGATGTTAATGGTTTAAACTCAAAACACATACATCAAATAGCTTAGAATAGATCTTTAGATTAAAGTGGAGAGCGGACCTGTGCGAACGTCGTGATGTAAAAAAATAAAAAAATAAAATAAAAGATCTGTAGTGTAAAAATGACAAAGAGTCACTTCTGTCTCTTTATCTCTCTCCCCTCTACAAACACCATTTGTGCGTATTGGAAAATCTGAAAAGAATGTGAGATCCACATGAAGTGGGATAGCTCCAAAAGTATGAAAATTATCAAAACGTTCATCACAGCAATGGAAGCCACAAGAAAGCTCAACCTTTTAACGTTTAAATGGAGTCTGTAAGCATGCTGAAGAAACATGACTCCAAACAAGTGAAATAATGAAGGGGTTTCACTTGAAATAACATCGACTTTCCCATTGACTTTATTGGGTGTTTAAAGTAAAAAAAATAAAAAATAAAAAAATAAACATTTCAAAGAAAAAATAAATGAATACAAGCACCCATGTCCACAGTAAGCTTCTTTTTCTTTTTGTTTCTAGAGTGATAGCAACCACCACTTTACCTTGCTAACCACCTGTTTTACCATAAAAACCACTCGTTTTACCCTAGCAACCACCTCTTAGACCCTGGGAACTTCTTATTAGGCCCTAGCAACCAGCTATTTTACCCTAGTAACCAGCTGGCATACCCTAGCAACCACCTATTAGGCCTTAGCAACCACCTATTATACCCTAGCAACCACCCGTTTACCCTACCAACGACTCGTTTTACCCTAGCAACCACCTCTTAGACCCTAGGAACTTCTTAATAGACTCTAGCACCCAGCTATTTTAATCTAGCAACTATCTGTTTACCCTAGCAACCGTCTATTAGACCCCAACAACCGCCTATTAGACCCTAGCAACCACCTGTTTTACCCTAGCAACCACCTGTTTTATTTGTAACCGCCTGTTAAACTGTAGCAACTGCCTAGACCCTAGGCTTAGTAAATTAAACTAGAGCAAAAGAGCTACACAACATTAAATATTTGGATATTTATGGCTATTTAAAAATAACAGCCTGTACCGTGATGTCAACATTTGTCAAAATTCTTCGCGAATAGCAGATCTACAAGCTCGCAATGAGTCACATTTCAAGTATTTACTTTTGCATTACACATGTCCCCTCATGTCCAAATCTCGAATCGCACCCTGGATGTCGACGCTGTTTGGAATCCAAAACTGTTTGTGAAAATAGCAGATCTACAAGCTCACAACGTATTGTGATGCGACACATCATGAGCTTTTAGATCTGCTATTTTCTCTACTTTTGTGGATGTTACACCACTCTTGGAGGATGACGTAGGGCATCTATATATACAATTTGAATCCTGCGCCATGTCGGTTGTCAGTATGTACGTATGTAGCCAGTGTGACGTAATCTGACATCACGCCAGTGTGACGTAATCTCACGACAGCATGACATCACGCATGACATCACATCCTACCTATAAATTCTAGGATGCCGTCAGATCGCACCAGTTCGACGGCTTCCATAGTGGGTTTTGGTCATTGGAGAGGTGATGCACGTCACCTCTTTCTGAAGTGGGTACTTTCAAAGCCTGCCGTGGATTTAGGAGAGCACAAAACTCTCTCTCACACTGTGAGGTGCCTGTAAGGTGGCACTGCAAAGTGAACGACGCGTCACGCTAGACGTTCGGGCCGCGTAGCGGCCCGAACTTCTAGTTCATTTACAAGTCCAAAGACAGTGAATATTTTAAGAGATTGAAATCACAAAGAGAAAGTGGACATTCAACTGTGTGTATTCATTTGAATGTTGTGGTCACCATATTCATCTTATAATAATAATGATGATAGTAATAATCATTATAATAATTCAATTAGGGCCTAATATGTTAAATGTCAAAGTAGTCAATTATGCCATAAAGATAAGTGATTTAGCTCTGGATGAATGTTATAAAGGTGCCCTGAGCCCATAAAGGTTGAGAAGCACGTTGGTCAATCGAGGCCTTCTGATGCTGCACAACAGATCTTTGGTCTACCTTTGTTTGTTTCAAATTTTGGTTTCTATTTTCTGTTAATTAACCAGCCCTATGATAAGCCACCATAAAATATACTTTAAGAAATGGAGTCAAAGAGTTGCAATTAGTACCTCCTGAACACATTTATTTTTAAATTGTGGCCATAACATTCTAGTTATCAATAGTGATTATGTATAAAACAAAACAAACAGCATAATGGCAATGAAGTATTGCAGTGGTACAGTTGAAATAGCAAATGCTGCTAATCAAGTTTTTTCATTTGGTTTAACACAGGTCAGAGTCCCGTCTACCAGTGACATCATCAATGGGGAATCGAAGTTAATAGAAACTGCAGGCTTTCTATTCCTGGAAAGTTGCAATGCAATAAAAGAAGCCATTGCTCTCGTGTTAATAAAAATCTAAATAAAAAATGTGAAATCTTGTTGGGAAAAAAAAATCATGCCTAACGATGATGTCACTGGTAGACGGGTTTCTGGACTGTCCACAGCCCTCCTATGAGACACAGACCAAGTAGAAAAAATGGTACCATTTTATCATGAGTATTAGTGAGGACCAATTATATGATAGGTTGAAAATCGGTGAAGTCGTCCTTTAACAAGATCAGCAGGTTCACACAATGTGTTATACCCCTCTTCATTGGGCTTATGGGGGTCTCTAAGGTTGGTCTGCCTTTGTTTATCAATTATTTCAAACTTTTGCAGATGTCCATATATGGGCACACAAGGTGGCATGCCCATATATGGGTGTATACTGATGACATCAGGAATCTCCATACATGGGCATGAAAGGGACAAGGACTGACAGATACAGAGATCTCCATATATGGGCATATCAGCGTGCCCATACATGGGCACATACTGATGACATCATGGATCTCCATATATGGGCGTAAAAGGACTGCCAGATACAGATATATATTCTCCAAATATGGGCATAAAAGGGACACAGGTAGACAGACAGAAACAGGTATCTCCATATATGGGCACAAAAGAGACACAGACAGTGCAACGGGTACTCTGACAAAGCCCCTGACACTATGACTCAGATAAATTGGTCAGATCGGCAGTGCGACGTAGGTGTGAGGGCCCAAATATGGAGTCCAGGCCTGTACCGTGACGTCAACATGTGTCAAAATCCTTCACGAATAGCAGATCTACAAGCTCACAATGAGTCACATTTCAAGTATTTACGGGGCCAGAGCTCAGCTCTGGACCTGTTTTGTTATTGGCAGTATTCTGTCACTTCTTCTTCTTTTTCTTCTGCCACTTTTCGCAGTTCTGGCTGAACCGTGCAGTCGCTTTTTACGAAACTCGGCCATATGGTAGATGGTCATGAAAAACGATCAAGAAATAATTCTCACAATCTTTCGTCAAAAGGTGGCGCTATAGCACTCAATTGAAAATGGCAACTTTGAACAGGTACAACTCATGCCCTGTTTGACCTAGAGCCATGAAACTTGGATACACATATGCGTCTCCTCATGCTGAACAACTTTCACCCTCTGACTTTTGACCTCTGACCTTTAGATCTCCCACCATTTTGAATTATATGAAAAACAGTCATTGGCTCCTAACTTCTGCATTTTTTCACTTATGGAAAATCCGTTGGAAATTTTTGTAGGCAGTGGTCCAAAGTTCAAGTGTTAAACGTTTCGTGCAGATTGCTCAAAAATCCCAGGAGGAGATAGATTTTAACTATTACAGTTTTATGAAAATTATTCATCTGTGCCTAAAACATACATGCAGACTCACATTTCTTTGAAACTTTGCAGAAATGTACTGGGTCATTCCAAATATCACTGAAACCAATCTTACTCCAATTGGCCAAAAGGGGGCGCTATAGCAATTTTTTGAAAAGGCAGACTTTAAACAGGCATAAGTCATGCCTCGTTTGGCCGAAAGTCGTGAAACTTGCTTACACATGTGCCTTGACTCATGAGGAACACACGTATCAATTTGACCATTAAGCTCCGCCCTTAGATTTTCCGCAATTTTGAGCAGTTTGAAAAATACTTGTTTTTGCCAGTTCTGGCTTAACCGTGCATACGCTTTTTACGAAACTCGGCCATATGGTAGATGCTCATGAAAAACTACCAAGAAATAATTCTCACACTCATTCGTCAAAGGGTGGCGCTATAGCACTCAATTGAAAGTGCCAACTTTGAACAGGTACAACTCATGCCCTGTTTGACCTACAACCATGAAACTTCGATACACACATGCGTCTCTTCATGCCCGACAACTTTTGTGGTCTGACTTTTGACCTCTGACCTTTAGATCGCCCACCATTTTGAATTATATGTAAAACAGTCATTGGCTCCTAACTTCTGCATTTTTTCACTTGTGGAAAATCCGTTGGAAATTTTTGTAGGCAGTGGTCCAAAGTTCAAGTGTTACGGTTTCGTGCAGATTGCTCAAAAATCCCAGGAGGAGATAGATTTTAACTATTACAGTTTTATGAAAATTATTCATCTGTGCCTAAAACATACATGCAGACTCACATTTCTTTGAAACTTTGCAGAAATGTACAGGGTCATTCCAAATATCACTGAAACCAATCTCACTCCAATTGGCCAAAAGGGGGCGCTATAGCAATGTTTTGAAAAGGCAGACTTTAAACAGGCATAAGTCATGCCTCGTTTGGCTGAAAGTCGTGAAACTTGCTTACACATGTGCCTTGACTCATGAGGAACACACGTATCGATTTGACCATTAAGCTCCGCCCTTAGATTGTCCGCAATTTTGAGCAGTTTGAAAAACACTTAAACCCAGGATTTTTCAGCTATTTGCGTGAAACTGTATCATCTGTGTGATCTCCTTTTTCACAGTTACTTGTCTGTTGGGCCAATGGCGTCTCCCTTAAATGAATGCCTCACAATCCAAGGTCGCCAGTTCAAGCCTCACTTGATGCAGACTTAATTTAAGTTGAATTGCAAACAACATGACTGTATCAATGAATACATGTGTAAATGGTAAAGATAACCTGAAATGCTTATTTGAGAGTACGTTTTTTCAACGTATGACATACTTTATCTGAAAATAGCTGATCTACAATCTCACAACTTTTCATGGTTTGTGAGCTTGTAGATCGGCTACTTTCACTAGTTTTGGTTCTGAGGAGATGTACAATTTCTTCATTGGTAAATGGTTTGTGAACGAGTGATCTTAGTGTTAGTGAAACAGGGGCTTGGTTCATGAAAGAAGGCAAGAGTTTATGATCTTCAACAGACAATATCAGCCTGGACAAAGCTATAGCACTATAGGTAGTGTTGCAGCCTATTAGTCTGAAGGTTGAGAGTTCGAATCCTGTTAATGGCAGTAGGTTGAGATGTCCAATCAAACCATTATGTTTCCATCTCTCTCTCTCATCAATCTATTGTTTCCATGTCACTCTCTCTCTCTCTTCAATCTATTCCGTTTCCATGTCTCTCTCTCTATTCACTGGCCCCGTATTATCGCTGCTTGCAGCTATATTTACTTTTGTATTACACATGTCCCTTCATGTCCAAATCTCGACATCCCGGATATCGACGCTGTCGAGTGGAATCCAAAAATGTTCCTTTTTTATTATAAAAAAAGTGGAAAATAGCAGATCTACAAGCTTAGTGTTGTGATGCGACTCGTCATGTGCCTATCTGCTATTTTCTCTTCAATTGTGGATACTACACCACTCTTGGATGATGAAGTATAGGTCATTCATTTACAAGTCCAAAGACTTGTATCTCTTAAAATATTTTTAAAATATTTAAATGACAAAATTAAAGAGAAAGCGGACATGGGCTTTCAACTCTGTACGTTCATTTGAATGTTCTGGTCACCATCTTCATCTTATAATAATAATAATAATGATAGAAATAATCATTATAATGATTAAATTAGGGCCTAGAATGTTAAATGTCAAAGTAGTCAATTATGCCATAAAGATAAGTGATTTAGCTCTGGATTAAATAATTAGGTTATAGAGGTGACCTGAACCCATCAAGTTTGAGAACCACTGTACTTTGGTCAATCGAGGTCTTCTGATGCTGCACAACAGATATATAATTTCCCAGCCCTATGATAAGACACCTGTGTAAAATATACCGTAAGAAACAGAGTCAAAGAGTTGCAATTAGTACCTCCTGAACACATTTATTTTAAATTGTGACCATAACATTGAAGTTATCAATGCAGTGTATTATGTATATAACAAAACAGACAGCATAATGGCAATTAAGTATTGCTTTCATAGTTACAGTTAAAATAGCAAATGATGCTAAGATGCTTTTTCATTTGGTTTAACACTTAACAAGATCAGCAGGTTCACACAATGTTTTATACCGTATTGTAATTGGATTCATTGGGTGTCTTAGGTTGGTCTGCCTTTGTTTCGGTGTCAATTGTGGTTAATTGCTCAGCCCTATGATGAGCCACTTTGTGTTAAATATATAATTAAAAAGTAAAGGTGGAGTCAATGAATTACAATTAATAAAGCCTCCTGGACACATTTATTTTAAATTAACAGTAACAGTTAAAATAGCGGTTGCTGCTCATCAAGTTTTTTAAATAAATAAAATACAATTTCATCAGTGTTCTTACACCCCTCTCTCATAATTAGGTTAATGGCATGTCTTAGTTTAAATGGGCTAGCCAATGATTTAGCATCTTTTTCCCTGTGTCAGTTGTCCAGTGGATGTTGTCTCTCCCGGTTTTGAAGGCCTGCTCTTGGAGTTTAGGGAGGTGGTTCTGGGCTGTGATGGCAGCGTTTAGGTCCCACATGATCCTCTTCTCACGCTGCTCCAGGCGCTCTGAGAAGGTGACCAGGGGGACGATGATTTTTGCTGCCGGGAAAGCTGTTTTGGCCATCTCCACTGCCAGTTCCATGGCCTTTTGTGCTGTGGTCGTTGTACGCCGGGAGCGTTCGTTGATTCCGAACGATAGGACGACTGTTTCAACCTGGGTGGTGGGTTTCACTTTTTTGAGTAGCTCCACAGCATGCTGGAACTTTGCTCCTGGATAACTTTCAATCTGCAAGTCAGTCTGCGTGAAAGGTGGGATGTTACTCAGGTTGGAGTCTCCGATGATGAGAGTCTTTTTCTTGGCGTCCAGGTTCCACTTCTCGTTCTTCTGATTGGTGTTGGGGTGTCTCGTGGGCTTCCATGTACGAGGCAGGATTGGAGTCAGGCACAACCGTGGCATTGTTGCCAGGCTCCGATCGTCCCCCTCGCTCGGTGTGATCTGTGGGGTGGTCTGCTCCGGGTCGCCCTGGTACCGTCTCCGTCGAGGGGCCCTTTGGGGTAGTGGTGATAGTTCCGGGAAGTTCTGAGTCAAAGCCATGGGGCCCCTCTGCGGTGATGGGGTTTGCAGGTCGGGTGAGCCACAGTATCTCTGACCGGGCTTAGCCTGTACTGTCATTCTGTGGGAGGTCGGGGTGGTTCCCTGTGGTGTGAGCTGAAGAGGCATTTTGATTGTTGTTGGAATAACTTCCACCTTTCTTAATATACTCTCTCTGTCCCCTCTTCTGTTCCCTTGTTCAGTCTTAAGTATAGTTTCTTTCTCTCGTACTTATAGTTGGCAGTGCTCTGACATCACAGTGATCCAGTCGATTCTGATTGGTCAATCACAGTTCTCTGACATCACAGTGACGTGGTCGATTCTGATTGGTCAACGGGGGCATTCTCACACTGCTCAACAGGCCTCTGGTATGCCTTTGTTTGATTATGTTGCTATGTGGATGCAGTCTGCCTATGTTTGTTTATGTTGTTCTGCCTTTGTTTCAGTATATTTCCAAACAGGTTATGTCTTGTCAATGTGCTGTATTCTGGATAATTGTCATTTTAACTGTAAGCTAGCGTTATTTTTGTCAAATTGTCATTCAATCGGTCTCACACACACACACACACACACACACACACACACACACACACACACACACACACACACACACACACACACACACACACACACACACACACACACACACACACACACACTCCATCAGAGCTAATTTAATCAGGCAGATCATGCTGTGAGCATTCTTCACTCTATTCTAAATCTTTGACCCATTGTCTAAAAGGACTACCTGTGACCTAGCGCTGCATGATAAATAAGCTTCCAGACTAGATTATAATTACAGCACCCTTTGTTTACCTGGAGAAAGTGTGATCAGGAGGAGCCCCTCCCGTTCACACCTCTAACCCCCATTCAATTCACACACACTTACCCACACACACCTTTTACCTTTTATTACACATAAGACAGGCACCCTCTGTGGACAGTTTTAAAGCACAGCTCAAGACATATTTCTTCACTCTTGCTTTTAGTTGATTTTTTCTTTTCTAAATCTCTGTGTTGTTATTCATGTCTGTACTGTTTTGCTCACTGCCTGTTATGTATTCTTTTAGACATTCTTTTTATGCCATTGTTTTTTGCCACTGTTTTATTGTGTATTTTATACATTTTCTTTGTTTTGTGCTCTGTAAAGAACTTTGAGCTGCATTTATGTCATGACATGTGCTATATAAATACATTTTATTATTATTATTATTATTATTATTATTATTATTATTATTACCCTTATTATTATTATTATTATTATTATTATTATTATTATTGTTATTATTATTAGCCTTATTGCGTCACACACACACACACACACACACACACACACACACACACACACACACACACACACACACACACACACACACACACACACACACACACACACACATATACACACACAGAACACATTCAATATATCATTTTGTTTATACATATAGACATACTTACACAAGCAGGCACACAAACACACACACACCAGCGACAATGTGGGCCGAAATGTACATACCAGAGGCCTCCTCTGTTTATACTAGTCCTTACACACACATACACACACACAACAACACTTAACTGTCAGATCCTTTCCCAGAATAACCTTTTGTAATTAACAAGAGCAACATTAGTAACACAACTTGTGTTCAAATCTCCTGGTAGGCTGATGAGAAGTCTAGGCCACAATTGTTAGATTTCTCGAATCTAAGAAACACACACCCAGGGGGTCTTTCTCCTTCCTGCCGCTCAATGATCAAACAGACAAAAGGACGCATACACACAAACTTCTCATAGGCCAACAGAGAGAAGACACGTCTGAGTTACCATACCACACACCCACAAGTGCATGTTAAGAATTTCCTTCATAAGCCAGTACTAAAGATTGCCTGTCACTTCATCTGTGTGGTCACCATGGATGTTGTCATATTTGACTGAACCTCAAGCTGTCTCTTCCATTAAATTGTATTGGATATTTGTATTGACTCAACCTTGGACTCCATCTTCTTTCCAGCTAAAGACTAGAACGCTCTACATTTTACCTCAGTTGCTATGGGGTAACAAAAGTCTTAAAGGCACAGTACACTGAAAATGTTCTCATTGACGTTTTACCATAGAAACCGCTGTTTAACCTTCTGAATTGAAGTTACAACATTTTACTTGGAAAACAACTAGGGAAAACCATAGCTAGCATATGATGCTAGGAATTAATGATAGACAAGGGCTGGGCAACAAGTATTTCAATCTTTTGAAGGTATTATATTGTCAATTGTCTATTTTCAATATTATTGCACACCACCATTGTACAACGTCATGTACAGGGCTTAAGTGGTTAATCAGACTAATCCATTCAGTAGATTATTTAAAAAATCTATCACATTTTTATGTTGGTGTCGGTTCATTCATATAAGACATTTAAAAACAAATCACAGAAAACCCTGCTCCTCAATTAATCAATGAACCTACGTGAGCAAGATTAAGTTGGTTATTGGTTCAACGTTTTTCTTTTATTTGCCCAGCCCTATGATAAGCCACCTTTTGTAAATTATGCCATTACAAAGAAGAAGTGGGGTCAATGAGTTGCAATGAATGCCCCCTGAACACATTTATTTAAAATTCTGGCCATAACATTTCAGTTATCAATACGATATGTATAAAATAAAACAAACCAAACAGAACAAAATAAAACAATACAATTGCTTAATGGCAATCAAGTATTGCCTTCACAGTAACCGTTAAAATAGCAGAACTTTGCTGCTGATCAAGTGTTTTTTTTTCACACAATGTTTGTTGATGCTTTATCATTGAACCTGCTGGACCGGTGCACCGGTCCTCATTGGGTTGGAAATTATTTGATAGATGGACAGTGTCCTTACACCCCTCTCATAACTGGGTTAAAAGATAACAATTGAAAACAATTGGTACATTAAACAGAAAAACAAAAGAACGTAAAACAAACACAGACTTTCTTCGTAAGAGAAAAACAATAAGGAGAATAACGGAACTGTTGGGGCGGTCTGCTCCGGGTTGCCTCGTGCCCCTTGGTTGCGTCTCCGTCGAGGGGCCCGCAGAGCAGTTGTTCTGCGGGAGGTTTGGATGGTCTGGTCTGTCCGTGGGGGTGTAGCTGTGTCCTGGCTACTATTCCCCTCTGTTGTCGGCTGTGGGGTGACCGGATGCATTGTGATTGCTTTTGGAATCACTTGTCTTGTCTTGTCGTGTCTTGCTCAGTTTATTTCTCTTGTACTACTACTCTCTGGCCTGGATAGAATATAGCATATATACAGCCAGTGCTCTGACATCACAGTGATGTGGTCGATTCTGATTGGTCAATAGAGGCATACTGAAGCTGAAACACAGGCCTCTGGTCTGCCTTTGTTTATGCCTTTGTGTACATATGTTGCTATGGGTACAGTCTGGCTTTGTCTTAAAGGCGCAGTTCACTCAAAATGTTCTCATTGTTTTACTATAGCAACAACTGTTTACCTTAGCAACCAGCGATTTACCTTAGCAACCACTGGTTTTACCCTAGAATCCACATATTAGACCGTAGCAACTTCCTAATAGACCCTAGGAACCACCACTTTACCTTAGCAACCACCTGTTTTACCATAGCAACCACTCGTTTTACCCTAGCAACCACCTCTTAGACCCTAGGAACTTCTTATTAGGCCCTAGCAACCAGCTATTTACCCTAGCAACCAGCTGTTATACCCTAGGAACCAGCTGCTATGCCCTAGCAAACACTGTTTTACCCTAACATCCACCTGTTTACCTTAGCAACCACTCGTTTTACCCTAGCAACCACCTCTTAGACCCTAGGAACTTCTTAATAGACCCTTGCAGCCAGCTATTTTAATCTAGCCATCTGTTTACCCTAGCAACCGTTTATTAGACCCCAACAACCGCCTATTAGACCCTAGCAACCACCTGTTTTACCCTAGCAACCACCTGTTTTATTTGTAACCGCCTATTAAACTGTAGCAACTGCCTAGACCCTTGGCTTAGTAAATTAAACTAGAGCAAAAGAGCTATACAACATTAAAGATTTGGCTATTTATGGCTATTTAAAAATAACAGATATACCACCTCAGCCCCATGAGTTAACGATGAACCTTGAACATAGTGCTGTCATGACAGTGCCACACGATGCCCTCCGCACGTCCCTCTTGTCTGTCCCTGAACCAGGAATTTAGGTATCAATATCAATAACAAGTAGATTGTGCTTGTCGTTGTTGTTGTTGGAAACACGTCTCTCTTTTCTGAGATATCTGTATCCGTCTGACTGTGTCCCTTATGCCCCTATATGGAGATATACGTATCTGTCTGTCTGTGTCCCTTTTATGCCCATATACTCGTATGGAGGTCTGTGTCAGGTATGCCCAAATATGGAATCTAGGCCTGTACCGTGATGTCAACATTTGTCAAACTTCTTTGCGAATAGCAGATCTACAAGCTCGCAATGAGTCACATTTCAAGTATTTACTTTTGCATTACACATGTCCCTCATGTCCAAATCTCGAATCGCACCCTGGATATCGACGCTGTGTGGAATCCAAAACTGTTTGTGAAAATAGCAGATCTACAAGCTCACAACGTATTGTGATGCGACGCGTCATGAGCTTTTAGATCTGATATTTTCTCTACTTTTGTGGATGTTACACCACTCTTGGATGATGAAGTAGGGCATTCATTTACAAGTCCAAAGACAGTGAATATTTTAAGAGATTGAAATCACAAAGAGAAAGTGGACATTCAACTGTGTGTATTCATTTGAATGTTGTGGTCACCATATTCATCTTATAATAATAATAATGATAGTAATAATCATTATAATAATTCAATTAGGGCCTAATATGTTAAATGTCAAAGTAGTCAATTATGCCATAAAGATTAGTGATTTAGCTCTGGATGAATGTTATAAAGGTGCCCTGGGCCCATAAAGGTTGAGAACCACGTTGGTCAATCGAGGCCTTCTGATGCTGCACAACAGATCTCTGGTCTACCTTTTTTTGTTTCAAATTTTGGTTTCTATTTTCTATTAATTAACCAGCCCTATGATAAGCCACCATAAAATATACTTTAAGAAATGGAGTCAAAGAGTTGCAATTAGTACCTCCTGAACACATGTATTCTAAATTGTGGCCATAACATTGTAGTTATCAATAGTGATTATGTATAAAACAAAACAAACAGCATAATGGCAATGAAGTATTGCAGTGGTACAGCTAAAATAGCAAATGCTGCTAATCAAGTTTTTTCATTTGGTTTAACACTTAACAAGATCAGTAGGTTCACACAATGTGTTATACCCCTCTGTCATAATTGGGCTTATGGGGGTCTCTAAGGTTGGTCTGCCTTTGTTTATCAATTATTTCAAACTTTCGCAGATGTTGTAAATCGTCTATTTTCAATATTATTTCACACCACCATTGTACAACGTAATGTACAGGGCTTAAGTGGTTAATCAGACTAATCAATGTAATAGATTAAGATTATATAAAACAATCTATTAGAAATGTGTTTTGGGGTCGGTTCATTGATATAGGCTATAAGAGATACATCTAAAATAAAATCGAAATCAAATCAAAAGAGCCTGCTTCTCGATTAATCGATGAACCTACATGAGCAAGATTAAGTTGGTTATTGTTTCAACCTTTTGTTTATCTGTTAATTGCCCAGCCCTATGATGAGCCACCTTTTGTAAAAAAAAATGCCATTACAAATAAGAAGCGGTGTCAATGAGTTGCAAGTAATGCCCTTGAACATATTTGTGTCCCAGTAGAAAGGGACAATAAGTTAGATTTCTTTTGTGTGTTTTTCGTTTTTTCCCCCACAGTTTTGTTGTAGAAGGTTTGTATTCCAACAGATAGCCGTGTTAGAGTCATTAAGTGGTTTAAATTACATTACAAAAACAGCTGTGTTTGTGTGTTTTCTGCTGGTCTTGTGTGGGCGGAGAGTAACATTAACATGCAGGGACAACATTTGCATGAGTAGTTTTGGTTGGTCATTCGCCCTATTGTGTTCCGGTTTCACTCTATCTAGCTACGGCGCTGTTCTCTCCTAATCCCCGGCCATCAGTATTCAATTCAATTCAATTCAAAGGAGCTTTAATTATTGGCATGAGAAAACATACGTTTACATTGCCAAAGCAAGTGTCAAAATATAATGGGGAAAGTATATACAGTTGGAGGGGGTACAGCATACACACATACAGTCATGTTGTGTCGTTATAGGCTTGTTGAGACAAATTGCAGCAATCTTTTGCAGTGACTTTGGGACAAATAGCAACCTTGTTTCTCAAAACTTTTAAATGGTATACAAAAAAAGCCTCAGATCTATTATGTGTTTAAAGGTAGTAGCTATGAGGCGCAGTTTACGGAGTTAGTTCAGGCCAGGCAACTCAAGGGATTGGGCCAACCGATCAGTTGACTAGTCACATGCACTTTTCTCCTGGTCGGGTGGTTATAGGTACTGCGCTGTTACCTGCTCACTCTGGCTTCCCTGTCTAGCTGAGCTGACGTGCCGACGCTACTTCTGCTCTGCTGCCTGAGATCTGCCGTACCGCTGCTCGCTTACCTGCATGCTGCCGCCCATGAATAGTCATCCCACCGCCTCCCCGGCATCCACCTGTAGGCTCTGTTTGTAGATCCCCATGGGGGTCTTCATTCATTCCCTGTAAATGCTATTTGGCAGAGGAACCTGGTTACTCAATACCGCCCCCATCTGGCAGGGTCAGGTTAATTTGGCATGTAACATTTATTGTCTCCGCCAGGCCGAAAGGCATGGCGAGAGAGTATGTTTTACCCCTTGTCCGTCCGTCCGTCCGTCCGTCCGTCCGTCCGTCCGTCCGTGTGTCCGTCCGTGTGTGTGTGTGTGTGTGTGTGTCCGTGTGTCCATCTGTCTGTGAACAGCTAATCTCCGGCACCGTTGGCCCGGTCGCTGCGAAACTGTGCACACACACTCCCTGGATGCCAATTCAGAACCTCTGCCCCAATTTTTTTACATGGCCCTGTTATAGCACCACCAGGAGGCCGATTTGTGCAAAACCCGTTTTTTTATATTGCTCCTACAGATTTTATCCAAACATCACGCAAATCGGTACTCAGTATCTCTATATTCATTTGATCAACACGGATCTGTCTGATTTTCCATATTCCATCCTGATTGGCTAAGGTTGGCTTCCAAAGTTTGCAGGATTGGTCCATTTTGAACTAAATGCCTCAAATCATGAACGCAGCTTGCGATTTCCGTGAAATTTCACACTCACATTCCCACTAGGCCGAGGACGAAATGCCACTTGAACATTTTCAAATCAGCCTCATGGTGGAGCTAAAAGGCCAATTTGCGTTTTTAACTGTAACTGCACCGATCTGCGTGAAACTTTGCACGCATACTCCCTAGAGGCCAAGAAAAAACATCTGCCCTGCTTTTTCACATTAGCCTTTATAGCGCCACCAGGAGGCCGACTTATGTAAAACACATATTTTGAGATTAAGCTTTCATATTTTATCCAAATTTCACGCGAATCGGTATACATAATCTCTATAGTCATGTGATCAAGATGGATCTGTTTGATTTTTCATATTCCATCCTGATTGGCTAACATTGACATCTAAAGTTTGCAGGAGTGGCCCGTTTTGAACAAAATGCCGCAAATCATGAACGCAGCGTCCGAACGCCACCCTTTTAACATTGCCCTATTATAGCGCCACCAGGAGGCCGATTTTTCTTTTTCATATTACTCCTACACATTTTTTCCAAACATGATGCACATCAGTACACATTATCTCTATAGTCAAGTGATCAAGATGGTTCCGTCGGAGACCTGTGCTCCGAGGAGCACTTTTTCTAGTCAAAAATGTTATTCTTACAGGGAGTGAATGGATTCAGAGCCCTGACGCCACACTATGCTTCTTTATGCTTCCTATATCTATGCTCAAGCTTGCTCAATAAATATATATTCTAATCCAATCCAAGAGTTGTCTGACTGAACTGTTTATATGTGCAGTAGGTCTAGAGGTCTACTCGGAACACTCAATGGTTAGTAGTCCTTAGGGTGGTTGTATTCCATTGGCTATATGGCAATATAGGATTTGATTTGAAATGACGCTTGAGTGGCTAATTCATAATGTATTTTTTTTTTACCTTCCTATAAAAGTTGAGCAGTCAAAAGCTCTACAATATTTGGCTTTGAAAATGTAGTGGAGAGTAGGCCTAAGGCCTAAGTATCCAAATTGCAAATAGTTTGTGCAACATATTTGAAATGTTGGACTACCTCCAACAAGCCTGACTCACACCCAGTGAACGGATATTTTTACTATTTTTGCAATTTAAAAAAATCTAATTAAGTGTGAGTGAAAGTTGTTAAGTGTGTCTGTGAAAGGAAATGAAAGGTATTAGAGGTAGGGTAAGTGATATTTGATATTTGTTTTGTTGTTAAAAGGTTAAAGCACTATTCTGATAGTAATCATTGCTATAGAGTGTTTGTTCAGTAACAGGGGTCTCCCTGTCTCACCAGGTGAACCACTGTACTTCGGTCAATCGAGGCCTTCTGATGCTGCACAACAGATCTTTGGTCTACCTCTGTTTGTCTAAAATGTTTTTTCTATTTTTGGTTAATTGCCCAGCCATAATGATAAGCCACCTTTGTAAAATATACTGTAAGAAATGGAGTCTAGGAGCTGCAATTAGTGCCTCCTGAACACATTTATTTTAAATCGTGGCCATAACATTGTAGTTATCAATGCAGTGTATTATGTATAAAACAAAAGAAATTGCTTTCATAGTTACAGTTTAAATAGCAAATGCTGCTAATCAAGTTTTTTCATTTGGTTTAACACTTAACAAGATCAGAAGGTTCACACTATGTTTTATACCATGTTGTAATTGGGTTTACTGGGTCTCTTAGGTTGGTCTGCCTTTGTTTAACTCTGTTTAAAACTTTGGTGTCTATATATTTGTGGTTAATTGCCCAGCCCTATGATGAGCCACCTTTTGTAAAATATACAATGAAAAAGTAGAGGTGGAGTCAATGAATTACAATTAATGCCTCCTGGACACATTTATTTTAAATTAACAGTATTCAAAATAGCGGTTGCTGCTCATCAAGTTTTTTTAAATAAATAAAATACAATTTCATCAGTGTTCTTACACTCCTCTCATAATTAGGTTAATGGCGTTTCTTAGTTTAAATGGGCTAGCCAATGATTTAGCATCTTTTTCCCTGTGTCAGTTGTCCAGTGGATGTTGTCTCTCCCGGTTTTGAAGTCCTGCTCTTGGAGTTTAGGGAGGTGGTTCTGGGCTGTGATGGCGGCGTTTAGGTCCCACATGATCCTCTTCTCACGCTGCTCCAGGCGCTCTGAGAAGGTGACCAGGGGGACGATGACTTTTGCTGCCGGGAAAGCTGTTTTGGCCATCTCCACTGCCAGTTCCATGGCCTTTTGTGCTGTGGTCGTTGTACGCCGGGAGCGCTCGTTGATTCCGAACGATAGGACGACTGTTTCAACCTGGGTGGTGGGTTTCACTTTTTTGAGTAGCTCCACAGCATGCTGGAACTTTGCTCCTGGATAACTTTCAATCTGCAAGTCAGTCTGCGTGAAATGTGGGATGTGACTCAGGTTGGAGTCTCCGATGATAAGAGTCTTTTTTGTTGCGTCAAGGTTCCACTTCTCTGGCTTTTGAGTGGTGTTGGGGTGTCTAGTGGGCTTCCATGTACGAGGTAGGATTGGAGTCAGGCACAACCGTGGCATTGTTGTTCGGATCCAATCACCCCCCTCACTCGGTGTGATCTGTGGGGTGGTCTGCTCCGGGTCACACTGGTACCGTCTCCGTCGAGGGGCCCTTTGGGGTAGTGGTGATAGTTCCGGGGAGTTCTGAGTCAAAGCCATGGGGCCCGTCTGCGGTGATGGGGTTTGCAGGTCGGGCGAGCCACAGTATCTCTGACCGGGCTTGTCATGTACTGTCATTCTGTGGGAGGTCGGGTTGGTATCCTGTGGTGTGAGCTGCATTTTGATTGTTGTTGGAATCACTTCCATCTTTCTTAATATACTCTCTCCGCCCTCTGTTCTGTTCCTTTGTCTCGTGTTGTCTTGTATTGTTTCTTTCTCTCGTACTTATACTTTAGTAGGAGTATACAGGCAGTGCTCTGACATCACAGTGATGCGGTCAATTCTGATTGGTCAATCACAGTTCTCTGACATGTGACGTGGTCGATTCTGATTGGTCAACGGAGACATTCTGACGCTGCTCAACAGGCCTCTGGTCTGCCTTTGTTTGTTTATGTTGCTAAATTATATGGATGCAGTCTGCCTATGTTTGATGTTGTTCTGCCTTTGTTTCCTTACTATGGGACGAACAAACATCTTAAAGGCACAGTATACCAAACATATTCTCATTGTTGTTTTACCATAGAAACCACTACCTTCTGAATTCAAGTTAGAATTCATTTTACTCAGAAAACAAGTAGGGAAAACCATAGCTAGCATACGATGCTAGGAATTAATGATAGATAAGGGCTGCATGGGCAATACAATTATTGAAATTCTTTGCAGATGTTGTAAATTGTCTATTTTCAATATTATTGCACACCACCATTGTACAACGTAATGCATAGGGCTTTAGTGGTTAATCAGACTCAATCTAAATCTACTCGATTTAGTAGATTATTTAAAAAATCTATTAGAATTGTTTTGGTGTCGGTTCATTGGTATATAAGAGATAACCTGTTTTCTCGATTAATCGATGAACCTACATGAGCAAGATGAAGTTGGTTATTTGTTCAACGTTTTGGGTTAGATTCTTTTTTTTTTTCGTTAATTGCCCAGCCCTATGATAAGTCACCTTTTGAAAAATATGCCATTACAAATAAGAAGTGGGGTCAATGAATTGCAATTAATGACTGCGGAACACATTTGTGTCCAGGTCCAGCAGAAAGGGACAGAACTCGTTCTAAAACGGCAGGAAATCTGAAAATAAACAACATTAAGTGGTCATTAAGTGGTTTAAATTACATTACAAAAACAGCTGTGTTTGTGTGTTGTCTGCTGGTTTCGTGTGGGTGGAGAGTAACATTAACATGCAGGGACAACATTTGCATGAGTAGTTTTGGTTTGTTATTGGCCCTATTGTTCTCTGGTTTCACTCTCTCTACCGCACTGCTCTCTCCTAATCCCCACCCATCAGTATCCAATTCAAATGAGCTTTATTGGCATAAGAAAAACATATGTTTACATTGCCAAAGCAAGTGTCAAAATATAATAAAAACAGTTGAAAATGGGGAAAGTATGTACAGTTGGAGGGGGTACAGCATTGTGTAAACAGAGCTCACATTGCATCGTTAGATACATATTATATGTATAGGGTATAACGTTTTTTTAGACACAGCAGCAATCTTTTGCAGTCACTTTAGGATGGTAGCCTTTTTTTTTAAACCTTTAAATAGTATACAAAAATGCCTCAGATGTAAAATGTGTTCAAAGGTAGAAGCTCTGTTTATATTTGCAGTAGGTCTAGAGGTCTACTCGGGACACTCAATGGTTAGTAGTCCTTTGGTTTGGTTCCATTGGCTAACCTTCTTCTTCTATCCATGTGCTTGTGTGTTCTACTTGTAATGGCTGCTAGCAGCAGAAAGAAGAACACACAACTTGCTAAAGATTTGAACAAACATGTTTTCGTCCATGTGGAACACTTGGAGATGCGAGACTAGTGTTTTGGCGAGTGTTTAGTGAGGGAGTATCACTATTGTTGCATTGATCACTAAACTAGTGCAGGACTCAACATTCGCAAGCGATGACGTCATCAATATGATGTCACTCATCTCCATATTTGGGCACGGACAAACATACA
>NC_139949.1:10158399-10175899 GCF_963454915.1 Gymnoscopelus microlampas
CAAAAAATTACTTATTTTCAATCAATTACACACGCCATCAAGCCTTGAATTCATGGAGACTTTTTAGTTTTTGTCACATTCCTAGGCCAATAATTTGATGCTCAGTAGGAGACTCTTTGAGTCTCCTCCGCTGGGCATCAAATTATTGGTTTAGGAATGCGACAAAAACATAAACATCTCCATGAATTCAAGGCTTCATGGGATGTGTTGCTTCACCTTTAGGTTGCTTAAACCCAATCAATGAGAATATTCTCCAGCCACATGCCTCCTGGCACAGATGTGTGCTATGCTGAGCACACATTTTATATTACAGCTTTCTGCATGTGTTGCGGCCATCATGTCATAAAGACTGTGGTCTATATGAAACATAAGCTCTCTGGCGCCACACATCCATACATCACTCTCACATGCACACGCACGCACACACACACAGACACACAGACACACACACACACACACACACACACACACACACACACACACACACACACACACACACACACACACACACACACACACACACACACACACACACACACACACACAGAACTCCAAACATTGTCATCACGATGAATATGATCCACACAATGATGGAGGGTGGGAGGGAATGTATCCTTTCCTTGTCTTTTATTCTCCCCCCCCCCTCTCTCTCTCTCTCTCTCTCTCTCTCTCTCTCTCTCTCTCTCTCTCTCTCTCTCTCTCTCTCTCGCTCTCTCTCTCTCTCTCTCTTTGTCCTTCCTCTGCATCCTTTCACCTCCTTTTACCACACACACACACACACACACACACACACACACACACACACAATGCATAGATAGAGACAGACACAGTAGATCTCCCTCCTTCTCACCATACCTGTTTCTGTTTCTGTTTCTCTCTCTCTCTCTCTCTCTCTCTCTCTCTCTCTCTCTCTCTCTCTCTGTGTGTGTGTGTGTGTGTGTGTGTGTGTGTGTGTGTGTGTGTGTGTGTGTGTGTGTGTGTGTGTGTGTGTGTGTGTGTGTGTGTGTGTGTGTGTGTGTATATATGTATGTATGTGTATATATATATATATATATATATATATATATATATATATATATATATATATATATATATATATATATATATATATATATATATATATATATATATATATGTAGCCCCTAGAGGGAGGCAGAGAAGATGATGTCATAATAGACACAGGTATTTAAGGCCTTCTGAACAGGCAGCTAGCAGGTCAATAATCTGTGGGTCCTCAACACTGCCGGTAGCATGTTGAGAGGAGGAGGTTTGAGTGCTGACCTGTTAACTTGGTAAGCCTGTTTGTTTTGGTTTGTTTGTTTGTATCCTCGCTTTTATTGTTGTATTTTATATGATCTACAATGAATGTTTTTATTGAATGTTTTTATATACAGGTCTTTGATACTCACTGTTGGTGCTTTGTGATGCCTGTCCAGTGTTCAGCAATTGTTTGGGGTGTGGCCTAGTCTCTGTGAAATAGGCATGTAACCCTTTAAACTGGAGATATGTGAGTATCAGATTATGTATGTGCAAAGGAGAACAAATGTCTATGTAGGTTTTGTTGTTTATGATTTTGTGTGACATTTTGATTTAACCTATATATCTGATGTCATTGTATAACAGGTGCAGACAGGGGAGCTTGATGTGTGGAAACATTGAGAGGTTTCTGATGTGTATGTATATAATGAGAGCTAAGGTAATCCTTTTATTGGTTTGCCCATTGTATCTCATGTGACATTTTGTAGCTGAGTGCATATTGTCTTTATGTATTACATGCTTTGTGCATATTGTGAAATATCTGCTTTGTCATTGATCTGTAGGTCCATGTGGAACAAACGGCACACTAGGGACCGCTGTTCCTTTTCCCTTTGATTTATGTTTGATTTACTTTTTGTACCAGTCTTTTCCCTTTTTATATTTGCTCTCAACACTTTTAACCATTTCTATATAGGCAAATAAATGAAAGTACCATTTTGTAATCTTTTCTATAATAAACTACTTGCTATTTTTATAACCTACACTCTGGTCTGCCTTACATTTATTTATAGCAGGGTTGTGTGTGTGTGTGTGTGTGTGTGTGTGTGTGTGTGTGTGTGTGTGTGTGTGTGTGTGTGTGTGTGTGTGTGTGTGTGTGTGTGTGTGTGTGTGTGTGTGTGTGTGTGTGTGTGTGTGTGTGTGTGTGTGTGTGTGTGTGTGTGTGTGTGTGTGTGTGTGTGTGTGTGTGTGTGTGTGTACACACATCTACTGATGCCTAATCTGGACACATCTTCAGTGATGTTCCTGGATTCATTGGACGTTTCGGGTCTCTCAACATCATACGCCCTCCTTCAGGTGACCCAGCCGGGGCTGATCAGACCCCAGCTTGTGTCCAGATGGCTAGCTAACTACCATGACTCCATGGCTCCCCTCTTTTGAGTCGCTGACGACCAGTCCTGCGTACTTGCAGAGCTTCGTTTCAAAGGCTTCTTTGAAGCGATCTTCTGGTCGCAGGGTGGGGACTGCAATATGGCTGGGGAACTTCAGCTGATGTTCAAGGTCCACCAACAACTGCCAATTCTGAAAATGCCTTCTAAATCCTGACTTAAGTTTTCTGAAAAACTTCAAATATTTATTCAAAAATTACAAAAAACTTATGTTGCTACATTCTGTATGCTGTATATTCTGCACATAGCAACAACAACCCCAAAACAGATATCCGTCTTGAAAGGTATAGTTACAAATAGGGGTTCCCGCCCTAAATGGGTTAAGTAAAAGTATCAAGTAACCACTACTGGTTATAATGAAGGCTCTTTGTATATTTGTCTGCCCGAGTCCTCTGTTTATCTCATAATTGAAAAAAAGTAATTGATAGAATAATCACTAAGTAGGCCTACGTAATCGAGAGTTGCAGCCCTAATTCAGAACCATGTGTTCCAGTCCAAATACTTCCACTGTCCCTTTAGTGTGGGACCATTATGAAGCAAACATTAGCTGTTGCAAGAGTCTATAGTGACTTTGCGAACAGCCCGCACACTTCCTCTATGAAATAGTTGACAGTTATTACTATAAGTATTAGACT
The DNA here is from genome assembly GCF_963454915.1 of Gymnoscopelus microlampas. NCBI lineage: Eukaryota > Metazoa > Chordata > Actinopteri > Myctophiformes > Myctophidae > Gymnoscopelus > Gymnoscopelus microlampas. Next base: position 10,161,458 of record NC_139949.1, read on the forward strand.
CTCACTTTAAGTTGGCCTTCCAATAGCATCATCCTTGGAAATATATTTGTTTTTTTGGCAGCATTTAGAGTTCATGTCACAGTTTGTGAGATTTATGAACAATGGGTGCTGTTTCTTTACAGCGTGAGACACCTTGAAATCTTTGGGTAAAGTTGCAATTTAGCCTCGTCACCAGGCACCACTACACAACTAGATATATACTCTAAGTCTTTTGTGTGGATATTTCTCATTAATCTGGTCGTAGTTTAGTGCCGTATTTAAGTATCCTTGATTTTAAAAGTCGTTGAAAGGGTGCTTAAAGGAGAAATCCGGTCATTTTAAGTGTTATGTTTGATGTGTGTCAAATCACTTACCAACGTATAAATGAAAATCGCGTAAATCCACAGAGCCCCCTATCGACCCCCACCGTTGTCATTGTAGGAGGATATAGAATAGCCCAAATTCGCCTATTTTAACCAATGCAAAGTCTGTTTTTTTGCTTCTAGTACTCATTGTTGAGTCCCATGATAATGTAACAGGCGCTAAAACTCCCGACAAGCTAACGGCTAATAACAGAACGAGCTAATGCTGGTTGCTGGTTTCTCTCCCGACCTGGCAACCTGGGGCTGCCATTCAGAGAGATAAGCAGCCCCAGCGTTAGCTCGTTTGTTATTAGCCGTTAGCTTGTCGGGAGTTTTAGCGCCTGTTACATTATCATGGGACTCAACAATGAGTACTAGAAGCAAAAAAACAGACTTTGCATTGGTTAAAATAGGCGAATTTGGGCTATTCTATATCCTCCTACAATGACAACGGTGGGGGTCGATAGGGGGCTCTGTGGATTTACGCGATTTTCATTTATACGTTGGTAAGTGATTTGACACACATCAAACATAACACTTAAAATGACCGGATTTCTCCTTTAAAATGTGATTAATCACACATTTTATGTATATACACTTTATGTATATATATGGAATTATACACACACACACACACACACACACACACACACACACACACACACACACACACACACACACACACACACACACACACACACACACACACACACACACACTCTCCCACAGTGCTCTGGGAGATTATTACAGCATATCACAGTGGCAAGTCTAAAGGAATAGAGAGAGGGAGAGAGAGAGAGGGAGAGAGAGAGAGAGAGAGAGAGAGAGAGCAAACCAGAGAGAGAGAGAGAGAATGGAAAGAGGTGCAGAGGTAGAGAGAGTTGTCCCGAGTGATCGCTCCATATGCACCCGTCAGCTCCTTCTGCACCTCCTCCCATCCTCCTGTCCTCCGCTACACCTCCTAAAAGCTGCTCCGATCACAAGGGGCCTCTCACAACCAAAGCAAGAATCATACCGCTAGACCAACGAGCCATGTTTCCTTTGCCATCTTCAGTCTGACACGCCTGTTTGACGCACACCTGACCTTCTTGAATATGTCAACGATGCAGCGATACTGTAACCTGACTCCGCAAGATGGGCGGTATTGAGTTCACAGGTTTACAATACAGCCTCCATCTGGGATCGCTCAGAGATTGGAGTTTACACCCATAGACATATAAAGGTAGACTCCTCTTCCGTATTCATTAAAAATTCTATTGGATTTTCATTTCAACAACGTCACAAAAATCCCTTGACATCCTGAAGATTAAAAAGCATTCCTATTATTTCAATTGAATTTTTGAATTTGCCATTTCTGCTCTCAGCAGGAAATGACTGTTTACAGTTATTACTGCAGAAAGGGGAGGGGCAAAGTCTACATTTCACATAGTAATCCCATCAACAACTGAGATTAGAGCTTAAAACTCGCATGCTCCAGGTGAGGCTCGAACTCACAACCTCGGCATCACTCCGCTGGTTACTGTCTTATAAGTACCGCGCGCTAACCGATTGCGCCACTGGAGCCTGTAAAACACTCACAACTCACCCATAATCATTACCAGACCCGCAAACTGAGGTAATAGAACCAACCCGGACCTGATTGACCATAATAAAACATGAACCCGAACCTGTATGGTTCTCGGGCATTTTCTGGTACTTTCGGCTCAGGTACATTCATGAATAATGGACAATATTAAAATGAAAAGGCTATTTTGAAAATGTAAATCAAGTAAGGCTAATGCGTTCTAATCTTCAGCTTATAAACACATTTATTTAGACAAAAATGAATGTATAATGCAATATCATTTACATTTAATCTTCAGGTGTGCTTATTTATCATTTTCAAATCCTAACCTACGTAATAATAGTAGGATTCGAAAATGATAAAACAATGTAATTTTCTTTAGCTTTTTCATTCTGTCATAGAATGAGCACACCTGGAGATGGAATGTAAATGCTATTGAATTATACATTAATTTGTGTTTCTTAAAATGTGTTCATTAGCTGAAGATTAAAAATGATTCACCTTATTTAATTCACATTTTCAAAATAGCCTTTTAATTTAAAAATTGTTCATTATTTAGCGGGCATTTTTGAAAAATGTTAAATCTAATGACCTTTTATGTCTAATTTAAATTCCGTCATATATGAGCACACCTGAAGTGTACATGTAAATGCTAGTGCATTATATATTCCTTTTTGTCTAAAAAAAAATGCATTCATTATGTGAAGATTAAAAAGCATTTATCTAATTTCATTAATATTTTTTATTTAGCATTTAGATTTTAATATTGTCCACTATTTAGCGGGGCATTGTTCCAAAATTTTAAATCAAATTACTTTTATTTATCAATTGAAATCTGTCATATAATGAGCATACTTGTGAAATGAATAAAACATTCTATTGGATTTTCCTTTCAATAACGTCACAAAAATCCCTTGACATCCTGAAGATTAAAAGGTATTTCTCTAATTTCAGTCGAATTTTGCAATTTCTGCTCTCAGCAGGGAATAACTGTTTACAGGAGCTTTAAGATGCGGTGATGTTATTACTGCAGAGAGGAGAGGGCAAAGTCTACATTTCACATAGTAATCTCATCTACAGCTGAGACTAGATCTTAAAACTGACATGCTCCAGGTGAGGCTCGAACTCACAACCTCGGCATCACTCTGCTGGTTACTGTCTTATAAGTACCTCGCGCTAACCGATTGCGCCACTGGAGCCTGTAAATCAGTTACAACTCACCCACAACAATGATCAGACCCGCAAACTGAGGTAATAGTACCAACCCAGACCTGATTGACCATAATAAAACATGAACCCAAACCTGTATGGTTCTCGGGCATTGTCTGGTTCTTTCGGTTCAGGTAGATCCATGAATAATGGACAATATTAAAATGAAAAGGCTATTTTGAAAATGTAAATTATATAAGGCTAATGCTTTTTAATCTTAAGCTAATAAATGCATTTATTTAGACAAAAAAGAATATATGATCCAATATCATTTAAATTTAAACTTCAGGTGTGCTTATTTATCATTTTCAAATCCTAACCTAAGCAATAATAGTAGGATTCGAAAATGATAAAGCAATGTAATTTTTTTTAGCTTTTTCATTCTGTCATAGAATGAGCACACCTGGAGATGGAATGTAAACGCTATTGAATTATACATTAATTTGTGTCTCAAAAAATGTGTTGATTAGCTGAAGATTAAAAAGCATTAACCTTATTTAATTCACATTTTCAAAATAGCCTTTTCATTTGAGATTTTTCCATTATTTAGCGGGTCATTTTTGGAAAATGTTAAATCAAATTATATTTTATCTATAATTTAAATTCCGTCATAAATGAGCACACCTGAAGTGTAAATGTAAATGCTATTGCATTATATATACGTTTTTGTCTAAAAAAAATGCACTCATTATGTGAAGATTAAAAAACATTTATTTTATGTCATTTACATTTTTAAATTAGCATTTAGATTGTAATATTGTCCACTATTTAGCAGAGCATTTTTCAAAAATGTTAATTGAGAAGATCTTTTACTTATCCAAAATTCTATTGGATTTTCATTTCAATAACGTCACAAAAATCCCTTGACATCCTGAAGATTAAAAAGTATTTCTCTAATTTCATTGAATTTTCGATTTTGCCATTTCTGCTCTCAGCAGGAAATGACTGTTTACAGGACCTTTAACAAGCAGTGGTGTTATTACTGCAGAAAGGGGAGGGCAAATTCTACATTTCACATTGTAATCTCATCTACAGTTGAGATTAGAGTTTAAAACTCACATGCTCCAGGTGAGGCTCGAACTCACAACCTCGGCATCACTCCGCTGGTTACTGTCTTATAAGTACCGCGCGCTAACCGATTGCGCCACTGGAGCCTGTAAACCAGTTACAACTCACCCATTATAATGATCAGACCCGCAAAGTGAGGTGATAGAACCAACCCGGACCTGATTGACCATAATAAAACATGAACCCAAACCTGTATGGTTCTCGGGCATTGTCTGGTTCTTTCGGTTCAGGTAGATCCATGAATAATGGACAATATTAAAATGAAAAGGCTATTTTGAAAATGTAAATCAAATAAGGATAATGCTTAATCTTCAGCTAATAAATGCATTTATTTAGAGATGGAATGGAGTGGAGATGGAATGTAAATGCTATTGAATTATACATTAATTTGTGTCTCAAAAAATGTGTTGATAGCTTAAGATTAAAAAGCATTAGCCTTATTTTATTCACATTTTCAAAATAGCCTTTTCATTTGAGATGTTTCCATTATTTAGCGCGTCATTTTTGGAAAATGTTAAATCAAATGATCTTTTATTTATAATTTCAATTCCGTCATAAATGAGCACACCTGAAGTGTAAATGTAAATGCTATTGCATTATATATACGTTTTTGTCTAAAAAAAAAATGCACTCATTATGTGAAGATTAAAAAAACATTTATTTTATGCCATTTACATTTTTGAATTAGGATTTAGATTGTAATATTGTCCACTATTTAGCGGAGACTTTTTCGAAATTTTTAATTGAAAATATATTTTACTTCTCAATTATCAAATCTGTCATTTAATGAGCTTAGTTGGGAAATTAATAAAAAAAATCTAAATCCCTTGACATCCTGAAGATTAAATAGCATTTCTTTCATTTCACTTGAACTTTTCGAATTTGCCATTTCTGCTCTCAGCAGGAAATGACTGTTTACAGGATATTTAACAAGCAGTGATGTTATTCTGTTGTTAAGCCGTAACGTATATAATCCAATATCATTTAAATGTAAACTGTTAGCAAAACACTAAGCCGTGTTTTGCTAATATGCCGCAGTGCTGTGTCCCTCGCTGTTTGAACAGATCTGAGATTAAAATAACAACTAAAGTCTCATTCTACCGCCTTCCATGCAACGACAAAGAGTAGAGGAAATGGTTGCAGTTAATAAGGTAACTCAATTTGAAGAAATACTTAGAAAAACTATGTTTAGCGCTGACTAGCGTAGGCTAGCTAACCCGGAGCTAACCCGGTATCAACGTTACATACTAGACAGAGATTAATTTTTTTGTTAAGTCAACCGGCTACAAAAGTACCATCTGCCTCAAGGATCGATGTATTGTGCATTTTAGATGCTTTGCTGCTCAACACAGTTGCAATCAGGGCGTAGTGGAGGGGTAAACGTCACATCTGTATTTACCACTACAACCCTGGCTGTAAAAGGATGATATGAGTTACTGAAAGCTTTATGTCAGCTACACAACCAGACAATTTGCATTATCTTATTCCTTGCTAGCCAATGGTTATCTAAAGCAGTGGTTCTCAAAGTCCAGGGACCCCCGGGGGTCCTTGAGGTGGTTCCAGGGGGTCCTAGCCAAATGACTGATAGTTAGGAATAGGAACAAAAATGGACCCTTATGTTATGTATCTGTAACTCGGAGAGTGTACTAAAAACGGGTCCATTTGGTTCCATTTGTACACTCTCACAGTTAAATTAACACTGATGAAATGGTATCATGGGGTCCTTGCAATTAAAATGTTTGAAAATCACAAATCACTGCTGTACTTCCATAAAGATCATCTCTGGGGGTCCCTGGCATAACTTTTCAAATGCGGTTCCGCGGGCTAATGAGTGTCAATTTGAGGGTCGTTGATATGAAAAAGTTTGAGAACCGCTGATCTAAAGGACCCCCTCGAAAACAAGATGATGCATCTCAAGGTGCTTATCCTTCTAATAAAGGTACTATACAGTATATTTATGGGTAATTGCATGAATAAGCAGGTGTACGTTACAGATAATACTAATGAATGTGCTCAGTTTATTTTATTGCAATAGTTTAACTGCACTCTTATGTTTGATTTTTATTTTTGACTTGTATTTGTTTGTCTTTCCCATATATACTGTATGGTGACAGCCGGAATGTAGACGGCATCCCGGGAGCAGTATGGGTTAGCGCCCCAGGCTGTGTCTTCCGTGAGGAAGAAACCCAACGAACCCACGGTGAGGCTTTTAGGAGGGCCATTCCAGGTAAGCGCAAGTGGAGCTAATACCATTAGACGGCCCAATCTAGTGGTATCAACCCAAGGAACCATCACGCCAGAAGGAAATGTTTGGATCGGGGCGGTGCACCTGATCTGGCGCAGCGCTCAGGTCCTGGACCTGGTGAGACGAAGGAGGAGCCCGGCCAGGAGACAACCCACAGAGCCTAGTCCCTCCACGTGCCAGAGCCTCCCCAAGTCCCGGCAGAGTATTTCCGGAGAAGCGGACTGCCCTGTCTTGCCCTATAGGACTGACCGTGGGTAGCTACTGGGACGTAAGTCGGGGCTTGATCAACCTTGGCCGGGTCACCTGGGCGAGGGTGTATGTTGTATGTTGCGAGACCCGAAACACCCGATGACCCCAGGCTACAACACTGATGATACATCCCAGTTACATCCATGTGATGTTTTTCTTTATTATCAAACAAAGAAATTACATATCTCAAACCAATATATTGTTTGGATGGAGTCAGACATTTCAGTTTTAAATAAAGCTTCACTGTAATTGTTGTGCACATGACTAATAAATCATTTTAATTGAGAAATGATGATCTCTCATCCCCCCTTCTTTTTACAGGCGTGACAACTTCACCCCAAACTGCAACTCCAGGGTGTGCAGTTGGCATTTCCCGAATGGCAAAGCTGCTGGGCCATCAAGATTCGCATGGAACGAGGGGAAGACTTTCCCAGTACTTCAACAGAGACCCCTAGTATTAAAAACAGTCTTGTGGTGCTGGAGATAGAGAATGACATGTTGAGAAGAGAGAATGAAAATTTGAAAAAGCAATTGGAGAAACAAAAGCGAACTTTTCCTTCAGGACAATTTCCTCCAATTCTGACAGAGTACAATATTTCACTGGCTTACCTGATGCTGCTACCGTCCTGTTTTTGGAAGCGCTTCTATCTAAGTTTGAGCTACAGTATCATTCTAATTGGACAGTCCAATTCATGCCCTTAGTCGATCAGTTGCTCCTGACCTTAATGAAGCTTAAACTTAATTGCGGCCACGTAGACCTTGCAACCAGATTTAATTGTAGCACAGCCACAGTAACCAACATCTTTATCACCATTGTTAGTGCGCTGTATGACATTTTGTATGTAAATATGCTTGAAAACAAAATAACAGCCAAGAATCAGACATCGCTGCCAGACTGTTTCCGGCCCTTTCCTAACTGTAGGATTGTGCTGGATTGCACAGAGGTTGCCGTCTCCAAGACAGAGAATCTTGACACACAGTGTAATTTATACAGCCAGTACAAAGGACGAACCACAATGAAAACTCTAATTGGTGTGGCTCCTAATAGAGTGATTACATTTGCCAGTGACCTGTATGGTGGAAGTCCCTCCGACGAGGCAATAACGGCAGATTCTGGAGTTCTCCAACATCTACAGCCAAGTGATATGGTAATGGCAGACAAGGGCTTCACAATTCGGGACATTGCTTGTACTGAAGGTTGGATTGAAGCTTTATAGATTGTGTAGCAGCTACAACCGTGGGGTGTCGCTTTGTATCGTCATGTCGCTGGCTTCCATTGAAAATGAATAGTAGACTGCAGCATTGCATCTGTCAGTGTGAACGCAGTCTGTCTGTGGTGCATAATTGGCAACGACTGCGAGTCATGGCTGAGCTTGTACATGTTCTTCCAGTCCACATTTTAAGGCTTATGCACGGGCGTTTGCAAAGACTTAGTGTAGCAACTGGAAAACATGGCTATGTAGAAGTTTTTACAGAGTTCGCTGAGAGATGAACATGGCATTTTCTAAACAAATGAGAAGCCAAATGCATGCACTTCTGTCAAAGCGATCATGGTCCTTATGGCTACATAGCGACGTGTACTTCTTTCAAAGACATGAACTGAGAAGAGGCATGTGCAGAGTCTTCGGAAGGGCTCGTCGGGGATTTGAACCCGGGACCTCTCGCACCCGAAGCGAGAATCATACCCCTAGAGCCACGAGACTAGTTTTCTTTCGCATCTTCGGTCTGATACGGCTGTTTGATGCACACGTGACTTTCTTGAAGATATCAGTGATGTAGCAGTTAATTGGCTCACTTAAAAGAGTCACATTCAATGGTGTTTGGAGTGTGGGTTCAACATCACACTAGTGTGTGTGATGTGCCTTGGCTGAATGGTTCAGGCAAAGCATTTTCCTAGCATGTAAGAAAGGATTTTTAATCCAAACTGCGCACAAGCGTGCCTTGGAAGGGCTTGTCCGGGATTTGAAGACCAACGAGCCCTGTCTCGACTGTCATCTTTACTCTGACAAAGCTGTTTGATGCACACTTGACTTTCTTGAAGTTCTCAGCTATGCTGCCGTTAATTGACTGACTTTCAACAGTCACATTCAATGTTGTTTGGAGTGTGGGTTCAACTCACTTTGTCATCGACATTAATTGCTCGTCTAGTGTGTGATGTGCCGTGTCTGTTAGTCGTGGCTGAGTGGTTAAGCCAACGCAAAGTATTTTCCAACCATGCAAGAATCCATCTTTAATCCAAAGTGCTGACAAGCTTGACCTGGAAGGGCTCGTCCGGGATATATATATATCTATACATATACAGATACAAATATATACAGATACAAAGGAGGAGTGTATGACAAGGCCAAGGGAGGGATATGGCAGGGAGAGGGTTCAGAGGTTCTGGGACACATCAGGGGCAAGGCACAGCAAATTCAGTCCTCTATTTCCCGAGTCAGTCAAGTCTGCCTCTGTGATAATCAGGTCCTCTTTTAAAAAAAATAGACATTAGGAACATGTTGGTTCTCAGGACATACTTTCAAATTGGGGATATTTACAAGACTTATTTTCATTTATTTATTATTGCATTAAAAAATCCATTTAAGCATATATGGAAGTATTAAATAAGTAAAATAACCTTCCCAATCAATTCCCCATACTTGAATTGTGCAGAAAAGTGTGCTCATAGGTCTCTACACAATAATGGCTCAAAAGTTGATAATATATTTGTTGTAACAATTTGCGTGTGATAATATAGGGGTCCACAAATTCAATGCATGATAACTACCACTAAGCTACTAGTCTGCAAGGTTATCATGCCAAATTGTGAGGTAGAAATGTACACCAAGTAAAAAAAAACTCATACCTAGCTTTGCCCACCCATTTGAGAACCATGGCTCACTTGGGCCCTGGCTAATGTTATCGTATTAACATAATAGTGTTTCTGACAATCTCTAGAGTTACAACCACATGTTACCACTCAAATTCAAGCTTAGAATGGTGAGCAGTTTTCTACAGCCATTAGGAACATGTTGGTTCTCAGCACACACTTTCAAACTGGGGATTTTTACTAGCCTTATTTTAAAATGATTGTATTTGTGTGCGAAATCTTGCATTAAAAGGCCATTTAAGCATTTATGGATGTTTTCCAAAAGTAAAATAACCATTCCAATCAATTCCCCATACTTTAATTAGGCAGAAAAGTGTGTTCATAGTTCTCTACACAAAATAAGGTTCAAAAGTTGCTCATACAATTTGCATGTGACAATATAGGGGTCGACATATTCAACGCATGATAACCACCACTAAGATGCTAGTCTGCAATGGTTATCATGCCAAACTGTAAACTAGAGATGTACACCTAGTAAAAAAAATCAAACCTGGACTTGCCCACCCATTTGATAATCATTGCTCAAGTTTGGGGCTCTGGCTCATGGACTAATAAGTAGTGCAAATGCACAAAACCTCTCCAGTGGGTATTATAACCATTTAAATATTATTCAATAAAATGATGAATGATCATTTTCAGCATATTACGTTTTGGGACTTAAATAAATTACATATCACATGTTTTTTGCTTATTGACTATTTTAAAAATGGTTTACCATTAACATAATATGTGATTGTTTTTTATAATAAAAAAATCCCCCACTGGTTAATTCTAAAAAAAATAAACAACACTGTTGCATATTATTTATTTACAATTAATGACATCGTGACCACTGATGAACAATGTGGCTATTGCTGAAACTATACACTTATAATGTATTTTGGTTCGTTTACTGTTAAGTGAGAAAACATGAAATAATTCAGTAACCCCCCCCGGCCCCCCACTCTCCTAAGGAAACCATTTACCCCCACCCCTACGTTGATATAAAAACAATTTTTTCCTGATGATAACGGATCTTATTCACTATGGTGTGACTATCAATATGCAAGCTTTGGCCCCTTGATAATATGTGGCATCTGTGACACTAATAGACAATTCCATCAGCATGGAATTGACTTGTCTATTAATGCCACACAGGGGGTAGTGATGTTAATATGTGGCTTTAGATTGAGTGAGGAGGGCACTTGCTTTTTGTGTAATTTGCAGTCCGTGAAATATTCAATCCAATCCAGTTCCAGTGTCTGACAAAGCCGTGAGAGTGTGATACCCTCACCATTGTGAAGCAACTTGTGAAGTAACTTTCATTTTTTTGAAAATGTGTATGCACTTTATTATTATAAAGTATTGTCCAGTACTTTTATTTTTATTATTCCTATGGTCACAAGCCAAAGTAATATCAGTAGTAATTCCCTGTAGGTCACTTGGGATGAGAAGCGGAACCTTTGTGTGTGCAGCAGGTGTTGCCTGAGGATTCCCTTTAAGGTCTGGGTGCCTCACCCCTTTCCTTCAGCGGAAAATTAGGAACGCAAGTGAACGGTTCATGTCTTCATTCCCTGTGCCTGTTTACTGTGTTTTTCAGGTCAGTACACCGTGAAAACCATATTAACTTAACTCCTAAGGTTTAATGTTTATGTGAAGAGACTGTGATGGGTTTTAATGACTGATTTGAGTGTTTAATGTAGAGTTTAAGAAACGGTAAAAAGTCCGCAAATTGACGCGCTGATTGAGTGCATAATGTCTCCCTCGTGTTATTCCTTTTGAAGATGGCGTTTGCCTCGTTGTGTACTGAACACAGTAACATGTTTGTTTACATTTATCCACGACATTTCCAATGTTTGCTACCTGAACACTTGACAGATACATGATTGGTGAAGGGTTTTCTAAGAATTATCTACAGCTAACTTTGTTTTATTTCATTACCTGGAGCTGAGGTGCTGAACAAACATTTGCATTTATAATATTTTTGTATTGATACTCTCTTTATATTTTCGAAGTATTTTGGGTACCTTACCTTTATTATTCATTAATGGCTTAATTGCAAAAGTGCATTTATTGAGGTTATTGTGTTTTGGGTGTATTGGAATATGCTCATCTTTTCCATTATTATTACCTACAGTTAATTGATATTCCCTATGTGATGATGTGTCAATGTTTTGAAAAGACAGCCGACTACTTGAAATGGCTTTAAGCTAGATAATGTGGCTTTATGTTGCACAGAGACTGATCCTTGATTTTATATCAGAGGCAACTCTATGTTGAATTGAACTAATTGCACTAAGTGATGGTAGCTATATAGGACCAGTATAAATACTGAGAGATGGCCTTTGAATGTATTTCATTGTGGTCTGATGACTATGAGGTTTAATGGGAATATTGAAGCCAAATGGTTATATTGTAATTGTTAAAGTGAAAATATACAAATGTATTTTAAGGGACAGCAGCTCATACACACAACAGATATACAGATACTCACCTGTAAAACACCAACACATATTCAACACATATTCAACACATTTTCACACACATACACACACACACACACACACACACACACACACACACACACACACACACACACACACACACACACACACACACACACACACACACACACACACATGCCATGCCTACCTGGAACTACACACACACACACACACACACACACACACACACACACACACACACACACACACACACACACACACACACGTATACTTACTTAACCTGGAAAAGAACAAGAACTACACGCACACATTCCATACTTACCTTGAACCTAACTAAAGGACTTTGCTAAAAAGAAAGACATTGTTGTAGTACAGGGAAATGTTGATTGATTGATTTATTGTGATAATTGTGATTGTATGATTGTGAATAAATTGAGAGGAAAATTAGGAACGCAAGTGAACGGTTCATGTCTTCATTCCCTGTGCCTGTTTACTGTGTTTGTTCAGAGACTGATACCAGTGAGGCATTGAACCAAATTCAATACTGTTGCTGTGGTACCCAATCTAGCTTGGGACCCGTAACAAGAGCTTGCACATTCATAAAATATCATCATGGGGGCATCAGTAGTAATAATGTGTGGATATTCACTTCTCCTGTATGCATTATTTTCTCCAGTAGTGCCTGTTGAAAAACCTAATGGTAACAGATATATTATTTACCATGTTGGTTTGTGACACCACACCTAACTAGAGATGATGTCTTACAGGTCTCAAATTTAGGTTTTAAAATACAAGGATGTCAGTGAGTGTGTGTGGGCCTAGTCCAATAAAGTGTAATGGGGCCACTTTAGTTGACTTTAACTGGGAGGAATTTGTTGTTGTTGTGTGCCATATAATACACATATTGAATATATGTGTGTAGATTGCAGGTGTTTGGCCTAACTTGTTCCTGATCTGGCCAGTATTCAGTTATCGTTGATTGCCCGTTTATTTCAGCCCAAACACCATCACAAGCATTTCAGTCAATCTGTCCCAGCCCGGATTCGAACCCACGGCCTTGCGCTTTCCCTCTCTCTTTCCCCCTCTCTTTCCCTCCTCCTCCCCCTTTTCTCCCCCCCAGGCAGTCCATTTAGCCCCTTTTTTGGCCGAGTGGTTAAGGCGATGGATTAGAAATCCATTGGGGTCTCCCCGCGCAGGTTCGAGTCCTGCCGACTACGGAAGCCTGCTTGTACTGAAGGTTGGATTGAAGCTTTATAGATTGTGTAGCCGCTACAACCGTGGGGTGTCGCTTTGTATCGTCATGCCGCTGGCTTCCATTGAAAATGAATAGTAGACTGCAGCATTGCATCTGTCAGTGTGAACGCAGTCTGTCTGTGGTGCATAATTGGCAATGACTGCGAGTCGTGGCTGAGGTTGTACATGTTCTTCCAGTCCACATTTTAAGGCATACGTTATGCACGGGCGTTTCCAAAGACTTAGTGTAGCAACTGGAAAACACGGCTATGTAGAAGTTTTTACAAAGTTCGCTGAGAGATGAACTTGGCATTTTCTAAACAAATGAGAAGCCAAATGCATGCACTTCCGTCAAAGCGATCATGGTCCTTATGGCTACATAGCGATGTGTACTTCTTTCAAAGACATGAACTGAGAAGAGGCATGTGCAGAGTCACCGGAAGGGCTCGTCCGGGATTTGAACCCGGGACCTCTCGCACCCGAAGCGAGAATCATACCCCTAGACCAACGAGCCTACTTTTCTTTAGCATCTTCGGTCTGGCACGGCTGTTTGATGCACACGTGACTTTCTTGAAGATATCAGTGATGTAGCAGTTAATTGGCTCACTTAAAAACGTCACATTCAATGGTGTTTGGAGTGTGGGTTCAACATCACACTAGTGTGTGTGATGTGCCTTGGCTGAATGGTTAAGGCAAAGCATTTTCCTAGCATGTAAGAAAGGATTTTTAATCCAAACGTACCTTGGAAGGGCTCGTCCGGGATTTGAACCCGGGACCTCTCGCACCCAAAGCGAGAATCATACCCCTAGACCAACGAGCCCTGTCTTGTTAGTCATCTTTACTCTGACAAAGCTGTTTGATGCACACTTGACTTTCTTGAAGTTATCAGCTATGCTGCCGTTAATTGGCCACCTTTCAACAGTCACATTCAATGTTGTTTGGAGTGTGGGTTCAACTCCCACTTTGTCATCGACATTAATTGCTCGTCTAGTGTGTGAAGTGCCGTGTCTGTTAAGTATCATTCATAGTCGGACGTAAGGATACGTAACGAGCGCCGGCGCTCCTTGCGTTGTTGTTTTTTTCTCCCCCTCCGTCACTTATGGCTCCAGTTTTCCCGTCCGTGCAGTCGACACTCACCGTCAGACCGACGTGTACGTTCAACTACGTTGCCTGTAGTACCACTGGCGACCGTTGGCAGTAAAGGAAAAAAAAGTTTTCCT
>NC_139949.1:10188399-10190899 GCF_963454915.1 Gymnoscopelus microlampas
TCTTGAAGTTATCAGCTATGCTGCCGTTAATTGCCCACCTTTCAACAGTCACATTCAATGTTGTTTGGAGTGTGGGTTCAACTCCCACTTTGTCATCGACATTAATTGCTCGTCTAGTGTGTGAAGTGCCGTGTCTGTTAGTCGTGGCTGAGTGGTTAAGCCAGCGCAAAGTATTTTCCAACCATGCAAGAATCCATCTTTAATCCAAAGTGCTGACAAGCTTGACCTGGAAGGGCTCGTACGGGATTTGAACCCGGGACCTCTCGCACCCTAAGCGAGAATCATACCCCTAGACCAACGAGCCCTGTCTTCACTGTCATCTTTACTCTGACAAAGCTGTTTGTTGCACTCGTGGCTTTCTTGAAGATGTCAGAAATGCTGCAGGTAATGGAGATAGGACGGTCAATTTAACTCATCAGCCACATTCTGAAGAGTGCAATGTTGCTTGAGGTGTGGGTTCAAATCCCTCTTTGTCTTTACCAGCAACTGCTGATCTGGTGTGCCCAAAAGGCAGAGCGGTAGTCGTGGCCGAGTGGTTAAGGCGATGGATTAGAAATCCATTGGGGTCTCCCCGCGCAGGTTCGAGTCCTGCCGACTACGGAAGCCTGCTTGTACTGAAGGTTGGATTGAAGCTTTATAGATTGTGTAGCCGCTACAACCGTGGGGTGTCGCTTTGTATCGTCATGCCGCTGGCTTCCATTGAAAATTAATAGTAGACTGCAGCATTGCATCTGTCAGTGTGAACGCAGTCTGTCTGTGGTGCATAATTGGCAATGACTGCGAGTCGTGGCTGAGGTTGTACATGTTCTTCCAGTCCACATTTTAAGGCATACGTTATGCACGGGCGTTTCCAAAGACTTAGTGTAGCAACTGGAAAACACGGCTATGTAGAAGTTTTTACAAAGTTCGCTGAGAGATGAACTTGGCATTTTCTAAACAAATGAGAAGCCAAATGCATGCACTTCCGTCAAAGCGATCATGGTCCTTATGGCTACATAGCGATGTGTACTTCTTTCAAAGACATGAACTGAGAAGAGGCATGTGCAGAGTCACCGGAAGGGCTCGTCCGGGATTTGAACCCGGGACCTCTCGCACCCGAAGCGAGAATCATACCCCTAGACCAACGAGCCTACTTTTCTTTAGCATCTTCGGTCTGGCACGGCTGTTTGATGCACACGTGACTTTCTTGAAGATATCAGTGATGTAGCAGTTAATTGGCTCACTTAAAACAGTCACATTCAATGGTGTTTGGAGTGTGGGTTCAACATCACACTAGTGTGTGTGATGTGCCTTGGCTGAATGGTTAAGGCAAAGCATTTTCCTAGCATGTAAGAAAGGATTTTTAATCCAAACGTACCTTGGAAGGGCTCGTCCGGGATTTGAACCCGGGACCTCTCGCACCCAAAGCGAGAATCATACCCCTAGACCAACGAGCCCTGTCTTGTTTGTCATCTTTACTCTGACAAAGCTGTTTGATGCACACTTGACTTTCTTGAAGTTATCAGCTATGCTGCCGTTAATTGGCCACCTTTCAACAGTCACATTCAATGTTGTTTGGAGTGTGGGTTCAACTCCCACTTTGTCATCGACATTAATTGCTCGTCTAGTGTGTGAAGTGCCGTGTCTGTTAGTCGTGGCTGAGCGGTTAAGCCAGCGCAAAGTATTTTCCAACCATGCAAGAATCCATCTTTAATCCAAAGTGCTGACAAGCTTGACCTGGAAGGGCTCGTCCGGGATTTGAACCCGGGACCTCTCGCACCCTAAGCGAGAATCATACCCCTAGACCAACGAGCCCTGTCTTCACTGTCATCTTTACTCTGACAAAGCTGTTTGTTGCACTCGTGGCTTTCTTGAAGATGTCAGAAATGCTGCAGGTAATGGAGATAGGACGGTCAATTTAACTCATCAGCCACATTCTGAAGAGTGCAATGTTGCTTGAGGTGTGGGTTCAAATCCCTCTTTGTCTTTACCAGCAACTGCTGATCTGGTGTGCCCAAAAGGCAGAGCGGTAGTCGTGGCCGAGTGGTTAAGGCGATGGATTAGAAATCCATTGGGGTCTCCCCGCGCAGGTTCGAGTCCTGCCGACTACGGAAGCCTGCTTGTACTGAAGGTTGGATTGAAGCTTTATAGATTGTGTAGCCGCTACAACCGTGGGGTGTCGCTTTGTATCGTCATGCCGCTGGCTTCCATTGAAAATGAATAGTAGACTGCAGCATTGCATCTGTCAGTGTGAACGCAGTCTGTCTGTGGTGCATAATTGGCAATGACTGCGAGTCGTGGCTGAGGTTGTACATGTTCTTCCAGTCCACATTTTAAGGCATACGTTATGCACGGGCGTTTCCAAAGACTTAGTGTAGCAACTGGAAAACACGGCTATGTAGAAGTTTTTACAAAGTTCGTTGAGAGATGAACTTGGCATTTTCTAAACAAATAAGAAGCCAAATGCATGCACTTCCGTCAAAGCGATCATGGTCCTTATGGCTACATAGCGATGTGTGCT
>NC_139949.1:10208399-10210899 GCF_963454915.1 Gymnoscopelus microlampas
AGCTTTATAGATTGTGTAGCCGCTACAACCGTGGGGTGTCGCTTTGTATCGTCATGCCGCTGGCTTCCATTGAAAATGAATAGTAGACTGCAGCATTGCATCTGTCAGTGTGAACGCAGTCTGTCTGTGGTGCATAATTGGCAATGACTGCGAGTCGTGGCTGAGGTTGTACATGTTCTTCCAGTCCACATTTTAAGGCATACGTTATGCACGGGCGTTTCCAAAGACTTAGTGTAGCAACTGGAAAACACGGCTATGTAGAAGTTTTTACAAAGTTCGCTGAGAGATGAACTTGGCATTTTCTAAACAAATGAGAAGCCAAATGCATGCACTTCCGTCAAAGCGATCATGGTCCTTATGGCTACATAGCGATGTGTACTTCTTTCAAAGACATGAACTGAGAAGAGGCATGTGCAGAGTCACCGGAAGGGCTCGTCCGGGATTTGAACCCGGGACCTCTCGCACCCGAAGCGAGAATCATACCCCTAGACCAACGAGCCTACTTTCCTTTAGCATCTTCGGTCTGGCACGGCTGTTTGATGCACACGTGACTTTCTTGAAGATATCATTGATGTAGCAGTTAATTGGCTCACTTAAAACAGTCACATTCAATGGTGTTTGGAGTGTGGGTTCAACATCACACTAGTGTGTGTGATGTGCCTTGGCTGAATGGTTAAGGCAAAGCATTTTCCTAGCATGTAAGAAAGGATTTTTAATCCGAACGTACCTTGGAAGGGCTCGTCCGGGATTTGAACCCGGGACCTCTCGCACCCAAAGCGAGAATCATACCCCTAGACCAACGAGCCCTGTCTTGTTTGTCATCTTCACTCTGACAAAGCTGTTTGATGCACACTTGACTTTCTTGAAGTTATCAGCTATGCTGCCGTTAATTGCCCACCTTTCAACAGTCACATTCAATGTTGTTTGGAGTGTGGGTTCAACTCCCACTTTGTCATCGACATTAATTGCTCGTCTAGTGTGTGAAGTGCCGTGTCTGTTAGTCGTGGCTGAGTGGTTAAGCCAGCGCAAAGTATTTTCCAACCATGCAAGAATCCATCTTTAATCCAAAGTGCTGACAAGCTTGACCTGGAAGGGCTCGTACGGGATTTGAACCCGGGACCTCTCGCACCCTAAGCGAGAATCATACCCCTAGACCAACGAGCCCTGTCTTCACTGTCATCTTTACTCTGACAAAGCTGTTTGTTGCACTCGTGGCTTTCTTGAAGATGTCAGAAATGCTGCAGGTAATGGAGATAGGACGGTCAATTTAACTCATCAGCCACATTCTGAAGAGTGCAATGTTGCTTGAGGTGTGGGTTCAAATCCCTCTTTGTCTTTACCAGCAACTGCTGATCTGGTGTGCCCAAAAGGCAGAGCGGTAGTCGTGGCCGAGTGGTTAAGGCGATGGATTAGAAATCCATTGGGGTCTCCCCGCGCAGGTTCGAGTCCTGCCGACTACGGAAGCCTGCTTGTACTGAAGGTTGGATTGAAGCTTTATAGATTGTGTAGCCGCTACAACCGTGGGGTGTCGCTTTGTATCGTCATGCCGCTGGCTTCCATTGAAAATTAATAGTAGACTGCAGCATTGCATCTGTCAGTGTGAACGCAGTCTGTCTGTGGTGCATAATTGGCAATGACTGCGAGTCGTGGCTGAGGTTGTACATGTTCTTCCAGTCCACATTTTAAGGCATACGTTATGCACGGGCGTTTCCAAAGACTTAGTGTAGCAACTGGAAAACACGGCTATGTAGAAGTTTTTACAAAGTTCGCTGAGAGATGAACTTGGCATTTTCTAAACAAATGAGAAGCCAAATGCATGCACTTCCGTCAAAGCGATCATGGTCCTTATGGCTACATAGCGATGTGTACTTCTTTCAAAGACATGAACTGAGAAGAGGCATGTGCAGAGTCACCGGAAGGGCTCGTCCGGGATTTGAACCCGGGACCTCTCGCACCCGAAGCGAGAATCATACCCCTAGACCAACGAGCCTACTTTTCTTTAGCATCTTCGGTCTGGCACGGCTGTTTGATGCACACGTGACTTTCTTGAAGATATCAGTGATGTAGCAGTTAATTGGCTCACTTAAAACAGTCACATTCAATGGTGTTTGGAGTGTGGGTTCAACATCACACTAGTGTGTGTGATGTGCCTTGGCTGAATGGTTAAGGCAAAGCATTTTCCTAGCATGTAAGAAAGGATTTTTAATCCAAACGTACCTTGGAAGGGCTCGTCCGGGATTTGAACCCGGGACCTCTCGCACCCAAAGCGAGAATCATACCCCTAGACCAACGAGCCCTGTCTTGTTTGTCATCTTTACTCTGACAAAGCTGTTTGATGCACACTTGACTTTCTTGAAGTTATCAGCTATGCTGCCGTTAATTGGCCACCTTTCAACAGTCACATTCAATGTTGTTTGGAGTGTGGGTTCAACTCCCACTTTGTCATCGACATTAATTGCTCGTCTAGTGTGTGAAGTGCCGTGTCTGTTAGTCGTGGCTG
>NC_139949.1:10250899-10350899 GCF_963454915.1 Gymnoscopelus microlampas
GGACCTCTCGCACCCAAAGCGAGAATCATACCCCTAGACCAACGAGCCCTGTCTTGTTTGTCATCTTTACTCTGACAAAGCTGTTTGATGCACACTTGACTTTCTTGAAGTTATCAGCTATGCTGCCGTTAATTGGCCACCTTTCAACAGTCACATTCAATGTTGTTTGGAGTGTGGGTTCAACTCCCACTTTGTCATCGACATTAATTGCTCGTCTAGTGTGTGAAGTGCCGTGTCTGTTAGTCGTGGCTGAGTGGTTAAGCCAGCGCAAAGTATTTTCCAACCATGCAAGAATCCATCTTTAATCCAAAGTGCTGACAAGCTTGACCTGGAAGGGCTCGTCCGGGATTTGAACCCGGGACCTCTCGCACCCTAAGCGAGAATCATACCCCTAGACCAACGAGCCCTGTCTTCACTGTCATCTTTACTCTGACAAAGCTGTTTGTTGCACTCGTGGCTTTCTTGAAGATGTCAGAAATGCTGCAGGTAATGGAGATAGGACGGTCAATTTAACTCATCAGCCACATTCTGAAGAGTGCAATGTTGCTTGAGGTGTGGGTTCAAATCCCTCTTTGTCTTTACCAGCAACTGCTGATCTGGTGTGCCCAAAAGGCAGAGCGGTAGTCGTGGCCGAGTGGTTAAGGCGATGGATTAGAAATCCATTGGGGTCTCCCCGCGCAGGTTCGAGTCCTGCCGACTACGGAAGCCTGCTTGTACTGAAGGTTGGATTGAAGCTTTATAGATTGTGTAGCCGCTACAACCGTGGGGTGTCGCTTTGTATCGTCATGCCGCTGGCTTCCATTGAAAATGAATAGTAGACTGCAGCATTGCATCTGTCAGTGTGAACGCAGTCTGTCTGTGGTGCATAATTGGCAATGACTGCGAGTCGTGGCTGAGGTTGTACATGTTCTACCAGTCCACATTTTAAGGCATACGTTATGCACGGGCGTTTCCAAAGACTTAGTGTAGCAACTGGAAAACACGGCTATGTAGAAGTTTTTACAAAGTTCGCTGAGAGATGAACTTGGCATTTTCTAAACAAATGAGAAGCCAAATGCATGCACTTCCGTCAAAGCGATCATGGTCCTTATGGCTACATAGCGATGTGTGCTTCTTTCAAAGACATGAACTGAGAAGAGGCATGTGCAGAGTCACCGGAAGGGCTCGTCCGGGATTTGAACCCGGGACCTCTCGCACCCGTAGCGAGAATCATACCCCTAGACCAACGAGCCTACTTTTCTTTAGCATCTTCGGTCTGGCACGGCTGTTTGATGCACACGTGACTTTCTTGAAGATATCAGTGATGTAGCAGTTAATTGGCTCACTTAAAACAGTCACATTCAATGGTGTTTGGAGTGTGGGTTCAACATCACACTAGTGTGTGTGATGTGCCTTGGCTGAATGGTTAAGGCAAAGCATTTTCCTAGCATGTAAGAAAGGATTTTTAATCCAAACGTACCTCGGAAGGGCTCGTCCGGGATTTGAACCCGGGACCTCTCGCACCCAAAGCGAGAATCATACCCCTAGACCAACGAGCCCTGTCTTGTTTGTCATCTTTACTCTGACAAAGCTGTTTGATGCACACTTGACTTTCTTGAAGTTATCAGCTATGCTGCCGTTAATTGGCCACCTTTCAACAGTCACATTCAATGTTGTTTGGAGTGTGGGTTCAACTCCCACTTTGTCATCGACATTAATTGCTCGTCTAGTGTGTGAAGTGCCGTGTCTGTTAGTCGTGGCTGAGTGGTTAAGCCAGCGCAAAGTATTTTCCAACCATGCAAGAATCCATCTTTAATCCAAAGTGCTGACAAGCTTGACCTGGAAGGGCTCGTCCGGGATTTGAACCCGGGACCTCTCGCACCCTAAGCGAGAATCATACCCCTAGACCAACGAGCCCTGTCTTCACTGTCATCTTTACTCTGACAAAGCTGTTTGTTGCACTCGTGGCTTTCTTGAAGATGTCAGAAATGCTGCAGGTAATGGAGATAGGACGGTCAATTTAACTCATCAGCCACATTCTGAAGAGTGCAATGTTGCTTGAGGTGTGGGTTCAAATCCCTCTTTGTCTTTACCAGCAACTGCTGATCTGGTGTGCCCAAAAGGCAGAGCGGTAGTCGTGGCCGAGTGGTTAAGGCGATGGATTAGAAATCCATTGGGGTCTCCCCGCGCAGGTTCGAGTCCTGCCGACTACGGAAGCCTGCTTGTACTGAAGGTTGGATTGAAGCTTTATAGATTGTGTAGCCGCTACAACCGTGGGGTGTCGCTTTGTATCGTCATGCCGCTGGCTTCCATTGAAAATGAATAGTAGACTGCAGCATTGCATCTGTCAGTGTGAACGCAGTCTGTCTGTGGTGCATAATTGGCAATGACTGCGAGTCGTGGCTGAGGTTGTACATGTTCTTCCAGTCCACATTTTAAGGCATACGTTATGCACGGGCGTTTCCAAAGACTTAGTGTAGCAACTGGAAAACACGGCTATGTAGAAGTTTTTACAAAGTTTGCTGAGAGATGAACTTGGCATTTTCTAAACAAATGAGAAGCCAAATGCATGCACTTCCGTCAAAGCGATCATGGTCCTTATGGCTACATAGCGATGTGTACTTCTTTCAAAGACATGAACTCAGAAGAGGCATGTGCAGAGTCACCGGAAGGGCTCGTCCGGCATTTGAACCCGGGACCTCTCGCACCCGAAGCGAGAATCATACCCCTAGACCAACGAGCCTACTTTTCTTTAGCATCTTCGGTCTGGCACGGCTGTTTGATGCACACGTGACTTTCTTGAAGATATCAGTGATGTAGCAGTTAATTGGCTCACTTAAAACAGTCACATTCAATGGTGTTTGGAGTGTGGGTTCAACATCACACTAGTGTGTGTGATGTGCCTTGGCTGAATGGTTAAGGCAAAGCATTTTCCTAGCATGTAAGAAAGGATTTTTAATCCAAACGTACCTTGGAAGGGCTCGTCCGGGATTTGAACCCGGGACCTCTCGCACCCAAAGCGAGAATCATACCCCTAGACCAACGAGCCCTGTCTTGTTTGTCATCTTTACTCTGACAAAGCTGTTTGATGCACACTTGACTTTCTTGAAGTTATCAGCTATGCTGCCGTTAATTGGCCACCTTTCAACAGTCACATTCAATGTTGTTTGGAGTGTGGGTTCAACTCCCACTTTGTCATCGACATTAATTGCTCGTCTAATGTGTGAAGTGCCGTGTCTGTTAGTCGTGGCTGAGTGGTTAAGCCAGCGCAAAGTATTTTCCAACCATGCAAGAATCCATCTTTAATCCAAAGTGCTGACAAGCTTGACCTGGAAGGGCTCGTCCGGGATTTGAACCCGGGACCTCTCGCACCCTAAGCGAGAATCATACCCCTAGACCAACGAGCCCTGTCTTCACTGTCATCTTTACTCTGACAAAGCTGTTTGTTGCACTCGTGGCTTTCTTGAAGATGTCAGAAATGCTGCAGGTAATGGAGATAGGACGGTCAATTTAACTCATCAGCCACATTCTGAAGAGTGCAATGTTGCTTGAGGTGTGGGTTCAAATCCCTCTTTGTCTTTACCAGCAACTGCTGATCTGGTGTGCCCAAAAGGCAGAGCGGTAGTCGTGGCCGAGTGGTTAAGGCGATGGATTAGAAATCCATTGGGGTCTCCCCGCGCAGGTTCGAGTCCTGCCGACTACGGAAGCCTGCTTGTACTGAAGGTTGGATTGAAGCTTTATAGATTGTGTAGCCGCTACAACCGTGGGGTGTCACTTTGTATCGTCATGCCGCTGGCTTCCATTGAAAATGAATAGTAGACTGCAGCATTGCATCTGTCAGTGTGAACGCAGTCTGTCTGTGGTGCATAATTGGCAATGACTGCGAGTCGTGGCTGAGGTTGTACATGTTCTACCAGTCCACATTTTAAGGCATACGTTATGCACGGGCGTTTCCAAAGACTTAGTGTAGCAACTGGAAAACACGGCTATGTAGAAGTTTTTACAAAGTTCGCTGAGAGATGAACTTGGCATTTTCTAAACAAATGAGAAGCCAAATGCATGCACTTCCGTCAAAGCGATCATGGTCCTTATGGCTACATAGCGATGTGTGCTTCTTTCAAAGACATGAACTGAGAAGAGGCATGTGCAGAGTCACCGGAAGGGCTCGTCCGGGATTTGAACCCGGGACCTCTCGCACCCGAAGCGAGAATCATACCCCTAGACCAACGAGCCTACTTTTCTTTAGCATCTTCGGTCTGGCACGGCTGTTTGATGCACACGTGACTTTCTTGAAGATATCAGTGATGTAGCAGTTAATTGGCTCACTTAAAACAGTCACATTCAATGGTGTTTGGAGTGTGGGTTCAACATCACACTAGTGTGTGTGATGTGCCTTGGCTGAATGGTTAAGGCAAAGCATTTTCCTAGCATGTAAGAAAGGATTTTTAATCCACACGTACCTCGGAAGGGCTCGTCCGGGATTTGAACCCGGGACCTCTCGCACCCAAAGCGAGAACCATACCCCTAGACCAACGAGCCCTGTCTTGTTTGTCATCTTTACTCTGACAAAGCTGTTTGATGCACACTTGACTTTCTTGAAGTTATCAGCTATGCTGCCGTTAATTGGCCACCTTTCAACAGTCACATTCAATGTTGTTTGGAGTGTGGGTTCAACTCCCACTTTGTCATCGACATTAATTGCTCGTCTAGTGTGTGAAGTGCCGTGTCTGTTAGTCGTGGCTGAGTGGTTAAGCCAGCGCAAAGTATTTTCCAACCATGCAAGAATCCATCTTTAATCCAAAGTGCTGACAAGCTTGACCTGGAAGGGCTCGTCCGGGATTTGAACCCGGGACCTCTCGCACCCTAAGCGAGAATCATACCCCTAGACCAACGAGCCCTGTCTTCACTGTCATCTTTACTCTGACAAAGCTGTTTGTTGCACTCGTGGCTTTCTTGAAGATGTCAGAAATGCTGCAGGTAATGGAGATAGGACGGTCAATTTAACTCATCAGCCACATTCTGAAGAGTGCAATGTTGCTTGAGGTGTGGGTTCAAATCCCTCTTTGTCTTTACCAGCAACTGCTGATCTGGTGTGCCCAAAAGGCAGAGCGGTAGTCGTGGCCGAGTGGTTAAGGCGATGGATTAGAAATCCATTGGGGTCTCCCCGCGCAGGTTCGAGTCCTGCCGACTACGGAAGCCTGCTTGTACTGAAGGTTGGATTGAAGCTTTATAGATTGTGTAGCCGCTACAACCGTGGGGTGTCGCTTTGTATCGTCATGCCGCTGGCTTCCATTGAAAATGAATAGTAGACTGCAGCATTGCATCTGTCAGTGTGAACGCAGTCTGTCTGTGGTGCATAATTGGCAATGACTGCGAGTCGTGGCTGAGGTTGTACATGTTCTACCAGTCCACATTTTAAGGCATACGTTATGCACAGGCGTTTCCAAAGACTTAGTGTAGCAACTGGAAAACACGGCTATGTAGAAGTTTTTACAAAGTTCGCTCAGAGATGAACTTGGCATTTTCTAAACAAATGAGAAGCCAAATGCATGCACTTCCGTCAAAGCGATCATGGTACTTATGGTTACATAGCGATGTGTGCTTCTTTCAAAGACATGAACTGAGAAGAGGCATGTGCAGAGTCACCGGAAGGGCTCGTCCAGGATTTGAACCCGGGACCTCTCGCACTCGAAGCGAGAATCATACCCCTAGACCAACGAGCCTACTTTTCTTTAGCATCTTCGGTCTGGCACGGCTGTTTGATGCACACGTGACTTTCTTGAAGATATCAGTGATGTAGCAGTTACTTGGCTCACTTAAAACAGTCACATTCAATGGTGTTTAGAGTATGGGTTCAACATCACACTAGTGTGTGTGTGATGTGCCTTGGCTGAATGGTTAAGGCAAAGCATTTTCCTATCATACCCCTAGTCATCTTTAATCCAAAGTGCTGACAAGCTTGAGCTGGAAGGGCTCGTCCGGGATTTGAACCCGGGACCTCTCGCACCCTAAGCGAGAATCATACCCTTAGACCAACAAGCCCTGTTTTCACTGTTATCTTTACTCTGACACAGCTGTTTGTTGCACTCGTGGCTTTCTTGAAGATGTCAGAAATACTGCAGGTAATGGAGATAGGACGGTCAATTTAAATCATCAGCCACATTCTGAAGAGTGCAATGTTGCTTGATGTGTGGGTTCAAATCCCTCTTTGTCTTTACGAAAAACTGCTGATCTGGTGTGCCCAAAAGGCAGAGCGGTAGTCCAATGAGTCCTAACCAGGTCCTAACAGGTCCTAACACTATCCAAACAGATCCTAACGCAGGTCCTAACACTCCTAACAGTTCCTAACACCTCCTAACGGCCAATGCTAACAATCCTAACACTCCTAACATGAGGGGGAAAAGAGCCAATCAGCTCTCAGAAGGGGGAGGGGACTTGCTTTTCCCTAACCAATCACTAGAGATCAATCTACACTGGCGGATCTTTATAAACACTGTAAAGTTTGCGCTATCAGGAGGAGAGTACTGATTTAAATACAGAATTTGTTTTGCACATCATCAGTCAATACAGGTTTGAAAGAGAAAGAATCTTTTTTAGCCCCTAGTTTCTCATGGTGAGCTTGAATGTGGTCGGGGCCATACAGACCTGAATGCAGAGGGAGTTTGCTTACCAACTGGGTTGCAACTGTGGTGAAGAAACTGTTAAAACAGTCCGCTACCAATTGCTTGTCGGTAGTGAGCGAGCCACTTGAAATAATGCAAATGTTTGTAGATTTTGTCTGAAATTTTTCCGTTGCAGCCTAATTGTATTAGTGCCTCCCACAGTTTTTGTGGGTGGCTTTTGTTTGCCTCTATGTTCTCATTTAAGAAATTCTTTTTGGCATTTCTGATCAAATTAGTAACTACGTTTCGTAGTTTTCTGCACTTTTCAAGTAGCTGCTCACTTTAGTTTTTTCTGAACTCGGAGAAGCTTTTGTTCCTGAGTTTGATGGCATTCAAAATGTCACCCTGCATCCAAGGTTCTGTGCTTGCTTTGACCCTCACCACCTTTGTGGGTGCGATGTTATCAAGTACACACAAAAAAGCTTTTTTGAAACAGGACCAGGACTCCTCCACAGAGGTGCAATTTAGGACATGGGACCAGTCCATTTTTTCAAGAGCTGTTGTTAGAAGATCACTTGAGTAGTGTTTCATAGACCTGCAGCTGATTGTCCTGTGACAATGAGCTCTAGGTCCGTGAATGTTCAGAGTGCAGAAAATGATATTGTGATCACTTAAGCTGCACTCAATCACACCACTCCTGGAAATTCTGGACTGGTCCGTCGTCAACACTAGGTCTATGATTGATTGAGAAGCAATGCCCACCCTTGTAAAATCAGCTGGGTAAAGCTGTGCAGGTCACAGAACTTTCTGAGGGACTTAAAGGTAGCTGAGTCTTCCTTCATAACACAGGTGTTAAAGTCACCAATTAGTACCGTCTCAGAGTTTCCTAAACCCGCCACATGATTCTCAATCAAGTCATGAAAAGCATTTTGATCTGGGGGTCTGTATATGGCGCCAATAATCAGTGGTTTTGCATGTGGGTATAAGATTTTGACCCAGACCAATTCTGTGTTTTTTTTTATCCATATCTGGGATCACCTCGTAAATAATGTCTGATCTTACATAGATGCAAACCCCACCCCCAGAGAGATTTTTGTCTTTTCTGATGACATTGTAGCCCTTTATTTCAATCTCAAAGTCTTATCCAACTTAGTTTCTGAGAATGAAATAATGTCCACCTTGCCACTTCCAAACATGGATCTCAGCTCAGAAAATCAGATATGTGGACATCTTTGGGAGAAAAATTGAATGTTCTTGTGGATATCACATGGTAAGCAAAATTGACAGTTCCAGTTGTAGTATAAGTATATCCATAAGTAACTATTCACTTGAAAATAAACCTTAAAAAGGTTTAAAAAAGTATGAAGCATGCTATACTACTGTCAATTGAGATATTGATGTACAGTTTACAGTTTAGGCATTTAGCAGACACTCTTAATCCAGAGCGATTTACAGTAAGCAAGGATACAAGATGTAATTGATGTAATCAAGTTCTGAAAAGGTATAACCTTTTTCCAGACAGGCCAAACGTCCAGCGCCGCCAGCCAGCAGGCGTCCAGCACTGCCAGCCAGCAGGCGTCCAGCTCCGCCAGCCAGCAGCAGCAGCAGTCCAGCATCATATGCAGTCTCTGCAGCAGTTTGGTGAGGGGTGAAGATTTCACCGCTCATTTGTCAGACTTTCACGCTAAAGAACGTTGTGATCGCTGTGGTGTTGACGTCTGTGGAGCTATAGAGCTCCTAGAACACATTTTAAACTGCCCAAGTGTTCTACCTGCTGCTCCTCCCACCCCAGCACTGACTCCAGCAGCTCCTGCACCATTTTCATTCCCTCTTCGGCCTCCGAAGGTGGACTGGGTGAGCTTTTTGCCGAAACAGTTCACTAGGGTGATTAAGCCTGCAGACCAGGAGTGGATTGCACAATGTCTCTATGATTGTACTGGGAACCTGCGGCAGGACTTGGAGAACCAGAACTGGTTTCATCCACCACGGCCAAAAAAGTGCGCAACATCACCTCCCGATCCCACACATTATTTCAGGCAACGCATGTTCCTCTGGGCACGATGAGGATGTGGAGCATTCCCTTAAAATGCATTCAGTGCGACCGCAAGATGAGCCACTCGGGTATTTACCCAAAGGTATGACATTCTGCATAGCAGTGTATATCTGTCTGTTTTCTTAAATGTCATCATGATTTGAGTGCGTGGGGATGTCATTTTAAATAAGCCATTGTGCTTTTATGAGCGATCCAGTTTAGAGGACCTTGTATTGTGAATTGTACTTCCATGTACTGTTTCCATGTCTTTCTAAATAAAGTGCTTCAATCAATCAATCAATCAATCAATCAGGTACGAGAGGTCATCGACTTCCAGTCTCGATACTATTTGGTGGGAGGAGACTATCCCCGGTGCAGCAAATGCAAGAGCCCTGTCTGCCCGTGGAGCCGTGACATATTGAACCAGCTGGATCCCTCCCACCGAGAAACATTTCCTGCTGTCCTCACGACTCGTCTTGCCCTGGACAGGAGTTGTGTGACGCTGATGAAACCTAGGACTTTGGGGAACAGCTCCAGCTACGCCCAACAAGGGCTGGAAGAAAACCACAGCCAGGAGTGGGCAAGGCGGTGCATTTCGTATCTTGAGGCTTGCAAAATGCACAAAAAGAGCGGTGTCCTCATTGGCCAAGGTAATATAATAATAAACTGTATTTATATAGCACTTTTCAAAAAGGTTTACAAAGTGCTTCACATACAATACATAAACAGGAAATATAAAGGCAATTCAATGATGGAGCTTTAAAAACAGCCACTGGTAGCCAGTGCAGTGAGGCAAGAACAGGGGTAATGTGGTCATATCTCCTGGTTCTTGTAAAAACTCTAGCTGCTGTGTTTTGAATGAGCTGAAGACGATTGATTGACTTTTTGGGGAGTCCAGAAAAAACAGAATTTACAGTAGTCCAAGTGGTTTGTGACAAAGGCATGAATAAGGGTTTGTGCTTCGCTGAATGAAATAAATGATCAGATTTTTAAAATATTCTTAATTTGGAAGATGGCTGTTTTTGTTATGTTAGGTGAAGTGGACTTCCTGCCACCACCATCCTGGTGTGATTACATCAACCTATGGCAGAATCCTCAAACTGGACTCCACTAAGAAGGTACATGTGAAGCTAACTTGTAATACATATATTAGTGTTGAATTATGGGTACATGGATATGTGCGCTTTCATGTTCCAATATGTATTTAGATTATTGCTTGGCAACAACAGTTTCTCTGATATGTATTTATCTTTAGATAGATCACCAAAAAGCTGGCGGGTGGCATTGGAGAGACTGCCACATGGATGACTAATATTGGTAATGAATTTGGCCAAGTTCTTAATTCTGTCCTTACCACCGGCGAGGGGGCTGGCATTGACAAGCTGTGTCAGGGCGTTTCACGGCGGTACAAGGATGCTGGGGAGCCAGAGCCAGAAGCCATTTATGTGGACAGAGCATTCTATTCTATTCTATTCTAAATTTTAACATGTAGTCAGTGACATACATTATGTAACACTACCATTATCCCAAGGCTACACCATTTTTGACTGTGGCTTAAAGTGGAAACAAAAAGAATGATAACCACACCTCTCAAATATACTTGAGAGTCATCATCCTGTGAACAAGAATGATGGCCTACCTTAATAGCTCCTGTCAATACTTACCGAAATGTACTTGTCCACATCCTGTGAAAAAAGGACTGCAGAAATCAACATTATCCCTTACATGTTTTTACAGGTTTAACCCCAGTCCACAAATGGTTCCGCCCATGGAATCCAGTGGTAAGACTGGACTCATTCCATTTTATAAGGCGTTTCACACGTGGCTGCACAACAGAGCACCATCCACTTTATGGTACATTCTGCGCCAAGCGAGCTGACTGACACACAAGGAGTTCCTCTCATAAACAAGGAGAGCATGGTCAATGTCTGGAAGGCACAGCAGAAACACCTAGACTGCATCCAGGACCCAGTTGGAATTCAGCTTTATGCTAAGACTGGTGTTAAGGTTAGTTATGTGATGTGTAGTCTCGCGTAGCCAGACCCCACAGAAAATGAAAAACAGCGACCTCTGCTTTTCTGATATTCTGTGGAGTCTGGCAGGAGTATAATGTTAGACTAGAGCGCAGGGAAACACCGGTTTCATGTCTGCCTATAGCGCATCACTTCCGGTTGGTGCGACCATGTTTTCATTCCCACTAACAATATTTCTACACGGAACACTAACACCACTTCTCCCAGAGAACATGGATGGTTTTGGTTATAAGCCCACTTGTTTCTATGATGAAAGAGTAATTTAAAATGTGAATATCTTTCCGTGGTTTTGTCCGCTCCGAGGACGCTATTGTTAAATTAGTTTCGGCTAGTTTCGAGGGGGGGAGGGTGGATCATGGTGGATGGACACGTGAATCCCGCCCACTACATTTGATTGGGTAAAGCGCGGCCCACTTCCTGATCTGAAGGCACGCCCACTTTTAGCCAATGCGCACTGGTTAGGACGAACCGCTCCGACAGATTCCACCGCAGGTCGGAATCTGTTCTTGAGAGATTATGTGATGTGTGACTTTGTTGTTGTCGCAATTACTTACTTTCCTGTTTGATGTTTTTTGTCTCACCATGTACAGCACTTTGGTCAATTTCGATTTTTGTAAATGTGCTTTATAAATAAAGTTTGATTTGAAGGTCCAAAAGGGAGACAAAGAACTGGATGTCCTGAGGTGTGCCCGAGGTTCCTCTTCACTTGAGAGTTTTCATCGGCACCAGTGCAGTTTTATTCCAGGTACTTAACATCCGCATGGCATTTTGTTTTGACTGTGGCTTACTCATATTGAAAACTAAACTATCTATATATTTTGTCTTCAAGGGTGGAGATGCAATGCTCTGCATACGCAGATGTACATTCTGGAGGGTTTATCCCGGTGGAACATCGATCGGGGTCATCAAATGCTGAACGCAAGTAACCTGTCTGGCACGAGAATGTATGATGTGCATTTGATGAGTAATGTCCATGACCTCAGCAGCAGTGTCCTTGGATACTCCCTTATGCCAGAATTCCCACCTCCTGGAAAACCCACTGGTAAGATTGTCAAGAAAAAAAGAGAATAAACAAGACATTATCTATGTGACCTCATTGTCAAGTTATAGCAATCATTGATTATGCTACTTAAATCTTTGTGTTTTTCCCACTTCTCTTAATGGCAGGTGAGCGTATTGCGGTGGAATACCTTCTCTCACAGACTGAAAGGGGAGACCTGCTAGGCCCTGTTGATATAGTTGCCATTCTGCCAGAGCAGGAAGTGCAGCTTCAGGAGGAGGATGATGTCAACGTCCCATTCATGACCGTGACGTTCCCATTCATGACCATGACGTTCCATTCAGGATAGACCATTCTCATGAGGTAGTGTAATAACTGGTGATCATATCAGTACAAATGTACAGCTTCGTTTTAACAGTTGACTTCTCACAGACTGGAGGAGACCTGCTGGACCCAGTGTAGAGTGACACTGGTGCGTTGCTGGAGATGGAAGTTGAAGTTCAGGAGGATAAGACTCAGGTAATAACTGTTCATTTTATCAGTATAAGTGTGCTTTAAGATAGCTGTAGTTTATGACTTCTCACTTCAAGTGTGTAGGATGGATTTGGTATGCTTTGAATTGTATTAACCTTCACCCCTTTTGCGCAATTACAGGAACCTGATATTGAAAATGACTCTGACAGTGAGGACACCGGGCCTGGTGGCCAAAGCACATCAGCTCAGGTAAAGAAACCAGTGTATGAATATCTGAGACACTTGTTTTGCTTGCTGCTTGTCTGTATAATTGGTTTAAGATGTTTTTTTCATTTGTTCAGTGTGATTCAAGTGGAATTCTGGGATGGGAGAGGGTTGATGACTTGGCAGAGTACCTCGTCTGTCTCAACCACACCATAACTGCCTTGTCCACAAGCGAAAAGGTAGAGATATTGCGGCTGTATTCGTGTTTACATAACTTTGACCAGACTCCACCGCATATGTCATTGTGTGTTTGTCAGTGACTCCCAAGAGAACAGCCCACCCTACAGGCATGTTACCAACTCTTGACTGTGCCGAATTAGTTAACTTAAAAAAGTATACACTCTGGCCTTTTAATTAGGAATGTGCATCACTGAACTAAATCACTTTAGATTATTATTTACTTCTCAAATCATTTATTTAACCCTGGCATGTCTATTTTGTGCATGATTTGTGAAAAATGTTCAAATGTGTTGGAAAGGATGTCAGGAAATATCCAATGTTTCAAAATCACCCACTCCCCCTCAAGAAAAAACAAAATGGCAGATCTACAAGTTCACAATGCGTCACAAGGCGATGTGGTGTGACCTTATAGATCTGCCATTTTTGCTAAACTGCACAGAGTATGTATGGTATGGAGAGTTAAAATGTGATAGTCTGTCCCATCTCTACTCTTCACACATATGTGCAATATTAGTTGCATGGGGAGCTACAATGCCTATCTATTCATCTTTCCACAGACTGTACATGACTCACGATCAGGCTGCCCACAGACCTGATGTCAAAAGGATTTCAGAGTGCATTTGCCTCAAACTTTATAAAGAGTTCCCCGCAAGCAGAAATAGGCCAAAGGACATCTACGGAAAAGTCTTCCCCATTGCACAGTCAATTGTTATGACATACAGTCACCTCAAGCAGCTGATTAAGGACTGCAGAGAAATACAGGCAACCAACTTGGTGCTAGTACCAATCAACAACACCACAGTTAACAACTAGTGAGTTGATTCTTTATTCCCATTTATCTTCCCTTGGATATTTTGCATTCTAAAAAATCCCCGCCCCTCCATGCTGAATGATCGGCAGAAGTGGACTAACCGTGAGTCCTTGCTTAAAGGTGTGCAGCTCCCACAGACCCATACAGCTGAGGATAACCTCATGGAGGCCAGGGATCCCCCATCTGTACCTGTTCAACATGGACATGCAATCATGCAATTCAATGAGCCGGAAAACCGTGAGGGTGAAGCTGTAATCCGCCAACGTCGCAATGTCAGAGGCCGAACACTGTCTTTTACTGCACACGCAGACACTAGAAGGGATGTGCCTGGTGCCAGTTCCACCCAAGTTGCACATAACTGGCATGGAGCACTCACTCTGGGTGGGTTGCTTTCCCTCAATCGGGCCTCTCCTACAATCCGCAAGTTCAACACTCTGCTTTAACTCCTCAGTATCAGGGTGGGTGGACACCATCCCAGCGATCGACTGCTCTCAGCCCCCAGTATCAGAGTGGGTGGGAATGCAAGCCATCACCTTTTCCAACATTTCAGGGTGTCGGCGCACCATACCAGCCATCACCTGCTCCCTACCCTCCGTATCAGAGCGGGTGGTATGGACCATCGCTTGCTCCCAATCTTCAGTCTCAGGCAGGGTGGGCTCTCAATCCTCAGTCTCAGGGAGGGGGTGCTTCTTATCAGCCCACTCCCAATCCTCAGTCTCAGGGCGAGGCGGCATCTCTATCAGCATCAGCTCCAGCACCACCTGCTCGAAATCGTCACCGTGAGTGGAGAATGCAAAAGGCATCTCTGGAGGATCAGGAGCTGGTGAATAGAGGTGAACCTCCAAAGAAGCGACTCTCCAAAGAGAGTTATCACTATCAGTGCAAAGCATGTGGTCAGCCAAAGAACAAAACTACTGGCCATACTCAGGTGAAAGGCAAATGGTACTGTCCCGCATCTGGACTTACCATTGCTGAGTGGAAGAGCGCAAACGCATAGTTTGTAATGCTCTTTTTAGATATATTTTATTTTATTTTAAAAGTGTGTTTGTTTTAAAATATTATTCTTGTTTCATGGTTTTGATATTGTTTTTACATTGTTTTGATATTGTTACAAATAACTCTTCTGAGTAAACACAACCATCCTATGGGTGATAGTGTTTCATATATATATATATATATATATATATACACACACATACTTATGCCGGTAAGATCAAAATATGGTCGTAAACTGCTTTGTGAATAGGGGCCACTGCTCCTCCGCATTTCCGCTTCATCTATTTATGGAAAAACGCCATAAATTCAGGGAAGAAGCAGTTCAATGCCCCTTTGCCATTACTTCACTGTCAGCCACTCAGCCTGCGGTCACAGCGGTCAGCTGTGCTCCAGTGTGTGTCGTGTTAAAATATGGATTCAATAGCATTAGTATGAGAAACATACAAGTTGTTGACCAGAACGTTTATTTTTCATTTCCACAATGTTTTAGAAAAAGTGTGAAGTTATGTTATTTGTAATATCCCGACAGATGTAACTTGGTGTTATATTGTTGTGATAACCATCTGAATCATCAGCTACTGTACTTTCATTATTCTCAATTAAACTAGAAAACTACTTGTACACTATTCAAAATAATATAAATAAGTATACTACATGTACATATATTAAGTAGTTTCTATTCTTCTTCAGGACAATGTGGGTTGAAGAGAGGTCTGGGGCATGGTGGAGGCTTGTCCTTGCATCCTGGGGAGATCAGCAGTGGCAAGCAAATTTAAGGATGAGGAGGTGCCACCTTCATGCAGCTGTGTGACTTTCTTCGCCCACATCTGGAGAGAGATGCAACCCAGCTCAGAAGTCCAGTCTCTGTGGAAAAACGTGTGGCCATATGCCTCGTGAGACCAACAACACACTGTATAGACTAATCTCCCATTTATTTGGTGTTGGCATATCAACAGCCTGTGAAATCTGCAATGAGGTCATATCGGTAATTGTGGACACGTTGCTCTCAAGATACATTTCAGTACCCTCCGAACAAGAGTTCCACACAATAATTGAAGGTTTCCGTGACCGTCATGGTTTCCAAGAATGTGGAGGGGCTATTGATGGGACCCACATTGCCATAGTATGTCCACCAAACACAGACTACTATAACCGTAAGGGGTTTTATTCTGTCATACTCCAAGCTGTAGTCGACCATCGGCTCAGATTCTGGGACATAAATGTGGGATGGCCAGGTCGGGTGCATGACGCTAGAGTTTTGGGAAATTCCAGTGTTTATGACAGGGGTCAGAGTGGCACACTGTTCCCCAATGTCACAGAGAGGATTGGCGGTGTAGATGTGCCAGTGGTGATGCTGGGTGATGCTGCCTACCCACTCCTCCCTTGGCTAATGAAACCATTCCCCGAAACTGGTGCAACTCCTGCAGAAAGGAATTTCAATTACCGGCTCAGCAAGGCACGGATCACTGTAGAGAGGGCATTTGGCCGTCTCAAGGGACGATGGCTCTGTCTCATGAAAAGATATGACAGTAATTTGCAAAACATAAATGCCACCATCACAGCCTGCTGTGTACTTCACAATTTCTGTGAAGTACACATTGAGGCTTACGACGACGAAGAGGAGTTGGACCTTAGTGCGGAGTCTGCAGACACTGAGGATGAATTGCGTGTGAGAGTGCATGGGGGTATGTTTTGCTATCTGTAACTATAGGAAACAATCAGCCATTTTGGATGCTAGGTTGAGGGCGCATCAGGAACTATGGCCTCAACCAATCAAAGCCCTTAACTGTGGAATTTGGTAAAAGTACGGTGCAGTCTGGTCTCATAGCAAATGAACGGAAGCCTGCTTTTCTGCCTTTTATAACCATTGGATAGAAGTTTGCTTACTGGTGCATACCAATTATAATATTGAATATTATAGAAAGCCATACAACCATTAATGGACATTTCCTCGCTCCTTTGTGGCCTAGAGCAGGGTTTCTCAACCTTTTTTGGGGCCAGTGCCTCCTATCCAATATAGGTATAATAGGTCCTTTACCGCCTCCCGCACCCAATTAAAGTGTAAGGCTTTATTTTCTATTGTGTATCGTGTTGCTTATATAATTCAGAAAACATATCATCGATTTCCAAATGTAATAATTTTACATTAAAGTGGACTGTTAGTATGTAATTAAGCCTACTTGCCAGGGAGTAGTGATCATCAAGTATTGTTGTATATGGATGTCAGGCCATGTCACATCAGGCCCCTCTCACAGCACTGAATGGCAGGGCTGTTATGGCCCTGTCACAGGCAACATGGTTGTTCCCATGGTAACATTCACATGTTACCAGCCTTGTCACAGGGATGTCATGCCTGATGTAACAAGGTCTGAAAAATATTGCCCCCCCCCCCCCCCCAACACTAGCCTAGAGGACACGGAGGCCAACGCCACAAGGGATGCCCTGTGCACTTCGTTTTTGCTATGAAGAAAAGTACAAGTACAGTTGACACAAACGTATTCCTCAACGCTGCCTGTCTGTTTAATCTGCGCATTCGCGCATTACGCGCAGGTCTCATCCTCTGAACTGCAAAGCCATAGCTGTTCATGGAGGAAGGTGGGTGATAGGATCGCTCGTGCCATAGTCTCCAAAGTAATAATAATAAGAGAAAGTTCACTTTTGGTTATTTAAAAAGTCTCCTTATTTTATGTATTAATTTATTAGGAGAAACGTTAACTTTAGAGCGTTCACTTTTGGTTCTAATTTCAAAAGACTGTAGAGCAGTTTGTGTGCAGACTCACCATTTTTATTTATGATTTGTGGGTCCAGCACTGTGTGTAAAGAAGAACTGTGGGGACATGCATATCCCGCCTTTGTTCATATTTACAATAAAATGTATATTTTCCAATGCAAGATCAGTGTGGTTATCTGCTCTATTGTAATATCAAAAATAGCAGATCAACAAGCTCAATGTGTCGCATTGCGCCACATTTTCAGCTTGTAGCTTGGCTATTTTTGCTACTTTTGTGTGACACTGTAGTATGACAATAGGGCATTCATTTATGATGAAAAAGCATTAAAAGTTGCAATATGGCGATACAGGGTTTCTTCCTAACAGCAAAGATATGTAGTGTTTCAAGAGAACCTCTTGTGATTTGACACTAATAAGATTTGATAAAAAACTTAGTAGAACAGTACTGGTCAATGACCCTGTTTTATTCAAAACAGCCTGTAAAGTTGACCGGAGGTCGAGGCTCCAAAAACGGTCAGAAATTGCTTTTTTGTGGTTTTTATTTCTCCCACTTCTCCTCCACCAAAGTCAGTGCAGACGTATTCGAATAACAAAAATGATACTGGCCAAAAAATACTAACATAACGAACTCAGGAAATTAATGCAAAACTTAACAAAAAGGTAAAAGAACTAAACAAAGCACACTAGGCTACACCCCTATGAGGGAGCCCTGGCAGCTCTGACTGGGCTATTATAGCTCTCTGCCCGCCCGAGCATTACTGAAGCTCTGAATCTGCAGTCTCCTTTTTATAGGAGAGGATCCTACCACAACAGAGGAAGCAATTAACCTTCAAAATTAGCTTATCTACAAGCTGACAAATATATAATGAATAACCCAACACATAAATAGATATTGTACTTTCAGACTGAACACCATTTTGTGTTTGCATTCATTTCCGAATACAATAGAATACTTTGCCCATAAACATTGTGAAACACCCCTCCTCCTCTACAGTACATGGCACCTTCCACTGGGACCTTCCCTACTTAAGCTACATGGTTTGCACCTGCTCTGTTTGGCAGCTCAACCCACAGTGCCAGTACTGCAGATAGTGACAAACAATGAGCAACTCCTCCAACTACAGACTTGTAAAGTCTGTGTGAATTACTTGTGAATTTATTGGACAGTAATTGACATTATAGTTTTGACATTTCGTTAAGACATATGCATATCTGCCACACTTCCAACAGTTGCTTCCAAACCGGTCGGTGGTTTTGATTAAGAATCGGACACAGCTGTGTGGTGTGAGTGTGTGCGCGTGCAATGCCCTTAACCCAAGTGTCTGTATGTATAGGGCACGGGTTGCCCCGTGACACAGCCAAGTCAGCCAAAAGAATCCTTCAGTCCTTCAATAAAATAAAATAAACATTTGATCTAAACATTGTAACAAATCATAACAGCATGAACAAAATATTCATGTGAAATATGTAGGCTGTTTACATTTCTTACTAATAAAGTATTTCCTTGGAAACAGTATTGAAGGCACACATGAAGTAAAAGAAAAAGCCAACATAAGGACATGGTATACAGTACCAGATGTGTAAATGTAAAAGAAAACCTCAAAACTCAACTCAACAACTCAAAATGGGAGGTGGTTCTGACTGAGGGAGCAGTGCTTCAGGGTCCAGGATCTTCCATGCACTACACTGCCCCACCAACCTTCAGAAACGCAGAGCTGCTGCCCAATGCCCCTCACACCCAGTCTGCTTACCATCATGCTGCTCCCGCTGTTCTCCCTTCACAACCTGCTCAGTCATTTTACACACTGGTTGAAAGACAATCGCCTACATCTCCACCTGCATCAGCAGGTGAGAGCAGCACATTCAAGTGCAATCACTGCCAGAGAGACTGTCATTCACGGGTGGGACTGTACAGGGGTGCAGTACGTTAGTCCGACAGCGCATTCCTCCGACAGCGCAGCGCTCCGACGTTTCAATACTAAACCCGAACCAAACCCGCACCCTAACCCTAACCGCACGCGGATGCCACATAGTCGGAGAAAAGGTCTGTCGGATTATCGCATGCCTCCCGGTATGTTGCTGTGAGGAGGTCTGCTGCTGCTGGGATGAAGGCATCCTGTCAAGCAGTCTGCCCATCATCTGCATGAACATGCTGTTTGTCTCTTGGCGTTCCTCCCTCTGTGCCTGTAACCGGGAACAAGTGGTTCCATGACGCTTGTGCCAGACAAGCATCATGTGAACCATGGCTAGTTGGTTAAGTACTTTTTGCAAAATTAAGGATACGGACACCTGCTTATTGCAGTATTGCTTGTATTCTAATAGTTCAGATGCATTTAAACACATTTCACCACAAGACCCGCACACACAAGTCCCTCACTTGTAGGCTACTGAGAATATTTTAATGGTAATGTTAAATGCTATTACATACCGCTTGTCAGGCTCACGGATGGACTAGACAGTCCTGTGCTGCTCTCCTCGGATACATTGAAGGCGGGAGCTGATGCTGACGATGCCGATGGTGTTAATGGAGTTAATGGACGTTGTGAGATGGGTTGTTCTTGTGACTCCAGTACAACAGGCGCACTTGATGGTTTGTGGCCAAGTATACTGTCCACCCTTTCAAACCATACAAATGTGTCCTTCTCGTCAGTTGAGCTGCCAGATTTGCGCACCGCATCCTTCACTTTGTGATATTGTAATCTAATTCGCTTTACCTTCACACGGCACTGTTCTACTGTCCTGTTATACCCACGAGCACTCAAATGCTCACTAATTACTCCATATATCTCTGCATTTTTGTGTGTCTTGTCCAATTGTGTTTGTATGTCTTTGTTTGCCCAAATGTCCAGTAAGCATGAAATCTCTTCATTAGACCAGAGGGATCCTTTCCCAGATCTGGCCATGGTTGAACCCTTGTGGATTGAGCTGCGACATGTTTTTGTTGACTGTTTTTGTCGATTTTATATACCGTCACGTTCTACAAGCTCTCTCTATCTAGCGGTCCACTTCCGTCTAACGGTACGCTTGCTTTCACATTGCAGCGTACCGTACCCGAGGACGCGTCAATCGCACCCGAGACTACCTCGGGAGGCGGTCTCGGGTACGGTACGGTGATCCATTTCGGGGAACGATACGCAACGTTCACACTATCACAATATCTGCCAAGTGGTCCAGGGTGCGCACCCGGGACCATAGTGTGAATCCGCCCTAAGGCTACTTAAATACTTAATAACTGAAACTGCTCATTTTACATTGTTAACCAGTAATTTAAGGCTATACTGGATTATTAGGGCAGGCTGGGTGGTTGTTGTGGCTGTTCTGGCAAAGATTGTTTTTTTGTCAATGTGATCAGGGCAAGAAGGTTGTGTCCCACTGTTGTAGGGTAATATGCTGAATAGCTCATATAGATCATCAGTGACAGTAACTTTTGTATGAATGTTGTTCATGTTTGTGGAGTTATTTTTTTTCAGTATAACCCTCGATTCATAGTGTTAATTTAAAATGAGATATTCCTCTAAATCTGGGTAGAAATGTAAAAAAAAGACATCATCCGGCAGTAGTCTAAATTAATTATAGAATTGAGTTTTAGACTGGGCTACACCATCTTTAAAATCTCAGTGTTTTCCCAGTTAGTTGGGGGCCCACTTGCAATATCCTCACGGCCCACCAGTGGGCCCAGGCCCACAAGTTGAGAATCACTGGGTTAAAGGACCACACATTTTTTCATTTCAATTGAAAAGAAATTCAGAGTATTTCTTCCACCGCTGCTTATTAATATTTTGTCACTGAAAAACATTGGGACATTGGGAGCTTGTACAAAAAAGTATAAATAATAATAATTTACACCTGAACTTGTAAGGTGACAATAAACCAGAAGTTGAATATATTTATTGGGAACAGGAATAATGTTTCGGAACTCAGATCAATTTGATGAAGGTCTGTGTACCGAAACGCTGTCCCTGTTCCCAATAAATGTATTTATATTTCCAAGTGCAGAAGATAGTTTGCAGGAGTCCTTTCTTCTATTAGTGGAGCAAGACTGAAAGAAAGGAGATACAAATAAAACAACATACCCAAGTACATAATCAAACAGATTCTGCAATGCATAATCCTCTGCCGGACAAACTGAAGTTGAAGTTTTACTCCTCCAGTGTAAGTGTTGCATGTACAGTGTGTGTGTGTGTGTGTGTGTGTGTGTGTGTGTGTGTGTGTGTGTGTGTGTGTGTGTGTGTGTGTGTGTGTGTGTGTGTGTGTGTGTGTGTGTATATATATATATATATATATATTACAAAGTACATTTATTTTTAAATGTCAATGCATTGCTGTATTGAAATTTACAGATTTTATTTGAAATAGGACTTTAGGTAAGTGTTTAATTCATAATAAAACTAGTTTGGGTCTCTTCCTAGAAATGTAGTAAGTATTTCCACCAGTATTTACAATTTAGAAGAGTGAAAGTCATGACCTTGTTGGAAAAAAACAAAAACAATACTCCAACATTATTATTAAGTCCAACACTCAAGTAAATGCACTTACAGCAGCTACTGTCCACCACTGCACAAATCTGTATACTGTACAAGAATAAAACACAAGCTCAAGAGCTCATTTCCATTGTGACAAAACGCTTGATATTTTTGCTGTGTGCTAGCCAGTATACTGTGTTTCAAAATATGTGTTTCCCCCCCCCCCCCCCCCCCGAGTTCTTCATTGCATTTGTCTCTTCTGTGACAAGTCTGTTCGTGATTGGAATCACTTCAGGAATAATTCAAACTTTCATTGAAATTGATACAACCAGCCTGAGCACACGCAGGGCCAGACAGATATGATTAAAGGCTACTGTGATGAGAAGTCGGTTAGTTAGTTTGAACGTTTAAAAACTTTGAATTCATTCAGCTTTCTTCTTTTTCTTTCAGAGAGGTTTGAAGGGGAGGAAGGATTATGAGAGGGCGATCAGTTTTGAAAAATGTATCCGCCAGGGCGGAGAGGTGGGGGCCGTGTCTACTATCACTAGAGATAATGGTTCTCAAACTCTTCAATTCCAAATGCCCCGATCCGTTTGGAAACCCCCCCCCAAGGAACCTTAAGGGTCCCTGGACCCCACTTTGAGTACTGCTAGACAGATCAGCACCATATTTGACTGCGCTGAGTCACAAGTCTACGATGAAAAACATTGGCAACCCCATAGGTTGCAATAGCGTGTTTACAACATACTGGTCAACTTTATTGCATTTGTGGTGCCCCCTATGGTAATCAGTGGGATGGCAGTGGATCAGATCAGCCGTCGTTTTGGAAATTGGAAGGTTCCCGGTTCGATCCCCAGCCCCCCTGTGTTGTGTTGAAGTGTCCTTAAAGAGGTGGTGCCATGGTTTTGCACTTTTTCTGTTTTTCATGTGTCTATGAGGTTGGTAGAACTTCATTAAGCCCCCTGGTGATGTTTTTATGGTGTTTTATATCTTCGCTGACTATTTTGAGTTTCTTCCTGGAGGCTGAAACCTTGAGGGTCAAACGTGCCAATAGAAAAACAGCACTTTATTGACACAGTAAAAATATACCCTCCCCCTCATTATCATAACACAACAGGTGTGGGCATGAGGAGGAGGAGGGACTAGGACAGGTGGGTGGTGCTAAGGTGGTGGAGGAGGTGCTAAGGTGAGAACCAGGTATACTTAAAGGGATATTTCACTTTCAAAAAAACGTTTGGTCATTATATCATCTACTCAGGCCTTTGTGAGCCCCCCAGACAGTTTTTAAGTTGCTCGATTCAGTATTTTCGATATTTGATATTCATTTTATCAGACACGCTTTTTTCATTTATTTTTAATATTTCTTTTGGAAAATTAAAAAATAAATAAATAAATAAAATAAATTAAAAAATGAATCGGAAAAACACGGCCCCCTCACGCATTAGGAGGGCAGGGTGAGTCACCAGAACCAAGGACGGGTGTTTCGATGATTCTAACATGGTTAAAATGGGTTTGTATAGGAAGGGGGCGTGTCTGATAAAATGAATATCAAATATCTGAATATATACTGAATCGAGCAACTTAAAAAAAACTGTCTGGGGGGCTCACAAAGGCCTGAGTAGTTAAAAAATACCAAAAGTTTTTTTGAAAGTGAAATATCCCTTTAATGAACTGGAGGCGTGTCCACATAAAAACATAATTTGAACACTTTCTGTACACTTTTTTGAAAAAAACCTTCCTAGTATAACCATAATACCTGATGATTATGTTTTAGGCATTTAAGCATTACAGTAGTAGGTTACATCCAGGGGGCCCTGGATGTGCATGCTACTGAGTGAATCTTTCTAGTTGATCCCTACAATAACCTGGTGAACAGAGACTACTGTAGGTGTGTGTGTGTGTGTGTGTGTGTGTGTGTGTGTGTGTGTGTGTGTGTGTGTGTGCGTGCGTGCGTGCGTGCGTGCGTGCGTGCGTGCGTGCGTGCGTGCGTGCGTGCGTGCGTGCATTTGTGTGCGTGTGTGTGTTCTGTATATACAAACACAAAGATATGACTATTTATCTTTATTGCTGCTGGATTGCATCATTGCTAAAATATGTAGAACCACTCAGCCAAGAGGGATAGAAGAGAGTGGAGATGGAGAGAGAGAGAGAGAGAGAGAGAGAGAGAGAGAGAGAGAGAGAGAGAGAGAGAGAGAGAGAGAGAGAGAGAGATTAATATAATAAGTAAGGTAAGTGATATCTTTTTGGTTAAAACCCTGATTGATGTTAGCAAACAGCAATTATCACTA
The DNA here is from genome assembly GCF_963454915.1 of Gymnoscopelus microlampas. Taxonomy (NCBI): domain Eukaryota; kingdom Metazoa; phylum Chordata; class Actinopteri; order Myctophiformes; family Myctophidae; genus Gymnoscopelus; species Gymnoscopelus microlampas. The sequence continues at coordinate 10,274,753 of NC_139949.1, forward strand.
TAAGAATATAGAGACATATCAGCCAATGTTTTGCCAATTATTTGGGGGTCCACTTGCACTATCCTCATGACCCACCAGTGGGCCCCAGCCCACAGGTTGAGAGCAGGGCTGCCAACACTCCTGGATCCTGCAGGAGTCAACAGCTTTACAACAGTGACTCTCAACACTGTTGTAAAGCATTATGAGTGGTCGGAGATACTAGAAAGAAGCTTTATAAACAGCGGTCTATTAACCACTAATGTTTTGTGTAAAACTCTGTGAACGGACTTGTTGGAATGCGCTGGGCAAATAAATTGGCCTTTGGCTGCAGTTCAGCATTGGACGACAATGACTAAATACATTTACTTGAGTACTGTAAAGCTGCACCATGTGCTGACATTTGTTTTACCATTGAGCTAATAGAGCCTGCCTGCTTGCAGGGGATACATTTAATCTTGACCATCAGGTCAAAATTCGTTGAATTTCAACCAGTCAGATCCTGTGTCTAGGTGAGACCTAAACTTTGACGCGATCTAAAGGCAGCTCTCCACCGCACTGATTTAGTCCCGACTCGGCGGCATCTGCTGCCGACATCTTGTTATCGAATAGTGTCGTTCCGTCGAGTCGGGACCTCTATCGACCCTACGACGAGAAACCAAGCATGTTCAGTTGGGCTGGTAGAGCCCGACTGATATGAAGAGGGGGGTAAAGGTTTGGTCCGAGCTGCTTCGGTGTTGCCAGATTCTGCCATATTCTGTGAGTGAAACACGCAACCAGGTCTATGAAGAAGCGACCAGTTTCACCACTTGAGCCCTAATATAGGCTATCAGCTATTTTCAAACATAATCTTGAAAGCAAGCCCAAATAAGCAACTACACTTCAGAAACAAGCCTAAACAAAAGCAACCAGCTTCTATGAATATTACGCTTATAATAAGCAGACCTGGCAACACTGTCCTGCCAGCTCAACGCATTAGCACAACAATGTGTGCATCGGCCGACTGCTTTTGCTGAACTAAATGCAAACTTTTGCCAACAGACTACCAGTCTGTTGCAGTCTGTTGTAGTCTGAAGTAGTCTGAAGTAGTCTGTTTGGTGGAGAGTCACCTTAATGTCTCAGTAGAAAAGCAAGGAGACCAAATACAACCACCCCAATTGTATACATTATATTGTATTAACTTACTCTACCATACAGATTGGACAAAATTGCATTTTAATCTTTAGGAAAAGGTACATAGTGCCGTTCTAAGTACATTTTTGGAGTATTACTTTTTCCCCCCTTTTTTTTGTAAGCTGATGTCTTTCACTCTTTTTTTAAATAGAAATATTGTACTTTTGACTACACTGCATTTCTAGAAGGTCACTCTTGGGAACAAAATGAAATCAAATAACCACTTTAAGCCCAGTTTCAAATGTAGTGAAAATAGCCGATCTACAAGCTCACAACGCTTAGCAGTATGACACATTGTAGTAGATCTGCTATTTTCACTATTTTTGAAAATGTCTTAATTTGTATACTTGCGTATATTTACTTGGGTATACCGTCTCTGTCGGGTGAAAACCCGACAGAGTGTCCAAAACTGTTACTTTTCAGGATTCAAATGAGCAAAAGTAGCAGATCTACAAGCTCCAGCCGTGTTTCGAGCTTGCGGATCTGCTACTTTTCATGCATTTGTGTGACGTAGTATGATCAAGACAATTTGTAGGCCGTTAATTACGAATTAAGAAAATAATCCACCAATGAAATAAAGTGGCCTTTGGCTGAAGTTTGGACTGTTGCTGTGTCTTCCTGTGTGTCTGCAGTACCTTTGTTTGGTAGTACAGTTGGGTTTGGGAATATACATATCGTCGCTGTCAAGTAATGTAAGAAAAAACATAAAAAGTTGAAACACACACACACACACACACACGCACACGCACACGCACACTCACACGCGCACGCGCACACACACACACACACACACACACACACACACACACACACACACACACAGTTTGTTGTGGCCTCAAGACCAGCTGACAGCCAGACTCCTCTATTAAGTCTGAAAGTTGAGATTAGCATTTTTTTCATGATTTATCCCTTGAAAACAGGTGTGCTTGTTTTTCTGTGTGTGTGTGTGTGTGTGTGTGTGTGTGTGTGTGTGTGTGTGTGTGTGTGTGTGTGTGTGTGTGTGTGTGTGTGTGTGTGTGTGTGTGTGTGTGTGTGTGTCTGTGTGTGTGTGTGTGTGTGTGTGTGTGTGTGTGTGCGCCCACGCGCGCGCGCATGCATGTGTGTGTGTGCGTGCGTGCATGCCTGGGAATGTGTCTTTATGTACCTGCGTGCATATATATGGGTGTGTGACTATATAAATGTGTGTGCGTGCGCGCGTCCATACGTGCGTGTGTGCATTTATACCCTTGGGTATGTGTGTGCATATGGATGTGTGACTTTACAAATGTGCAATGTGTGTGTGGGGATTGGAGGTGAGTTTGCTTTCCTGACATTAATTATTAATCCTCCTCTTTTTCAAGTGGAGCTTTGAGGCGATATGGTCGGATCCAATATTCACCGTTAACTCACAGGCCTCGTCCTGCCTCCTTTATTTTACTACCCTGCAGAGGTGGAAGAAGTACTCACAATACTTGTACATTGAGGGGGTTCCAGATGGTCCCCAGCTAAATGATGGAGAGTTGTTAACCAAATGGACCCTTATAGATCTTTAACTCTTGAGAGTAAAATTATTGTTCAAGATCTGCATTAGATAAGATCTTAATTTACAAGAAGTCTACACAATTAGAGAACTTAGAATAATTGTTATTTTGATCAAGGTTTGCCTGTTATCTCTCCTATGGGACCAACATATATACAGCGTGGAATTGTGGACAAAATTGTATCCAACGATAACAAAATATTTGGGTTTTGGGTCTGAGAGTCCAATCAAACCATCAAATGGGGTTTCCGTGGCTCAAATGCCAAATAAATAATGGACCTTGATATGAAAAAGGTTGAAAACACTGCTGTAGAGACATGCTTTCACTCAATTACACAAAGCATGTTCACGTTTGAAAATATGTCATGCTCTGCAACGCTCAATGTCTATAGTTCAATACAATGTGTCTTGTTATTGCAAGGCATCTATAGCATTGCATTGGTACGCTTGGTTGCGGTAAAGGCAATGCAGATCGACGTCATCACTGTAAAATTAAGAATCGGATTACATTGGGGTCAGAGTGGATCTCTATGTTAAGAAAAGATAGATACATTTCAGGGTTGAATTTGGACCTTGTATGTCCAAAACTGTTCCCTTTTTATTGTTTTGTTTTAAATTTGTTTTAAAATAATAAGAAGAAGAAATGGTTTTGGACAAGATTTCCACCCGGTAGCAACACTATTAAAAAAGGAACAGGTTCTGAATGTTAAATCAGAGTTTCATGTGCATGGTAAAAGAGACATGGATAAATAAAGGAAAAACAGAGCTTCAGGTATATAATCACATCAAATAACTAATAATAATAATAAATTGACTGTTTCAGTGCATTAAAGTGGCATGATTCAAGAAAAAAAACATAGCAATACAGCAGCGGATATTGACTGAGGCACCATTTTGTTGCTGCTGTTAGGCAGAAACCTCCTACATCCATATTCTAACCTTTGTGTTTTTTTCCGTAAATTAATGCCCTGGCCTACTTGATCATGCTACAGCGTCACACAAAAGCATAAAAAGTAGCAGATCCACAAGCTCGAATATCTGCTATTCTTGCTATATTATTTTTATTTGAATCCTGAGAACATGAGGTTTCCACCCGACAGAGACGATTTCTTGTGTATGATATTGTAAATCCTGATAGCAGTCGGTTTGCGGGTAGCAATGCCCATTTGGTGATGGTTCATTAAATAGACTGAGCACAATCGAAGAGGGGTGGGGGGTAGACATTTGTTTTGATCTGTTATTGTCTCCGCCAGGCCGAAGGCATGGCGAGACAGTATGTTTTACCCTCCGTCCGTCCGTCCGTCCGTCCGTCCTGTCCGTGTGTTACCACCAAATTGCCGGCACCGTTGGCCCGTTCGCTCCGAAACTGTGCACACACACTCCCTGGATGCCAATTCAGAACCTCTGCCCCATTTTTTTCACATGGGCCTGTTATAGCGCCACCAGGAGGCCGATTTGTGCAAAACACATTTTTTTACATTACTCCTACAGATTTTATCCAAATATCATGCAAATCGGTACACAGTATCTCTATAGTCATGTGATCAACACGGATCTGTCCGATTTCCCATATTCCATCCTGATTGCCATGGTTGGCTTCCAAAGTTTGCAGGATTGGTCCGTTTTGAACAAAATGCCTCAAACTATGCATGCAGCTTGCGATTTCCGTGAAATTTCACACACACATTCCCACTAGGCCGAGGAAGAAATGCCACCCTTTTCACATTGGCCTGTTATAGCGCCACCAGCAGGTCTAATTTAGCAAAACACATTTTTGGAACAAAATGCCTCAAATCATGAATGCAGTGTCTGATTGCAGTGAAAGACCTAAGAATACATGGCACCCTTTTCACATTGGCCTATTATAGCGCCACCAGGAGGCCAGAATAACGTACCTGACCTGGCGGAGACCTGTGCTCCGAGGAGCACTTTTTCTATTTTTGATCTGTTATTGTCTCCGCCAGGCCGAAGGCATGGCGAGAGAGTATGTTTTACCCTCCGTCCGTCCGTCCGTCCGTCCGTCCTGTCCGTGTGTTACCACCAAATCTCCGGCACCGTTGGCCCGGTCGCTGCAAAACTGTGCACACACACTCCCTGGATGCCAATTCAGAACCTCTGCCTCAAATTTTTAACATGGGCCTGTTATAGCGCCACCAGGTGGCCGATTTGTGCAAAACCCATTTTTTCACATTACTCCTACAGTTTTTAACCAAACGTCATGCAAATCGGTACACAGTATCTCTATAGTTATGTGATCAACCCTGATCTGTCCGATTTTCCATATTCCATCCTCATTGGTTAAGGTTGCCATCCAAAGTTTGCAGGATTGGTCCGTTTTGAACAAAGTGCCTCAAACCATGAACGCAGTTTGCGATTTCCGTGAAATTTCACACGCACATTCCCACTAGGCCGAGGAAGAAATGCCACCCTTTTCACATTGGCCTGTTATAGTGCCACCAGCAGGTCTAATTTAGCAAAACACATTTTTGGAACAAAATGCCTCAAATCATGAATGCTGTGTCTGATTGCCGTGAAAGACCTAAGAATAAATGGCATCATTTTCACATTGGCCTATATAGCGCCACCAGGAGGCCAGAATAACGTACCTGACCTGGCGGAGACCTGTGCTCCGAGGAGCACTTTTTCTAGTTTTCTCCTGTTTTCGTAACATATTTGTATTTTTATTTCTCCCCTTTTGCTGAGGAAAGAGGTTGCTTTATTAATGATATATTGTTCTTGCTGTTGTTTTGGCACTTTTTTCACCCTGAATCTATAATCATAATATATTCCGTTATCTGTAAAATAAATACTGGTTGATGAAGGTGATCTGATAGGAGGAAGGTTTGGAGGAGTTGGGGAAAGACGGCCGTCGGTGTCTTGGTTTACCCCTAGGCTGCACATAACAGCTCTGATGAAATAGGATAGGATAGGATAAGATACGATAAGATAAGATAAGATAAGATGAGATGAGATAAGATAGACCTGTATTGAGGAGGGAGATTGCGGAGTCATCATAGCAGCAACAGCAGTAAGAATGAAACACAGAAGAGGTACAGCTGAGAGTAAAGCCTAATTTATACTTTGTCGTATGATTGTGCCACGCGCCGGAATTAGCTTATCTACAAACTCACAAGGTGTCGCCAAAGCGACGCCTTGTGAGCTTGTAGGTTGGCTATTTTCGTATAAATAAGTATAAATCGAGCCTAAGTGTCAAGAACCAGACCACAGATAGATGAGCATAAAAATAAAGGTACAATAAAACACAAAGTTGCTGGCCGTAGATATATCTGTGTTCATTTTCTCTGTATGTTATCTCTGTGAATGTTAATGCTGGGAGTCAAAAGGAATTCATCAAAACATAGAAAGTGAACCCCAAAGGCTAGGATAAAGTTTCAGTCCAAAAAAACAAATAGTGCCAAACTAAAATAGGCAAGTCAAATAATATACAAAATGGACTAAAATCCCTTTGGAATATTTATTTGGCAGTGTACATTTCATTTTGGAATTATATGTCTTTTCTCTACAATGAGGTCATTGACAAAGAAAAAAATCACACCCTGTGTGAAGGTAGCGGCGCCTTTGATACATTTTGTCATCGATATGTGTTTATAATGTGTTTATAGCCATGTGTCACTTGAAGCTTGACCAATCACTTTGTTGACGGGTCTGACCAATCAGAACGTTGACGGGTCTGACCAATCAGAACGTTGACGGGTCTGACCAATCAGAACGTTGACGGTGAACACGGACAAAGTCAGGTATAGAGCAGGATCCGCTCTATACCTACAGTAAAGGTATAGACTGGCTGGTGCCGCTAAAAATGTATTAGTAATAAATTTAATAATAATGGCTGTAACAGTGAAAACACACGGTAGTATAGGCTGCATAAAAGCAATAAAGTAATCTGTATCAGTGACTTCAAATTAAAATGTGGGGTAAGTTAGCATGGGTAAGAATAAAGGATTGGTGATTTTTTTTTTTTCAATTTTTTTTCAGAAATGATGTACTTTTCTAACATCCCAGCGTCAAGTCGTCGGTTAGGCGGTTGTCCAGAACCGCCAGAAAAGGCTCTGGCTCTGGTCCAAATGAGCCAATAGCTTGCCATGGCAACCCCAGCCTAAGTGCCGGCCCTGCGGGCGGATCTCTGACGTCACACAAGGACTGACAGATACAGTGATCTATCTGCCTATGAGCATATCAACATACCCATATATGGGCATATACTGATAACATAAGGGACTGACAGATACAGAGATCTCCATAAATGGGCATACCAGTCAGATCAGCGGTGAGACGTAGGTGTGAGAACCTCCAGTTTTTAAAAATAACAACACGGACATACACATACATTTTGACTACATGTATGTGCATGACAAAGGACCCTGGGGTTTTTGTTTTGTCTAACATCAGTTTTGTGCATTTGACTCCATATTATGTGCATTTTCAGGGGGGCAAGTAGGATGACTCCCATGGAACTCCATATTTGGACTGACATCATAGTGACGACACAAGCGTCGAATCAGCTTGGCTTAAAAGTAGACGACACTGCGTGAATGAGGAGATACACCAAGCAAGCCTTTGACGTCTACAAGAGGAACCATTTCAGAAGAGGTCCATAGACTTAGTATTCTACTGATAATCCCGCTGTAACCATTACATCCCATGTATAGCAGCAGCTTTGCAAATGAACTGCTGTTCCCGACAATGAGAAAACAGCAAGGAGGCACAGAAGAACCAAGATCTACAAATAATCTATTGTTTACCAAGACTTTAACTCAATCCGAGGTGAAGAGATGTCAGCAGCTGACTTTCCCAGGAAAGAAGATTCACATCTGTAAACAATGTGACAAGTGTCTCAGTCATTTTGCTAACCCGGAGAGATGCCAGCGCATCCACAATGGAGAAAAACCTTTCCACTGTAAACATTGTGACAGGAGTTTCCCTCGGTTAGCCCATCTAAAGACACATAAGCATATCCACACTGGGGAGAAACCCTTCCACTGTAAACAATGTGGAAAGTGTTTCAGTCAGTTAGGTCACCTGAAGAAACACCAGCGTATCCACAACGGGGAAAAAACATTCTGTTGTACACTGTGTGTCAAGAGTTTCAGTCTCTTAGGCAGCCTGAAGAAACACCAGCGTATCCACACCGGAGAAAAACCTTTCCACTGTAAACAGTGTCACAAGAGTTTCAATGTGTTAGGTAACCTGCAGAGACACCAGCTTGTCCATACTGGAGAAAAACCTTTCCACTGCGAACAGTGTGGAAACAGTTTCAGTCGGTTAGGTAACCTGAAGACACACCAGCGTGTCCACACTGGGGAAAAACCATTCCGTTGTACACAGTGTGATAAGAGTTTCGGTCATTTGGGAAGCCTGAAGGAACACCAGCGTATCCACACCGGAGAAAAACCTTTCCATTGTATACAGTGTCAAAAGAGTTTTAGTCAGTTATGTAGTCTTAAGGAACACCAGCGTATCCACACCGGTGAAAAACCTTTCCTCTGTAAAGAGTGTGGCAAGAGTTTCAATGTGTTAGGTAACCTAAAGACACACCAGCGTATCCACACTGGGGAAAAACCTTTCCACTGTAAACAGTGTGACAAGAGTTTCAATGAGTTAGTTAACCTGAGGAAACACCAGCGATCCACACTCCACAACTCTGTCCACCAGAGCAATGGTTCTCAACCTTTTCAGGCCGTGACCCCCCAAAATGATTATATTTGAACTGAGGACCCCCCACCATGACAAGCACTTGGAATTGTAGGAGCTGAGGCTTTACATTTAGTTTGACTCAGTCCAACAGAACATTTGTGGAGAATAGCTGATCTACAAGCTTTGAATGTTTATACTTTAAATCAGGTTGTAGACCCCACTGTGTTTGTGTGTGCTCAGTGTGTCATCTGGGGGTGGAGACTAGAGCATACAAGCGGAGCGGCACGGGATGATTTTTAACGTAGTGTGGAGTGGGTTTATAAAAAGGAAGAAGCGAACTTGGAGTTGAGGACCGCCCTGGTCTGGGACATCATCACGCACCGCAGGGACACGTCCCAGACGTCAAGATTTCATTCACATTTCTCCATAATCAAAGCAGTAGACCTATGATTATAAATGCCTATGTTTATATATCACCAGCCAATCAAAGGATACAAAACGATTTGAAACGCAAGTGACAGGTTTTGGCCGAACCACACTCGCAAATTCAAGTCCCCCTCTCTCTCAAACCTGGTGATTAATCATTAACCCACAGGAGGATTTAATAATGTCCATCTCATTAAAAAAGAGAATGCCTACATAAATAGGAAACTTGGATGGCGTGTTTTGCATAGCTGTCCACTCCATCTAGGCTGTTGAGTCTACACACTGTTGGGTATGCATTTGTGCCAAAAGAGTGTGTTTCGGACACAGTAAAATACATGTTTTTTATTTTGTTTTTGCAGCTGAGCGGAGTGCATAGCAAGAGGTGCGCAAATCAAGGTGAGCGACCGAGTGAGGGGGATAACAACATGGGGGGATATCAACGTGAGCGAATAGCAAGCGGGACAACAGCCCCCTGGAGCGTGGAGCGGCATTTCCCCTGCTCAACTCCGCTTGTATTCTCTGGATGCACCCGCTTAGGATTTCTTGCACGGCAGCAATTACTCCGATTTAAGATAAGAAGGGAAATTCAGTCGCCAAAGACGGTGCAGCAGTTAACACATTCCCTGCTAGGTATTAATGTATTCATTCATCCACTACTGCCAGTGGTTTTTTTACCTTATTTTGACGACCCACAGAGCGCCACAGAAGCCACGTTGTAGACACAGATGTAAACAAAAGCTGTCTGGGGGGCATGAGGGTCTCGTCTATATCCACCAGAACTTTTTTTTTTTTACAGCGATTGTCCATTATGTTGTAACCGGCAGTTGAATATGGCTTGTTTTCACCAAAAAAAGATGTGTTTTTCTAAATCTCATAACAGGAGTGGAATGAAGTGAATATTTTTGGGATGACATCACATCCGTCCATTCCTTCTCATTCACATATCATTCATAGGTTGCGGAAGAGTGCCCTCTAGCGTAATTTTTTTTTCAAATGTTTTTTTCAAATTGAGGAAATCTCTGTCAATGTCGTTGCGTTAGATTTGAAATGACGGAAATTTCCATCAATGGCAGGGAATGTGTTAAGAATACAGATTACATGGCAAGAAAAAAGTACTGCAGATACAGCATGATGGCAAGACATCACAGTCAAAGCAACACCATCAGCAAGTTGGCAAAAAAAAAAATATATAAATAAGATAATGCAACATCATAGAATATACAATATACAACACTATACACCCTCAGCAGTGCTAGCAGAGTGCAAGACAAAGGGGAAAAAAACAAGAGAACCCACAGTAAGCATGTCTAATAGAGCCCATACCATACTGAAACTGCTTGTTTCTAGAGTTGTTCCGTATCGGAAAAGCTGCCGATACTAAAGTGTCGGAGAAGCTTCCGATACTGCCTAAAATGCTGGTATCGGTATTGCCGAGTATGCCAGTCTATGTCAATCAGATACCATGTTATTTATCACATGATGATGTAATTTTCAGTCATCAATTACCTTGCATTTTGAATGCTTCAGTTGATTATGCACTACTGTTTTATACTCTTACTGTGTTATTTATTATAGATATTATTATTTTACTAACTTGGAGCTGCACTTGAACAATTATTAATGTTTTTTTGTTTTTTAATTCCTAGATCATTGGTTCTCAAACTTTCAAGGACACCCATAACATGCCCGGACATATTGCCAGGCATGGACCTTTATGGGTCCATTTGTACACTCTCAGGGTTACAGACTGCAAGAGTCCATTTAGAACCCCCCCAAGGAACCCTGAGGGTCACTGGACCCCACTTTGGGAACCACTCACCTATATTTTTTTAGTGTTATGTAATTGCTTAACCCCCCCCCCCCTCTGTATCCCTATTGGCTGGGCTTTAAACAGACATAATTCCAGTTCCCAGCATGCTAAACTTCCCAAACTTGGTAGGTGCTCTTAGACGGCCAATTGGGACAGGCTGTAATTGATTAAGCCCTGCCCCCTCTGTATTCTATTGGCTGGGCTTTAAACAGCTATAACTGCAGTTCCCAGCATGCTAAAGGCCCCAAACTTGGTGGGTGCTCTTAGACGGTGACCATTGCTCTTATCAGCGTAAATAGAGTAGTACCGCCTGAATAACAGCACCCACACGTCAAATAGAGTAGTACCAAATGAATACCAGTGCCCACACATCAAATACAGTAGTACCGCCTGAATACCAACACCCACACATCAAATAGAGTAGTATCGCCTGAATACAGCTGGGTGACCTACCTTCAAGTGCCGCTGATGAGCAGCCTTGAAATGAATGGACAGGGATTTAACATTGTTCCTCTAGTTCATATATAGATTAATGAAATTAACTCATCATAGGCACCGCTCACTTAACACTGGGTGTGACTTTTTTCTGGATGGCTGGCTGGCTGGCTGGCTGGCTGGCTGGCTGGCTGGCTGGATGGATGGATGGATGGATGGACATCCTCATCATCCTCATCATAACCTTTATTTAAACTCGAAGTACGGTTGAGGGGCAGGCCCTCATTTTCAATGTAGTCGAGATACACAACATAATATTCAACAAGAATAAACATTTATATACATCAATATTAATATAAGAATTAGAGGACAGAAAACTCAAACATATTCAAAGAACTAAGACATATAGGCCGGGAATTAATTAAAACAGTTACACTCTGGAACAAAAGTGTCGGAGACCATTTCCCTAAATTGACCCAAGGAAGGCAGTGATCTGATTCATAGGGATTTCTGGAGCTCATTCCAAGTAGATGGAGCACTAACAGAGAATGCTGCCTTGCCTAGCTCTGAGTAAGTAAATGGCACCTTAAGGGTCAGGAAGTCACTCAAGCGAGATATTTATATTCCGAGACCCTCTCAATTGTAGAGCCACTAGAGGAGATTATGGCTAAATTATTAAGGTTAGTAGTGGTGGTTTTAGCCCTTGTGAATACCATGAACTTCGTCTTGCTTGCATTCAGAGCAAGCCTTAGCTCAACCAGGGCATCCTGAAGAACATATGCAAGCTGCAGCTTACTATTTGCAAGCTGGGCTGAGTCCGCAACACAATAAATAACTGTATCATCAGCATAGAGATGGGCATGGCAGTCATTTAAAGCAGAAATAATAATATTATTAATATATAATGTAAAAAGGACAGGGCCTAAGATTGAGCCCTGGGGGACACCCATGGAGACTGGCTGGAACTCCGACTGCGTGCTCCCGGACTTCACAGATTGGTATCTATCAGATAAATAACTGTGAAACCAACCTGAGGCTATTTTGCTAAAACCAATATTGAGCAGTTTATGTTGTAGTATTTTGTGATTTACGGTATCGAAAGCTTTAGATAAATCCACGAATAGGGCGGTGCAGTGTAGTTTATTGTCCAGAGCAGTTAAAATGTTATTGGTGACTAGAGTGACAGCCGTTACTGTGCTGTGGTTGGCTTTGAAGCCAGATTGATTTTCATTAAATCATATTGTTTTACAATAGGTTATTTGTCATGGTAAGAAGGGGGCCGGACTTTTGCTTCTTTCTGTCCCTTCTTGAACAAATGTTTTGAAATTGTGATGATGATGTATGGAGTTTTCTGTACTTTCAAATTGTTCAAGATAAATAAAGATCAAATCAAATCAAATTTAAAATTGAGAAGCTTGAGAGGAATGATTTCAGCTGAGTGTTTACAAGAGATTTTAAGATTTTGGCAAGACAAGGTCATTTTGAGGTATTTAGATCTTGTTTATCTCCACCTTTATGAAGAGGAAGGACATGGGCTAGTTTCCAGATATTAGGGAAACAACTTGTTATGATTGAAAGATTGAAAATATGAGTTATGTGTGTTGCGGTTAGAGGTGCTGCTGTCATTAAGAAAAAGGGGTCTAGGTTATCCTCACCGGTAGAGGTTTTGTGATTAATGCAAAGAAGAGCTTCCAAAACAACAGAGGTAGAGAGGGGCTGGATGGAAAACTGATTTGTTGCGCTATTGCTAGCTGTTATTACTGTAATCAGTGGAAAGTGGGGGTCCATTGTAAGTGTTAATAAATAACTGCCCAGCATCTGCAAAATGAGAATTAAAAGCGGAACAAACTTCCAAGGGGTCTGAGATTAGACCATTATTGCCAATAACTTGAGTAGGTAGAGTAGAGGAGGAGCTATTATTAAGGGAATTTACTGCTTTCCAGAATTGTACTGGATTACCTTGAGAACTTGTAATTAAATTTAAAAAATAGTTGGATTTAGCTTTTCGAAGAGAGGAGGTGCATTTATTTCTAATTTGTCTAAAACAAGCCCAAAGAGTTGGGTCTCCTGAGCGCCTGGCACTACAAAAAAGTGTAGTGCCAAATTAACATCTGTAAAAGTAGAAGTTAAAAACAGGTCACTATTTAAAATATCTGATAAGAACGCCTCCTCATTAAAATGCTTAAAACTTCTCTTCGAGACCACCTGAGATTTGGTCCGTTGCAATCGGGCATCCCTTATGCAGCTAACTGGGCAGTGATCACTCACGCCCAGCTCGAAGACCCCACAGGAAGTAGCCTTGTCAGGTCTGTTGGAAAAAATAAGGTCAATCAGTGTGGATTTAGAAGTATCAAAAAGATTTGGCCTTGTAGTTTCTAGGACCAGCTGTGATAGGTTTAAATCATTAGCAACCTCCTTGAGGTGCTCGGAAGCTGCACCCAACCAGTTCTGATTCCAGTCCCCAAGAGTCAGAAGCTCCTCATCGGCGTGCATGGCGAGCATACCGGCAAGGGTGTCAATAGTACCCGGATCCGCAGACGGGGGTCTGTAAATACCCACAATAATTATTGAAGTATTTCTAAACTGGACCTTCAGAGAGAGCCATTCAAAGCACCTGGGCAGTGAAACCTAATCTGTCGGCTCTAAATAAATTATAATTTAAAAGAGACACTTTGGAGTCACTGATACTCTTTTTGAGCCATGTCCCACTTAACACTAGAATGTCAGGATTGGTCTGTTTGACCAGTAGAAGAACAAAGTCTAGATTGTGGACTAGACTCCTAATATTTAAGTGAATTATCCCAAGCCCTTTTCTATTTTTAAAAAACAATTTAGTAAGAGGTGAGACTGGATTCGGAATAGAAATGTTGACAGATGGCTGAAGGGTAATTTCTGTCAAATTGTGGACCTAGTATGGTGGTCACTGTGACTAGATGGTTGTCTAGCAGTGATATGTACAGGAATGGACATAGGGTAGGATGTAAATTGAGACAGTAATAGACAGGGGGATTTCGGGGGGGAAGGAATGTGACACAAAACGGCAGGATCCACATGGATGGGACTAGCAATTGAAGAGGCAATTAAAATGGTCGGATCGCACCGTGCTGTATATCAAAAATTAAAATCAATGTATTTGATATAGTACCGAAATAGTATAGTGCACCTATTGTTTAAGTGCACGGACCATCTTTTCTGTACAGATTAGAAGTCCACCAGAAGTAGTCAAAGTTGGAAATTAAATCATAGCCCAAAGCATCACAGAAATGTTTAAGCCACATATGGAAGCTAAAAAGACGTCTGAAGTGTTCATCTTTGATTGAAAGCTTTGGAATGGGTCCCGACACAATGCACCTCTTTCCAAGGCTTTCCACAGTGGAGCATAGCAGTTCCATGTCTGTCCTCATCTTTGTTGACTGTCTAGCCATGACGTCATTCGTAGCCACGTGCGTGATTACGATAGTGACGCTAGGATGTAAATCAACAACAGCTGGGACTAGTGCAATCAAATCAGATATCCTTCCCCCGGAGAGACAGTAGGTGACAGCACCTGGGAGGATCAAATGCCTAACCAAAGAATCTCCTAGTATTAAAATAGTGGGCTTACTGTTGTGGTTGGAATCACTGGGAGGCATGCGTTAATCCGACAGACCTTTTCTCCGACTATGTGGCATCCGCGTGCGGTTAGGGTTAGGGTGCGGGTTTGGTTCGGGTTTAGTATTGGAAACGTCGGAGCGCTGCGCTGTCGGAGGAATGCGCTGTCGGACTAACGTACTGCACCCGGAATCACTATAGCAAGCCAGCTTCTTGGAGAAGCAGGCTAACACGCTAGCCTGGTTAGCGATAGCACTGGAGCAGCTAGAAATAACATTAGCCCCAGTACCGGCATTTGTGTTAGCATTAGCATTAGCATTAGCATTAGCATCAGCATCAGCATCAACATCAACAACATTAGCAGTGGAGGTACCTGCATTAGTATTGGCGATTTGGAATTCCATGGATTCTATCGGTTCAACAACAGATACATGATTTGCAACATTTTCAACGGTAGAGCTGGAAATGAGTGGAATGTCAGCCACAGGCTGCAGAGTGGAAAGACACGGACGTTTATCCCCTGGAGGAGCCGAGGACGACGGTGGAGAGCCCATGGACAGAGAAGGGCTTGCGGGGCGTTTTCTACCGACAGACGGCTGAGAGGCGGGAGTGGAGCTTTTCCTATTGATTGACCCCCGGATAGGGTCCTGAGCCAGAAGAGTAATCGACGAGGGGACAGACTTATTGGGAAGCTTTGACAGAGGGGAGAAGATGTTGGAGACTGGAAATAATAGGTTCAAACTTGCGTCAAAGAGGGGAAAAGCTGGGACTATGCCTTTCCTGCGGCGACCTTTCCTGACGACAGTAGCCCAGGATAGGGGGCTAGGTGAGGATCCATCAACCGGGCCAGGCTGGATAGTAGTCGCGGTGGCGGACGAGGACTGCTGGCTACCTCCAGCCTCGACTCTGGCCAGGCGGGAGTACAGTGCCGTCTTGGATGGATCAATGGATCGCAGCTCACCTTCCAGTTCAGCTACCTCCAATAGTGCCATTGTTTCTGTTAAAATAACAAGACCACAACCAGGGAACGGCCAAGAAACAGGTACAGAGCAGCAAGGAACTAGCGATTGTAGGACAGCTATACAATATTTCATTCTGTCAGGAATATATTATGAATATAACTGTTTACCTGACTGTTTTCCTTGTTCTTTCCTTCCATCTCGAATCTTCATTCCTTCCCTGAAAACTACAAATCATGGGTGCTTGTACGAAAAAATAAATAATAATTTACACCTTTAAACCTGCAACAATAAAGTCAAAGCATTATTGTCACAAGTCAAGTTATGATGAATTGACCCACACAGACTGAGGAGTCAGCCCTTTCAGTAGCCGCAAGAGCTCATTACGGACAAGAGAAACGGCTGACTGTTGCAGGTACACTGGCTTGACGTTTAGAAGAGTGGACGTTTCCTACTGTAAACACATGGTGACATCAACCTGACCCCATTTATCCATTCATTCAGCTGAGAGCGCAGGAGAGGAGAGGAGAGGAGAGGAGAGGAGAGGGAAATCAGTTGTCAAAGAAGTACTCCACGTTTTGTACTCAGTAGAGGGAAATCAGTTGTCAAAGAAGTACTCCACTTTTTGTACTCAGTAGAAAATAGCACAATATAGAAATACTGTTACAAGTAAAATGCCTGTATTCAAAGGTCGACCTGAGTTAAAGTACAAAAGTATTGGCATCAAAATATATGTATTTGGAAAATAACAGATCTATAAGCTCACATGACACGTTGTGAGCTTAAGTTGTCTAGCCTAAGTATAAAAAACAGGACTAATCTAAATCTAAAAAGTAACTATAGTGACTAAACCTGTCAAATAATTGTAGTGGAGTAAAACGTCTCTGTCGGGTGGAAACCTCATATGTCCAACATTGTTACTTCTCAGGACTCAAATAAAAAAACACAAAAAGTAAACATATGGAGATTTTTAAAAAAGTGAAAGCACCTCAGAATTGTACTTTATTTACTTGAGTAAACGTACTTATAGGTACCTTCCCGCCACTGGGAGGAAATGAGAGAGGAGATAAGGTGACAGGAACAGAGGGGAGGAAGATGAGGTTGAGAGGGAGAGGGGAGAGCAGCTATATCTACAGATCTGTGCCAGGGCAAACAGAGCGCTGACTCACTCATTAAAGTCGGCTGTGGGTACAGTAGCTTGATGTTAGCACAGGAGACGTCTCCCTGCTGTAAACATATGGCGACACCCACCTGACCCCATTTGTTCATTACGCTGAACAGAACCGCAGGTGGGGAGAGGAGATGAGGGGAGAGAAGAGAAGAGAAGAGGAGAGGAGAGGAGAGGAGAGGAGAGGAGAGGAGAGGAGAGGAGAGGAGAGGAGAGGAGAGGAGAGGAAAGGAAATGATGAAACCTGGAAAGGAAATGATGAGGCCTGGAGAGGGAGAGGAGATGAGATAAGGCGGCAAAGATAATGATAGACTCGTAAAAAACAAGCATACAGTAAACAACACTGATTCAGCAGTCACACTGAAAGCATCAGTATGCACAGCATACAGGGAGGAGGTCAGATCACTGTGTTGTCAGGATGAAAAACCTCCCTCTAAACCTCGACAAGACCCAGGAGCTGATCGTTGACTGCAGGAGGTCGAGGAGAGAGCCGGAGAGAGTCGAGTGCGTGCGTGTGTGCGCAAGCGTAGGCTTGGCTCCACTTGCTTGCCATCAGTTACACACCTGCCTGCATAGCTGATGGTAGTGTGGGGGCCACGGGTGTGGGGTGCTGCCCCCTGTGGATTGTGTGCTTGTAGACGGGAGGCATGCGTTAATCCGACAGACCTTTTCTCCGACTATGTGGCATCCGCGTGCGGTTAGGGTTAGGGTGCGGGTTTGGTTCGGGTTTAGTATTGGAAACGTCGGAGCGCTGCGCTGTCGGAGGAATGCGCTGTCGGACTAACGTACTGCACCCCTTGTAGACTGGCTATTTTCGAATGTGTACAATGTGTGTGCGTGTGTGTGTGTGTGTGTGTGTGTGTGTGTGTGTGTGTGTGCGCGCGCGTGTTTGCGTTTGTGTGGGGGAGGTATGGGGTGTGTGTGTGGCGGGGGCTTGTTGTTGGGGTTATGTTTTGGAATATTGGAGCTTGAGATGTACAAAAGTATTGGCATCAAAATATACTCAGCCTACCAAAGTAATATGATTAAAGTTTCCAAAAATTGTCAAGCTTTAAAAAAGAATTGCCAACGTATAGAACTTGGTTAATATAAGTGGTTAATATATGTTTTATTTCATTTCAAGTGAACCTGTAACCATGTGACAACTACCCTCGGATCAGGAGCATTATACCAAATTAATCACACCTATGGGTGCGACGACACCCTATATGTGCGTCACGCACCCACACACTCTCCCTCTTTCTTCCTCCTGGTCGGTAAGAGCTTATACCAGCTTGTGATTTGACTTTAATTCCTCACGGTGCTGGATGCCTACTCTGGGCTGCTGCCTTGTATGTGGCACCCCCTTGGCGTGCCGTGAGGTTGTCTCATCCTCTGTATTGTTTGTTTGAACTCACATGCCAGTTGTTGGTAAGTGAGTAACATTTCCTCCTGCTAGCATAGCCTACTAGCAGCACTCCACAGCACTGGAGTAGGCTGTGTTAGCCTACCTCTGCTGTTTAATGAATTGCATGTTAAATTGCTGCATGTGTGATTTGACTTGATTCCTCACGGTGCTGGATGCCTACTCTAGGCTGCCGTTATGAGGCACCCCCTTGGCGTGCCGTGAGGCTATTTATTTCACCTATTTCATCAGGCTGTGCATTGTTTGGAGGGTTGTTTTGATTTCATTGTTATAAAACAGCAATTCTGTCCGCCCTTAAATTGGGCTTGCATTATTTCATGTTGCATGCATGCATGTGTGTGCTATGTGTGCATGTGTGTTTCTCCAGACTATTTGGTGAGAGACATATTGGCTTTTCCCTGCCATATGGAGTTTCAGGGAAGTGATGAGCGGGACAATGGCCCAGAGGATGGTGTGCCACCTGGCCAGGATCCGGTTCCTCACGTTTCGGATGCTCCGGCCGTAGGACGGAAGGCCGGTGAGAAGCGGAAGCGGCCCGAACAAGGCCGCATCTGTGACCCAAGAGTGGACCTCATGCAGAGGCACTTGGAGGATATGCGTAAGACCATTGAATGTATGGCTGCACAACAGCGCCACAGCGCGGGTCCTGTGCTGGGTGATATCTCCCTTGAGGCTATGCTCTCAAGGGCAGCAGGGGCCCCAGCCACAGCAGGGGCCCCAGCCACAGGCAATAGGGCTGCCCGTCACCCAAATAAAAAGTGCCGGTCCACTGATGGGTTGGTGGTGAAGGCTTATCAGTCTACAGCCATGGCCTCTAGGCTGGCGAACACAAATACACTCCTGCTTGTATATTTGGAGGCTCTGATACGGGACCTGGGGTCCAAGGACACAGCTGGCCTCCTACCAAAATTGGAAAAGGTTGTTAACACGGTGATCCAGTGTGCAAGCACTCAAGCCGCAGTTCTTGGTAATTCCTCGGCACAACTGACCATGGCCCGGCGTCAGATTTGGCTGAGCCAGGCTGGACTGGCAGATGCAGACCAGGCTGCTGTCATGGAGGCCTCAATAACACCTGGGGAGGTGTTCGGACCTGCAGCAGATGCTGCGCTGAATGAGGCCCGGAAGGTCAGGCAGCGCACTCGGGCCATGCTCCAGCCTAAGCAGTTGGGGCTGGTGGTTCGAGAGCCTCCAGAAAGGCGAAGGAGCTTCTGGCAGCCTCGTTCTTCAGAACGGAGCTCCTCTCGGCAGGGAACTGTGTTTCAAGCCATAAGGGCAGGCGATTGGTTCACGACAGTGGACCTTCGCGATGCTTATTTTCACATTCCAATCAGGCCAGTTCACAGGACATTTTTCAGGTTTGCCTTTCAGGGGAGGGCTTCGAATACAACGTCCTCCCGTTCGGTCTGTCCCTGTCACCCCGAACGTTTACAAAATGCGTGGATGCTGCGCTGATCCCCCTGCGGCGGAGGGGCATTCGGGTGACTGGGGATCTCGATGACTGGCTGGTGTGTGCACCATCAGAGAGCCTGGCACGGAGCCACACAGAGGTTGTGTTGGCACATCTGGTTTCACTCGGGCTGCATCTGAATGCAGAAAAGAGCAGCTTAGTCCCAGCTCAGTCAGTTGAGTATTTGGGACTTCTTCTGGATTCTGTCACCATGAAAGCATGCCTGACACAAAAAAGGAAGATGACAATCGGGAATTGCATCACAGACTGCTTGTCACGCAGGTCGGTGTCTGTGATGCAGTGTCAGCGGCTATTGGGCCTCTTTGCAGCAGCTGCCCAGGTTGTACCAATGGGCCTGTTGCACACGCGTCCGCTCCAATATTGGTTTGGACGCCACAAGTTCTGTCTGCCCAGGGACAAGTCGAGGGTTATTACCCTGTCCCGCGGTGGCCTCAGGGTCCTCACATGGTGGAGGCGATCACAGGCCATCCACAGAGGCGTTTCCCTGGGCCAGGGTGGCTCCAGGATGACCATAACGACCGACGCCTCTGGCACAGGCTGGGGCGCAGTCATGGAGGGCAGGTCTGTTCGGGGTCGTTGGCCTCCTGTACAGCAGGGGGGCATGTAAACCTTCTCGAGATGGAGGCGGTTCGCCTGGCTCTGAGACACTTCCTCCCACTTGTGTCGGGGAAGCAAGTCATGATAAGGACAGACAACACAGCCATGGTGTCTTACATCAACCGCCAGGGTGGGCTGAGGTCCCCATCTCTGCATGCAAGAGTGCACCAGTTGCTCCTGTGGGCACAGTCCAATGGTGTGACCCTGAGGGCTTTCTATCTTCCGGGACCCCGGAATGTAGCGGCAGATCTGCTGTCGAGGGGAGGTCCCCACCCCGGCGAGTGGCGCTTGCACCCCCAGGTAGTGAACCAGATATGGTTTCACTTTGGTCGGGCAGAAGTAGACCTCTTTGCCACGGAAGAGAACACTCACTGTCCTCTCTGGTCATCAATGCATGGACCACCAGGACCACTGGGGATAGATGCTCTGAGCCTTTCATGGCCACAGCAGAGGCTGTATGCTTTTCCCGCACTTCCTCTCCTGCCGGCTTTCCTCAGGGTGGTGAGGTTGCTGCGCGCCCAGATATTATTGGTGGCGCCAAATTGGCCACAGAGACCATGGATGGGAGAGATCTACGAGATGCTGGAGGGCCAGCCATGGTGTCTTCCAGTCAGACCTGACTTGCTGTCCCAGGTGCAGGGCAGGATATGGCACCCCAAGCCTCAGATGATGAGGCTTCATGTGTGGCCCTTAAGAGGCGGCGTTTGAGCACGCTTGATGTAGATGCGGTGGTGGGATTGGCTGGAGTGCCAATCTACCTTCACCTGAGTTTATTTTGTTTACAGTTAAATATGGGCACCCTGGGTTTGTGCTCCAGACTGTTGCTTTCCTTGATTGGAACACTTCAGTTTATTGGTATTAACCTGAAAAATGATGTGTTCACATGTGTTTCAGTTAAAATAAAATGCTTGAACTCAATTGGTTGTGTTCTGCTGTATTACTGTGATGAGGTTTACTCCTCCTGTATGGCTTTTGACCTGTAGGTTTGGCCACTTCACTCTCCTCATGACTAATTTGGTATACTGTACTAATATGTACCCATGTTGTCACATGGTTACAGGTTCACTTGAAATGAAATAAAACGTATGTTTACGTATGTAAACACGGTTTTATGAATGAAAAGTGAACCTGTAACACTTCATTGTCACTCGGCGGTGAAGGCTGGCCCTGTCATGCCTTCCCAGTCGGTAGAAAGAGGGAGAGTGTGTGGGTGCGTGACGCACATATAGGGTGTCGTCGCACCCACAGGTGTGATCAATTTGGTATAATGCTCCTGATCCGAGGGTATTTGTCACATGGTTACAGGTTCACTTTTCATTCATAAAACCGTGTTTACATACGTAAACATACGTTTTGTGTTCAAAATTAAATCTGCAAAGTGCAAAGTCACTAAAGCTGTCAAATGCTATAATTGTTGTGGAGTAGAAGTAACCGAAATGGAAAGTAAAGTAAAAGTAACTCAAAATTATACTGTGCATTGTAATCACTGTACATTATTGTATAGTACTTGAATAAATGTACTTTGTTACTTTGCACCACTTTGACAGGCTAAGCATGAAACAGCCCCAGGTGCATTAATTGCTACAGTGCAGAGGGACATGGGTTGATATTAATGGTCTTAACTCAAAATGTATACATGACACAGCTTAGATACTTAGATTAAAAAGGAGAGCAGATCCGTGCGAACGTGGTGATGTAAAAAATATATCTGTAGTGTAAAAATTGTGTCCGCAGTTACTTTACGAACACAATGGTCATTCCTCCTGTGTCTCCCTTCTAGCAAATACCATTAGTGTGTATTGGAATAGCTGAAAAGACTGTGAGATCCACATGTGCTTTGAAGTGGGATAGCTTCAAAAGTATAAAAGTGATCAAAACATTAAACACAGCAATGGAAGTCATAAATAGCTCAACCTTTTACAGTTTAAATGGAGTCTGTACGTTGAAGCATGCTGAAGAACATGACTGCAAACAAGTGAAAGAATAAAGTGGTTTCACTTGAAATAACATGTGTGTCTTTGTTTTGTTTCATGGATATCTATTAGTTACAAATGTATTATGTAGACGTACATGGCAGCTGAGGGCGGAGAGAAGGAAGGACATGCAACATAGCCTGGGATCAATACCATTTTCAGGTTTCTGATCCGGTCAGGCGGCCGGAACCCACACAAGCCGGAACCAGGGGGGCCTGTGCATCACCCCAAAATAATTCCTCGCGATCAAGGGCAGAAAAACACACCCGTAACCAGTGGATTTTTTTCCTTTTTCTTCAGCAGCCTCATTACACCCGTCTCCATTTGTTCCTGGTTTTCACACCAATTTGTCTTTTTCCTCTGTCTGTTTTAGACACTTGAACTCTAAACAGACCCCTCTTCCCCCCCTCTCAACTTTCCAGAACGCCTTGCTCATGGGCCCCGGGGACAGATCGATCACGCCTGCGCGTGATTGGTGGATCAATGCATTGGAATGCATTGGAATCCTGCGCGGGTCACAACCTAACATGGTGCTACGCACTGCTACGGGTACATGGTGTTCTCTCTCTCTCTCTCTCTCTCGCTCTCTCTCTCTCTCTTGCTACTGTTTCCTCCAGTCGTTCTCTCCATCTCCATCCACCTCTCTCTCTCTCTCTCTCTCATCGTGTCTCCTGTCCCCAAGTGATTTTTCACGTCTCAATTGCTCCGTCAATTCTCATTTGCTCACTATGTGTCCCTTGCTACCACCCTGTCTCTCATCACTCTTTCCCCATCTTTTATTCTTCATCTCTCTCTCTCTCTCTCTCTCTCTCTCTCTCTCTCTCTCTCTCTCTCTCTCTCTCTCTCTCTCTCTCTCTCTCTCATTCGACATCTTTCTTCATCGCCACCTCAGTATTTGATGGGTTTATTCGCAGTCGAAACCGTTTGTGTTGTTTAGCGTCGCCTGGAGACGCAGCCCACTCTTTTAATTTCCATTTATTTATTTATCGGTTGTTGTAGAGTGAACGCCTCCCCCAGAACGCTAAATGACTGAGTTTCTGTGTCGCTGGTGAGAGAGGGAAACCCCATGGTGGCATGCTACATAATACTGCATAATCCATTACTGGTGTGTGTGTGTGTGTGTGTGTGTGTGTGTGTGTGTTGGCCTAGAGCCCACAGGTTGTCGTGATACACCTAGTGCAGTACTTAAAGGGAAGGTTGCATGACTACCTCCCGCCTGCTCTTGCTACCCTCTTGCTTTCAGACAGTGCCTCTGGCTAGCCCTTGGTGGTGAATGGAGAAACAGCTTTAGTGCATCAGCCTTCTCCAGGGGGATCTCGGAGCTGCTGTTGTCCCATAGACTGTAAAAGAAACTATGGAGGAAGGGAACCCATTGTTTTTTTTTCCCCTGTAAAGTTTCTTGTAAATATTGGTAGTTGTGGGTTGCTTATTTTCGGGGTGGTTTCTAAAGTGTAGTTGCTTATTTGGACTTCTTTCCTAATATTTTATATTACACAGTGGTTCTCAAACATTTTCATGTCAAGGACCCCCAAATTAATATGTATTTGTTCACAAATTGCGTCAGGGCCACCCGTACCAGATGATTTGTGTTGTTTAAATGTTTCAAAATATATTCCCTTTTAAAATATGTTTCCCTTTCTCCAAATTTAGTTTGAGAATATTGTATCTACAAGCTTACCTGCTACTTTCACATAGCCGATGTATAGGTTTAAAATGATCATGTGTTAGGGTTAGTCTTAGGGTAGCTTGTTCTTTTGGCTGCTTGTTTTCATAGACCAGGTTGCTTATTTCGCCAAATCTGGCAACGCTGCCTGCAGCTGGGGAGGGTGCCGGTCGTCTTTGGACTCCCTTGCCACTGGAATCCACACTTCTACAGCCAAGAAATGCTACTGCGCTATAAACTCTTGCGCAGGTCTCCACCTTGACCTCGGTGACAGAACACCTGGAGCCAACACGAAGTCTGGCAGCGACGGGGTGTTGGGTGACGGGGGCCGGTTTGAATTAACTGGAAGCCCCCTAGTCGGAACCCCTACACGTTAGCGGTAGGGTTGCCAACCGTCCCGTATTTTGACCTAAAGAGGCTTCACTTGTCCCGGATAAAGGGAAGATGCATATAAAATATATTGTTTTCGGTGCATGCGCAAGGCAGTGCATCCGTCTGCCTGCCTTTGTGTTTGTGTGCTGTATCCGAAGGGCGCAAGGACCCTGGGGGTGCCGCTCGCGTGTGTGTGTGCATGCTTGTGTAAGATTTCCTCATTGACGTGTGAGGAGAAATGTGCGCTGGCCCTTCTAAAAAGAAAATACTTTGTTCTTAAAACAAAACAGGAGGAAGAAAAACTGTGTTAAGCCCATGATTGGAGATGTGTCAGAGCCTTCTGAATCTGCACCTTGTGTCGGACGGACTCTGACTCTGTAGCACCATGTTAGAACTCCCTGCAACGCTGTGGACCAGAGCTACTGTATGTATGTCACAGGGAGTATTTATAACATGCTGGCACAGACACGGTCAAGCGGGCGACACGAAATAAAGGTGCCTCTCAGACGCGTCGCTAGGTCTCTACTAGGTTGGGGGCTTAGCCCCGCAGGCAACGGGCACATGCACGCGCAGCGCGCGTGCATGTGGCCCTCCCCCCGCGCGCGCGATTTTTTCCACGGATTTGGGTGCTTTTTTCCCCGTTTTTTGTTACTTCATTTCGGTTTTAGGGTTAGGGGTAGGGTTAGGTTAGGGTTATATAATTTAAAAAAAAAAAAAAAAAGGTTTTATTATTTTTTTTATTTTTATTTTTTATTGGTGGCTTTGGATAAAACATTGGTGGCTATAGCCACCGAAGCCCCCGCCTAACGACGCCACTGATGCCTCTAACATTGCTCTACCGAAAATAAGTTGCTGCATGTTACGCTTAGAACCCCCCCAAAAAGAATTGCTGCGCGGCTTTGCCGCGCACCCAGGATGTGTCCCTTATTTCAATCTCTGGGTGTTGGCAACCCTATTTAGCGGGCACAGGGGTTAGTCGCTAGGAACTGAGTGGCAGCTGCTCTAGACAGACCCTGTGCGACTGAGCAGCCCTATTTAGGACTGCACTGCTCACCCCAATTGACATGGGCCTCACAATGTGTCCCATGTCGAAGCGTTGCGTGCAAAATGTGACACTTAGTTCTGATGTAGTTATCATTTAGTAGCCTAGTCACAAGCTCTTGTACTGTTCATTGGTTCAATAATTATAAAACCCACAGACAGACCCTATATGTTGTTACGCAGCCAGACTTTGCCTGTCTTGTCTATGGCTTGTATTTCTATGTGTTATGTTCATGTTCTAGTTTTCAAAGTCTTCCCCAGCTGTATCTCATGTGTGATCACCCCTCATGTTTATATTAGTCTTGGGGCCCTATATTGTGCGGTGCCTTATCCCTTATGCCTAATGTTAGGCGCTTTTTATTATTATTTTGAAACATTTTAAAATAGCTGATCTACATTGACACGTTGTGAGCTAGTAGATCTATTTTTAGCATCATGTTAGTTTGTGTTTCTGATGTCTTCGTCTGTTCACCTGTATTAAAAACACCCTTTCATGGGTTTTGAACACTCACTAACTTGCTGTCTGGCGTTTGGGTTCTCACCACCACATGCACCGGTATGCAACATTTTGGGCATGTCATTATCGGTGAAAACAAAAACAAAACAAGATAAAAGCGAGTGAAAATCTTTCTGAAAAACTGCGAAAAAAGCCAATCTACAAGCTTCTATATTCGCCAAATGGAAGAGTCCAGGGCAGGCAGTCCCGTGGTCAGCCTCCTCCTGCTGCTGACAGCGGCTGTTTACCAGCTCTCACAGCCAATCTGCAAACACTTTGATTCTCATATAGAAGCCATTTCCAGACCCCATATATTCCAACAGGACAGACAGGAAGAACTGTCTCTGTAAGGACTTTCTTTTCTTTTTTTGAACTCACAGCCATTTTTCTACCTACTATGACCTTATTTTACTGTAAGAGGAAGAGACAAAATGTTGAGTCAGTTGTTTTTTATTTTTATAAAATAAAGTTTGTGAGGACCTGAGGTATTCAAAGGGGGTGTTTGTCTGAACACAGTGCAGACTGGTTGCACAAGCGACAAACTCCTGTTTTATTATTTTATTTAAAAATGTTTTAGGGGTTTAAAGTAAGTTTAAAGATGTTCTTTATGTGCAGAATAACAAACAAGCCCGCAGAGAGTTCTCAGAACTGGCACCCAGCTCCTCAGAAACACAGCTGTCGCTCAGAAAAAACAATCTAGCAGCATTTTGAGATGACTTAAAGCTACAATCCGGAACTCATTTGAATTAATAGAATTAAACATTATTTTAAACTCTCTGTATGGTATGGAGTATGTTAATACAATACAACTAGTACATCTGTATGGTAGAGTATGTTAATACAATATAACTACATCTGTATGGTACAGTATGTTAATACAATATAACTACATCTGTATGGTACAGTATGTTAATACATTACAGCTAGTACATGTGCAGTGGTTGGAGGTGGACTCCCTAGTCCATAATGTTCCATTGAGATATTCAGATCCTGGTGTCAGATACAGTAGGTGTCACATAATGGGTGAAAAGTACTGCCTGAACCTCAAGGCCCAATGTCTCCCTTTTCCAAGTGTCAATTCCCTCTTGATGAGTGGTAGGTAGATGGTTGGTTCCCCACGTTGTCATGTTTACACATGCAATTAAAGAGATATTTCATTTTAACTTTGAACTTGTAGCTTTTGAACTTGTAGCTCCAGACAGTTTATAAGTTACTTGACTCAGTATTTAGATATTTGATAACACTTTCAGACACGCCCCCTTCCTATACAAACCCATAGTAACTCCAAACACACCCGTCCTTAGTTCTGGTCACTAATATTGTCCTTCTAATGCATGCTTCTACACTGTACTAAATCATGAGTGTTACTTTAACAATGAGAGTTTTGTGTACGGAAGAATGGAACCAAATACACCTGTACTGTATCTCTGAGAGTGTACAAATGGAACCAGAACCAATGCCCGTTTGCTGTGTGTGTGTGTGTGTGTGTGTGTGTGTGTGTGTGTGTGTGTGTGTGTGTGTGTGTGTGTGTGTGCGTGCGTGCGTGCGTGCGTGCGTGCGTGTACGTGTGTGTGTGTGTGTACGTGTGTGTGTTCCGGCCTGTGTGTGTGTGTGTGTGTGTGTGTGTGTGTGTGTGTGTGTGTGTGTGTGTGTGTGTGTGTGTGTGTGTGTGTGTGTGGTGCTTTAGTCCTGTGTGACTCAGGCAGTGAAACAAGCTCAGATGGAGAGTAAACACACTCACCCAGATCCTCCGAGAGCCAGACCAAATTAATCAAACCTCAATTCCCTTCAAATCACAAACCCAACTCACAGGATGGAGGCACCCAGATGGAGCGAGCGTGTCACTTTATATGTGTGTGTGTGTGTGTGTGTGTGTGTGTGTGTGTGTGTGTGTGTGTGTGTGTGTGTGTGCGTGTGCGTGTGCGTGCGCGTGTGTCTGTGTGTGTGTGTATGTGAGTGAGAGAGTGTGCGTGTGCTTGTGCGTGCGTGCGTGCACGTGAGAGAGAGAGAGAGAGAGAGAGACCTGCGCTCAAGGCTGGTTTTAGCCTGCTATATAACTGCTTTGGATCTATTTATCTATCTACACTAGATTCTTCTTTGAGAATCTGTTTTCCAATCCTGAAATGTCTGAATCTGTATGACCCACAGTTGAGCACTTGAACACTGAACACTTTCACCAAGGTCAACTCAATGTTCTCCTTATTTGTGGATGATGTGATGCATCCTCAGCAGGTGACTGAGAAAGCTCAGTCCAGCAATCATCTTCACGGATGTCTTTCAAGGACTCCAGTGATGCACTAACAACCTTACCAGCAGCACACATATCCACAAACTGAGACTGTAGAATTGCATTTGCTGGTTTCAAGACACCAAGCACCCGCACTAGAAATCTGCCAATCTCTCTTTATTTGAATTATGAGGCCTCGTCATCCTCTGAAATCTCTGACAGGATAGTGCAAAGACATTCTTCATTCTCAACAATTAGTTGTCTGAGACAAGGAGCATCATACCTTTCTGACACATAGTGGTGACGGAAGTTATATAGGGAATTACAGAGGCCAACAAACTTCTTGACACATGGCTCACCCTGCATAGCATGCACAACCACTAAATGCAACTGGTTGTAACCATAGGCGCCGAATTATGTGCACCAAAACCATACCGCAAACCAAACCAAAACCATACCGCAATTTAAACTTAAGTTTAGAACGCTATTTTGTTCCGATCCATACAGGAGTTAGAAGGTTGGTTTATGCATTTGAGTGTTTTTTTTTACTAGCAGTGAGCTGCTTCATTTACTTTTGCGTTCAGGTGGGTATAAAAAGGCTGTCCACCCAATCAGAAATTTTAAATGGTACAGAATTATAAATTGTACAGATATATGAAAACAAAACGAGGGGGTGGGCAGGACGCGTGCCCCCCCCTAGAACCGGCCTTGCCAGGCCAAAAATCTGGCAGCAAAAGCTTACCGTGAAATCACACACACACACACACACACACACACACACACACACACACACACACACACACACACACACACACACACACACACACACACACACACACACACACACACACACACACCTGCAGCCACACATGCACACACATGAATCGACTCACAGGAAATAACATGCACAAACAAAGATGTTTAGGGCATACACGTATGTATGCACGCTCGCACGCACTGTATAACCTACACATCTCCTTGCAGTAGTTATAATGAGCCAAGACAATTCAAGCAGAACATTGTTGCTTCCTTCCTCATTCGTCGCTTCTAAATGATTTGTATACTCCTCCTCCTCCTCCTCCTCCTCCCCCTCCTCCTCCTCCGCCTGTAAGCAACCTGAAGGCACACCAGAAAAACCTTTCTACTGTAAACAGTGTGAAAAGAGTTTCAATAATTTACGTAATTTGAACAGACACCAGCGTATTCTCACTGGAAATAAACTTTTCTATTGCAGTGTTTGTAACGAGACTTTCAGTCGGTTATATAGGATGAAGGAACACCATGATGATACACTCGGGTCCTCTGTGATACACACGGCAAGTTTAGCGGTTTGAAGTCTAACGGTCACAGTTCTTGTGATACACACACAGAGATTCCGTGCATTTATAGAAAGACCCATTATCATGGTGCTTGGATGCCTCAGTACTATTGGATCTCCACATATCCATATATGCATGCGTGTGTGTGCGTGTGTATCTGTCCTTAGCATAATCTCAAAAACTGTCCGACCGATCAACTTCAAACTTGCATGCGTTATCACAGAGGACATCAGGGACTGCAGTGCCCGGTGTTAAGTCGGTCTGATCGGCTTTTCTACACAAATATCTAGACATCTAAATAGCTGGTTGCTGTTTGAGAGACCGTCCAATCATATCCAGACTGCTGTTCCATGTGTGAAGGAAGCTCCAACATTTTCTGTTTAGATGGGGAGTTGTATTGAGACAACTTGTTGTGATGTTTTTAACATCATAGACTTATTCTGGGTGCCTTCATCCTTTATACTGAAGAATATTTCTGAAATTGTGAAATCGGAAGAACTGAGAACCCTGTTGGACAACCACAAAAGAGCCATGGTTTGTGTGAAGAAGTTCATATGTTTACAGTTTTTAAATGTTATGACTATGCAAAGCACAAGCAACCAAAATCAACGGAATAACTTTTTTCTTCTCTTCATTATTAAGTGTTGGTTCATGTCTGACTGGCAAGCAGCTGTTAGCTTTTGCAATGAGCTCTCTTGAGTGGTATATTATGCAGTCATGTCTCTCCTTATGCTTATATCCTTATAGTATATTTAAAAAGCAGTCAGAAGATAGTGATACGTTTCCACCTGCCTGACTCTGCGTGAGGTACATTTGGATACCTTTCTGACTGTTTCCATCAACCAAAACGAAAGGGTTGGTATGGAGTGCTCATTGGACAGCAGCTCAGAGATGGGGAGAGGTGGTTTGTCCTTTCCACTTCCTGGCAGTACAAGGGCATAGTAGAGGACTCTTTTGGGTTGGTTTGGTATTTTGGATACACCCCACCAGTAGCATCTATGTACAGTGTAACTGGTGGACCTTTTCTTAGGTGCTCTACTAAAATCCGAAGACCAGCGTCCATGTACATATGGACTCCGAATGGGTCCACCTGCAGGTGCTGGATGTAACCCCCATTCATGATGTTGGTACTGATACCCAACTCCCTCATGATGTTCTGGGTTAGCATCAGCTCTAGCATGATATGATCATGGAATCGTGTGCTTTTCTTCACTTCAGAGGAGATCTTCTTAAGCACATCTTTGGTAAGATTCCTGGTGATATTTCCTGTGATCAGCTATTGGATGTTGCTCACTCCTTTTTTAATAGATCTGGCAATTTGTCCCCTTCTTCTGTAGCTTGCTTGCCGAAATGTCTGTTCTTTTTTGCTATGGGTGACATGTCCATACCGGACCACTTTGATGGTTATTTATTTTTGTGTGTTTTGAGGTCTTTGTCTTACTGTGAACATGTACTGTGCTTTGCATGTTTTAAGCGTATCCACACCGGAGAAAACCCTTTCCACTGTAAACAGTGTGGCAAGAGTTTCAGTCAGTCAGGTCTCCTATACACACACCAGCGTATCCACACTGGAGAAAAACCTTTCAATTGTAAACAATGTGACAAGGGTTTCAGGCAGTTTACTCATCTGAACAGACACCAGCGCGTTCACACTGGAGAAAAACCTTACATCTGTAAACAGTGCTACAAGAGTTTCAGTGAGTCAAGTAACCTGGAGAAACACCAGCGTATCCACACTGGAGAAAAACCTTTCTACTGTAAACGGTGTGACAAGAGTTTTGGTGACTTACAGTATAAAGTGACCCGAAGGGACATCAGCGTGTTCACACTGGAGAAAAACCTTACATCTGTAATCAGTGTATCAAGACTTTCAAACAGTCAAGTAACCTGAAGACACATCAGCGTGTTCACACTGGAGAAAAACCTTACATCTGTTAACAGGGTAACAAGACTTTCAATCGGTTATGTAATCTGAAGACACATCAGCGTCTCCACTCTCTGATCACCTGTGCGGTGCCCCACTCGGATCCTCAGTGATATACACGCCAAGTTACAAGTTTAGCGGTCAAACATTTCTTGAGATAGGCACAGCGAGATTCTGTGCATTTATAGAGAGACTGGACGCTTAGTGAGGACCCTATCATAGTACTAAGAGGCCAGTATTTGACGTCAGTATTATGGGATCTCTATAAATGGGGAATTGCAGATTTATAGATATTTTTTGAGAACCGCCGATCTAAGCGACTTCCCGACAGGCACTTCACTCCTTTTTCGTTCTCGGTGATAGGTGCGCCGAGTTTTAAGTCGATCGATTACTATGGGTACAACCGATATTGCAAAGCGATTTTTTACCATTATTATATAAGTGTTGGTACATGTCTGAATGACACTTACATTAGTTAGGACCCTATCATCCCTATCATCTTTAATGTCAGTATTATGGGATCTCCATATATGGGGATTTAATTCTGCTGTTTTCATTGCCACTCATTTTTCTTTTTCTGGCTCTCATGTTGTCTGACAGCGTCAACGTTAGCCAGTGGTGTGTCCGGTCGGTTGTCTTGGAGATGAACCTGCCTCGTTTTATCCTCCGCCTGGTGCGCTTCTTCGATGACTTTCACTAGTGTTAAGCTCGCCGTTAGTTGGAACCGTCTGCCCTCTACAACGCGATCTCGGATATGCTTGTCCCTTTCGTCTTCAACCGCACAGTGTTCAGTCAACTCGTTCAATGTCCTGATGTACATCTCCACCGTTTCACCCTGTTGCTGGTTACGTTGGTAAAACAGGCTCTCGTGTATAATTTTGCGTCCGGGAACCAAGTAGTCATCAACATTTTTCAGCACAACATCATACTTATTCGCTTCTTCAGCAAACTCAAAGGAACTTAATATCTTTTCAGCCTCGCTGCCCATCGCATAGATGAGGGAACTCACTTGAATCTCCCCGTCATCTTCATTCAGCTTTGTGGCCAACCTGAAGCAAGAAAATCTTTCTACTCCGGCAATTCCGCTGGGCAGTCAAACTTGTATTAGCTTGGTGGATTAAACTTCGGCATTTTTATTTTACTGCACCGATACACAAACTATTCTGACACCATGAAATGTCTGTAGATGTCTATCTTACGGGATATATAAAGAGTTCTTATAATAGAATGAGCGGACTCCATGAGTTCGCTTTGTTGTGTATCAGACAGTATAGCATTTATTTAGTTGCCGCCAACACTGATATCAACAACATAAAATCTGGCGTGCTTCCGCATACGTCACATCCTAGACATGTGCACTCTAGCTAGGCACTTAAAGTGACATGGCCTCCTGTCTTAGTAACTTCCATTCATTACACTCATTTATCATTATCCAAATCCATGCATGATAACCAGTCATCACACATTTGTAGAAGTGCAGTGCTTGTACAATGGCCTTCCCTGTATGCATGCTGAAATGTTGAAAGTAGATAATTTTT
Organism: Gymnoscopelus microlampas; assembly: GCF_963454915.1. Classification (NCBI taxonomy): domain Eukaryota; kingdom Metazoa; phylum Chordata; class Actinopteri; order Myctophiformes; family Myctophidae; genus Gymnoscopelus; species Gymnoscopelus microlampas. Next base: position 10,307,488 of record NC_139949.1, read on the forward strand.
GGTAAACGTATTTCATGACTTGTTTGAATTTGTTTTCTATAATCAGTTCGAAGACAGGAGGCCTTGTCACTTTAACTGCCTAGCTAGAATGTGCATGCCTAGGATGTGATGTGAAGCAAACATTGTTTGAATACAATGTTTTTTTTTTGTTCTATAATTTAGCTTAACAAAGGTGAAATACTCACAGACTGTTTGGACCATTAAATGTTTTATTTTTGTTTTTCGGAAGTGGGATGATTTTGGCTTCCTTCCATAGGCTACTGTTGTATGAACACCACTGATTAAACACTGGTTTGAATATGACATAATAGGAGTAGCGACATAGTTAGTCACACGTATAAGCATTAGTAACTGTCTAGAACCAGGTGGTCTATGCGTGCGTGCGTGCGTGCGTGCGTGCGTGTGTTTGTTTGTGTGCGTATGTTTGTGTGCGTGTGTATCTGTCCTTCGCATTTCTCAAAAAAACGTCTGATTGATCGACTTCAAACTTGCCCTGTGTATCGCAAAGCATCCGAGGGAGCGCAGTGACTGACGCGTATTCAATTCACACAGGAGAAAAACCTTAAATAAATGAATGTGTGAAGAGATTCAGTTGGTTAGATAGGCTGCAGACACACCAGTGTATTCGCACCTTTCCTTTGTAAAGAGGATTCAAGAGATTCAGTCAGTTAAACAATATGAAGGATCAGTGTCTCCACACTCCAAAACTCTGATCACCAGTGTCCGAGAGAGAGAGAGATATGACCAACCAACAACATAGGAGCTTTTTGGGGAGAACATTAACCAAAGTGGGTAGCAGGAAAGGCAGTTCAAACATTAACATAAATCCTTCCCGGACTGGGGATTTTCAAAAAGAATAGTTAAAGAGTCCATGCAAGTCAGGACTGGAGTGCGTATGTCGCTTACCGTCCGATCCAGCGTCCATCCACCAAAGGAGTGTGCTCCAACAGAGCTCCAGCAAACATGTGTAGCACTGGGCTGATCAGACCACAGCTGTCAGCGCACGGTGAGATAGTTGACGTCTCAGACTCTACTACATCTTTTATCAACCACTTGACCCAGTGCTTGGAGCTGTCTTTGGTGTTGAAATCTCTCCTCGGCCCTCTGCTCACCTTGGCGGTGACGCTAGCGACAGTCCACTCTCTCTCTCTCTCTCTCTCTCTCTCTCTCTCTCTCTCTCTACACACATATATATATATATATATATATATATATATATATACACATATTTATATATATATATAGGTGAGATGGAATTTTGCTGCACTGCACTTTGCATGGTTTGCAGTTTAGGATAAAGAAAGACCAATATCTCGCATAAGGAATCTCTCATCCTTAATTTGTGAGCGTGTGCACTTTCCCAGCTGCTTAATGTATTTCTACAGTGCAGCCATTTAGCTCGTGCCCAGGGGGAATTCACACTGTCAGCAGTATCGAGCCGAGCAGGATGGAGTTTGTGTGGAGACACTGTGGGGAATGAACTTGTGAATGGAGGTGGCGTTTCGTTTCCCGTCAACCTGTTTGGTAGGAACCAGGGTCTAAATGTTAGGGCCGCTGCTTAGGAACCGACGTGCCAGGCCACCCTGTCATCTGGGCTTTGATAGCTAACTGTAGAACGGAGGTTCCCAACCTTTTCTGGATCAGGGCCACTTGAAATCAGTGGCCAGATGGGTGTGCCGTGTGCATTTTCATAGCATGTGTATTCTATTTTTTTCTAAATTGTTTATCCCACGATTTTGCAACCCCATTTTTTCCCCCCAGTGCCAATTGTCTAAAGTAATCCTGGGCACTACACTCCCTCTGCCAGCCTAGGGAGAGCCCAGCGCCGAGCTCATGCCTCCTTCAATGCATGAGAGCTAACAAGCCTTCTTATCACCTGACAGGGGGGAGTTTCCCCGGTAGGAAGGAACGCGTTATTCCAACCTGTTCCTTTCCCCTCCATCAAGCGCACTGGCTGAGGGGGTGGCAGTATAGAGACCAGGATTACTGCATGTTTATGTGAGGGTACCTACCCTAGGGGACAGGGGGAGAACATGCAAACTCCACACAGAAAGGCCACTGATGACGCAGAGGATTTTAATGATCAATCTTTTGATCGTGTTCCGGCTTCGGTCAATGGAACCAACATAGCGCCACTGTTGGGTAGAAACCTTGTATCTCCACATTTCTTTTTTTTTTTTGTGTAAATTAATTTCCTACTTCATCATGCTACAGTGTCACACAAAAGTAGACGATCTATTATGCTCATAACGCGTTGCATCGCGACACGTCGTGAGCTTGTAGATCTGCTTTCTTTATTTTTTTTGCTATTCTGGAAGGATTTTGAAAGTAAAAGTGAAAGTGGTTAATTCTGTCAAGGGGTTTTATACATTTTGAATGAAAAGTGTCAACAAGAGGCTTGTGACTAAATAATTGTTTTCACCCGACAGAAACAACAGTATGATTTAAGATTGTAGCTAATGGTATCATTTTGAAAACAGTACTCAAGTAAATGTACTGTACTTCCTTACTGTCCATCACTACATGTAGAGTATGGGCTCATAAACAGTGTGAGTGTCTGTGTCTCTTTCTCACTCTCTGACTCTTTATAGCTTGTCGTTTTCCCTTCTATAAACATGAGTCATCAATAATGTGTTTTTTTTTTTGTTTGTGGGTGGTCTCACCAGATAATTGTTGCAATTCATCATAATTGTCTGAAAAACAAGAAGGAAATGCTGAGAGAGAGAGAAAGAGAGAGGGCTGTCCATGGGGGGTATGGTGCACGTGTGTGTGTGTGTGTGTGTGTGTGTGTGTGTGTGTGTGTGTGTGTGTGTGTGTGTGTGTGTGTGTGTGTGTGTGTGTGTGTGCGCGCGCGCACTCACTTACGTGTGCGTGTGTGTGTGTGAAGGGATTCCCTCTGCAATGTACAGTAGATAATAGATGCTGGTCGATTCCACTGCTGTCCCAACAGTTACTTTAGACAATAATAACGATTTATAGACAGCGCACCCGTGCGTGTGTGTGTGTGTGTGTGTGTGTGTGTGTGTGTGCGTGCGTGCGTGCGTGCGTGCGTGCGTGCGTGCGTGCGTGCGTGTGTGTGTGTGCGCCCATCTATTTTCTGCTGAACACATTAATGAGGATTTATGGGCCATTAAGTTCTATGAGCTACAATACAACAGAGAGCTTATTAGCCGCTCCATTAGGACACATGCCAGTTGTATGTTCCAGCTTGTATTGGGTCGTTGCCAACAAAGATCAGTGGTGGACAGTAAGTACATTTACTGGAGTACTGTCCTTAAAGGACGACTTCACCCATTTTCAACCTATCTTCACGTAATTGGTCCTCACTAATGCTCATTATAATATGGTGCAATTTTTTTGTACTCGGTCTGTGGACAGTTAAGAAACCCGCCTACCAGTGACATCGTTAGGCAGGGTTTTGTATTTTAGTTTTTTAATTAACACGAGAACAATGGCTTCCATTATAGCATGCTAACTTTCCATGAATATAGAAAGCCTGCCGTCTGTATTCGCTTGGATTCCCCATCGATGATGCATTGTTTTGGTTTTGACATGGCTACATTTAAAATGGAAATATAGTACTTTTGACTCCACTACATTTCTAGGAAGGGACTCATGGGAGCCAAACAAAAGTATATTATGAATTAACCACTTAAAGGGGTACTGTGCAAGTCCCAAAATAACGATTTTTAGCAACCTCTGCTGGTCACTACCGTCATTGCAGGTCTTTAGTGCATTCCTGCATTACCCAGAATTCCATTTGTTTTCACCGGAAGGCAGAACGTTTCAAAAGGCGTTCTTTTTGGTGTTTTGTACTATCTGCGGATCGTTTCTCTTAGCCAGTGGAGCTTTAGTTACCGTGAGCTGTGTTTTCTTTTGCTGTTGTTTTTCCATCTTCCAATCCTATAATGCCATAAAAACAACGTGAAATTCCTTTTTGTTACTAGCGTGGTAGTTCCGGGACAAACAGGAAACCGGTGCATTTCCGTTTCCGTTTTCGGGCCGGATGACGTCATTTTCACGGGAAAGACGCCCCTGTCCACTTTCAATAGAAAATATGTTTATAAAAGGCTTTCGGGGTGAAATTCATGGAATGGGTGTTGTGTTTTTTTTTTTTAAGTTACCTAGTATTACTTTAAGCCCTATTTCAAATATAGTGAATCGCCTATTTTCACTATTTTAATAATGTTGTAATAAACGTATCAATACTCCAATGTAGAAATACTCTGTTACAAGTAAAAGTATTCAAATTCTTAGGTCTAAGTTCAAAAGTTATGACTTCAGCATGTACTTATGATTATTTTTTGTAATTATAATCTAAATCTACAAAGTAACTTGTAACTAATGTTTTCAAATAATTGTAGTGGAGTAAAAAGTACAATATTTGCCTCTATATTATTGAAGCATTGAAAATGTTACCTCCTCAAGTAAAGTAAAAGTACCTAAAACATGTACTCAAGTAGCTACTATTTTCCACCACTGATTTGAACACCTACACTCATGTCTACTCCTATCTCTCCTACCCATACCTGTACTGTTTCATGCTTACTGTGGCAGTGCTGTTGATGCTATGCCACCTGAATGTATCTACAGTAGACTAAAGAGAAAGAGAGAGAGAGAGAGAGAGAGAGAGAGAGAGAGAGAGAGAGAGAGAGAGAGAGAGAGAGAGAGAGAGAGAAAATGTTGATGAATAAAGCAGTCAGATCGCAGTCATGTACTGTATGTAATAATGCTAGAGCCAGAGAAACCCAGATACATCTGCACATTGACCGTCGACAGACAGACAGACAGACAGACAGACATGAGGCATGGAGAGTTGGAGAGAGAGATAGAGAGATAGGGACAGAGACAGAGAGATACAGATAGACAGAGAGAGTGAGAAAGAGAATTTGAAAAAGAGACAGAATTTCTGAATTGTCACATTTTCAATTGTTAAAAACAAATATTTCACATGAAACAGCTTAAACAAAAACACACTCAGCTGACAAAACACTGTGGTGAGTTCTGTGTCTCAATAAATTATTGCAACGGAGCACAAGGGCATGACAGCTTATAATTTTTCCATTTATCTTTGTCAGCCTTATCACACCTCATCAAGTCAGGGCACTCACACACACGCACGCACGCACGCACGCACGCACGCACGCACGCACGCACGCACGCACGCACGCACGCACACACGCACACACACACACACACACACACACACACAAGCACACACATTTGTATTACTTGTGGGAAACATTTTAGATCTGCGATTTTATTATCATTACCCTAACCCTAGAGCTGAACATAGCTGATCTACAAGCTCACACACTGTGAACTTGTATATTGGCTATTTCCGGGCATCTACGTATAAATTAGACAAACTCCAACCCCAATCCCTAAACCTATCTAATACTAACCCTAACCTGAACATTTTCTTAATTGTACGCCTAACTCTAACATTATTTTCTCAAATTCTACAATACTTTTGGGGACATTTGGCCCTTTCAAGTATCGCACACACGCACGCACGCACCTACACACGCACCTACACACGCACGCACGTACGCACGCACGCACGCACGCACGCACGCACACACACACACACACACACACACACACACACACACACACACACACACACACACACACACACAGACACACACACAGCTGCAGCTTTCAGGGTCATAATATGCCATTGTTTGTGACATTTCCCCAGAGACTCTGGTAGCACTTCATCTTTGTCTGGCAGAACCACTGCCTCTGTATTTTCCATTCATTACCTCCAGTCCAGTGGTGTGAAGTGACTCATTGCATTTACTCAAGTACTGTACTTAAGTACAATTTAAGGTACCTTTACTTTAGTTGTGTATTTTCATTTCTGGATACTTGTACTGCACTACATCTGAGGCAAATGTTGTACTTTTTACTCTGCTATTTATTTAACCGCTTTAGTTGCTAGTTACTTCACATTACTTTACATTATTAATAATGAATCAAATTTTCTAAATCTTTAAATCTTTCACATTTTTGAATAGCAGGTATAATGGTATAAAATAATTATATTTATATATATATATTATAATTATATTTGTATGTTAATACTTTTGTACTTTGACTTAAGGGATACAGGACTTTCACTTTTAACAATGTATTTTACAGGCTTTGGTATTCTCTGTTCAGACCAGTGCATCTCAGGGGATCTCTGAGGGTCAAACCCAGAGGCGTTTTTTCACCAATGAGAGTCAAGTCAACTTGAGTTAAAGTTAAAGGTTTAAGAGTAGAGTTAGGTCAGACCAGCTAAGTGCCCTTGTGGTTACGAGCGTCAGCCCTGAGACTGGGAGGTCAGGGTTCAAATCCCTGACCGAGTCGTAACATAGAACACAGGTTTGATTAATTGAATGATTGAATGTACTTTATTATTTATACAGTATACGCTAACGATAACACAAACATGTCCTGGGGACTTGTTTCCATTGTGGTCCTGTGGTTATCAACGTTTGTTACGGGGTGTAGTGTAGTCTGGGGGTCCCCAGACTACACTTTGAGAACCACCAACATACAGCCATTGTTTCAGCACCATGGCGCATGACCATATTGGCGCTGCTACGGTTTCAACAGCATGGGCAGTTCAATACAGGTCCAGCCACCGTTTCAGCACAAAGGACAGCTACTCACTGCTCCATGTTGCTTGCTATACCATTAGGAGCACCATGGCAGGCATAGACTAAAATCTGTACCCATTTTTGTTTCGGCATGGCGAGAGAGTACGTTTTACCCCCCGTCCGTCCGTCCGTCCGTCCGTCCGTCCGTCCGTCCGTCCGTCCGTCCGTCCGTCCGTGTGTCCTGTCCGTCTGCGAGCAACTAATCTCCGGCACCGTTGGCTCGGTCGCTGCGAAACTGTGCACACACACTCCCTTGATGCCAATTCAGAACCTCTGCATGGGCCTGTTTTCATATGGGCCTGTTATAGTGCCACCAGGAGGCCAATTTGTGCAACAAACCTTTTTGATATTACTCCTACATATTTTATCCAAACGTCATGCAAATCGGTACACAGTATCTCTATAGTCATGTGGTCAACACGGATCTGTCCGATTTCCCATATTCCATCCTCATTGGCTAATGTTGGCTTCCAAAGTTTGCAGGATTGGTCCGTTTTGAACAAAATGCCTCAAATTATGCACGCAGCTTGCGATTTCCGTACATTCGTTCGTACGTACATTCTCACTAGGCCGAGGAAGAAATGCCACCCTTTTCACAATGGCCTATTATAGCGCCACCAGCAGGTCTAATTTAGCAAAACACATTTTTGGAACAAAATGCCTCAAATCATGAATGCAGTGTCCGATTGCTGTGAAAGGCCTAAGAATATTTTTTTTACCCTTTTCACATTGGCCTATTATAGTGCCACCAGGAGGCCACAATAACGTACCTGACCTGGTGGAGACCTGTGCTCTGAGGAGCACTTTTTCTAGTTTACATCATGTGACATACTAGCGTCATGACCAGGTGTGGTGGCCAAAATGCATATAACAGTCATTGTGGTATTGATTAATTGAATGATCAACAACAATGCAACAATCACCACCTGTTCTTCCCTGTCAAACTCCTCTCCCTGACAAACTCCTTACAAAAAGCAGACTCATGCAAACCTATTTCAAACATGCAGACTATGTGCGAGGCAGCTATAGAATAAAGCCCATGTAAGGAATGACCATCTGTTGTTATACCTCTGTGTACCATCCTGCCAGTGTAAATGTGTGTAAGACATTGGCGTTGGGGGGTGATGGGGGGAAGCTCTAGAGGGAGACACCAGTCTCTCTCTGCTGTGATGAGATCTACAATAAAGTATGGAGTTTGATTCCTGACATTGCAGTCCTGCATCTTCCTGATCTGTTTAACTTACTTAAAGTAACATCAAAAGCTGCCATTACACAGGGGCAGCTGATACAATAGCATCATGTCCAGTGGGTGTACTTGTACATCAAGCTGTCTCACGCCACAGGAGCAGGAGATTGCCTGACATACTGTATAGGCCACATAGTTTATACACTGTATAGTATACAGTATGCCATAGGCCACAGTGCTTGTATTACTATACTTGAAATGGCCAAATGTCCCCACAAGTATTGTAGAATTTGAGAAAATAATGTTAGAGTTAGGCATAAAATTAAGAAAATATTCAGGTTAGGGTTAGTATTCAGTTTCACTACACTTCCCGTCACACAGATCCCGTCACGTGTTTGTCAGCTGCAATACCTTTTGGATGATTGAGGATATTGTGAACATCTGTTACTTCATCACATTTATCATTTCTTGATTGCTGAATACAGGCGCAAAATAGACACTCAAAACAAAAAGCTTTCAGGGCCCTGTTTCTCAACATCTGGTGCCGGGACCACAAGGGATCCAAAATCCAAATGGAACCTTATGGGTCTGTAACTCTGAAAGTGTACATGCAACCAAATGGACCCTTGCTGGACCATTTTGTTCCATGTGTGCACTCTCACAGTTAAATTAGCATTGAGGATTGGGTAGTGTAAATTTGGGTCCCGGAAATAAATAATAAAACAAGATCTGACATAAAATGTCATTACAGGTTACCACATTATCATTATGATTATCTTATTTTTCCCCCATAAAAAATGAATGCATGTGTTGAAAAGCAGGTCAGTACCATTATGTCCACAAGAAGGCAGGGCGCGCATGGCCAAATTATTGTCAAGATAAAGTCTATTAATTGATACAGTCAGTGGAGAGAACAGTATAGGGGAGGGCGGAACGAACCTGTCTCCACATGTAGGCTATTAGTATCAGTGTATGCAGTCAGCGCAAACAATGGAAACAATATGAACGAGACGTGGATATAGCGTGGAATGCCTCAAGCTCCTTTCAACACTGTTTTTCAGAGATTTTCAGAAATGTCATTCTTAATCTAGTAATTGTTATTGGAGCGCCTCAGTGTGGCTGCAGAGATCCTAGTATCAGACCGCTCACAACGTTGTCAGATGGGGGAAGGAAGAGGGTTGTCTTTGTAAACGGTGTAGTTTGGGCCATTCATCAATCATATACACATGTTAACCTTATTGGAACTGCGACCGATGCACCTTCTTTCTGCTGCGCTACTGCCGGCTATTGGCGAGTTGTTTAGATCCCATATTCTGAGAGGACATGGGAAGCCATTGACGAGCCCTCATTGGCTGGCATTTTACCAAGGCCAGCCAATGAGGAGAAAGTGATGAGAAAGTGAGGACTAGTTGCAGTGTCTGTTTATTGACAGGTTTGGCAACATGTAAAAAAGTCAAATGAGGGTCCGTGGCCTAATGCATATCAAACTGGGGCTGGTTGAAATAAAAAAAAGGTAGATATTCACTGCCAAAGGGTATGTTCATCCTATTATATTTGATATTATTTTAGGTTCACCTTTTTTTTCATTCAAACCCTATTTGTGAAGTGTAGAGCTCTTCCAAAAGTTGAGAAAACTTTGACGTTTTGAAATGTTTTACCTTGGCGAAAGGCTTACGGGGAAGACGGATAGGCCAGGGTCAGAACCAGAGACTCAGTCGAACACAGGCTAACAAATCCAGCAGGAGCACACAAGAATCTAAAATGCAAAGAGCAGACTGAGAGGTCAAACATGAGGTTCAGCAGGCAGAAACAGGTTTATGTGCCGGGTTGCAGGAGACGGGTCAATGGAATACAAATGCAGAGGTTAGAGAGACAAGACACGAAGCAAGAAACAACACTTGACAATTTGGCAGGGAACAGACAGGGGTGGACAAAGTTAAGCGTCAACTGCAAACCCACCTTTTTAACTTAGCTTTTAACTAGTATCTTGTGAGATGTATCGCTCAGCACCTTGATGCTGCTGCTGTTTTTGTCTGCATTGTTTTTAATCTTTTTTTTTAAAACATTGCTGTATTGTACAGCACTTTGAGCTGCATTTCTGTGTATGAAAATGCTATATAAATAAAGCTCCTTATCATTATTATTACCAAAGTAGTGAATAGCAGATCTACAAGCTCACAATATGGTGCGTTGTGAGCTTTGGGTCTCGGGCAAACGTCTACTTTCTCTTTTGAGTCTTGAGCTAAAAAGTTTGGGAACCATTGTGTTAGTCTGTCTATGTGTGTGTGTGTGTGTGTGTGTGTGTGTGTGTGTGTGTGTGTGTGTGTGTGTGTGTGTGACTGTGTGTGTGTGCGTGTGTGTGTGCGTGCGTGCGTGCGTGCGTGCGTGCGTGTGCGCGTGCATGCGTGTGCGTGCGTGGGTGGGTGTGTGGGGGCGTAGGCTTGCTTCCTGCCTTCCAGACTGGCACACCTGTCTCTGGTCATCTCATCTCGCACACCTGCCTGCCATCTTCCCATCAACCTCCACAGTATAAAAGCCCTGGTCTTCTCTCTATTAGTTGCTCAATTGTTTTTGCAGTCTCCCATGTGGTAATGCTGCTGGCCAGTGTGTCATTGAGAATTTAGTGTATTCTAGATCTACGGTGTTCCAGCTTTGCTCCCTGTCTTTTCTTTTTTTATTTTGACTGTGCTTCAGTTGCCTGCCTGCTTGTTTATACTATATAAACTATAGGCCACATGAGCATCAGATATTTGAAAATAACCGATCTAAAAGCCCATAATACGTTGCAATGGAGCTTTTTTCCAAATAAATCTTGGAAAAAATGTGAAATGTTGTAAACATTTTAAGTTTAGCTTAAGATGGGGGTCTGAACAAATGCATATGAATTTGGATATAGTCTCATTTGGCACAGAATTCCTTTACTATGTCTGATACATAATAGTCTAAGAAGTCATACTAGTCCATGTGTTCAGTCAAAAAGATAACAGTGAAAACTGCCCAAGAACAGAGTTATTTTTTACTCATGGAATTGGTCTAAGAAAGTAAAAACCACAGATCACAAAACATACAAGTCTATTAGCCTGAGTTAAATATTACCTAGATTTATCACAACTTCATGGGCTGATAAATAACATTGGTTGCATCTTACATGACAGCTTGGTATATGCTAACAATAGAAGGGACACAGTGACGCAGTAGACTTTTTTTCTTTTTACCTCCCATATTGGCACATACAAGGATTTTCTCTGAAGCCAGTGCATTACAATTACAGTACTATGCACAATTCTCCATTCCCAACCACTCACTCAAAATGTAAACCTAAGCAATGAGATAAAGGTAAACAGAGTTTGCATTGCTGTTTGATGAAATATGTCAGTTGTCACACCTTGTTTGACAAGTACGTAATAGTAACATTCTATGCTTTTGGTTCCTCAAATTGTAGCAGCAATAATAAATTGTGTCAGGGATGTGCTGGGCCCCCAATTCAGCCTGGGAATCTCAGATAGAGAGGACCGGAATTTTTAAAAACTGCTGCCCGTCCGGTACTTAATTTAGGCCGTTCTTTTTTTAAACGGCCGGCCTGGTCGGCCTGGAATGGAGAGACCTTTCTGGAATTGTCCCAAATTTCCCAGTGGCCAGCACGTCCCCGAATTGTGTACAATGCCTGGCTGTAGCATAAATGCACACAGACAATGTTCTTCCACAAAACGGTGTATGGGTATCCAACAGTGACTGCCCATCAACGTTGAGTCATCTGCAACCAACCGGCAACTGCATCAGAAAGTAGCTATGACAGGAGAGGTGACAAGAGAAGACAATTAGCTTCTCATCATGCAGGACATAACCGACTCACACGCCTGGCCGGTAATTCCTGCAGTGGAGGTGCAGGTGAATGGCAGTGGTGGAAAAAAGTACTCAAATTCTTTACTTAAGTAAAAGTACCAATACTGCAATATAGAAATACTCTGTTACAAGTAAAAGTACAGAATAAAAAATGTACTTGAATAAAAGTACAAAAGTATTGGTATTAAAATGTACTAGAAACATGTGTTCATACTGTGCCAGCATTTTTTTTTTTTTTACTTTGTTTATTGGGTTTTTCCATAGCAGTTTTCAGCATTAAATGCATATAGCAGGATACAGAAAAGCTTTTTAAAGCAACCAATAAAATAAAAAAGCTCAATACGGATTCCATTATCACCCCAAGACATGAAGACATAAAATTAAAGATACAAAATATATAAACATATAAAAGGATATATAAACAAACACAGACCGCACAAGACAAAAACAAAAAACAAACAAAACAAAAACAAAAACACCAGTCAAACAATACATATCCATATCACATTCAAAATCCGCTTTACAGCACCACACCCCCACCACAGCAAACCCAAGTAAAACAAAAGAAGATAATAAGTTAAACAAGAAGTGAATGGAGCAGCAAATCTTCGGATCATGATATCTTGGGTTCTGAAAATTATTTTACAAAGAAGAATTGAACACTGGGATTACAGTTATGCACAGAGGTTAACAAATAAACTCACAATTCAGGCCACACTTATTTCCATCTCTTTATTTTATTCGTGAATACAGCTGACCTTAGCCAAGTTCCTAGCACCCCTCCATTGCCGTCTTTCAATGATAGAAGAAAAAACAATCACAGTGTTTTTCAAATTTCATCTAACAAACAAATGTTCCACAATTACTGTTATATTCCACAAATATGTAAACGGCACAAGGTACGATAAGGCTAAAAGGATAACTCAAGCCCTGGGGACTTGTTTCCATTGTGGTCCTATGAACTAGACTCCCTTTCAGAGGGCCTAGTTCCAGTCCACAAGTGTGCTTTACAATGGGAATGGGGGTTGTCAGTTAAAATAAATATACTGTAGACACAACCCCAAGCACTACCAAGTTGCTTCACTGTCATCCCATCCCCCTGCACAATAATCCAACCTCCCCCACACCTCTGTCTCTGTCCCAGAGGCTGCTAACCAGCCTATCACCCAGGTTGCCATCGCACCAGGCCGGCTAGCACCTTCTCCACCCCCCACTCAGGTGCCACCCCCTCCCCCCCAACAGCTATGGGCATCTTGAGCAAACCCTCCTCTCTATTCTTTCCCTCTCGCCCCCACCCGTGTGTCTCCAACCCCTCCCTTTTCTCTCTCCTCTGCAGCCGCAAGAGTCTCCTCAGGTGCCACAAGAGTCTTGCCATTTTTAGCCAGTGTTTCATTAACTGCTGCCCTGCACAAAACTGCTGATGACAATGGGCACAAGTTTGAGGATCTTTTAGGTCGATTACTGTCTCAAGTCAGTTGCCTAATACAATATTCAATCAATCAATGACTGTCTCAAGTCAGTTGCAAAAGAAAGACAAGCCATTACCCTCTGTGAAAATCTCAGAGACTAATGTATGGATCTTTAAAGACTGCATTCTGGTCATGATAAAAAAAAAAGGCCTTCGATAACCAAGGAAAGAAAAACCAGGCCTTCCAATCTTTTGGCAAAACTAAACAAAAAATGCTCGTGTATGAGGTCAAGGCAGATATTGTCTTCCTCCCCTCACTCGCAGGCGGAAGTGAACGAACCTCCGCCCTCGCCCAGACCCTGCCTTCTTCTTCCAGCTCTTTGGCAACAAAGTCCAGGTCTTGGTCCACTGCAGGGGAAGTGTCAGGAACACATAATTCCTTGGCTACAACCTCCTCCAGGGCCTCCTCGCTCCTGGCCTGTTCCTCTTGTTCCTTGGCCAGAACCTCCTCCAGGACCTCTTCCCTCCTGTCCTCTTCCAGTATTTCCTCGGCATAGTCCTCAGGGTTACGAGCTTTCTCGATGAAGTCAGCCATTTTCTTTTTACAGTATAGATTACTTTTTTATCATTTTGCATCTTAAGGCAGTGTCCACATAGACAGCAACTCCTCCTCCTCCTTTTGTAATGTCTCTATTTGTGGTAAACAACTCATATCCATTCAATTCCACGTCATAGCCTTTCCATATCCAGAAATGTCATTTTCCACATTTCCCCCTCAGACGACAAGAGTTAGATGACTATCTATCCATCAGAATGGACATGGCAGTGCGTTTCGGTGGCACCCTTTGCCCACCATGATCTTACTCAGTGTGCACTGAGGCCCAACGCTGACCCTTCAGTCATCAACTGCATGCACAACCTGTCCAGACGTATAGCCATAGCCCTTCAGCTACCATCGGCAGTTTGCAGCGAGACTCCAGCAGTGGAACCTTTCTACATACTGGGGCGGGCTGGATGTCGAGTTGTACAGCTGGCTGTTTACCGGCAGCGCCGCCCTCGCCTGCAACATCTTTGGCTGCCCCTCCCACCCCACCACCCAGTGTATGCTCTCAGCTCTCCAGCCAGCACCTGCAGCTTACCACCCAGCAGCTCCAGCTCCACATTACCCTCACCACACCTCAGCACCCCCATTATCCCCCGCCCTCCTGGGCAATTCCCAGCCCCAGCCGGGCCCGGTCAGGCGGTCTAGTCCTGGCCGCCTAAACACCTACCCAGCCTCCTCTCAAGCCCTGGACAAGCGCGGTAGGAAGATCATGTTTTTTGGTTCCCGAATGTTATGCAACAATTTCAACCAACTGGGATGCGAAACCTATACATGCAAGATCCTCCACGTCTGTACTTACTGCGGCGGAGCCCATGCCCGTACCACACGCCCCCACAATCCAACCAAACCATCCAAAAGCTGACCATCTGGCCACCCCTATCAACATTCCCGCCCTAGCCAAGGAGCTTTCATTTCACCCAGATCCGTCATTCGTCCGTTTTTTCATAGATGGGCTCAACTATGGTTTTTCACCCGGCCTAATTAGACTTCCCGAACAATCCCATTCATGCAAAAACCTCCAGTCTGCATTAGCAGAACCTGAAATTGTTCCCTCCAACATTGGCGAGTAATTTGTGTGTGTTGGCTGTGTGCGTTCTTTCACGCGAACAGGTCTGAGCCCTCACGACCTGGTGATAACGTGCACTGTTAGCCTTGTTTGTTGAGCGCAGGTAGGTCTTGACACCTCTCGACCTGGGACACACAATTTCCTCCCGGTCTATTGCCACGGGCTGGACGTGCGGGCAAGTGATAATGTATGTATAGCGAGTCTAGGAAAATATAGACAGGGTTCTTTTACACTGTTGTTTTTTCCATGCTTTGCTAGCTTCTTGTTGTTACGTTGCTAGTTGTTCCTCCCCGTATATTGCCAAAAGCAGATCAAGCCAGCTTTGAAATATTTTGACAGAACACAAGCTGGACATCCACTTAACTCCCACAATGGTGTGCCATACTGTCATTCTGTCTGTGTCTGACGCACAGAAGCTCTGAAAACAATCAGGGATTTAACAGTTTAGCTCAAGACTATGTACCGAAGGTCACACACAGCAGGTACTAGGGCTGATTAAGTTTGATCCAGAACAGAACAGCTTCTCTTTTCTTTTTCTTTTTTACTATAAAACAACAACAAAAAACAACATACTGTAATAGCACAGCCTACTTCCTGAAGTGAACAGTGCCCTTTTCCTTGTGTCAGTCCCACAACAACCAAAGAATATCAAAAGTGCTGCGCTGAATAGCAGAGCTACCAGGGTAAGTCCAACCAGAACTACTTCGTTGAACAGAACAGAACAGAAGACAAGTACAAAATCTGTGTACACTACTGTGAAACCAAGATCCCCACAATGGACAGTGAAAGTTCAAGTTCAGTCCTGAGTGCCTGCTGTGTGTCCTCCGCCTCCCCTTCTCGCTGGAGCATGCTTGAGGTGGTCTGCGGCACGCTGCCTTATGAGGTCCTCTGTGGCTTCAGTGGTGAAAATAGCCAATCTACAAGCTATAATTATTAACAATTAAGAAATACTATATTTTAAATAGTGAAAAAGCAACTTAAGTCATTATTAGTGCAAGTTCAATCACATTCCATTTGAATGAACTTAAAATAAATAAAATCTCTAATCTGTGAATCTATATGATTAATGTGGCCCCCACTTGTCCAGGGCTGAATGTGACATATATTGAGACCAATATAACAAAATATTGGTGATTTTGATAGATTGCTTTATCATTTTACAAACACCTTAGGCTCAGATCACACATTGGAATAAGATAGACACAGACACAACGGAGATCTCCTTCTTTTTACTTGCGCAAGGAGCAAAAGTCCAGCTTGACCTGAATCATTTCTGGAGTACAAATACTTTTACATTGGTTTATATAGCAACATGAGACAGGAGATACAGTTAAGCAGGAGGCAGGGCTTAGGAAGTACTCAAAAGTATTAGGATACGAGTAATAGGTACTAAATGTAATAGATTAGAGCGTATTTGAGACTTCAGTGGGAGCAGAGAGCTGTGCCTCCAAGGGCTGGAGACACTATAAGATAGCCGTGGAATGTCAACATCTGTAACTTACAATAATAGACCATTCAGTATTGGCCCTTAGTTTCTGTCCTCCTCTCAGTACCAAGCACAGTAGAAATGAACATTTATGCATTAATTATATGAACACATTATATAAAACTGAGAATCGGACCTTTCATTTCCCTCCTTTTGATCAATAATTAATATACATATTCTTCTTGTTTTCACATTTTCAAAATGGACATCATATCAAGATTTCATTAATCACTTGCCTCTTTCGCTTTCAGTGGCCTTGGTACTTAAGCTATCCGCTTTTCGCACTTTGTCATACAGAGCATAGCACAAAGCTGTTATCAGGGCACATGATGAGACTATTAGAATGTCAATTGATCCTGATCAATAATGATATAAACGATTGTAGATAATGCTGAAAAAACCCACGGATAGGAAAAAGGACATTATCACTCTCAATGTGTGGCTTTCTTGTGAGCAGTGGTTGTAACACTTAATAACCTTCAACCGTTTGTATCATTAATTTGACCATTATGAACTGACAATTCATTTTCAAATATTAACAGAGCTTAAATGTCTGTGTCATTTTCATCATAAAGGCTTCGAAGGGAGAACACATTCCCGTCATCTTTTAAGTCTTGCCCAGTCTGGGATACCGCAGTATACGTTTGAACGAACGTGTCAGCAACCATGCGTTTCACTAAGGTCCTGATGCACGGGATCACACAGACCGATAACACGCGAAACAGCACCAAAGCACAGAGTACCATTGTTTCAAATTTGCACAGAGCTTGAATCCAACCCCCTCCCATTAACCAAGAAAAACCACCCCTTATCGTGATGTTACCATTCATAGCTTTCTGAAGGGCACGTAGATTGGACATCGCGTTATTGGCCTCCTTAGCATTAATGTCATCTGAAATGTAAACACAACAGGTACTTGTTCGAAAAGTACTTCTCACCAGGACCACTGGATCCCCAGTGGTGTCACGGTGTTTTGATGGCATCATTAGTATGTGGCTTCGGAGAGGGTTTGATGGCATGTTAGGGTGTGGCTTAGCAGAGATGATGACCGTTTGGTCGGTTATCCCGCCCCTCCCTTCGGAGGTTGTCTTAAATGCGCCCTCATTCCACACTAACACATTTACACTCCATGATATGCATTTAACCTCCTCACACTTCATACTTAGTCCGCTTCAGAGTGACATAAAAGCTCTTATTTATGTGCTTAAAACTGATCATACGTTTTGCACGGCAAATAGCATTGACCCCCAAGGCGCACTCACTATTTTGGATTCGAGGCACTTACTTACTACCAGTTAACTGCAACAGGAAATGTAGGATGTAGACATATATATATGCAACATAACAATCATAATTATCTTAGCTTTAGCCTTCCCCTGCTTAACTTTTAATAATAGAGACAAAAGATACATAGAAAAATATACAATAACATAGATAGGAAAATATAAAAATAAAAACAAGTGTGGTGCATCGTCCTTCTAAGTGTAATCAGGTGAGGGAGGGGGTACTATTCTAAGTGGATTCTTCACCGGTTAGGGCCTAATATCACTCTATATGTGAGACTCCACCCCACAAGCCGGCCTTCTTCACCTTCTTACGTAATGTTCGATGATGTTTGCACCAACTTGCGAATGTTTTTGTGTGGATTGGACAAACCACACGCCTCCCATCAGGTGACATGTTGACTGCAGGGACTGCATCTCACAGCAGTTGGCATGTTGACGTGACCCGGGCATGGACCCTCCTAGCACGGAGAGTTCAGTTCACACTTGATGACCTGGTCAGCATCACCATAAGCAGTCCCATCGTTCCTGTGGAAGAGATAAAATCTTGGCAGCTTACTAGTTCTTTTGACCTTTGTAACGTCTTCAAATTCATTTTTACAGTGTCTGGCTTTTACCAGAATTTTTAAAATATAAGTTTGAATATGTTGTGAATGTGTCTTTAATTACTATTAATACTACTTAACTCAGTGTCACTCCCTCCTGTTTGAACCATGGCCATAACTTATGGTCATGATTCAATATACAATTAATTACTTAAAAACCGCTACTTATAATGATTCACAACTTTACTTAGAACACTGCAAATATACTTCAAATATAGGGATTTGACACACTAGTATCAAGACACAACAAATGAAAGATAAGTTCCATGGGGACTGAACTCACTTCCTTTACTATTTTTTTTTTAATAAGCATTCCCATGGGCTTGGAACGTGGGAGTCACTGCTCTCGTCATAACAGCTTGCAGGCTGCGATTAGAATCGCTTCACATGATATACTCCTCACTTGAGTAGAAATACTTTTCAGTCAAAGTGACTAAATGCTTTTAGACACACATGGCAGTTTCTTACGTGTGGAGAGGGAAAGGGCCAAACCTATGAATATTACTAATTCTCAGACTTGGACGAAGTGTCACTAATCTTTTAACAAAAATAACAACAACGGGGGATTTCATAGTAGTGAATGAATACAGAAAGACACCTTTTTCTTAATCATGACTTTGTGGAATCAACAACAAAAACAGAAAAGAACCAGGGTTTAGTCCCTATCTACATGAAGAAAACAACCTTTGCCCTTTAAGTGTTCTGTAACTAAAGGGCTTGGACACAGCCTTGACTTCAAATAAGTCTTCAACTAATACTTAAGGTACTTTTCATTATTGAGTATTTCTTAAAATCAACAACTGCTCTACAGCTTGTAGATCTGTCATCTTTTGGAAAAAGATTTCCATTGCTAGTTACGACACAAATGTCACTTTCAAAAATAGAACTGCCTGCCATTTGACTCAATTTTAATCAAAACAAAAATATTGATTGAATACAGTTTTAATAAACTTAAAGTTTGTGAGCCACTCCATGGCACAGCGGATTCAGACTTGCAGCCCTGCAGTGGCTTGCAAACCCAACCCACACTCCAGGACACGACACACAAACCTCTACGCTTCTTCTCTGGACAGTAATGACCCTTGACCCTGCAGTAAACATTCCTAGCTTGGGGTACTTGCACTTCGCTAATTTACTAAAAACTTCATATCTACTGCAACAATGAGCTCAATCCCATCGAGTGAAGGCCTGTATTCCTCTGATCCTACAGGCCCTAACCTAATGCAATTTTGTTGCAACAGAACAGAAGTCATAACACATCTTTAACATTTGAGTTTAGACAAAGGGCTTGTAACAGAAAAATGGGCCTTATATGGGAGCTGGTTAATAGCTTTAACTGCACAAACTTCACTGATAAGGGCTCCTAAATATCACTAGAACTTATGGCCTTTTGTGATGTTTTTTTTTTCACTTCATCACTGTCTTTCTGTCTCTCTGTTAGCACACAGCCCGCACACACACGTGCACATACACACGTGCACACAGACTCCTCTAAACACCCACACACACAGTACCACACAGCAACCCTATTGGTTGGCATTTAAGTACAGTACTTGAGTAAATGTACTCAATTACTTTCCAACATACACTCATTTCAACTGTTCGCTGTAACTCATTCATACCAACCACAAAAATACTTTTACTCTCTGGGAGTTACTGATTTGCTCAGTCACCATTCTGTCACTTCTTCCCCCCACACGTATGTGATACTTAAGTACAGTACTTGAGTAAATGTACTCAGTCACTTTCACACTCACACTCTTGAGAATGGTTTATACAGTAAACTACATCTGAAGCTGTAACGCCCAGTGATTAAGTATACTCATAGCGGTATTTGGAGTCCAATGTACATGATCTCCCACTGTCTGAAAATCACGCGCTGGGATTGGTGTCAGGTGCCGATAGTTTGTTTCAATGAACAAATTAAGGGATAAGAGTCTTTCTTGCTGTAGCCAACTCAGTGATGTGGAATAATTTAGCAAGGGCATATAGATGATTGCATTTGGAAACGTTTCCCTGGCTTAAGATTCTAATTATGACTGTAATAAGATGTGGGGCTTTTATTCATGCATAAAACTTTGCTTTAGACTGGCTACTGTAAACAGGCAAGGGGCTTAGACATCGTAGCTAATTAATACCAAATGTGTGCAGAATGTGTGCCCTCATCATATATATATATATATATATAAGGGTTTCTGTACCAATAAAACCAAGGTCCTGCCATGTATCATCTTTCTCCATTCTGCTCTTAGGTTTACGTGTCTTTCTGTTATTATGTCTTTCCTCTTCCCATCCGTCAACCGTAGTGCTCGATTTACAATCTGCTATGAAATGGCCGCTATGGCCACACCGATAACATACTCGCTCTCGCGGGTGCCTAGCGGGGCCTCTCCTCCCTTTTGACTTAGCACCCCACTCTCTTTCGTTCTCTCTCACATCCATCTTGCACACCCGCGCGCACTCCCACACAGTCCCACACACAGCACGTTAGAGTACAGTATCTGAGTAAATGTACTCAGTTACTTTTCCACACTCTCAAGCAGTCGCCATCTCTCTCTGCTCGGCACACACATGCCGCCCTCCGCTTAAGTCTTTCGGACCTCCCCACTCCTGTGCCTCCTGCACCGGGACGCAGTCCTAGGCTAGACCCCTTTCCACTTGAGGTCTACACCCAGGTCACCCTGGATAGAGAATTCAAGTCTCCTGCTTCCCGGCGTCTTCTTTTCAAAGCCCACCGATCACAGGAGCATCACTCGCTTAGTAACTGTTGCACAAGCGGCGGTCGCTTTGAGCTTGTGATGGCCTGACTGTACATTGAGCCGAGCACGACGGCCAAGCATACCTTCCAAAGGCATCGCATGGTCTTAATGTCACCTGTGACCCGACCGGCCGGTGACCCAGTCGATAGCGACCCCTTACCTGTCGGCGTGGTTGGCGCCCCAGGCAGGAAACCGACGGTCTTGTCCTGGCCCCGCTTGGCTACGGGAACCAGAATTTTAACCGTTTTCACCAGCCTTGCCTTTTCACAGAGGTTGTCCCGCAAGACTGCACACTCTGCTAGGTGTGGACTGTCGTCCACCTACCACGCAGTGCCTGACACATCACAACATTTACAAAAACCCACAGGTGACACTTCAACGCTGTGACTTTCAAAATGTTGCCATGTGCGACACCCACGCAGACTAGACGGTTGTTTACACAGCTAGGATGTTAATTCATCCTTGACAGAACACGGGGGCTTTTCAGTCTCTCCCCAGCACTATATGTGGTATTTAACGTGCTCTGGGAGCCTTGCGACCCCGCTGCCGCCTGTTGTGTGCAGGGATCGGGGTGCCTAACCCCCTAACCTACACACACACACATTCACTTGTATTCCTATACTCGTGAGGACATACACAGACACTGAAAATCTTATTCATTCACAGTCACACAACAGAGAGGCAGATCCACTCACGCACTTAGTCTCTCTCTCTCTCTCTCATTCACATATATTCCACTGAACATTCCTCACAATCTCTCATAGGCTTCTACAGGAACATACACATATTCCCTGGGGATCCCCACACACATTCACTGTACTCTCATTCATAGATTCATACAGAAATCACCAGTCCACGCGACTGTCCCAAACAGACCTCGTCTCTCAACCACCGTGATTATCATTCATACTTATTTCGAGCGTTATTTACACTGCTGTATACTGGTTGAATCGCACTTCACACATTCCTTAATAACACATCTTAATATACACTATCACCACGTTCCAACGGATTTCTCCGGAAAGGTGCTCACGGTAGTGAGGATCTTTTAGTAATATTAAGCACAAACATACAATATAAACACATTCAGTTTCACCACGTTCCAACGGATTTCTCATCGAACACCCAAGAGTACTCTCATCCAATCTAGACCGAACACCCCTTAGAATGAAATGGGGGTTATTCTAGATTTAGACTGAATACAGATACCTCGTGGGTTATTCTAGAAGATGATCCGGAAAAGTGCTCACGGCTCACTCCTAGTGATGACCGCGGAGAGAAAATCGTTAGACCCGGATAACTCACTCAGATCGCGTTTTGGATACACATAGTGATGACGCACGTCTGTCAATATCTGTGATTTCATACACACTACAGTATACAATTTGCAGGAAATAAATCACTCTGTTGCTTCTAAAACAAGCAAAATATCCTAAGATTTCACTGCTTATTCAGTGCTTAGGCCTATGTCTATATGCACGCAGATAGACAACTTTTGTGTCTCACTTACGTGTTATCTTATAGTTGTGTGATCAGCGTTCAAATGCCGTCGGCCGTTCCTTGAAGAGCAGATGATAAGACGAGATGACCACCGGCCTGGAGGCGAATTCAACGCTCCAGGATTTTTTCAGGATCCGGGTCCTGGCTGCAGACTTTTCCAGCGGCGTCTTCCTTCTTACTCTTCTTGGAACAGCTCTGACATCCGGCTCGAGGGACCATTGTAATGATAGATTGCTTTATCATTTTACAAACACCTTAGGCTCAGATCACACATTGGAATAAGATAGACACAGACACAACGGAGATCTCCTTCTTTTTACTTGCGCAAGGAGCAAAAGTCCAGCTTGACCTGAATCATTTCTGGAGTACAAATACTTTTACATTGGTTTATATAGCAACATGAGACAGGAGATACAGTTAAGCAGGAGGCAGGGCTTAGGAAGTACTCAAAAGTATTAGGATACGAGTAATAGGTACTAAATGTAATAGATTAGAGCGTATTTGAGACTTCAGTGGGAGCAGAGAGCTGTGCCTCCAAGGGCTGGAGACACTATAAGATAGCCGTGGAATGTCAACATCTGTAACTTACAATAATAGACCATTCAGTATTGGCCCTTAGTTTCTGTCCTCCTCTCAGTACCAAGCACAGTAGAAATGAACATTTATGCATTAATTATATGAACACATTATATAAAACTGAGAATCGGACCTTTCAGATTTGCCAACACATCATTTTGTGAAATAAATGGCTTATATTTCACTGATAGTTAGACTATTCTTATACTATATTAAAATAAAATCATCCTTAACCTTCAAGTTAAATTAATTATTTCCGTGGACTTAAAAATCATTTTTAGACTTTTTTTTTATTTTTTATGTATGGCCTTCCTGCCCTGGCATTTGGCGTTTGTGCCCTCAAAAAAGTGTCCTAATCTCCTTTGTGTCTTCTAACATGGAGGAGTAACGGCAACATTTGGCACTGAATCCAAGTGTGTCACATCTGGCATCTCCCAAGAGTTGTGGCGGCTTACCGTCTTTCTGCTCCAGGAAGCCTCGTGCTAGGAGTTCCGTCCTCTGTTGCTGGTACAGGTTCTCATTGGCAGGGTGTAGATATGTGACGGTGGCCAGGTTGTCACATTTAACTTTCTCGCCCACATCTTTCCCGTCCGCAGCGCGTGGGGTTTGGCGTTTTTCAGCTACTGGATCCCCCTGCTGTGGGGTTTGGTCTCTAATGATGACGATATACACCAGAGAGCCGCCCGACCCAGGGCTGGCCTCGCAGCCTGCTTCAATGGCCGCTGTAATAATTGTGACTGTCACGATGCGGACCGGAGAAGACAGAGTTGAACCCAAGCGCAGGACATGAGAGGTGGTAACTTGGTAAACAAGGCTTTACTGAGAATAAAAAGGAAGTAATACAAGCACTGAACCCTGCCGGAGGCGCGGCAGCGCCCGAACTGTGACAGTGACGGCTTGATCCTCCGTCAGAAAGTCCTGATCCAATTCCGCCAATGCCTTTGTCATATAGTTAATCGCTGCTTCTCCATCCGACCCACCAGCCGCAAGGTCCTTATCTTTAACCATGTCGTCATATCCCTTAATCCAGATCAATTCGCTAGAACGCGCTTTGTTATCCTCTGAGAGGATGCTCACTCCTCCAAGTATGTAGTGGTTGCGACTACTTATACTTGCGTTCGACAAATGTTAGTTTCATCTTGCCTAAGTATCCCGCTCCAGCAACGAAGATGGCAGGTCTGACTTTATAGAGCTTTGTGGTATTCACACTCTGAATGATAAGATCATCTTCATGTTCAAAACACATCAGGGAGTCGGACGCCAGGACAACTCCAAAACTGGTACCACCGCCTGCATTTGCATACGTGAATTTGATCCCGCAGATGGTGGTGGTGCTTGTTAGCACCTTGTTGTCCTCTCCATCTCTGGCTCCTTCTTCTGCCATTCTCACGTGTGCAGCCTGCTCCTTCACCTCTGCCCCACGAAGATACCCAGGTGCCTCACCATTCCCCTGACATCCGGCGATGACCTCCACGTGTCTGCGTGCCCGTCAGTGCACCGCCACTTGACGCTCAGCTGTGCACCAACATAGTACTTATGCACATCCGTGTCAGGGATTGATTTTTCACAGACTTGGCAGAACTTAAAAAGGGACATTATTCTCTCCTCATCCACAAAGACCTTCCCATTCGATACCACGTCCTCCCCCTCCTCCCCAGATGAGGTTGGTGATGAGGAAGTTGTCTCGGACTGGTAGCTCTCATCCCTTGGGTCATTGGCCTCCACACTGGTCTGAGAAGAGGTCTCTAGGTCACTGGCAAGATGTACTGTGGTCTGAATGAAAAACAGAACTTGATAGCAATCTCTTTCATATGGAACTATGATTGTATTCAAATGAGAACATTCCAGATGTTCACTTCAACATTTGCAAATGTTTAATTGCATATTTCCTATGCCGCTAGAAATGGATGGCGGCTGAGTAAAGTCGTTTTTCAAACAGCTAAGCTAACTTACAGATTGACTAGGCCCTGGCACTGCCACAGCGGTGTCGCCAGGTGTTATGTATATAGGTGATATTTTGTATGCAATCTGGGTGGTTGCGTTTGTGAACCGCGCCCTGCCGGGGAGGGTGGGTGCGCAAAGCATTCTGGTAGTTGAAGTTATACGCAGTGATACGCTGTGATCAGCAATTCCATAAAACACTATTTTAGTCCATCAGTTATGGGACTACAATTTCAAATATGTCTACGTTTTCCCACTACAAATAGAGGTATCTTTGAGTGACAGCAACTTCTTTCAGTGGTGAAATGCCGCTTTAAGACCTGAGGCCGATTCTAATGTCTTATAAATCAAACAGTTTTCTGAAAAACCTATGTTTTTTCATGCCCCCCAAAATTATATGGATTTGGCCACGGACCCCCATCTCACAATGTTTTGTTCCAGGGACCCCCAGAAGCAAAGAGTTTAGCTAAAAAAATATACAGTATAGATATATTCAAAGATTTGTACAAATTGTCATGATTTACAAAAAAACAACACATCTACAAGCTCATAGCACGGCACGAAGTCACGCCCTATGAGCTTGAATATCTGCTATTTTTGAATAGCCAAAGTATAAAATAACGGTTAAAGAGGCTAACATGATTGTGATGCTAACTACTTTTGCTGGGGACCCACTGGAACCCCCAAGGACCTCTGGGAACCAATGTGCTATATAATATAATAGCTAAATGCTAAAATGACACAGATGCTTTCCTGGATTGAATGGGTTAAAAAAAAAAACTTGGACTTTGCTTTGGTGTCATGTCTGCATTCGGCGTCTGCTAGTTGTGCAGAGGTTACTGAGGTGGAACTTGTAAACTTGCAAGTTTGATCATTGCTCACAAGGTATGTCCCTGTCTAAGAAATGTACAGGGGGGGGAATAGTTTCAATTCATTGTTAACACCGCCTCGAAAATAATTGCCACACCACTCAGATCCATGCCATGGTTTTTACAACCAACAGGAAGTAAACAAAGCCAACAATATAATGGATGATTACATGTTCACCTCCACTCGCAGACTCACAGTGCTCCATCTCTGTTGCCGAGCAATGAACTTTTTTTATGACAATCTCTCCTATGCTTTATACGTCTCATCTGGTTTTATGTTGCTTGTGTATGTGCATGTTATGTGTGTCTCAGACGTGATGGGAATATCGTCGCTGTCAGCGGAAACCTTGTATCTCTGTGTGTTCAACCCGATCGCCAGAGGAAACTTTGTCACCATACATTCAATGACACAAAAACACTACATTTTCAGTGCGTTGCATTTCAATGTTAAGGTTTATGCTTAGGTTTAGGGGTTAAGATTTGGGTTTAAGGTTAAGTTTAGGCATTGGCTTTTGTGAGGTTAGGGTTATGTTTAGGCATAGCTTTTTCGGTGAGGTCAAGGTTAGGGTTTGGGTAAGGTTTAGGGTTCTTTAGGAAGCAACGTAAAATTGGCGACCATGTTCACATGCAACGTTTTTGGGATTAAAAACGTTTTCTCCATATTTCAAACGTATATGCTTTTTCGGGAATTAACGCCCTGCTTGTGCAAAAGTAACGGAAACAACCGATGCAACACGTTATGAGCTTGTAGGTAATCCATTTTGGCTATTATAGGAAAACATTGTAATGTGAAGTGAAAGTATGCCTCTGGGTTTCATAAACAAATTACCAATAAAAAGTATTAACAAGAGCTAATGATCTATTGATCTATTGGAACACAGATTTTAATTTCCTGAAAAGTAACCAAAGGTTTTGGACATACAAGGTTTCCACCCGACATCGATGATAGTCTATGTTGTGCGCATTGTCAATTTGCCCTGTAAGAAATGGTCCCAAGGTGATGCATAAAGCACGTCGCAACTATAATACTCCATGCTCCTTCTGTGTCGGGGTATAATTTACCTCAGGGCTTCAGACAGAGAGCGTGAGGCGTATGCAATGAGCTTTAGATATTGTCAGGAGAACAACCTCTCTCTCAGTGTCAATAAGACCCAAACTTTTTACCTCGAGACTTAAAAGAGAATTGTGTCTCCCCGGGACCCACACTAGTGAAAATAGCAGATCTACAAGCTCACAACGCAATAAGATGTGTTGTGAGCTTGTTAGATGGGCTATCTTTTTTTTTGTTTTACACGTTCATTTCAAAACATTTTTGTATTTATTTTATTTTGTTTTATTTAAAAGAAAAATTGGGGGGTGAAATAAAAATGATTCCAAAATTGTAGGAAATGGATAAAAGTGATATTTACCCGCAACCCATGAAAACAGTGGGTCGTGACCCACAGATGGGTCACGACCCACTGTTTGGGAACCATTGAATAATACTAAGGAGCTGAACAGTAGTTGATAGCACTTTGTAAAAGGTATCAGTTGAATACCTTTCCAACGCCCCTCACAGTAGCATTAATGGTGTTTTTCTCTACTGAGGCTGTTACAAGTAAGTAAGCGCCACTCTTTTCCTGCATCAGAACTTGTGTATGATGGGTTCGGTGTAACTGCAACCAGATCACATCGATGTTATATTGGAGGGCATGGTGGAAGAGTTCTTCCTTCTTTGAAACATGGTTGATTGATCATTGAAGGTGCTGATATTGCAGGGGGGGGTCATGCGACGAATGAATCTTCTTTCTTTCCAGGTCATCTTTGTCCAAGTCAGAGCTGATCCTTCCATCCGGCTTTTCCGACCAGTTCATCATACATTGTGGCAGGGACCACAGTGGACTTAGAAAGCCTGCGGTTGGGACACAGGGGCTTTAACCGCAGTGCTATTGCTATTGAGTCGTGACATCATTAATCTTGTCGTTTGCTTTAGTGCATCTGAGGGCGGAACTCCTTCAGTCACCCTTTTCTGTTGGGGCTGGTCCCTTAGCCTTTGTTCAACCAAGGACTACCTGCAAGGCAGCAGGACTATTTAAACATAGCTAGATGGTATTTTCAATGCTCGCCCCCAGAATAGGGATGCTAGGGTTCAAGTACACATACCAGCTCATTAGCAAACCACAGATCAACTGAATGTCACAACAGCCCTCCCTGCTCAGGGATGTTGACATGCCTCTGTATGTTAAATGTGTGCTGCAAATAATAACAATAATCTGAAACTCTGTGTGTGTGTGTGTGTGTGTGTGTGTGTGTGTGTGTGTGTGTGTGTGTGTGTGTGTGTGTGTGTGTGTGTGTGTGTGTGTGTGTGTGTGTGTGTATGTGTGTGTGTGTTGTCTTCGGGGGTCACAAGCCAGTGATGTAAATAATTAATGTTCAAACATGGACATGAAACATGTAAATCCTGCATCTTTATCAGCACAACGCAGCAAAGATTCTCATAAAAATGCTAAATTGCCGCGTGTGTGTGTGTGTGTGTGTGTGTGTGTGTGTGTGTGTGTGTGTGTGTGTGTGTGTGTGTGTGTGTGTGTGTGTGTGTGTGTGTGTGTGTGTGTGTGTGTTACTATACTTGTGAGGCCAGATGTCCCTACAAGTGGTTTGAGAAATACCCCTAGCTGGTCCTCACAAGAGAAAATACAATTTGCTGGTCTTCACATGAGAAATGGATGTCATGGGTAAAAAAAACATATTTTAGTTAGGCCTACAATTCTTACAATTAGTATTAGGATTAGACATTTAGAGTTATAGAGGTTAGGGTTGGAGTTGGTTTTGTGCTGGTGTCGTGCAAATAGCAGATCTAAAAGCTCACAACACGTCGCAGTGAGATGCCTTGTGGGCTTGTAGATCTGCTATTTCCGGATTTAGGGTTAGAGCTTTAAGTGGCAAAACAGTTAAAAATGGCATTCATAAAAACACTGTTCTAAAACGTTGACGTCCTCGCAAGAATAGTAATACATAAACGTGTGTGTGTGTGTGGGTGTGTGTGTGTGTGTGTGTGTGTGTGTGTGTGTGTGTGTGTGTGTGTGTGTGTGTGTGTGTGTGTGTGTGTGTGTGTGTGTGTGTGTGTGTGTGTGTGTGTGTGTGTGTGTGAGTGTGTGTATTGGCTCAGGAAACCATTAATTATCAAAACCGTCATCTGTATCTGCAGCAAACATGAACCATAATTTATGTTTGTTACCACGGTAACATAGATAACATGCCACTGTTAAACCACAACACACACACACACACACACACACACACACACACACACACACACACACACACACACACACACACACACACACACACACACACACACACACACACACACCATACAGGTTTAGTAGACTAGCAGATGACTATTAAATGTAATAAGGGTTTTTTTCCTCTTTTTTTTTTAGGATGTCTGTCTGTCTGTCTGTTTGTTGGGTTCAAAGTACCGGTCAGACATGGTCTTACATCAAAGCACAAGACAAGACATTAAGACAAGACATTAAGACGCAACACATCAGAAGATGTACATTCATGCTGTGATGAACATATACATTCCTCAATTACTTCTAATGGTCTCTCACCAGTAAATGACAACCTTGAGGGCAAAACACATGATCTACACTCTATGGACCTGACATTACAAGCTGATGAATAATGTTCATCATTCTGAAACGTCCGTCCGCCGTGTCACTGGGCTGCCTGCGTTTTTTTTTCTTGAAAAAGGAGTCATCATTGTGATACCGATGAATAGAAACTTAAAGTATATTATGCTGTTTCCATTGATCCACGCCGGAACACGGTCGTTTCATTGCACATCAAGTGCCAGAGGTTTTTTTAAAACAGGGTACATCCAGTGCCACCGTTCTTACCGTTTACGCTGATATATATATATATAGAACTGTAGACGCCTCGTCGAGGACCCGGATGTAAACAAAGGGTGTCTGCGCGATGGTCGAGGGTCCCGACTAACGACTGGAACAATAATATTTCTATCGCGGTCCGCCATTGCAGAGTGATCGCCCATTGAAAATGTCTCTTTTTCACCACGGTAAAAAGATATGGAAGAAATAAAGATCCTATCATTGGAGTGGACGGGAGGTACGTTTTTTGGACTGGATTCACATCCGTCTATTCCATTTTACAGGGTCTGCGGATCATTCCTAAATTGCGTTAGAGCGCCCCATGTGGAAATACTGTAGCATCAGTAACATTTTAACCACTTTGTCCATTATATTGGCTACTCAAAAATAGCAGTTCTACAAGCTCACAGTGTGTCACTTTGTGCAGCTCTGCAAGCTTGTACATCTAATATTTTTTAACGTTTTCGAAAGATATCGAAACATTTTTTATAGATATTGTAAATCTTCTCTTCTGGGGGTCCCTGGCACAAAACCTTTTCGGGTGGGGGTCCACGGCCAACTGCATATCAATTTGGGGGTCCTTGACACGAAAAGGTTTGAGAACCATTGACCTAACCACCTGAGCACCTGAGCGTAGCAAAATTGAGAAGTTTTGTCTGTAATGTCATTTCATTTATTTATTTATTTATTTGGGAGGGACAATATGTATTAATGAACAATACATATAATGCTTTGTAATTCCACAGCTAATTTCGTCCTTAGTTCCCAACATAAAAAGTAACATACAAAACAGAGCATACACAAATACATCAATACAATCAAAAAAACATTAAAAAAACACAATACATTACAAAACACAATGAGTGCCTAAACAAATTTGTGGGCGCTTCATTCCAAATTGAAATCACATGTTGCAGGGCCTCTGTTGAGCGCACCAACAAAACCTCTTTCACCAAAATTGCATAATGTGGTGCGCATAGGGGTGCCACAAATGCAAACAGTGTGTCATACAAACTCTATTCCTTTCCGCAGCTTCCTCATGTCCCTATGGCTGCACCCCCACGACTGACACATCCCTAGGTAGGCAACCAGGCCTGGCGGAGACCCATGTGCTCTGAGGAGTGCACTAGTCTGCTGGACAACATTGTCTTAAGCAGTGACCACCATTAAACATATTTACGGATGCCACAACATTTACCTGTTATAATAAGAATCTTCTACAACATTCAATCTGTTAATCTGAGAGAAAAAAAAACACAAACACGACCAAAGGATTGTACTCTTATTGCCAAGCCGGAACATATGGTCATGTTACGTTTGTGACATAAGCACTACATCACGGATGTTACCTTAAGTGACCTTTGTCATATACGCTATATGTGAATGTGGTGTTTGACTTTAAGAGAGAGCTGCATTACGACACTGCCGCAAAGCAGGTGTATTGTTGTCATGGTGATGGTGGTTTTAAGTCAGTCGAATAATGTGACCTACCGGATCATTCTGTATGTTTACATGCCCAGTCAGCAGTAAAATTACATTGGATATACACTTGTGTGGACATCATTACAACCTTTTTGCACCTGTTAACGTTTGTGATGTATGGATTTATTGAGGCATGCTCAAATATGGAGTCCAGGCCAGTCTATGACATCAGTACTATGACATCATATTGGTGACATCAGGGTGATCATCATAGGAGGATGACCGCAAATCCCCCTATATTCAGGGGATATCATCAGTGACATCAGTGACATCAACTTGCAATACCTAAACATCACGCTGAGATAACCAACATGGAAGGAAAGACCAACACGGAGGCCATAACTGAATGGGTAGAGAGTGTCCGCCTCAGAAGCAGAGGGTCTCAGGTTCGATTCCCGGCCCTGCCAAATTGTCGAGTTGTCCCTATGCAATCAACCCACCCCTGATCCCCTGATCTGAACCGGCCCAGACCAGACCAGAACCCGGCCCCGAACCGGCTCGGTTCAGGCCGCGGGTATTCGGTTCCGGGCAGACCCGTGCTACCCTATACTACAGAGGCCAGGGCAACCACCAGGGAGGTGGTCCCCACCCCAGGAGCAGGGTCGCAAAGCCACTCACATGAGCGAGCGCGGTAGGACAGGGGTCTTCAACCTTTTCAGGCCAAGGACCCCCTAACTGAGAGATAGATTAAGCAGGTACCCCCACTATATATTACATAGATGAAGCAGGTACCCCCACTATATATTACATAAAATGGTGTTGCAGATTAAAGCTTTTCATAGATGTTAGATTCATG
The DNA here is from genome assembly GCF_963454915.1 of Gymnoscopelus microlampas. NCBI lineage: Eukaryota > Metazoa > Chordata > Actinopteri > Myctophiformes > Myctophidae > Gymnoscopelus > Gymnoscopelus microlampas. The sequence goes on from NC_139949.1 coordinate 10,339,414, forward strand.
TTAATGTGTATTGTCAGACATTTAATGACTTAAACCGTCAATACTTAGTAAACTTTTACTCTGTACTTGGTCTGCTCTTTTTTCCCCTCTTTGCCGAAAATAGCCGATTTACAAGCTCACAACGCCTTGCGCTGCGAGGCGTTGTGAGCTTTTAGATCGGCTATTTTCGGCTAAAGTTGTCCTCAGAATAGTGGTTAATGTAAAAAACAATGACCCTATCACACAGATACACACTCACATCACGACTCCACCTCCAAGATGTCCAATCTCCAAGCATACGATAACAAATTCATTCATTGCAATGACGCCTGCGCAAATCAGCAATTTGGAATGCTTGGCAACAGTTTGTGTTGTTGAAATCCGCTCAACATATGCTATATAAGAACAGTACATCAAAGAGAAACTGTTACTTCAGACATAATCTATTGGGGTGGTCTGAGTAAAAGAGGACGGGGATAGAAGAGTTGGATAACTAAAATACTGGGGAGTTTGAAAGAGACTATAAGAGGGCAAATCTTCCTGACCCATAAAAGCCAATAGACTTCAAATGTGTCTGTGTCCAAGACACACAGTGTAGTCAAGAACAATATACTGAGACAGCCTAAGTAAAAAGACAGACATATAGAGGAGAGAGAGACAAGTGAGCGAAGAGAAGATGAGGACAAATCTTCACGCCAAAAGAGAACACATGAGTCCATCCACATCACAGTCCAAGGATTGCAGCAGCTTTGACGAAGAACCCGCGGCCGTTCCAATTGCCAGCTCTATAACCAGCCAGAAAAAAGGTGATGGTCCTGATGAATCAAAATCTTACCAAGACTTTAACTCAGCCAGGAGAAGTAAAGATAGATCTCATGACTTATACAGGAAAGAAAACCACATATGTAAACAGTGTGTTAAGAGTTTCAGTACGTCAGGTTCTTTGAAGACACACCAGCGTGTCCACACTGGAGAAAAGCCTTTCCACTGCAAACAGTGTGACAAGAGTTTCAACCAGTTGAGTCATCTGAAGACACACCAGCGTGTCCACACTGGAGAAAAGCCTTTCCACTGTAAACAGTGTGACAAGAGTTTCAGTGAGGCAGGTACTTTGAAGACACACCAGCGTATCCACACTGGAGAAAAACCTTTCCACTGTAAACAGTGTGTTAAGAGTTTCAGTATGTCAGGTGCTTTGAAGATACACCAGCGTATCCACACTGGAGAAAAACCTTTCAACTGTAAACAGTGTGGCAAGAGTTTCAGTATGTCAGGTAATTTGAAGAAACACCAGCGTAGCCACACCGGAGAGAAGCCTTTCCACTGTAAACAGTGTGGCAAGAGTTTCAATTGGCTAAGTTCTCTCAAACGACACCAGCTTATCCACACTGGAGAAATGCCTTTCCAATGTAAAGAGTGTGACAAGAGTTTCAATCGTTTAGGTTCTATCAAAAGACACCAGCTAATCCATACCGGAGAAAAGCCTTTCCACTGTAAACAGTGTGACATGAGTTTCAGTGAGTTAAGTTCTTTGGCAAGACACCAGCGTATCCACACTGGAGAAAAACCTTACCTCTGTAAACAGTGTGACAAGACTTTCAGTCAGTTAGGTGACCTGCAGACGCACCATCGTATCCACACTGGAGAAAAGCCTGGTGAAAAAACCTTTCCACTGTAAACAATGTGACAAGAGTTTCAGTCAGTCCAAGTATTCTGGAGTTTCACCAGCGTATCCACACTGGTGAAAAACCTTACGACTGTAAAAAGTGTAAAAAGAGTCTCAGTCAGTTAAGTAGTCTGGAGAGTCACCAGCGCATCCATACTGGGGGAAAACCTTTCTACTGTAAACAATGTGACAAGAGTTTCAGTCATTTAGATAGTCTGAAGATACACCAGCGTGTCCACACGGGAGAAAAACCTTTCTACTGTAAACAGTGTAAAAAGAGTTTCAGTCAGTCAAGTAATCTGAAGACACACCAGTGTCACCACAAGAGAAACACTTTACATCTGTAAACAGCGTGACTAGAGTTACAATAGGTTAGGACGGTAAACGACAATCTGGGAGCCCATATCAAAAAAAGGGGGGAAAAACAGCGCCCTCTGCCTTTTTTTCTCCTTTGAATTTGACTCTGGGGGGACCTCCCCATAGATAACAGGATGTTGGCCGCTAGGTCCGCCCTCAGCCCTCCACTTCCGGTCCACGTGTCTTTGTTTACATTCAAAAGACGTCATTTAGTTGGGGCTGTTAGTGACACGATACTTCACTTTGTGATACAAGCGCCAAATTTTCCACAAAGTTTCTTCTGGACCTACTTTTTCACAAAAGCCCGTTAGCCACCCAAAAAAACCCAATATGGCTGCCATTTTCCAAAATGGCTGCCGGCGAAAGACATGCTATGTGGTTTTTGACCTGGATTGTGATTGGATTATCCAATTTTGATTATTTTGGCATCAGAATATAGTTTTGACTCCCCCCCACCCCCTCCCCTGTTAGCCATGCAAAAAAAAATATATATATGACTGCCATTTTCCAAAATAGCTGCCGGCGAAAGACATTTTATGTGGTTTTTGACATGGATTGTGATTGGATAATCCAAATGTTTTCTGAGGGTGTACTGTAAAAAGGTTGCGCAGAATGTGCACCACTGAGCTAAGGGACTAACGGGACACAGGTGGAGAAATAAAACGAATCACAAGGTAATGAGACAAGACAGGAAACGTTACGACAAAATAAAACGAACACAACAGTAAAGTAAAAACTAAGTAACCGCTTAAAACAGGACAAACGAACACATTACAAAACAGTACTGTACTGTTATTGTACAGCACTGTACTTTACTCTACTGTTCTGTTATTGTACAGCACAGTACTGTACTGTTTTGCTATTGTACAGCACAGTACTGTACTGTGCTGTACTGTATTGTTATTGAACAGCACTGTACTGTACTGTACTGTATTGTATTGTTGTTGGTTACCAGTTCACGATTTAGTGAAGAATCTAGGCCCTGAAAAATCCATTGGCATCCCCGGCAAGTGTGGCAAACCCGGCAAGTGTGGCCTGAAGTGTCTCATGTCTTCCAGAAACTCAGTCAATATCCACCAGTAACAGTGCATGAAAAGAACAGCGCTGGTGATGGGGTTGATGATGCAAGATTGTACCTGTTTGCATGGAAGCAGAGGTCCTATGATGAGGGCATCTCTTGCACATCATGTGAAGCATGCCACTTATCAAGTTGCCCCTGTCTGAAGCCAGGTAACTGTATGTCAAATGTCATACAGAGAGCCCTGCCAGCTGGGGATGGCGAGCAGAAGATGACATTTGGCAAGTAGAGTGGATGACACTCTACCAATTGCCCAGATGACAAAAGCCGGTGCAAGACTTAACGTCGTGGTAGATGAGTCATTCCACGAATTCGGTACACTTTGCACTTTTTTTTTGTGAAAAATCGATGGAAACAAATTACTTTTTTGAATAGCCCACACCATTAAGGACATATTTAACATGCAGAAAAACATATTTTCCCATCTCAGGCATTAAATTAATATTTTTATATGGAATAATATATGTAACAGGGTTGAAATTCATAACGGGGTTGAGATTTTTTACTCAAGATGGCCATAACTCTACCTGTGATGATTAAGAGGAGACCACATGGCATGTATGACATTAGTCAATCACATATATTGCTGAAATGACAAAGACAATTTAAAAATAATAATAGTTTTCTATCTTTATTTCATGTAACGGGGTTGAGTTGTTATGCTTTACGAGCACGCTTTGAGAGTATAAATGACCCTAAATAGCTGTATAAGAAGTTCGAAATCTTCCTCTTTCTGCAGCATCTTGCTCAGAAGACTTGTAGAATGCCATCACATGTTGTTGATGCCACTAAAGGGTCAGTTTATACTTTTTACAGAGAGGAGAATGACTTGTGTAACAGGGTTGAGTGTGACTGTGGGACAGAGCTATATAACGTGATTTTAATGATAAATCAACTATTTATTAAAAAACGAAACATGACTAGCAATAGAGTACATTGCTGGTTTTATGTGAATAATATAAGTTATGGATTATTCTACACTTTTAGTAGTCATATCTGAAGGCCAATCTCTCTATCGGCCATTGGGGACATGAAAAATGAGCAAATTTAGGCGGTGTCTACTGTAGAAAAGGCAGATAATTTCAGATATAAAGATAAAATATATAATATTTTTACACAATAGTAAAGGGAACATGTCAATTGATTCTAAAAAGCTTTTAAAATTTGATTTTGGTGACCCGATGGATACAATACACTTAAAAAGGTCAGAGGGGACTGCAAAGTGTACCGGAATCGTGGAATGACTCAGATGCAAGTGCTACCGCTTTGGCGTTCAGTGCACACAGCTGAGTCAAAAGTGACGATTAGAACAATTTGTGATCCAGCCAAAATAATCAAAATCCAATCACAATCCAGGTCAAAATACACATAAAATGTCTTTCCCCAGCAGCCATTTTGGAAAAAGGCAGCCATATTGTTTTCTTTTGCATGGCTAACGGGGGGAGGGGGCGGGGGGGAGTCAAAACTATATTCTGATGCCAAAATAATCAAAATTGGATAATCCAATCACAATCCAGGTCAAAATACACATAAAATGCCTTTTGCCAGAAGCCATTTTGGAAAATGGCAGCCAAATTGTTTTTTCTTCGCATAGCTAACGGGGGAGGGGGCGGGGGGAGTCAAAACTATATGTTAATACCAAAATAATCTAAATCCAATCACAATCCAGGTCAAAATACACATAAAATGTCTTTCGCCAGCAGCCATTTTGGAAAATGGCAGCCATATTGGGTTTTTTTGCGTGGCTAACGGGCTTTTCTGCAAAAGTAGGTCCTAGGCATTGTTCATGCCAAATTTGGCGCTTGTATCACAAAGTGAACTATTGTAACATAAAAATGGACTTAGTGGTCTGGACTAATTGGCAGGGAATGAGTTACGCTGCATTTTCTGAATTAAAGTGAAATTAAGTTATTATTATTATTATTATTATTAAGTGGATTTTTTTTCTTCATATGAGCACATTTATTTATTTACTTTTTACTAAAACCCCAAATAGTAGCCTGTAGTTCTTAACTGTAACTCGAAAGTATGCATTTATTGTGGACCACATCCAAGTCGATGTTGGACTTGACAGCTGCATACGACACTGTCTGGCACCGTGAACTCCACCTGAAGTTTTGGAGGACAATCCCTAATCGGCATATGGTGAACTTCATCATGGAGATGTTGTCAAACCGCAGCTTCACTCTACAGACCAGTGATGGCCAGCACAGCTGGCTCAGAAGGTCTCCTCAATGCTGTTTAAAGAGGTGGTGTCATGGTTTTGCACTTTTTCATGTGTCTATGAGGTTGATAGAACTTCATTAAGCCCCCTGGTGGTGTTTTTATGGTGGTTTATGTCTTCATTATCATAACACAACAGATGTGGGCATGAGGAGGAGGAGGGACTAGGACAGGTGGGTGGTGCTAAGGTGGTGGAGGAGGTGCTAAGGTGAGAACCAGGTATACTTAATGAACTGGAGGCGTGTCCACATAAAAACATAATTTTAACAATTTCTGTATACTTTTTTGAAAAAAATATTCCTCCTAGTATAACCATAATGATTATGATGATTATGTTTTGGGGGGGGGGGGGGGATCACTGAAAATCACGGCACCCCGTCTTTAACATCTATGACAACATCTAAAAAATATGGTTATGTGGACGACCTAAACATCATGCTGAGATAACCAACAAGGATGGAAAGACCAACAGGGTGGCCATAACTGAATGGGTAGAGAGCCCGGCTCAGAAGCAGAGGGTCTCAGGTTCGATTCCCGGCCCTGCCAAATTGTCGAGTTGTCCCTATGCGATCAACCCACCCCTGATCTCTGGTCTGGTCTGTCTGGTCTGCGGAGACACGAACATGAAGATCCTCCGCCAGCGACTGCAGCAATTCCCCATCGCGGCCTTACCACCCCCGGACCCTCCCCTGGAGGTTGATCCATAGGAGGCCTTGAGTACCCCGGCGGGGACCACGGCAAGGCCGCTTTGTGCTCCATCCCCGGCCCTATGAGTTGGGATTATACGATGGAAGTGGCAGAGCCGTTGAACGAGGAAGACATGCTGCAACCTGCCTTCGACCCATACGAGGCCATGGACGAATACGAAGGAGGCATCCAAGCCTCCTATGGGAGGAACTCAACTACATTTATGGTAGCGCTGGTGTTTTGTGGGTGTATTTCTAATTCGTATGATAATATTGACTGTGGAATTTGAAGGTTGCTTTGTTGGGTGATTGTGGTGGCTGTGGAAGTTCTCAGTGAGGAGTATGGATAAGTGTGGTGTTTGAGGTGGGTGATGATATATGATGAACCCTCTTGTATTTCTTGTAGTTGTGATCCCCATATGGTGAGTTTGTTTTTTGCAGTTTCATCTGCTATTTCAAGATCTTGTTTTGGTGATGGGCCGTTGTATGTGATCATCATTTCATCATAAGATTGGACAAATCCACATAAAAATTCTGAAAACGTATCCACCAGAAATTATGAACATCCTCTGCCCCCCACCCCCACCCCTACTTTTCGGTATTGCTGCTACTGAGCTTGTATTTATATATTGTATTGTATGTGTTGTATGTATGGAGGTCCTGCCTATGTTCACTCAGCCCTATGTTCCCTCAGTTTAGGATTAGGCTTGGGGTGCTGATGAATTGGGTACAAATGGACCACAATGGAAACAAGTCCCTGGGGCTTTTTGTTTTATCCTGTTAGCATAACATTTGACTGTACTGCCGTTTACAATCTTGATAATAAAGTATTCAATCAATTAGAGATGTTTACCGGGACTCGGGCTGCACAGCTTGAAACCGGGACAATCCCGGCCAAACCGGGACGGCTGGTCACCCTAATTTGGACCCCTGGTTGTCCCCTGGCCCAACGTTGAGAGCCAGTGGCTCAAACTATTGGCTTGTCTTGCTGACTGTTTGGCTTACATGGCTTCTCGTTGGCCGGCTCAAGCGATCATGCCTGTGAAAGTCTGAGGTGGCGAAAAAGGTGACATTTAGGAATTTCTTATGTCTCTGCTCAGCAGAATTGGAGCGCAGGGGGCGAGGCACACAGTGGCTCTCTGTTACCCCCAGCTCTGAATACTAATGTTTCCCCGTGCCTGGCTGGCTCGCCTCTTTTTTAGCACCACTTCAGCAAAAAAGAAAACGCACACCATACTCTCTTTTATTTTACATCTTACATGCCAGGACTGATATTGAAAAAAGAAAAGTGCAAAAGTTTTGGCATCAAAATATCCTTATAGTACCAAAGCAAAAGTTATAAAATGTTTGAAAATGTAAGTACGGTAACTAAAATGTTTCAAAACGCTATATATGAATATATACTTTTATAACAATAATAATAAACTTTATTTGTATAGCACCTTTCGGGACATTAAATGCAGCCCAAAGGGATTTACATAAAAATGAAGATATACACAACATTAAACAAGATTAAAAAAGCATTAAGATCAAATAGAAGACAAAGAACAATAAAAAGGTAGCAAGATCAAGTTAAAACAATACGAGAAAATAGCAAGAACGAAACAAAAACAAAAATGAAATCAACTAAGTGAAAAAGAGTGAAAAAGTGGGTATTGAGCTTGTTTTTAAAGTTATCTATGGTCATTGCCTGTCTTATATGTACTGTAATACTCAAGTAAAGTACTGTATATGTTCCTCAAAATTGTACTTGAAAAAGTACTTGAATAAATGTACCACAACTGCATTTTAGCACCACTTTCAGCAAAAAAAATAAAAACACAAAACATACTGTCTTTTACATGACTCGTCCAGGCTGGGGCTGATAGTGCTGTATTGGTGCTGATATTTTGTTGGCTTGTATCCTCTTTTGATGGAGCTGCTTTAGAAGAGGCATATGACTCACCCTCTGTGAAATAGACAGAGACCCGTAAGGGTCCATTTGGACCGCTTCTGAACCAGACGTTTAGAAACAGCGTCATACAGTATCATATCACGGTTACATGCATTTAAAGGGTTAGTTCAGATTTTTTGAGTATTTTCTGTAGGAAATACTTACCATTAATGTAGTGGTTGCAAAGGTATTAATTGATTGCCCGAGTCCCGTGGTCAGAGTTATGGTCCGTTTCTGATAAATATGAAGTAGTTCCGGTAGATTAGTAGATTTGGTGGGGGCCGCTCATTAAAAATAAATAAATTTAAAAAACTAACGTCATTTGTATTGTTGACCTATTTCTACCATATAGAGCAGGTTTCGTTCAATTTCGACCCCTCTGTCACATGGTACTAATGTTTGTGTCCAGAATCACTGCGCCGCGGCAGCCTACTCACGCACAAAATATATGACACAAAAAATAGTACCATGTGACAGAGGGGTCGAAATTGAACGAAACCTGCTCTATATGGTAGAAATAGTCATTAAACTAAACTGTTATTTCAGATTTTTCATATTCCATCCTGACTGGCTAAAAATGGCTTCCAAAGTTTGCAGGAGTGCTCCGTTTTGAACAAAATCCATGCCTCAAATCATGATCACAGCATGCAATTTCCCTGAAATTCTGCACGCACATTCCCACTATGCCGAAGAAGAAATGTCACTTCTGGCACTATAACAGGCCGATTTGTGTTTTTACCTAAAACTGCACTGATCTGTATAAAACTTTGTATGCGCACTCCCTAGAGGCCAAGGAAAAACCTTTGCCCTGCATTTTTCACATCTGCCTTTTATAGCGCCACCAATATATTACTCCTTCCCATTTTATCCAAATTTCACCAAATCGGTCCACATGATCTCTATAGTCATGTGATCAAGACGGATCTGTTTGATCTTTCATATTCCATCCCGATTGGCTAAGATTAACATCTAAAGTTTGCAGTAGTGGCTTGTTTTGAACAAAATTCCGCAAATCATGAACGCAGCATCTGATTGCGGTGAAACTTTCCACGCACATTCACACTATGTTGAGGAACAAATGCCACCCTTTTAACATTGGCCTGTTGTAGCGCCACCAGCAGGTCAAATTTAGCAAAACACATTTTTAGAACAAAATGCCTCATATCATGCATGAATGCAGTGTCCGTTTGCCGTGCACGGCCTAGGAATAAATGGCACCCTTTTCACATCGGCCTATTATAGTGCCACCAGGAGGCCAAAATAACCTACCTGACCTGGCGGAGACCTGAGCTCCGAGGAGCACTTTTTCTAGTTCATATTTATTCCAATGTCTATAGCCCATAGAGCCGATTGGTTTGTAGAGAGAGATAGGATTCTCTATATTCAATCAAAATGTTATATTCAGTTTGACGTCAATTCAGGCCTGGCTGGAAATGTTCAAATCAATAAGGAAACCAATAGTTTTATACGCTAGCAAAAATATGAAGAGCGCACTCAAATCAAAATATGACAAATTGGGACAAGCATCCAACTCACACCCTGCATGCAGAGTTCTGCAAATTCAATGCAAGAAAACAACAACAACGATAATGCATGCATGATGCAGGCACCTGATACCTAGATTATCAGCTCATAGATTGGGCTCCAATCAACACAAATATTATTTGCGTCGTATCAGCCTTTTCTTTCGGGGATTCAATGTTAACGCATGTGCGGCCCGTTATCAGCCATTCCTCTGGGTGATTCGTCAAATTGAAATACAGCACAGAACTCCATTCTAGCATCTGCCTCGGCGGTTTGCCTCGCTAATCATTACACTTTCAGCTCCTATCTCCTGGGATAGAATCACAACGGAGGCGCACGACAGAAGCGGACTTGAGCCACGAGAGGCACCGCCGAGCGAGTCGCCGTGCCGATCGTTGCGAAGTCCGAGTTATGTACCGATAGGGACAGAATCGTGAATCATATTTTGGGGTGAGCATTCATCCCAACTGCCAATCAAAGTGACTACTGGCCAATCACAGCACATATTTTCCGGCCAATCACAGCGTGTCCTTTCCGGCCAATCACAGCGCGTCTTTTCCGGGACATGGACAGGTCACGTGACAGCATTAACATTGAATCACCTAAATAAAAGCAGATAAGACCCAAATAGACCCAACTAGTTGGGGAGATGGGCCCAGCTTTCCCAAATGTATGGGATGTTCTGTTCTGTGCTGATTTGGAGCCCAATCTATGGGCTGATAACGTGAAGATCGGCTGATGCAGGACACAAGATAGAGCATCATTGCTGAACAGAACTAGTCACAATAATAGTTTTATCTCGTTTATCTTGTTTTCATAATCATTGGAAGCCAAAATCATGATTGAAAATAAAATGTGATTCATAGAGCAGCCCTAACAGCTTTTTTCCCCAAAATGTCAAAATATATGTCCTGATTTTCGTGCAAAATAAATTGCGAATCACACAGCAAGTTTCCAACACTGGATATGAAGCCAATAAGGAAGTCATTAAAACGTTGCAGTTCTAGAGGGTGTCACTGTTTCCCCTCCTGCTGGTTGCAGAATATCTTTCATTCCATTAAACTGAATGGGTGTTTGACCACACTTTACACTTGATTTTATTAACTTAGTAAACCTTGTAAATACTTTTTGCTTGCAGTTTATTTCAATTATCATATGTTTTTTTTAAATTATGATCGCATTAATATTAAAATGATGATAAAGTAGGGTATATGCTTCTAGGGCTTCTACTGGCTCTATTGAGTGAAGACCGACCCTCGCTTTCCTTCCACACAATAGCAGTCGTTTCCAGTTGCTTTTCGGGACAGAATATTCCAAGATGGTGGATTTGAATTAGCTGAAATTGTGGTTTCAAAAGGGGTCTGTAGAAACCAATGGGTGACGTCACGGCTCCCTCCGTCCATATTGTTGTTTCACAGTTTATGTGACTGATTGCATACTCATGGAATTGTTGTTGCTCCCGTCATTGTTATTTATATCATCCGATTTGCTTTGATTTGACAGAGAGAGAGAGAGAGAGAGAGAGAGAGAGAGAGAGAGAGAGAGAGTCAGAAAGAGGGAGGGAAAGCTGGAGAAAAAAAGAAACAGAAAGAGTGAAATGCAGAGAGAGGGGTAAATAACCTGAGAGTAATATTGTCATGACGGCAACAAATGTCAACACAAGACCTTTAACTCCTCACAGCTGCAGTCAGAACAGTTGTGTCTTTATGGATAATTACACACACACACACACACACACACACACACACACACACACACACACACACACACACACACACACACACACACACACACACACACACACACACACACACACACACCGTCCATATATAGAGCAGCCATGGAGGGAGCCATCAGTTTGTTGGTGATTAGACATCATTTTTAATATTTTGAGACCTGTGTGTTCTCTCATTAACCTCCCGATAAGTGTTCCTGAACGCACACGCTATTAACATTTTACATTTTAAATGTTTCCATTCTTGGCAGGCACAGTTACATAAAAGCACGCGCGCGCACAAACACACACACACACACACACAC
>NC_139949.1:10353399-10400899 GCF_963454915.1 Gymnoscopelus microlampas
AACAAGACAAGCATTTTAACCTTAACCCTAAAGCCGAAAATAGTTGATCTATAGTATTTCAATTCTGCACTGCAAGGCATTGTGATCAGCTATTTACGGTGCATAACACCACCATGCAAGTATAGATTTGGCTTAACCCGAACCCTATCTCCTAAATCCTCTCATTCTAAACCCAACCTGAATTTTTTCCCAATTGTAAACACTAAACATTTCTTCACTATAGAAAAAAAACAACCAATAATTCAAACAATCATGTGTCTTCCCAAAAACAAAAATCTTCTCAATTTATCTTTTTGAAATTCTACTATACTGGATATTTGGCCTTTGCAAGTGTAGTACTACACACACACACACACACACACACACACACACACACACACACACACACACACACACACATGCTCAGCCACGGTATTGTATTGTGACAGTGAGTAACTGGCTTTGTTTGGCCTCAAATGGAATCTGATTGCTTGATCTGATCGTGTATACAGTAGATGCCGCACACACACTTATAGGCCATGGGATTGTCCATTTAAATGGCATCAATATTACTTATGACTGGGGGTGTTATTATTGGAGCAGTGAGTCATATATCTCCTCTGCCACCCCAGACCCAGCGTGCTATTAGCTCCATCTCACTTATCACTCATGATTCCCCACATAGAGGAGTCTTCGTATGGATTCTCTGCACACGCACGCACACATGCACACACGCACGCACGCACGCACGCACGCACGCACGCACGCACGCACGCACGCACGCACGCAAGCACGCACGCACGCACGCAAGCACGCACGCGCGCACGCACGCACGCACAATCAGTGGAGTACATCAGAGTGTAAATCACTGCTTTAAAGTGGATTCCATTCCCGCCTCCGCAAGAAGGAAATCTCAGAGGAGGAGAGACTGCTGATTGGACTATATATGCAAGATGGTGGATTTTTTTCTCAGAAAAGCCTAATTCAGCGTTTCTCAAACTTTTTGATTTCAAGGACGAGTTTGACGTAATAATAGAAGAGCTCCTTGAACCTTGAACGTTGACCTTGGTCATGATGCCTCCGGGAATGTGAATGTAGTAGATCTATGTACCCATGTACATGATCGTAAATATACAGATTTATGAGCCAACAAGACAGTTAGAGAGAGAGAGAGAGAGAGAGAGAGAGAGAGAGAGAGAGAGAGAGAGAGAGAGAGAGAGAGAGAGAGAGAGAGAGAGAGAGAGAATGGGGAGAGAGACAGGTAGAGAGAGAAGAGAGACAGAGAGGGGGAAATAGAGACAGATACTGTAGAGAGAGAACAGAGAGAGACAGACAGAGAGAGGGAAGAGAGACCGATAGAGAGAACAGAGAGAGACTAAGAGACAGAGAGAGAGAGAGAGAGAGGGAAGAGAGACAGATAGAGAAAGAACAGAGAGAGACAGACAGACAGAGAGAGAGAGAGGGAAGAGAGACAGATAGAGAAAGAACAGAGAGAGACAGACAGACAGAGAGAGGGAGGGAAGAGAGACAGATAGAGAGAGGACAGAGAGACAAAGGGAGAGACAGAAAGAGGGAAGAGAGACAGATAGAGAGAGAAGAGGCCAGGGTAACATCTCATTCCATTAGCTTATCTTTGACCTGCAGAACAAACTAATGGAACAAACACCATTCACGCACGCACGCACGCACGCGCACGCACACGCACACGCACACGCACACGCACACCCACACCCACACACACACACACACACACACACACACACACACACACACACACACATGCACACACACACGAGCATACATTCTTTAACCTTATCTTCGATACTCAGAACAAACTAATGCCATAAACAGCTACATCAGTCATGCCTAGGGAGGCAGCAACACTGAACAAGGACAAATCAAGGATAGAACAAAGCTTATTGTACAGAGCATAATGTCAATTACATTCATTTGAAATCATAGCCGTATAAAACATAGGAGACATAGGAGACTGTCTGTCTACCACTGTAAAATCTCAGTTTAACGGTGAGGGCGTGTGCGTGCGTGCGTGTGCGTGTGTGCGTTTGTGCGCGTGCGCACATGTATGTGTTTGTGTGTGACTGAGCTGTGGTAAAAAGTAACTAAGTACATTTACGAAAGTACTGTAGGCCTACTACCTATTTTCATTTTTTCTTTTTTTTCTTTTACTTTTACTCCACTACATCTCAGAGGCAAATATTGTGCTCTGCACCACAGTTATTTTGAAAACGTTAGTTACCAGTATCTTTGTAGATTTTGATTATTATTATAAAACACATAATTTACCGCTGTGATTAAGCCCTATTTTATTCTTTGCCTTTTTGAAATACCAGGTCACGTTGTGAGCATGGAGTGCTAGTGCGCCTGCCTCTTCGGCCCTGCTTCACCGGCTTCCAACGGTGGGAGGGCGCCTACATGGGCAGAGCGGGTGGAGGAAGGAGAACGTCCATGATCGGAGTGGGTCAGGAGTTTCTCTTTGATTTGAAGGGTTATGATATGGTTTGATTTGGTTTTTGAGGCATTTGTTGTGATTATGTAATGGAGAAGTATGTAAGCCTTTGTAGCTTGGTGACTATTATTCAATAAAATAAAATAAACGTTGCAACCTGTTTTTGTTCTTCCTGTTTTTGACAAATATTTTCTCCTGTGCCGCAGTTACCTCATCCCCCTGCTCTGCTGCCTGCCTGCCTGCTTCCCTCCTGCCTCAGCCTGCACCAACAACGCAACCTACTCCCCCCTTTTCCCTCCTAAATGACCTTTCGACTTGGACTTTGTGTTTGTGTTCTGCTTTTGGGCCTGCCAGTTTTTACAAATCGTGACAGACGGGACTAACAGCGCACTTTGGTGAAATATTTCCAGGAATTGACAGACCGGGATAAAAAAAAAACAGAAGTGAGAAGGGTGAACGCCGTACTAGTGGGTCGCTACCCATGTACGTTCCAGCAACATGAGAAGTACCATAATTAATAATAATTTTCAAAACAACTGGACCCAGTGGGGGACTGGCCGTTTGACACAGCGGGCATATACTTTTTTTTTTTTTGCCATAGGACCATTAAGGTAATTGTCGGCCCATGCCGGCTGCTGGTAATTACGGTAATCGGCTTCGTTCTACTTTTGGGGCTGGGCGGCCCACAAAGTAAATATAACTCAAATATAACTCATATAACCCACTGGCTTGTGGGCCAACTTTCTAAGCATTCTATTGGCATACAACTATCCTCACTTGATTCATACAAGAATGATCTGAAGGATGTTCTGATTGACCAGGTATCTCTCTCTCTCTCTCTCTCTCTCTCTCTCTCTCTCTCTCTCTCTCTCTCTCTCTCTCTCTCTCTCTCTCTCTCTCACACACACACACACACACGCGCACACGCACACACACACACACACACACACACACACACACACAGTCACACACACACACACACACACACACACACACACACACACACACACACACACACACACACACACACACACACACACACACACACGTGCTCTCTGTGTGCTGTGATTTATCAGAGAAGTATGTAATAAAGCACTTGAACCCCAGCATCCCTCTTCTGGAGGAAACATTTGTCAAAAATAGTCGATCTACAAGCTCGTTGGGAGCTTGGTATTTTTGGCAAAGAGATCTCTCTCTCTCTCTGTCTCTCTCTCTCGCTCTCTTTCGTATTCCTTGACCTTGGCCCGTGACACCACTAACCAGTCCTATCAATTAGCTGCGTGTTGTGTAGCTGTGTAGTACACAATGCGTATTATTTACACGGTGTGTAGTACACAGTGTGTGTGTGTGTGTGTACCCTCAGAGGACCTCGGCGCCGGGTCAATGGATGAATGAGGAATGAACGGGGACGGCAGAAGAAAGCAGTTAATGGCCCTTTAGAGATTGCGGCGCTGAGACGGGAGCGGAGAGAGCTGCTCCGAGTTGTAATTACGCAGATAAATAGATAACGCAGACGTAAACGCAGGTATAGTACTGCAATCTGAGAGCTGCTCCACTCAGCCTCTCAAGGACACAAAGGTTGGTGTGTTCCCAAAACGAGTCCCAAAGTGCCATCAGTGAGATGAGACACGATGCATTTTGTGTCCACTGTGGTACAGTACCCACTGGTGGGTTTGTTACTTAGGTCAGTACTTAGTTCTCAAACGTTTTCATGCCAAGGACCCTCAAATTGATATGTATTTGGCCGTGGACCCCCATCTGAGAAGGTTTTGTGCCAGGGACCCCCAGAAGATAAGATTACATAAGATTTATGTACAAAGAAATTCCAATAAATTTCTATATTTTTCAAATAATTTTAAAATTAAGCTTGTATAGATCTGCTATTTTCCAATAGTCGAAGTATAAAATAAGGCTTTTATCTATTGTATCGTATATATTCTAATAATTGTAATTATAAAAAACAAAACAATAAAGAGAATGGGGCGTGACGCAGGTTTATTGCAATCTGAGAGCTGCTCAACTCGCCTCTCAAGGACACAAGGTTGTCGTGTCCCGAAACGAGTCCCAAAGTGTCATCAGTGAAATGAGTCTCAGCGAAATGAGACATTTGTGGGTACACTATGGTACCGTGGTGTACAGTTGCAGGTCCATAGAGCGGCAATTTTTTATTTACTTATTTATTTTAAGGTCAAGGACCCCCAAAATTATATGCATTTTGCTCAAAATATTTTGTGCCAGGGGACCTCCAGAAGCAAAGATTTTAGTTAAAACGTTTGCTTAAAAAAAAATATATTTTTTACCAATTTTCAAGATTTAAAAAATAGCAGATCTTTGTGCCGCACTATGAGCTTGTATATCTGCTTTTTTTTAATAGCCTAAGTATTGAAAAAGAAAACGAAAAAACTCCCGCACAATGTCTTCAAATGCAATTAAATGGTTTAAATGGGAAACAACGTTTCGGTCTGTTAGACCTTCATTGGGTTATCGTTAGGTTTTTTCTCCCCAAACAGAGAGAAACTCCTGATGCACGGCTCAACCTTAAGCGAATGCTGGAGAAATGAAAAGATCCCGAGAGGGCTGCGCATGCAAAAAGCTCCAACAATTGGGAATTCAGATGAATAATTTGTTCACAGATGGGGAGAGATCCTTAATAAATGTTCCCTGGACCTCATGTTGCTAATCATTGAAAAAGCATCTTCTGAAGCACGTGAGGTAACGACTAAAATCCGGGTACAAGACGAGAGTCTTAAACAGAAATTTGGAGTTTTTTAACGATTGACAAGTCCATTCAATGTTTCATAATAATAATAATAATAATAATAATAATAATAATAAATAATAATAATAATAATAATAATAATAATAATAATAATAATAATAATTTATATCTGCAAAGTAACTAGTTACTAAAGTTTTCAAATAATTGTAGTGGAGTAAAAGTACAATATTTGCCTCTGAGATGTAGTAAAAGTAAAAAAAGAGTAAAGTAAAAGTATTGGAAATTGGAAACACTCAAGTAAAGTACAAATACCTGAAAATTGTACTTAAGTACAGCACTTGAGTACATGTACTTAGTTACATTCCACCACTGGTGACTTCACTTTTGATAGTGATTCTAGTGGTCCCTCTCATTCTGGTGCTTCTTTAGAAACACGTCGGAGGAACACCATAGGCAGAAGAAAGAATGCAGGAGAGGCAGGCGGTCACCAAAGACAAAACCGGCCTTGGACCCGCAGCTCCACAAGACACAGTAATCAACATATCTTCCAAAGAACTGTCCAGTGATCAAATGTCTCTGCTCTCCAAGGGCCTATCTTTTGTTCCCACAAGTGATGTCAGTGTATTTGGCTTAAAAGTGGACTTGTTCAAATGTTTCAGACAAATGAAACTAAAACTATTTATTTTTCAACTACACGGATATTGGTGGTAGACCTTCCTCCACCTCCTTCAGAAAAAAAAGTAATTTCTGTCCCAATACATCCAATGCCTCTATGAACACCTTCTGCAGAGTAGTTGAACAAGATATTATGAAGAGGATTAATCAGCCTTTTCAGGTTGAAAAAAAAAGACGATGAAAAGACGGCACTGAATGAACTGATTAATGACAAGAACATTGTGATTAAACCTGCAGACAAGGGTGGTGGCATTTGCATTCAGGACAATGAGAAATAAAAGCATAGATTATTTCTCAATTGCCGAACACAAATATTAATACAAAGAAAAAAGTGATCCTACTTGTTTGTTTCCACAAGAGTTAACTGTATTTTTAGAAGATGATTTTTAGAAGATGCCCCCAAAAAAGGTTAGATTATTTTCTTTTCTTTTTTTTAAATGTCATCAACATTGGCCATCATCTTCTGTTTCAAAGTGCTTCATTTATAAAGCACATAAAAAAGTGTTCTACACACAAAAAGAAAAGGCTTTCTCTCCAAAAGACCTTGAATATGATTAAGGATTACTGTGATTATGGTAAGCTCACATTTCATATAACACACACCATACAATAAGAACTCCTCTAACTTTCACTATCCCAAAAAATCACACCCTGTGTGAAGGAAGCGGTGCCTTTGGGGCGGGGCTTAACTCATTTCAGTTCGTCCCTATTGGTCGTCTGAGTCCACTTACCAAATTTGTACTTGGTAGCATGCTGCAAACTGGAATAATGGCTGTTTAAAGCCCAGCCAATGGGCAGACAGAGGGGGCGGGGCTTAAGTAATTACAGTTCGTCCCTATTGGTGGTGTAAGGCCACATACCAAATTTGGACTTGGTGGCATGCTGCAAACTGGGCATAGGGCTGTGTGAAGCCCAGCCAATAGGAAGACAGAGGGGGCGGGGCTTAATTAATTTCAGTTCGTCCGTATTGGTGGTTGTATTGCCTGTACAAAATTTGTACTCCGTAGCATGCTGGGAACTGGAGTTATAGCTGTTTAAAATCCCGTGCTCATCCCGTGCTCATCCCGGACATAACATACGGACGCTCATACGGACAGAGTCAAACGCGTGGCCAATGAGAGGAGAGATGGCATAGGCAATCTCCGAGAGGAGAGATGGCATAGGCAATCTCCAAGTGTGTGTGTGTGTGTGTGTGTGCGTGTGTTTGTATGTGTTGCTTCTTTGCCGTGCTCATCCCGTGCTCATCGCGGACATAACATACGGACGCTCATACGGACAGAGTCAAACGTGTGGCCAATGAGAGGAGAGATGGCATAGGCAATCTCCAAGTGTGTGTGTGTGTGTGTGTGTGTGTGTGTGTGTGTGTGTGTGTGTGTGTGTGCGTGTGCGTGTGTTTGTATGTGTTGCTTCTTTGCCGTGCTCATCCCGTGCTCATACGGACATAACATACGGACATAACATACGGACGCTCATACGGACAGAGTCAAGTGTAGAGCGGTTGGCACCGCTAAAAAAAGGGACAGATGGTCCAATTTTCGGACTTATATATAATACTTTTTTAGATTTTTGTAAAAAAAGTCGCAACCCATTTAAGTGTCAGGGAACCACTGAACCTACTCAAGAGCCTCCGGGGGGTCACCGGACCCCACTTTGAAAATCAGTGCCGTAGAGGTGCCGTTTCAGAAAATGTGCGCATAATCCGATTTGATGTATACTTACAGTATGAACATGCTCATTACCATAACGAGGGAAAAAGTACTTTATGAATTAACCACTTAAAGGAACACCCTAAAAATTACTTATTTTTCTATCAATTACACACCCCATGAAGCCTTGAATACATGGAGTTCTTCTAGTTTTTATCGCAATAGCCAATAATTTGCTGACCGGGTCATCATCAGTCAGTAGGAAACTCAATGGAAGCTCCGCCTGTCATGAAATTATTGGTTTAGGATTACGACAAAAAATAAAAAATCTCCATGAATTCAAGGCTTCATGGGGTGTGTAATTGATAGAAAATACACCCAAAAAAATGGGTGAACTACTCCTTTAAGCCCTATTTCATGTATAGTGAAATGTGACGCGTTGTGAGCTTATTAGATCTGCTAATTTCACTATTGATATTTTTCTCGAAATTTCTGGAATATCTTGGGAAATGTCTAAATGTCAGTACAGCAATGCATTGATATAAAAAAGCAAATGCACCTTGTAATTTGTAAAAGCAAGTATTCAAGCACAAATTTGACAGTGCAATCTTGAGTAATATTGGTCAGGAGTGGATACTTCTATTTCTATTCTCTGCCCTTGAGCAACCGATCTTCTACCTGCTCACTCGTTGCGTCTCTCTGGACATGAGAGAGATGAACGGTACACAATGTAAACATGTTTGCTGTTTGATGTGAACGCTGGGAAGGTGTTGAACGTTCAGCACCTTACCCCCTGAATCACCTCCCAAAATCCCCCATCATCCTCTTCTTCCTGGTCTAACACGGTGTGAATTCCAAGGTAATCCTCCTCTATCTATAGCTGTCTTCCCTCCTCTTTCTTCTCAGCTTCTCTGCTCTCTCTCTCTCACAAGGCCCTTCTGCTGCTGTGGGATTATGTTGTTACACGATTCTAACCCCTGAACTCTTTACTGCTGGCTTGTTTGTGATTATGAAGAATTTAAAGTTTTTCCATGTACCTGGTTATGTCATTTCAAGTTGTGGTCTATACCTATCTATCATTTTATCCATCCATCTATCCATCTATCTGTACAGTATCTATTAGAGGTGTGCATCGGCACTCACGGTTCGGTTCGATTCGATTCATTTCTTAACGATTCAATTGGAATCATTTCTACGATGCATTTCGATATATCAACGCATCACACTTTTCTGTATGCACAAGATGGCAGATTTTTCATCAGTCAATACAAGCAGTCAGGTACAGTATATTGAAGTACTTTTTTATATATAAACTGCTGTGATGTAATCACTGTCCTTGACATAAATGTCTTAACATTAAATCAAATAAAATATATCGGTAAAATCAGCTATAGGCCTAATCGATTATGTCACATCACTGTAATCCGCTCTTCCGTCCGTCCCTCCATCCGTCCGTCCGTCCGTCCGTCCGTCACCACACAGTACATAGGCCAAAATGTCACAAGGATAAAACACAACAAAGCTTGAGAGCTTATTTCTATTTTGGTCTAAAAATGTGTAAACTGAGGTCCTGTTTAGACCACAATGGCAAAATAAAATATCAGATGTGCCTTCCGTTTAGACGGCAACAGTGTTTTCGGGGGTTGAAAATGCAATAAGGTGAAACCTCCTTCCAGAGTGGACATCTTTGAAAACTCTCCGCCTCCCGTCTCCATGTAAACGGGCAAAACGGGAGAAACTGAAAAACGTGCGATGTCATGGCTCACGTCGGCTCACGCCACGTGTGTGTGCTATTGCATTGACGTAAACAAACAGCTGTGATAGGAAGTAGACTACGCATGCATGACTGGTCTATCTGGCAGCGCGTCACCGCCACCTGGCATGCACACTACAGCATTTTCAATCACTTTTTATTCTGCATTTACACGCATACGCAACGTATGCGTGTAAATGCAGAATAAAAAGTGAGAACGCAGCGGCACTTTGTCGTTTTCTATTCAGATCATTGCCGTGTAAACATGGCCTGCGTGCCATGCATGTGTGTGTGTGTGTGTGTGTGTGTGTGTGTGTGTGTGTGTGTGTGTGTGTGTGTGTGTGTGTGTGTGTGTGTGTGTGTGTGTGTGAGTGTGTGTGTGTGTGGGGGGGGGGGGGGGGGGGGGGAGTAACTATAACCCATAATAAGTACTTTCTTACACTGTCCTGGTGTCAAATAATTCCTCAAATGACCTACAGTGGGAACTTGGCGTCTTGGGTTTGAAGCACTTATCTCCAACACCCTGGTAGTTACTCTCTGTCTGCGTTGTCTGTACTGTAACTGCCACCGCCATTTTAATAAACTTCCCTCCTGTCCTCTCCTTTTTGCCGTTTCATATCGTTGCTGTCGGGCAGAAACCTCATATGTCCATATTTCAACTTTTTTATGTGTTATTTACCCTACTTTGTCAGACTAAAGTGTCACACAGAAATGGCAAAAAATAGCCGATCTACAAGCTCACTGCGTGTGGACTGGAGATGCAAAGAGTTGTGAGCATACGTAGATCGGCTATTATTTAGCTATTTCTGAGGGTGTGTTTGTGTTTTTTTTTGTATAATTAACGAATTCAAAGTATAAAAAAGAGCTTGTGACTAAATAATAACTACATTGGGTCCATTGGAAAGGAGGTTATTTTTTTATTTTCTGAAACATACTCGTTTTGGACATACAAGGTTTCCGGCCGACAGCGCGACTGATATAAAACGACCATTTTTAGCGTCTGCACACCTCCACACTCCTCAAGGTTATGCTATGTTTTGGGACCCTGTTGATCCATAAATCAGGGGGGATAATGTAATTGGTGGAGATCGAAGTTCGCGGAGGCTATTAATTCGCCCAGAGCCCCTCGGAGGCACTTAAGCTTGCATTACGAACACTCCAAATGTATTATCTCCATCCGTCTGACTGGCTGCGCTCTGCGTGCGTGTGTGTGTGTGTGTGTGTGTGTGTGTGCTTGTATTACTCTACGTGAGGGCCAAATGTCCCCACAAGTATAGTAGAATTTGATAAATAGATGAGACAAAACAGAAAAGATTCAGGTTAGGATTAGGTTAATATAAAGATTACGCCTTTAGAGTTTAGGTCTAATGGTTGGTGTTATGCCTGAATTATATTTAGTTTTGTGCCGGTGTTGCGTACATACAAGCTCACAATGCATTGCAGCGTGACATGTTGTGAGCTTGTAGATCTGATAGTTTTGGCTGTAGGGATAGGGATTGATTAATACATTCTGCTGGGGACCCCCTGGAACCCAATCAAGGACCCCCGGGGGGTCCTGGGACCCCACTTTGAGAACCACTGCTCTGATGTAATGTGTGATCTGCTAGTATTCTTGTAACCGAGTACACTGTAATTTATTGTATTTTGTACTGCATTGTATGATGCTTATGGACTGAGAGCTTGGCCTGAAAGCCAATGAGTTTAAAGGGTCTACACCATGAATTTTTACTTTTTCTTCATTTTTGTGTGTTTTTGGTCTCCCCCACCTCTCTTCTGTTCCAACAAATACCCGACTTCGAGCATGCAGGCTTTCATAGGCTATCTGTGGTTTTTATGTAAACTGGTCTGAAAACAGTCCGTCAGATTTGTTCCCCCACCCTACATCACGTCTGGGAACAATTCCTCCCGTTTTTCAGTTCATTTTTAATTTTTTTAATTTTTTTTTTAATTTATTTTTTTACTTTTTCCACACAGAACCAGGACATAACATGCATACAAACTGGCTCAATAGCGCCCCGTGCCAAACAGGACAATGTGGTATTGCAGGTGAAAGTGCTTTATAAGCCAGAGAGAAGTTAGTTGGAATGAGTATATCTGAGGCTTGATTTAGGCTCAAACCTTTTGAAAAACGTTTGAGGGACATAAACAATATGATATCAAATGTTATTATTATTTTTTAAATTCATGGTGTAGCTCCTTTAAATGCCTTTGATGAATGACTGTGACTACCTCAATTTGCTAGGTATCTGCATGTGTGACATCATATAATGTAGACCACATCACAAAAAAAAAGTATTTGCGGGTAGATGACACTGGCAGCATCACATTGGAGCCGTATTATTCATTACCCTTATTTCTGGAAGAACAGGACACTTAAGCTATTCTTATTGACTATTAGAAATATATTATCATGTTCTAAATATCCACAGGTTGACAAACTAGACAAAGTTAAGAATTTATTTTATACTGTGTAAAAGCCAGATAGTCTACCGGAAATACCGGTTTGTTTACAAATATTCTGATCTTGTCTATACAGTGTTTTTTAATGTGTATGTACAGCAGCTTTTAGTCTTTTTACTCCAAGACAAATGTGAGACATACATTGAACCTTGAACTTTTACAGAAATATACTACGTAAGCACTTCAACTTTATATAGCCTCCTTTGTTGATCACAATGACGTGATGTGTGCTTGTAGATTTGACAAATGTCTATTCACCTGTTTCCTAGGCTGTGTGTTTTCCACTTCCTGTCGGATTTCATTGGATATCATTAGTCATCTGACCAGTTTCATTGGATTTCATTGGATCAAATCGACAGGAAGTGGAACACACACAAGAAGTGAAAAGCCTAGGAAACAGGTGAATACACCCAAGTTATGTATTACCCACTGTACCTGTCTATATGCCTGTCTGTCAGGCATGCCCAAATACATTGCACAGGAACTATGACGTCTCATTCATTCATGATCAGGTTACTCCATATATGGGGATTTGCAGGTTTCTCGATATTTGGGGCAGACTTCCCAGTCAGCACATCACTCCCTCGGGTTCTCTCGATATGCAGGTTGAGTTTGAAATCGATTGGTCCCATATATGGGTATACCCATATATGGGTAGGCAATATCAGTTGGATCGGCGGTTATGGACACCCGCCTATCCGATCGATTCGATACCGGGCATCGCACTCCAACGGGTCCTCGGCGACTTGCGTGCAGACAGTTCTCGGGATACACAAACTACAGACGCGCAGACAGACAGACACGCACAGAGATTTTGCACATTTATAGTGTGATAATTCTGATACCAACATACTCTGATCAATCATAAAACTCATCTCTTTGACACGGGCTGACAGCCAAACAATTGGTCGTCCTTCAGTTGTAAAATCGAAAAGTCTTCCAAAACAAAACAAACGAACGGGTTCGTTCCAAAATGAGAAATCCATCAGCTCACTCTTTCAGAGTGATTCCTGGCAGGAAAATAAAGCATATTATGGCTCTCTATTAAACTTATGAGTCATCTTCTAACCTTGGCTCTCGAAATAATGATGTTCTTCTGGTGATTGGAGACAGTGGTGTTTATGAAGTATAGGCTTTTCAGGTAGACGTTCCCTTCTTTCCAGTTTCTCTATTGACCAGTGGTGGAAGAAGTACGTAGATTGTCTTACTTAAGTAAAAGTAGCAATACCACAATATGAAAATACCCAGTTACACGTAAAAGGCTTGTAGGCCTATTCAAATTTCTACTCGAGTAAAAGTGCAAAAGTATTGGCATCAAAACATACTTATCGTACAAAAGTAAAAGTACGCAACTCGAAAATAGCCGATCTACAAGCTCACTGCGCATCACATGACGTTTAGCTGAATTTCCTGAATTTTCCGATCTGTATGTTTTGTAATAATAATCTAAATCTGCAAAGTAAGTAGTAACTAAAGCATTCAAATACTTGTAGTGGACTAAAAAAGACTAAAATAAGTACAATCTTTGCCTTTGAGATGCAATGGAGTAGAAGAAGCATGAAGTATAAAAAAAATGGAAATACACAAAAATGTACTTCGGTATGTACTTGAGTAAATGTACTTAGTTATTTTCCACCACTGCCAAGCTGTAAACAGACTGATGTACTTGTTATTCTATATGCCGGAGGTATATGAAATATAGGTAGAATATTATAGAGTATCGTCAATGTCGGGTGGAAACCTTGAATGTCCAAAATTATTAAATTATTACTTTTCAGGAAATGGAAGGAAAAAAAATACAAAAATAACCTGTGTTCCAATGGATACAATGTAGTTATATTGTTTAGTCACAAGCTCTTGTCAATGCTTTTCATTTCAATATTTATGAAACTCACAGATGTAGACAAAAAAAATAGCAGATCTAAAGACTCACAACTAGGGTTGCCAACATCCAGAACTGTAGAAACGGGACACATGCACGCGCGTGATTTTTTCCTGGTTTCCCGCGGATAAAGTTACTTTTTTTTGTTACTTTATTTCGGTTTTAGGGTTATTGGTTAGGGTTGGGAACAGGCTGACATGCCACACAAACAATGATGCCGTTCCCACCGGAGAAAATCTCACACACACACACACACACACAAGCACGCGTGCGAGCACTGTGCCTGCCCTGTCAACTGAGCAGTCCTAGCGCCCTTCGCATACAGCACACAAACACGCAGCCAGACACACTGCAGTGTGCGCAAACAGAAATATATTTTTTATTTTTCCCTTTACACCGGAGTCCGGGAAAAACAAAGTCCCGTACGGGACACGCCCCTTTTGGCTCAAATACGGGCCGTCCCGGCTAATACGGGACTGTTGGCAACCCTACTCACAACGTGTCACATCGCAACACTTTGTGAGCTTGTAGGTCTGCTAGGTCTGCTTTCACTGCTTCTGAGGGTCACTGAAGGGCGTTCATTTACAAAAAAAAAACGAAACAAAACTAGAAAAAGTGCTCCTCGGAGCACAGGTCTCCGCCAGGTCAGGTAGGTTATTGTGGCCTCCTGGTGGCGCTATAATAGGCCAATGTGAAAAGGGTGCCATTTATTCTTAGGTCGTTCACGGCAATCGGACACTGCATTCATGATTTGAGGCATTTTGTTCCAAAAATGTGTTTTGCTAAATTAGACCTGCTGGTGGCGCTATAACAGGCCAATGTGAAAAAGGGTGGCATTTCTTCCTTGGCCTAGTGGGAATGTGTTTGTGAAATTTCACGGAAATCGCAGGCTGCGTTCATGATTTGAGGCATTTTGTTCAAAACGGACCAATCCTGCAAATTTTGGAAGCCAACCATAGGCAATGAGGATGGAATGTGGGAAATCGGACAGATCTGTGTTGATCACATGACTATAGAGATAATGTGTACCGATTTGCATGACGTTTGGATAAAATCTGTAGGAGTAATGTCAAAAAATGGGTTTTGCACAAATCGGCCTCCAGGTGGCGCTATAACAGGCCGATGTGAAAAATTTGTGGCAGAGGTTCTGAATTGGCATCCAGGGAGTGTGTGTGCACAGTTTCGCAGCGACCGGGCCAACGGTGCCAGAGATTTGGTGGTAACGGACGGACAGGACACACACACGGACAAACACGGACGGACGGAGGGTAAAACATACTCTCTCGCCATGCCTTCTGCCTGGCGGAGACAACAAAAACAAGTTGAAAAAAAAAGTTGAAATATGGAGATACAAGGTTTCTGCCCACAGCCAACGATATACAGTATGTCATTCTATATGCCAGAGGCATATAAAGTATAGGCTGAAAGCATATTATATGCTGCAGCCCTCATATAAAGCATCTAGGAGTTCTCTGGGAGGTCACGCAGAATAGTGTCTGAATGTTTCATAACCAACGCTGGGACTCCTGCAGAAAGAAATCTGTCCAATAAAAACACTTTGAGTTACTGTTTGTAATCACTTTTTGACATTTTAGTTAACTTTGTCAGCAGAGTGGCCGGCGATACAGCGATACAGCAACACGCACACGCACGCACGCACGCACGCACGCACGCACGCACGCACGCACGCACGCACGCACACACACACACACACACACACACACACACACACTCATTCCTCGACTGAGCTAATCAAGTTCAACACTTCAGAAGTGGTTGAGAAAAAAAGAGTCACATTTATTCTTTCTTTCTTTCTTTCTTTCTATCTATCTTCTGCCTTTTTTCTGCTCTCATCCTTCCTCTCCGTATTTCCTCTCTCTCCCGCCCTTCTTTCATCTTTCTCCCCTTCCCATAGTGTCTATTTCTTCTATCTTTCTCTACATTTCACTCTCTACCCCTTTCTCTCTCATGTCTATCTCTCCATCTACTTCATCTCTCTGACTCTCTCTCTCTCTCTCTCTCTCTCTCCCTCCCTCTCCCTTTCTCTCAACGTGTTCTCTCTCTCAAAATTACACGCTGTCAAGGGCTTTTCACATCATTTTGATGGAATAACTGTTTTAATTCAATACTCTGCCTTAACAAATGTCTTCCCACTTCATAAACTTTGGCAGAAGTCAGCTGCAATATTCCCCGACTGGCCGGCCAGCCATGCACTCACACTGCTGTTTGTTTTCTCCTCCGTTCCTCATCCCTCTATACTTTCTCCGGACCTAGACAAGTCTTCTAGCTTGAAGTTGCCAAGAGAAATGACCCCCTATTGTGTTTCTGTAAATACTTTTACTGTTACTAGTATTGATGATTTCTTCTATAGTATTATGTCTTCACATGTCTAGATGAATTTAATACGCAGGACCACAATGGAAACTTTGTGTTACCTTTTAGCATTATTGTATAACTGTGTTAACCCATTAAGACTGGGAACGTGTCTGTGTCATTTTAGATTTCTTTGGCTATTCAAAAAATAGCAGATATACAAGCTCATAGCGCGGCACCGAGTGCTGCTATTTTTGAGGGGAAAAAAATGAAAATGTGTCCAAATCTTTGAATATATATATTTTTAAAGCGAACATTTGTAACTCATAGCTTTGCTTCTGGGGGTCCCTGGAACAAAGTATATTGAGTTGGGGGTCCGCGGCCAAATACATATAATTTTGGGGGGTCCTTGACATGAAAAAGTTTGAGAACCAACATACAGTATAGCAACATATTTTTTTCCCCCAAAAAATACATTTTGTAGAATCGACCTTAATGGGTTAATAAAGTATTTGATCAATCGCTCTCTTCTTTATTTGTTTATTTTTCTCCCCAATTTAGTTGTTATTGCCAATTATTTCCTCCGCACACACACATGTTGTGTTGCACTGACTGTTGTATCCTACTGACTTACCTGCCAGTGAGGAGCCCCACTGGGAGGACGTAGAGAGCCTCAGTCCTACTCCTCCCGCCCAACACTCCCTGCTGACAGGCGCCACCCCCAGCCCGTAGGAGTACATGTACGTGTGGTGACAAAATATCACCCTCTCCCCATCTGGCTTCACAAGATTCCCCCGCCCAAGCTCACGTTGTGAGCCTGTATATCTGCTATTTTCAAGAGATGTGTATACATTTCCCACACTTGTGAAATGGGTCATTCTGCATAATGAGTCGGCTACTTTTACTTTTGGTACTCCAAGTATATTTTGATGCCAATACTGTTGTACTTTTACTCAAGTACATTTTGAATACAGGACTTTTACTCATAACAGAGTCTTTCTATCAGTGGTGGAAAAAGTACTCAAATGTTTTACAAGTAAACGTATCAATACTGCAATGTAGAAATACTCTGTTACAAGTCAAAGTTCGGAATTCAAAATGTACTGGTATCACTTAAAGTACCAAAAGTAGAAAGAACTCATTATGCAGAATGTCCCATCTCACAAGTTTTCAAATGTATAAGATCAAATGTATAAAAAGGTTTTGAAAATAGGAGATGTATGTATACAGGGCTGAAGTGGTTAATGTATGTTTTGTAATAATAATCAAAATGTATACAGTAACTAGTAACTATCAAGTTTTCAAATCATTGTAGTGGAGTAAAAGTACAATATTTGCCTTGTAGCAAATGGAGTAGAAGTGAAAGTACAGAAAATTGGAAATATTATATAATATATAATTTCTGTGGAGCTTGTGCATGTTCTCCCCGTGTCTCCTAGGGTAGGTACCCTCACAAAAACATGCAGTAATCCTGGTCACTATACTGCCTCCCCCTGGCCAGCCGGGGCGCCTGATGAAGGGGAAAGGAACTGGTTGGAATAACGTGTTCCTTCCACGTGCTACGTCCAACCAGGGAAACTCTCCCCTGTCAGGTGATAAGAAGGTCAGTTGGCTCTCATGCATTGAAGGAGGCATGAGCTCGGCCCTGGCCTCCCTATAGGTTGGCAGAGGGAAGGTAGTGCCCAGGATTACATAGATAATTGGCACTGGGTGTAAAATATAGGGGTTACAAAATCGTGGGATAAAAATGTAAGAATAAAAAAGAAAATTGGAAATACAAAATTGTGCTTAAGAACAGTACTTGAGTAAATGTACTTAGATACTTTAAGCCACTGCTTTCTACATTGTGGCATTAAAAATGTGAGTACTTCTTCCATCACTGGGTGTTACAGTTGCAATTACCTCTCTCTGATGGGAAGCGTACACAATCCTACGGATTGCAGCTTTACCAGTGCTTTATTGTGTGCCATTAGCCTGTCAGAAGAGGCATTTTGTACTAATGGAAAAGATCTCACTGTGCGCAATGGGACTCATTATGCAGACAGGAAGGCTATAAGACAAACTAATGCCCCCATAGTATGGTCGCTGTCGGGGGGAAACCCTGTACGTCCAGAACTGTTACCTTTCAGTTAATGGAAAAAAGAACCTGTTGTTCCAATGGATCCAATGTAGTTTATTTAGCCACGAGCTCTTGTTAATTATGTTTTCAATATGTATAAAACCCACCGACACACTAAACCACTTTAACTTTTACTTAAAGAAAAATCGAAAAAACAGCAAAAATCTAGAATATCTACAAGCTCACAACGTGCCGCAATGCGACACTTGTAGATCAGCTGTTTGTGCTACTTTTGTTTAACACTGTTGTATGACGACGTAGGGCATTCATTTACAAAAAAATAAAACATTAAAAAGTTGAAATATGGAGATGCAAGGTTTCTGCCCCGACAGGCAACGTATGTTTCTAATGCCTCTCACATTGAAGCTACAGTATTAAAAGAAAAAAACACTGAAATGACTACATTTAGCTGACTGCATTTAGCTAAGTGCCACATATTGATGCTCTTATATGGATAGAAATGTAATTATACCGACGTTTGTTTAAGTATGCATGTTGCAGTAATGTTTAACGTGAAATCCACTTCCCGACTAAATGCGTTTGTTGGGAAGTAGCAAGAATCAAGAGAATGAAGAATCAAGAAGGCAGTTTAAAGTACCTTTTTGCTGTGTGCTTAAAAGTTGGTTAAAATAGTTTTATATTCTTATGGTTTGTTCAGTAACAGGAGTCTCCCTGTCTCTTCAGCTCTTTAGAAAACAGAAAATGCTTTGTTCACTTTGTCAGGATACCAATTTTACCCAATCAGGAGAGAGAACTCCCTCAGGATACAGATTAAGCAAGTGCAATTGGAAGTGATGACACAAAATAAATAGAACTGGAACACTATGACATTTAAGTTGATAAATGGGTACTCTCTCCTGATTGGAGTGACACTGCCTGATTGGCTTAAATTGGCAACCCGCCTGAACATGTATTTTCTGTTTATTAGAGAGCTGGAGAGACGGGAGGCAATGATTACAATCACAAGTTTGAGCTTTAACCTTTTAACAAAAAAAACATGTTTTAACCAGTGGTGGAAAAAGTACTCCAATGTTTTACTTAAGTAAAAGTATCAATACTGCAATGTAGATAGAAGCTCACAAGCTTGTACATCTGCTAACTTCACTATTTCTCCAGAGCATTCAATAATTTACGAAAAAATACGTAAGTCAGGGCTTGATCAAGCTGGCTGGGTCACCTGGGCGAGGGTGTATGTTGTATGTTGCGAGACCCGAAACACCCGATGACCCCAGGCTACAACATTGATGATACGTCCCAGTTGCATCCATGTGATGTTTTTCTTTATTAGAGATCTACTTGTAGATCAGCCATTTTCTTTCTTTTTTTGTTGTTGAAAATGTTCAGGTATTTTCAATGGCATCCTCATGTTTTGATATTTTGATATGTCCTCACAAGTATAGTAATACAAACGTGTGTGTGTGTGTGTGTGTGTGTGTGTGTGTGTGTGTGTGTGTGTGTGTGCGTGCGTGCGTGCGTGCGTGCGTGCGTGCGTGCGTGCGTGCGTGCGTGCGTGCGTGCGTGCGTGCGTGCGTGCGTGCGTGCGTGCGTGCGTGCGTGTTTGTGTGTGTGTGTGTGTGAGAGAGAGAGAGAGAGAGACAGAGGGAGATCTGTGTACATGTGTGTGTTCATTGACAGTCAGGTAAATATGTTCTTGTCGCCGTCGGCAACCGCTGACATCCCCCTGTCTGAGCAGGGGGATGTTGCAGGGTTGCCGGTGGCAACAAAGAAAACAGCATCTGGTCCCCGCGGCAACAAGGCGGCTGTTTTTTATTATTATTTTGTATTGTTGTTTGTTTTGTGACTCTGCACTGCAATGAGACTGAAATGTATTACATATTGTTTATTTGCTAATCTCATCTCTGGACCGATCAACTGGACCTGCTTGTAGGCCACTATTTTTTTTTCCCCCATAAGTTTTATACTTTTGAAATAGTTAACTTTCATTTTACAATGGGCTCTGTTCTAGCTAAAAACCCTTGCCCAAATTTGGAGCCACCATATATATGTTATAGATGACTGATGTCATATTAAGTCTTCAGGGGGTCCTCAGAGTTACTAAAGGGGGTCCGCCAAATCTTTTTGTGATACAGTAGGTGTGATTTTTACTATAACCACGTGAACCCTATAGCATCCCTATTCTGGGGGGAACATTCACAGAAAATAGCAGATTTACAAGTTCTCAACGCGTCACACTGCAACGCCTTGTGAGCTTGTAGATCTGCTATTTTCAGCAAAGCGGTTTGGTGTAGAGGGAAAAAGAGCAGACAGTACAGAGCCAAAGTTCAAGTTGACTAACTATTGAGGGCTTAAGTGGTTAAATCTCTGAAAATACATATTAACATGAGTCCAACACATTACTAGAAAATATGCTGTATATAACATAACAAACAAACAAACAAAAAGTCTGAAGCTATTTATGATATCTATGAAAACGTTTAATCTGCAACACAATTTTAAACAGAATGTAGTGTGGGTCCCTGCTTCATCTCTCTGTCAGCTAAGGGGTCCTTGGCCTGAAAAAACATTGAAGACCCCTGTCACACATGGGAGTCACGCCGTTTTCATGTTGAACCCAAGATCCACATGATTTCATACTTTGCACAAATGGGTCGTGAACCAGTGCATTTTTGAGCATGTTTATTTTAATGATCAATAGATTTGTGTTTTCTTTGCCAAAAAGAGTCTACAAGCTTACAATGTGACACGTTTGTGAGCTGGTAGGCTAGATCTGCTATTTTTGGCGAAGAGTTTTGGTGTAGAAGGGATAAAAAGTACAGTTGTAAATCAGGTCAGACTAAAGGGTTTAAGTGGTTCAGTTCCTATTTATCAGTATCACAGCGATGACGAATATTTCAAGGTTTTAAAGAAAAAAACATACCATGACTTTTTCCTCATTCATTTTGTAATATAAATGTTATATTATCATTAAAATTTTAGTGTTTTGCCAATTATGTGCACTTACATCCTCCCAGCCCACAGGTTAAAACCAAATACTTCCATCCATCAAACACGTTCTCAGGAACACATCCCATTATTGGTCCCCAAGGCCAACACTGAGCTAGGTAAAACAGCCTTCGGTTTTGGCGCTCCCTTTACCTGGAATGAATTATGACGCACTTAAAAAATGGATTCCATGATCTCACTGGATCAATTTAAAAACTCGCTCGCTAATCTTGTTTTAAATTGTCACTGCTTTAATTAAGCTATCTTTATTATTATTTTTTATACTCTGTTCTTTGCTTGTTTTTACAATACATAACTTGTTTTATCCTGCTGTTCTTATTTCAATATGATTTACACTGTTGTATTATGCCTTCTGTAATCTCGGCATCATTGAAAATGAGGTCTGCCCTCAATGTATTTTCGAGAAAAATAGGTTGAATGGATGAATGAAAAAGGTTGGGGTTGGAAATCGCTGCTCTATTACTATAAGAATATATAACAGAGCTTTAACCTTTGAACAAAAAAAACATTTTGTCTTAACAAAAAAAAAAGTTCTTACAACACCTTTAAATCAGGGTTGATTGATTAGATGAATCAGTCCTCCTCTGATAACTCCTCCCTGTCACACACACACGCACACACGCACACGCACACACACACACACACACACACACACACACACACACACACACACACACACACACACACACACACACACACACACACACACACACACACACACACACACACTGTTCCAGTACCACCCGAGCTGTACAGCACGGTCCAGAGGATTCTTTCACAGCTGAGAGGGAGGTGCTGCAGACTCTGTCTCATTTATCAAGCGTGTCCTTGTAAAATTATACCAACTAGAAAGGGCTTCTGTGAAGTGAGAGCAAAGAAAAGAAGTAGAAGAGAAGAGAAATGTAATGATTCTAAAAGAGACAGGGAATATAAAAACGAGATTTACACACATACACGCTATACACGCTCGCACACACGAGCACGGTGTGCGGAAGAAACGCTTAGAAGTACCGGTAACAATACCACAATGTAGAAATACTAGCCAGTAGCCAATTCATAGGGCGAAGAGAAAGTGGTTGCAGGGCTTCAAGGCCAACTACCAGAAGGTACTGTATTTTACCATACAAACGTACAGTAGTAGGCTACGTTTGGTCGAACAGTCTTCTCTGTTACAACCTCCCATCACTGGAATAGTCTTGTCTTCCTACCAACTTAAGAGAGAACACCAATTATTTAACTTTCAAATTCAACAAGTTTGAAAGAAAATCAAACTTGTAATCATGGGTCATCATCAGCTGAAGTAAAAGTACTCATGATGCAGAATGTTTTTCAAAAGTTTTCAAAATGTGTGAACTAATCATTTTATATTTTAGACATTTCAAATACAATCAGATTATTTAAACAATACATCAGATCATATTAAGGAGTACTTGAGTAATATTTTCCCCACTTAATTATTCTTACTCAAATAAATATTTGGGGTGCTCCTTTGACTTTATTAGTATTTGAAAGTAATTTGAGTACAACAGTCCCCAGCAACAAAGTTAATTTAGCATCAAAATCTATTCAATCACTTCAACCCTGTATACATCAGCTATTTGAAAAGAGACGATCTGCAAGCTCACAACCCGTCGCATTGCAACACATTGTGAGCTTGTAGATCTGCAATATTCCCATTTTTTTAGATCAATCACGGCCAAATACATATTAATGTGGGCATCTTTGACATCAAAAGGTGTGAAAACCACTGCCTTGAGAAATGGCTTGGCATCAGATACTTTATGCTTGACTGGTTTCTCTCATATCTCACGCTCCCTGATAGAAGTTTATCTGTTGTAGGTGCCCTCTCTGTGTCCTCATTACGTGTCACTTATTGTTCTCAATTTCTATGCTTCCCATGGGTCACATTATTCACAAACGCAATATCCATTTTCATTGCTATGCAGATGAGACCCAGCTATTTATTCCACTTAAGTCCAGTGATGCATGCAATGTGTCTTGTATTATTTTTGTGTTTGTGTCGGATATTATGTGCCAGATCACAGAACTTCCTCTAGCTAAATTATTCATGATCTGAATATTTGTCCTCTATTTGGTCCCCAAATTCTACCCTCTATTTGCAGTCACATCTTGACAGCATGACAACCAATGAAATGTGCGCAGCCCTGGTGCTTAGTGGCGAGAGAAGAGAAGAGAGAACCAACCCACACTTCACCCATTAAAACCGGGAAAGCGTCAGTCATTTTAGATTTTAGTGTTGGCTATTAAAAAATATCAGATCTACACAGCGCGTCGCGACTGACGCGCTGTGAGCTTGTAGACGTGCTAATTTTTTTACATTTTTGAAAAATATGTGTTTGAAAAATGTTGAATAATTTTGAATTACGAAAAAGTTTGAGAACTACTGATTTAGAAGGCATTTGTAGAATCGGCCTCAGGTCTTATTAAGCACCGTCCCAAAACGAATACAGCATGGTTTGAGCTCTTTTTGGACTCTTAATGTGTAATCCATTGTATGTGGCAAGGATTTAACAAAAAAAAAAGGACAACCTAATGTTAACAATGTTAATAAAGTGTAAGAGCCATTTGAGCCATGTATATGATTGCTTGTTATAATTGCTTGTTAATTGATGATGTCACTGCAGGGCTTGGTCAAGGCCAAGTTGCCTAGGTATTTAACAGGGCTGTAATCAGCAGCAGGTGTTGCCAGTGGCAAACAGTTTTCGACTGTGTCTCATGAGAGCTGTAGGTCTGTGTATGTTTGAGTTGTATTAAGTGTATTCATTTATTGTATGCTAGAGTGATTGGCACGAAGCTACTAAGAATAAATATAATTTGTTATGAACTTCAACGGACACTTGTGGACATCAGTTTATATGGAACACACGTCAGAACTCCCTCGGCAACCAGTATAGTGCCAGAAGTATAGGACTTATGACACTACACTTAACAGTAGCACCTAAGTATAGGATTTAGGCGTTACAAGGGTCGAAAACTGCCTCGGTTCATGTTGATTTGCTTATTGGAAGCAAGTCAAACCAGCGGGGCTTGTAGGGACACGCACGGACAGGCCGTGTGTGTGGTGTGGAGTGGACGGATCTGCGGCAGAGACGGCAACAGCGGGCGATCAGCTGCAAGGTGCCGTTGGAGGTGACGATCGCCACCCGGAGCTACAGGAGCCAACCGGGGACATCCAACACGCCAGCAGCAGCAGCCAGCCCAGCAGCCAGCAAGAGAACGTCTACAAGCTGTGCTGTTACTGGAGGTGATCGGCCGCCACCCGGAGCTACAGGAGCCAACCGGGGACTTCAACACGCCAGCAGCAGCCAGCCCAGCAGAGGTCGGGACTGGACCGGACACGCACGGACAGGCCGTGTGTGTGTGGTATGTTTCAGCGGCGCGGCGCTGCCGACACAAACAATGGCCAGCCCAGTTTACAAATGTGTGCACACTGAACTAAGCTAAATCCAATCTGCATTGGTAACAAACGCCTTAAAGAGACTTTGCACATTAAGGTGATTCTACACAGAACATTGACGTTTATTTATGGAGAAAGGGGAGGCGCAAACTTGCGCTGACAAAGAACTGTCAAAGAATGACAATACAATTGAACTTGAGTCTGGTGGGGCTGTGGGAAAATGCATGGTCAACATGACGTATGATGCGTTGATGGACAAAATAAGCAGTTTGCAGAGGGAGAGAAAAGCTCAATTGAAGAAACTGTCTTACCCCAAAGACATTTTTGCATTTATGAATGATGAGCAATATTTAAATGAGGCCAAATGTGCATTTTTTGACTATATGGGTGTGTATGATGAAGCCACAAATGCTCCTCAAATATGGTCCAAAGCAAAAATGTTAAGTTTTGATGGGTTTATTGATGAAATGGACAGGTGGTTCTATGCTCAAAGTCGCCCTGATGTTAACTTGAACAATGAGGTGGTTGACATTCAGGTTTCCCTTGCTGCTAATGACTGTGACAAAGACAATGTGGAACCCCATGACAGAAATGTTGTGTTTAATGTTCATTTAAACCATGGCCAATCCACTGGTGTGCTAAAAGAGGTGCATGCTTTGGAGGAGAGAGCTGAGGCTCTGAGCACACAGGAGGAGCAGGCTCGCCAGGCCAAGGCTGCCAAGAAGAAGCCAGCAGCTCCACGACCCAAGAAGCCCGCCTCCAAGGAACCGAGTGGTGCGTCTCTGGCTGCGGTCAAGAAAGCTCTGGCTGCCGGTGGCCATGATGCAGAGAAGGATGGGGCCGGCGCCATGATCAGCGGCTTGGTGTTAGAATCAGCTCTCGGGAAGAAGCCCAGGCTGAACAGAGTGGTGAAAGAGCCACTCAATGCAGAAACCGCTGCGGCTAGAAAGCCAAAGAAGGTGGCAGACAAGGAAGCCAAAAAGCCCACCGTCAAGAAGGTAGCAGCTAAAGGCTCCAAGGAGAGAAAGAAAGGAAAATGGCAGAGCCAAAGAAAGAGGAAGAAAGGAAGGTGGCAGAGCTCCAGAAAGAAAAGGATAAAACCTGAGTTCAGGCAGGTCTCTGACTCATCACCCCTCTCTCTAAAGTCTGCCTTTTGTCAAGATGCAGATTAAAAGATCAAAAGTTTGTTTTTTGCAATTTTGAACATTGCCTGAATTATTATTACCTGAAAGGTTATGTATTTTGTTTGGTTTATGGCTCTTTGTAATTTTTGTTTTAATAATTGCTCTGTTTTTTATGCCAGTAGCAATTAGGGGCTGGTGTAAGAGCCATTTGAGCCATGTATATGATTGCTTGTTATAATTGCTTGTTAATTGATGATGTCACTGCAGGGCTTGGTCAAGGCCAAGTTGCCTAGGTATTTAACAGGGCTGTAATCAGCAGCAGGTGTTGCCAGTGGCAGAGGCAAACAGTTTTCGACTGTGTCTCATGAGAGCTGTAGGTCTGTGTATGTTTGAGTTGTATTAAGTGTATTCATTTATTGTATGCTAGAGTGATTGGCACGAAGCTACTAAGAATAAATATAATTTGTTATGAACTTCAACGGACACTTGTGGACATCAGTTTATATGGAACACACGTCAGAACTCCCTCGGCAACCAGTATAGTGCCAGAAGTATAGGACTTATGACACTACACTTAACAGTAGCACCTAAGTATAGGATTTAGGCGTTACATAAAGTATTCAATCAATCTATCATTCAGTCAGTTTCACCGGGCCAGGCATGATGTCGTGCACATTGTGATTGGCCTGCTTTGTTGAGGACATGTACACAGACGGACAAATCATATTATTGGTCCTCGGCAGATGAAAACACTAGCCAACCTTCCTGAATATGGAAAATGACTTAAATAATAAATACCACAATGCATTAAATACATGTATTTAATTATATTGTTATTTTCTTATACATTTCATTGCATTTTATATGCATTTCATTGTGGTATTTACAGTATCATAAAATGTTTGTACCAGTGGACTTCCATACCGAAACGTAAAAGGAGAGAGTGTTGTGTCTTTGTTCAATGCTTTCTGTCTCTCACAGCAGACAATATTTGATATTCATTGTTTAATTTTTTTTAAAAGCACTTGGAATGCCAACTTCACAGGAGTAGACAGCAACAATCATATGAGTGAATAACAGCTTTCTACTGGCATCCAGATAAACCAAGCCTGTGATTTCTCTCATTGTCAGGCCGTCTTGTTTCTACCCCCCACTCTCTCTCACAGTCAATGGCTGCACCCTATCGGTATTCAGCAGAGAAGACTAAATATGTTTTTAGGCTCACATTAAAAGGAGACATTTTCTTTCTTTCTTATTACTCCCAGATAAACACCTGCAGAGATTATTGTATGAAATATTTTTCACGTACTTCATGTTCTCATTGTTATCGTGGGAGGAGGAGAAATGAGGATATGAGCGGCAGTCAAACTGAAAGAAAGTGCTGTATAGAGGGGTTTGTTGTTTACAAACATTAGGCTCCTGGGTGTGTGCACATTCAGGGGGCAAAGCCGCTTTGGCTGAAAAACGCACGGCCATCGGCGTAATGTGCGTGATTAGCAGTGGAGTAAAGTAACTAAGTACATTTACTCAGGTACTGTACTTGAGTAAAATTACTTCTACTTTAGAACTTTATACTTCTTCTCCGATACACCTCAGAGGCAAATGTTGTACTTTCTACTTAATAATACAATTATTTGATCAGTCACTGATTTATTTGTTCTATTCTTTTATTTTATTTTGTTTAATTTTGTTTTGTTTTGTTTTGTTTCTTTACTTCTCGCTCTCTCTGTCTCTCATTATCTCGTCCATCTCTCTCTAATTTAATGATAACTATCACCTGTTCTCTGAACACAACAAACCAATAGCCCCTCCCGCCACCTCTCACTCTACATGCACTGGTGCTAAATGTCAGGTACGGGGTCCACCAGGGGTCCAAATGGACCCTTATGGAAACTCTGAGAACAGCGACTATAAGCTGGTCATCACTCCTAGGGGTGGACAAAACATGTCACAGGCTTTAAGAGCAAAGTTCAAGGGAGTCTTGTTTCACTTATGTTATTTCTAGTTTGTTTTATGGGTTCAAAGAATAAAATGACATGTGTGTCATTGAGTTAGCCAAGGAAGGGGTCGATTTTTTAGTCCTCATAATATGGATAATATTGGACATATTTATGTCCAAAGTTGTTACTTTTCAGGAAATGGGGGAAAAAAAGGCTATGAGTTTTCTCATTTCAGTATGGCTACTTACATTTTGTTAAAGCGAAAAAGTAA
Organism: Gymnoscopelus microlampas; assembly: GCF_963454915.1. Lineage (NCBI taxonomy): Eukaryota > Metazoa > Chordata > Actinopteri > Myctophiformes > Myctophidae > Gymnoscopelus > Gymnoscopelus microlampas. Next base: position 10,381,130 of record NC_139949.1, read on the forward strand.
AAGTGTGGTTAAAACTTTCATTAATAACCTGGACCGCTGGTGTATCGGTCTGGGCACCCAGACTCCAATATAGCCAGACAGTGCATCGTGGGGTCAAGTCCCGTTCCTGGTGATCTTTTGCTCTCCCCATGCTCTCTCTCCATTTCCTGTATGTCTCTACTGTAAAACTACAAATAAAGGCCAAAAAAGGCCAATATTTAATTATCTTAGTTTCACTATAAAGGTTATAAAGGTTGGGAGCTTGGAGATTATACATTTTTGCTACTTTTGTGTGACAAAGTAGGGCATTAATTTGCAAAAAACAGCAACATTATCATACTTCAGGCTGACTTTAACTCTTTCTCTGGCGCACTTGCGCCCTTCACATGTACATGTACTTCACATGTACTCGAGTACATGAACGGATTTACTTTCCACTGCTCACAAAAGGCAACGGCCACGGTACAAAAAATAAAAATAGTCTGGCTGACTGGCAAGTCTTCATAAACAGGTGAGACAAAGTGAAAAAAAAGCCTTGCAAAACAATAGAATCCAATTACCTTGAAACAACAAAAGCCCTGGTGCATTGTGGCAAAGTGTGGGCCTTTTTTCCTCTCCCTCCAGACATCACAGAATCCAGGGGTTTTCTTTCCTAGGTAATAATTTTGTCGAGGATGATAGCAGGCTGATTGAGCCTCTTTCTTTTTCTGTCCGCCATGAAACGACTCGTTTACAAAGCGGCCATCACGCACCTCTTCTCGTTAAAGAGGGAGGGATATTTTATTCCCTGTGAAAAGAGGGAGTCAAAACGGAGGGCGGTGAAAGAATGTTTTTTTGATCCATCTATTCCACTGAGCTGCTTCTCTGTGCTGCCAGGCTGGTTATGAGCTGCTTTCTGCATTGTGTTAAAGCAATGGCTATTGGTGGACAAAGTACTCAGCCCCCTGTACGTTAGTCAAAGTATAGATACTCCTGGTCAAATAATACTCAGCTGCAAGTGAAAGTTGCTCTGTCAAATTTGTTCTTGAATTTCTGTAATATATATTACGTATGTTAATACAATATAACTTATACAATTGGGGTGGTTGTATTTTGTCTCCCTGCTCTTCTATTGAGACATTTAGATCGATCCAAGGCCATGTCTCACCTAGACACACATTTGTTTGTGTCTTCTTTTTGTGTCACAAGATTAGATGTATTCCCTGTGCAAGCAGGCTGGCTCTGTTAGCTCAATGGTAAAAATGTCAGCGCTTGGAAACCGGATTCAAATCCGGGGTAGAAGAGGAAAGTTACATGATGCAGCTTTACTGCATGAACAATGCGGCTTCTATTTCAGCATGTTAACTTTCCAGTAAGAGAAAGGCTGTAGTTTCTATTAGCTTGTATGCCATCTAATAATGAGCATTAGTGAGGACTAATTATATGAAGATAAGGTTGCAAATGGGTGAAGTGCTCCTTTAACCACTTAAACCCTATAGGCCTATACTTTGTTGACTGCGACTCCCCCGGGAGTCTATCCTTGGTCCCCTCCTTTTTCCCCTCTACACCAAATCTATTCGCCGGAAATAGCCGATCTATCACACAGTGTCATATTGTGAGCTTGCAAATCTGATATTGCCGCCTATTATGACATGCACAAATTGACGTTTATGTAATGTGATGGTACACTGGGCTCCATAGCTCAGGGGTTTAGAGCACTGGTCTTGTAAACCAGGGGTCGTGAGTTCAAATCTCGCTGGGGCCTAACTTTAAAATTTATGGAGGCCATAACTGAATGGGTAGAGAGGCTACCTGGGAAACAGAATGTCCCAGCAGTGTGTACAAATGGAACCAAATGGGCAGTAAAGGTTATACACTCTCAGAGTTAAATGAACACTGGGCATTTTACTGAGTACTGTGTCATTGCATCGTAGAAGGTAGGGGTGCTATGAATAGCCTATGTGTAAAATAGGGTTTAAGTGGTTAATGTGTGTTTTGTAATATCATAATTGAAATCTGCACAAGTAACTAGAAACGCTTGCCTCTGAGATGTAGTGAAGTAGAAGTATCTAAAATTGGAAAGTAAAATAAATAATTCCTAAAAATTATACTGAAGTACAGTACTTGAGTAAATGTACTTCATTACTTTCCACCACTGGTTGCCACTGCATAGACTGGACTGAACTGTGTTTTAAATGGACACACTTCACATGCACTCATGACACTTAATTTATTATTTAAATTAGTTAAATAGGATGCATTCTCTTAGTTATTACGAACATTAGGTACATATTATGCACGTTACTATAGTTACATTATGCACTTTATGTGTTTCCTCTATTCTCTTCTCTTTATGCTCTAACTGCATGTAATAAGCCTGCACAACTAAGAACTTCACCCACCTTACTTGTAATGTGAGGTGACAATAAAGATTGATTCTGATTCTGCCTGTCTGTCTGTCTGTCTGTCTGTCTGTCTGTCTGTCTGTCTGTCTGCCTGTCTGTCTGTCTGTCTGTCTGTCTGTCTGTCTGTCTGTACGCCTCTCCGCTATAACAACTGAACTGCCGCTTGTTGTCCTCGGGACCAACGACGTCTGCAATCTGCTCTCACAATCTGCTCCAAAAAAGATGAAGTCCATTTATCTTCCTAAGTACGTGAGAGAGACAAGAGGGAGGGGCACCCACACACACCCACACACACACACACACACACACACACACACACACACACACACACACACACACACACACACACACACACACACACACACACACACACAGACCAATGCTGAGATGTTTCACCCCAAACCAATATACTGCACCCCCCCTCTCCCAGATAAAATAAATAAACAAAACAAACTTGTGCATCGTTTTCCAAATCAATTAGGAAAGTAATTAATGAAAGCGAGCACCTGTAGTGGCTGGTGATGGCCAGCAGAGGGGACAGTGAATAATGGTCCAATCTGACTAATCACGCTAAAGCCAACAGTCCAATTACTCACACAGTGCATCTAGTGCAACTGGGTCTCAACGCCAGGTCCGCGGACCACCGGCAGTCCAAAACGGACCCTTACAGGTCTGTACCTCTGAGAGTGTACAAATGGAACCAAATGGACCTGTAAGTACTGAGGATTGGGGGTGTAACAGAGAGGACCTCTGTTACAAGTGTTGCACATATATTGTAAACCCAAGTTGATTTAATTGCACAAAGTATTAGCACTTTAGTAATTTGCACAGCGTATTTTGCACAGTCATTATTTTATTGTTGAATACATTGATTTGTTCCCTGATGACTGAGATGGCCACTCAGCCAACGAGTTCCACCTGGGGAGAAAGTGTTGACAATCATGATGGGCAAGTGTAATGTGTGTTATATGTGCAATAGAGACTAGGTGCAATATGGTTGAGGTGCAATATAAGTTTTATTGTTAAGGTCTGATTGAATACCTAACAATTGCCTGTCTGTGTCAGCATGATTGGGCTGGACCATATTAGGATAGCTGGGGGGGGGTTATGATGTGCTGGTGTGAGTGGGAAATGATGTTGTAGTGTGAAGAAGGAATTATTGAATAACCTGTGTAGTTAATGAGACTTGTAATACTTGTGTTTTAAGGCTATTTATATTCATGTATTTACTCTATGTTTAGTTAGGTATTTATTATGTTTTAGAAACACCCCTGTGAATGGTGCAGTAAAGTGGTATAGTCCAGATTCATTAGCTCCAGCTGGCTATAAAAGGCTGCTGTCATTTCACAACAGCAGAGATGAGGGTGAGAAGCTAAATGCTACCAGGCCTGGGTGTTTCTCCTAAATGTCTGTCATGTTTTGTGAATAAATACACCTACGGGTTAAACCCTACTCCAGGCCTCTGTACTGATTCCAGCCGCTAACACGGTCCTCTTCACAGGGGGTTCCAGTAACATGCCATTGGGGCGGCAGTGTCTCAGGGGTAGAGTGAACTGAAAACCGCAAGGATCCCAGTTCGATCCTGGGTTGGGGGGCTCCCCCCCCCCCAGAGTTAGTTTCAGAGTGTCCTTGGGCAAGATGCTGAACCCCTAATTGCTCCCGATGAGCAGGTTGGTGCCTTGCATGGTTTCCTCCGCCCTTGGTGTGTGTGAATGGGTTAATGTAATGCACAATCTATGTAAAGCGTTTTGGATAAAAGCGCTATATAAATGCACCATTTACCATACCATGTGGAAACTAAATGTCCAAATAAAAAATGTAAAAATCGGTGTTCCAGTGGATTAAATGTAGTTATTATATAGTTTCAAGCCGTTGTGAATACTTTTCATTGGTTCAATGTTCATAAAAACCCAGACAGACTTGGGATTCAGCAACAAGGTTCATGTCTGAGATTACCACTGTCTGCTCCACCTCCTCGAACAATATGCATGTTTTTTTGTCTGAAACATACCTGGACACTGCGATGCGATGAGCGAGTGTGGTCTAACCAGCACCAACTCGGGACTCCTGAATTGCTGCCCTCCACCCCCTGGTGCATTGTGGAAAATTGTGGACCTTTTTTCCTTTCCCTCCAGACATAACTGAATCCAGGGGGTTTTCTTTTCTAGGTAATCATTTTGTCGAGGATGATAGCAGGCTGATTGAGCCTCTTTATTTTTCTGTCTGCCGCGAACAGTCTTGTTTACAAAGTGGCCATCACGCACCTCTTCTCGTTAAAGAGGGAGGGATATTTTATTCCATGTGAAAAGACGGAGTCAAAACGGAGGGCTGTGAAATACGTTTTTCTCATCCATCCATTCCACTGAGAGCCATCAGGGTCTTGAGCTCTGTAGTGCTGTTAGCTCTGCTGTCGTGCGGCAGTGCATCTATGTAGGTGTTTACAATTTAGTCATTTAGCAGACAATCTTAATCCAGAGCGACTTACAGTAAGCATTAAGCAAGGACAACACAAGGTAATACATCAAATGCATAGAAATTGTCTAGAATCAGAGGTAAACCAAGAACCTATCATCAGTCTAACAGTAGAATATCCCAAAAAATCAATAATCTGTACATTGAAACTATACACACCATAGGATGCCAGGTCAACAATGACCTGGCGTCTGTCTAAATATTATGCTATCTAAATTACATTTTAGCCTCTGCATAAGCCTGCAGGGTCATCGAGGCTAGGGCAAGTGTTACGGCAAGTGCTACGGGCTAAGGTGGAGTCTGAAGAGGCGAGTCTTCAGATTATGGCGGAAGATTGGGAGTGAGTCTGCAGTTCTAATTGCAATGGGGAGTTCATTCCACAGTTTGAGAGCCAGAAGGGAGAAAGAGTCTGGAATGTTCTGACAGCTTCACTGTGTTAGCTGATCTGAGTGAGCGGGAGGGGTTGCACTTCTTGCCTTTCCTGGCTGTGCCCTGAGTTGGCTCCCACAGTGTCAGTTTGCTTGCCACTAGTTCCCGTGTGCCTGACGCAGTGCCCTGCCAGCCTCATCCTTCTCTCTCTGACCTTGTCTGTGACCCGTGGTAGGTCCCCGCAGAGGACCACATTTCTGTGACACTTAGTGCCATTCATAGCGTTCTTGTGTAGACTCCATCCAGGGCCCTTTCAGACAGTACTGACTCGACTTTTAATCATTACGAGCTGGCTGTTGAAGGTTATAATATTGTAGGTTCTATTGGCGAGTCAGGGACAAATACGGTATGGTGGTTGGTGTGGCTCAGGAACACATTCCAGTTACACTGCATAAATGTCAGAATGTACTGACTTTGAAGTAATTGGCAGATTCACCTTATGTATGCCAATTTTAGTTGGTTGTTGTTGTTGTTGTTATAGGCCACCCACCAGTTATATTGTGACATATTTGATTAGAATAGATGAATGTAAGGATATCATACTTTTGTGCTTTTACTCAAGTAAACTTTGAATAAAAGCATTTTTACTCGTAACAGAGTATTTCTACATTATGGTATTGCTAAATTTACTTGCGTAGAAAAAAAGAAAATACTTCTTCCACCATCGGCCGGACTTTTATGAGCCTGGGATTCAATCTAATTTTACTTCCTGTTTTGCTGCTTTGTGTGACCTGATGTGAATCACACAGATAAGGTTTAATGGCCATGCTCTCCATCTCGCTCTGCAGTGCTGTGACTTGCACAGATAATGGAGTCCACTGCACATCTGCTTTTATGTTGTAGCTTACACCGCCGCAAGAACTGTGTTTCTTAAGATCAGTTGTTCTCAAACGACCCCCAAATTCATACGTATTTACCTGCGGACCCCCATTTGCCAAAAAAATAAAAAAATTGCTGATCCATAATCTCACAATGCATCGCATCACAGCATGTTTTGAGCTTGTAGATCGACTATTTTCAAATAGCCAAAGTATCAAATAGAGTTCAAGTGGTTACACTGTTACTCATTTTGCTGCGGGCCCAGTAGAACTCCCTCAAGGACCCCCGGAGGGTCCCCAGTCCTCGATTTCAGAACCACTGACTTAGATAACCTGGACAGATAAGGTTTTATGGCGACACTCTCTGTCCTACTCTGTGGTGATGTGAGTTCCACAGATCATGGAGTCCACCGCACCTCTGATTTGATGTTGTACACCACCGCAACCAGTGTGTCAGTTAGATAACCTCCATGCACGATGTCGATGTGACACAGTATCACGCCAAAGCTTGTAACATTTAAGGTTCAAGGTGGACTTTATTATTATGGCTTGTACACAGGTACATAAAACTGGAGGAGGGCTCCTCCAAGGACGAACTAGGGAGAGAGTACATGACAAGTAGAATTGAAGAGTTTATGACAGAATATGGACCGCATTTGCTGTGAGCTGGTAGAATACACAAGTAGAATATGCAAGTGCAATTGCATATAACTCCGACTTAAGGGTTAAAAAGCTATATTATACTTGCACCAAACTTGGCACAAACCTTGTTCAGGGGTCTGCGATCAGAATAGCTACACCAGGGACCACGTGTGGCCCCCAGGGGCGGTGCCACAGGTGCACGTGCTCCAATCCGCACCAAACTTGGCACAAACACTGTTCAGGGGTCTGCCGTGAGAATCACCGGGGGCCCCAGCCCCTCTGGACAGCAGCTGCAATGACAATAAGTTCAGGACCATAGACAGCAGCTGCAGGGACAGTTACTTAAATCCTTACACTGGCTCACTGTGTGTCAACTAATTTATTTTTAAAAACTACTGTTGGTCTATAAAGCTTTGAATGGTTTAGGGATTGTAAGCCAAATTAGTAACAGTATTTAATTCACATTTTGTATTGTAATATTGTCTTGTGTGTTTGGGTTCAATGCATGTAAATAGCTTACCCATGTTTAGGTAGTACTGTCTACAGTAATTTGGTCAAGTGTGCCCCCTAAAGTTGATGCAGATATGTGCTGGGCAGCTGTCACAGGTGAAATCAATCAGTGATTGAACGAGAGTAAGAGAAAAGAGCTAGTTTCTGTATTTGCCGGTGTTTTCCGATAACAGAATAACAGAAGACGAACTGTACTTGTACAAGGACTTTATATTTTTGTTTCTTTTTTGTGTGGATCTTTTGTACTTGAGCTGGATTATTCAGTAAAGCTCCATAAACGTAATCCCTGCCCCGTGGAGTCTGTGAGTACTGTGTTCCAGTTTCTACCAAATGGATGTGCGAATACAGCAAAAGCCACCTTTATACATGTGTCATAAAAGCCTACACCAAGCTAGTGAAATCTAAAAGGGAAATTGGACTTTTGGAACATTCGGCCACTATAGGGACAAAATATATCTGCGATATTATGAACCACGCAGATCACTCAGGTCATCTGGGGAAAAGGTCTCCCTGAAACCAAAAATAAACGTGGGGAAGCAGCATTTCATTTTTATGCACCACATATCTGGAACAAACTGCAGGTCTGCTGCTACTCTTATTTATTTCAAATCACAACTAAAAACCTTTCTGTTTGCCGCTGCCTTTGATTGAGTTATTTTTCTTTCTCTTTTTCTTTCTCTTCACTCTTTCACTGTTATTGTAATTGTTATTTTTACATATTTTGTTTTATGCATCCTAATGTCATTGTATAATTGTGTTTCCTTAGCTTGATGTTTTGGCTAAAGCACATCGAATTGCATTGATGTGCTATACAAATTAAATTGCCTTGCCTTTCCTTACTTCAGAACCATTGACAGCAGCCGGTTCAGGGTGTCTCTCTCTCTCTCTCTCTCTCTCTCTCTCTCTCTCTCTCTCTCTCTCTCTCTCTCTCTCTCTTTTCAACCTAACATCAATATTTGCCTGATGAAGACCTAGAGGGTCGAAACGTTGCAAAAATAAAAAGTGAGTTTCTTGGAGCTTGAGAACAGTGTGCGGACTTCCTTCTTCTTTTTCTTACGTCGACAAACATAACATCCAGACTTGTGAGGTGCACCAATCCACACCAAACTTGGCACACACATTGTTCAGGGGACTGCCATCAGAATAGCCACACATATGTATACACACAGGGACCATGTGGGGTCCCCAGGGGCCACATGCATGCTGTTGTTCCAATCTGCATCAAACTAGGCACAGACTCTGTTCAGGGGTCGGCCATGACAATAGCCACGTCGAGGCTCCTGTGGGCCACATAAACGCTGTTGCTCCAATCTGCACCAAACTTGGCACAGACTCTGTTCAGGGGTCGGCCATGACAATAGCCACGTCGAGGCTCCTGTGGGCCACATAAACGCTGTTGCTCCAATCTGCACTAAACTTGGCACAAACACTGTTTAGGGGTCTGCCATGAAAATACTCATGGCTAAATAATGTAATTGAACACATATGGGGCGCTACAGCAGTGTTTGACACTTCAAATGGCCATAACTCAGTGACTATTGCTCTGATCAGCGAGATACTGGATTTGAAGGCCACCTATCGGCCTGAAAATCGAGCGGCACAAGAGAGCATAAATGGAGCATAAAATTGCCTTACTGAAATCCTGAGTCTTCACAACTACAGTACACGTGTGTGTGTGTGTGTGTGTGTGTGTGTGTGTGTGTGTGTGTGTGTGTGTGTGTGTGTGTGTGTGTGTGTGTGTGTGTGTGTGTGTGTGTGTCAGGTCTGGGTGTGAGGCTGAGCTGTTTACTCTCTGGAAGGCTGCGGTGCACGTTTATATGAGGCTTTGATCTGATGCTGCTGCTGCTGATTCACTGCTGTCAATACATGAGCTGAGCACAGCATGGGAATGGAGAGACTGAGAGAGAGAGAGAGAGAGAGGGGCGGGGGGTGAGAAAGAAAGGGAGTGGGAGAGAGGGAGTAAGTGGGAGAGAGGGAGAGGGGGAGATAGAGGGAGAAAGAGAAACAGAGAGATTTAGGGAGGGAGAGGGGGAGAGAAATGGAGAGAGACAGAGCGGGACACAGAGGTAGAGAGAGAGAGAGAGAGAGAGAGAGAGAGAGAGAGAGAGAGAGAGAGAGAGAGAGAGAGAGAGAGAGAGAGAGAGAGAGAGAGAGAGAGAGAGAGAGAGAGAGAGTGCTCTGCATTGTACTGTGCTGTGGAATCTCATTGTGGCGAACTGGGTTGGAGCAAATCCCATCCCATTACATCTCTCTCTCTCTCTCTCTCTCTCTCTCTCTCTCTCTCTCTCTCTCTCTCTCTCTCTCTCTCTCTTTGTCTCTCACACTCTCACAATCTCCTTCCTTTCTCCTCTCTCCCTTTCTTCCAACCTCTGCCTCTCATCATCCATCTCTCGTTCTCTCTCTGGCTCGCTGTCTCATTTACACCTCTCAATTTTTATATCCCTCCATTTAAACTTTTTTTTTAAAATCCTACCCTCTCCAGCTTTATTTCAATTTCGCCTCAATCACGCTCTCTCTCCTTCCACACGTCTCATCATCCGCTCATCAGGTCCTCAGACCCCTATACCTGCACCCCCCCCTCCTCCTCTCTCCTCTCTTTGAAACATCAACACTTCCAACTTCCAAGGATTATGATCCTGTGAGGACAGACATGCACGCACACAGGCAGAGTGGTGGACAAAGTACTCAACCCCACTACTTGAGTCAAACATATAGATATTCTCTGGTCAAATATTACTCAATTACTTAGTGAAAGTCGTTCAGTCAAATTTTTACCTCAGTTAAAGTACAGGAGTACTTGGTTAAAGAAAGATTGAAATATTAAAAAGTGCATACTTTAAAAGAAATACTTAAAGACAGGGTGCCGTGATTTTCAGTGATTTTTTACCCCCCTAAAACATAATCATCAGGTATTATGGTTATACTAGGAGGAAGATTCTTTTCAAAAAAGTATACAGAAATTGTTAAAATTATGTTTTTATGTGGACACGCCTCCAGTTCATTAAGTATACCTGGTTCTCACCTTAGCACCTCCTCCACCACCTTAGCACCACCCACCTGTCCTAGTCCCTCCTCCTCCTCATGCCCACACCTGTTGTGTTATGATAATGAGGGGGAGGGTATATTTTTACTATGTCACTAAAGGGCTGTTTTTCTATTGGCACGTTTGACCCTCAAGGTTTCAGCCTCCAGGTACTGTAGAAACTCAAAATAGTCAGAGAAGAAATAAAACACCATACAAACACCACCAGGGGGCTTAATGAAGTTCTATCAACCTCATAGACACATGAAAAACAGAAAAAGTGCAAAACCATGGCACCACCTATTTAAGTATTAAAGAGTACACATTTGTACATTGTAATTTATACATTGTAACATAATTGTACCACCAAAATTCAAAGATTTTCCAGAAATGTCCCCAAAAATAACAATAAAAGATGTACAAGCTCTCAACGTGTCGCTATGTGACGCGATGTGACACACCCAAAACCTCCCAACCCCATCCACACACGCACGCACGCACACACGCACGCACGCACACACACACACACACACACACACACACACACACACACACACACACACACACACACACACACACACACACACACACACACACACACACACTGGGTCAGGCATGGCTGGGTTCAGGCCATGCGTTCACATGGAGAGTCAGAATCTTGTAGAAAAAGAACAGCCTAGATCGATGGAAACCCTTCGCCAAAGTCTAAATTGGATGGCAGGCGATTGATCCGTGTGTGTGTGTGTGTGTGTGTGTGTGTGTGTGTGTGTGTGTGTGTGTGTGTGTGTGTGTGTGTGTGTGTGTGTGTGTGTGTGTGTGTGTGTGCGCGTGCGCGTGGAAGAAGTACTCTGATTTTTCATTAAAGTAAAAGTAGCAATACCACAATATACAAATACTAAAATAATTGTAAAATACAAATAATTGTGGTCCAATAAAAAAGTACCATATTTGCCTCTGATATGTAATGGAGTAGAAGTATTAAGCATCCAAAGAAGGAAATGCTCGAGTAGAGTAAAAGTACCTCATAAATTGTACTTCATTACAGTACTGGGGAGGTATAGTAGTAGGGTGGTCAGTATAGCAGTGCTTTTAAAGCATACAGGCAAAGAGCTGTGTGTACATTCACATATGCATACACACATGAGCACACACACATGAGCACACACACACACACACACACACACACACACACACACACACACACACACACACACACACACACACACACACAAGCACGCACACAAAGTCGATGTACGTGCATGCATGCATGTTCATGCACAGATGTGTGCATGAACACACATGATGTGCACACAGTGGCATTTGTTGTGACACACGCACGCACGCACGCACGCGTGCACACAGCGGCATTGTGACAAATGTTTAATCAGCTAATGTGTTGTGAGTACGCATATATAGGCTGCTGCTCCAATGCTAAGGTTGTGCGTAAGCTTGTGTGTGTAACATTTTGTGTGGTAGGATGAGTATGTACTGTGTACGGTTGGGTGTGTAATGTGTGTGTAGGTTTGTGTGTGTAAGGTTGGGTGTGTGAGCTTGTGTGTAGGGTAAAGTTTAAGTGTCTTGCTCATGGACACTTTAAACAGGGTGAACCATCAGACGAACCAGTGACCTTCAGATTCCCCCGTCAGCCACTCCACACACTCAGCCACAGTGCCGCCCCAAGAGGCCCTTCCGTTTTACACTGAAGGAGGCTTTGTGCCGAAACGCTGTCTGTTTGCTGCCCGGGCCAACTAAACAAACGCGGCCCCGAAGGACATCCCTGCACTTGTACCCGTGCTGAGTGTAATAGGATAGGAGAGGAGACAGGAGAGGAGAGGAGGTCACTGACAGACAAGAGGAGGTGCCGTGATAATAATCACTTGGTTTGTGAATGCGGTGTCATTGCATTGGATCCGGATAATAGCTACAAGAGCCAGGAGTCTGCAGCATGGCTGAGTCAGGCTCTCAGCAAAGCTGCCGATACAATATGCACCACAATGTAACTGTATCTGATACAATATGCACCACAATGTAACTGTATCTGATACATTATGCGCCACAATGTAACTGTATCTGATACAATATGAATCACAATGTAACTGTATCTGATACATTATGCGCCACAATGTAACTGTATCTGATACAATATGAATCACAATGTAACTGTATCTGATACATTATGCGCCACAATGTAACTGTATCTGATACAATATGAATCACAATGTAACTGTATCTGATACATTATGCGCCACAATGTAACTGTATCTGATACAATATGAATCACTATGTGACTGTATCTGTCTTCTCATATCAGTCTGCGCTCTGTATCATGACTCTGCTGTTATTCATATCCTGTCAGGCTGGATCAGAGGACTTCATAACAGGTTGTTGTCGTTCTCTCTTTCTCTCTCTCTCGCTCTCTCTCGCTCTCTCTCGCTCTGTCTCTCTCTCTCTGGCCACAGGTCAGAATCAAAATCATCCGATTGGGAAAGCAGCACATAATATGTGGAGTTGTCCAGAACCACCAATCCAATCGATGTGCTCATATATCTGCCCGTCCGTCTGTCCGTCCGTCCGTCCGTCTGTCTCGGCCCGTCCACCGGTCAGTCACAATTTGTCAAGATATTTCAAAATGTAGCAGATCTACAAGTTCACAATGTATTACATTGCGTTAGCTTGTAGATCGGCACTTTTCAAATAGACTTTGTATAAAATAGGGCTTAATTATGCATGTTTTGTAAAAATAAGTAGTAAAAAGTACAAACATCTGCCACTGAGATGTAGTGGAGTAAAAGGTTTTGAGAAATTGACATTATTCAAGTAAAGTAAAAGAACCTCAAAATGTTACTTTAGTACAGTACTTACTTTCTACCACTTTCCAAACTTCTACTACACTTTGGATTACAGTTTTTCACAATTGTTAACACACGTTTCTCAAAACAATAACGGCTTTCTCAAAACTACACACCAAAACTGCAAATCTCACACACAACATGCTAAACCCTACTCTCCCTTTGCAAAATGACACTTTGCCATCAAATCTTTTAACTGTTCACAAAATGGAACTCGTGTTTTCATTTGGTACACACAGCCATATTTTCAAATGACACACACAACATGCTAAACCCTACTCTCCCTTTGCAAAATGACACTTTGCCATCAAATCTTTTAACTGTTCACAAAATGGAACTCGTGTTTTCATTTGGTACACACAGCCATATTTTCAAATGACACACACATACCATTCATTGAGTACACACAACTAAGCATTTGCTGCACACTACCAAACATTTACAGCACACTGCAAGGCAAAATTTAAAACACAATCATATAAATAGAACACACCATATGAATGACAATGACTCTGGAGGATGAGACTTTTCTCCTTTTGTAAAATGACTCAATGTAGGCCTACTTTTTTCATAGTCAAACATAAAACAAAACACAAATATGCAGCCAAAAAAGTTGTATTTCTCGACATGATTTAGGCATCATGCCTCCGGTTCATGTCTGGCCAGAGGGCCTCATCCACATCATAGGCAATGTTCTCCCTGTCCAAGCAGCGTTGGAAGAAACGCCTCGAGTGGCGCATGAAGCCCTGACAGGCCTCAACAGTGACTAGGGCTGCAATCGATTTTCACGATTTTTGTATAATGACATTTTTCAATTTTGAATTGGAAAAAAACATGTTTCAATCGAGAATCGTTTGTTTTGAAAAAATCTGAAAATGATCGGTATCGTGACCCCAAGAATCGGAATCGAATCGAATCGTGAGATAGCAGAAGATTCACATCCCTAACAGTGACGTCGCCACAAGCATCCTCCATGGCCTGGAGCAGTAGGACCCGGCTCTGTGGGTTCCGTTCATATACCTTCCACCTCCAAGCTCAAAAGAACTCCTCAATGGGATTCAGGAAAGGAGAATAAGGTCGAAGGTACAGAAATACCTGGGGTGGTCCTGGAACCACTCACGCACTGGAGCAGCCCGGTGGTGCAAATTGCTCACCAGACCTGAATGTTTAGAGATTTGACTATTTGTAGGTTGCAGATTGATGCTTTGAGATTTTATGTGAGAAGTGTGTGCAACAACTGAACATTGTGTAGTGTTTGGACAACAAGGTGTGTTGTAGATTGATGCTTTGAGATTTTATGTGAGAAGTGTGTGCAACAACTGAACATTGTGTGTAGTGTTTGGACAACAAGGTGATAATGTAATTGACATCAGAGTGTAAAGAAGGAAAGTCAGAGTCTAATGCAGATAAGGGAGTGTGAAGTAGTGCCAAATTGGGTGGAGCGATTAGTACATGAAGTTAAGGTTGTGAAAATTGTGCCGAATTTTGGCTTTTTGTGTGTAAACAATTGTGAAAAACTGTAAATGAATACTCCACACCCCACCCACCAACCAACCAGGACAGTTAGACAGGCTCTTCTAGACGTGATGTACTCTGTTAGATTACATTTTTATTCCTCATAGGATTAGTTTTTTATCTGTAGATTTCTACTTTTTCATGTTTGTTGTGTCAATCGGTTTTAATCTATTCTAGCTGCCACCCAGAAAACCATCCGATTAAAGTGTCGAGGTGGGAGGTTATCAACTTAGCAGTGAGTGTACGCTGTGGGGCTGTACTACGCTGTATACTGTATCTACCGCCGTATATCGGCCATGTCGGGTGGAAACCTTGTATGTCCAAAACGGTTCCTTTTCATGAAATGGAAAAAACATGAACCTGTGCTCCAATGGATCCAATGTAGTTTATTATTTAGTCACACGCAGTGGTGGGAAGTAACTAAGAACATGTACTTAAGTACTGTACTTAAGTACAATGAGAGCTTGTGGATCTGCTATTTTCAAATATTCTAGTACTTTTACTTTTGGTACTTTAAGTATATTTTGATGCCAATACTTTTGTACTTTTACTCAAGTAACATTTTGAACACAGGCCTTTTACTTGTAACAGAGCATTTTTATATTGTGGTATTGCTACTTTTACTTAAGTAAAATATCGGAATACTTCTTCCACCACTAGTCACACGATCCTGTTAATACTTTTCATTGGTTCAATTATTTATAAACCCCACAGAAAGACTTAAACCACTTTCACTTTAAAAAATGTTCGGGTGGCGCAGTGGTTATACAACAGAAGTGGCAACACACAAATGTGTGCGGGGACTTCAGGGAGGAATCAATTGGCATAACGACTAAATTGGGGAGAAAAAGGGGTAAAAAAAAATGTAACAGGGAAAATATGTTTGCTACTCTTGTGCATCTTCGTTTCACAATTTAAAAAAAACATTAAAAAGTAGAAATATGGAGATACAAGGTTCCTGTCCGACAGCGACGACATACAGTACACCTCATGAGGCGTGTTTGTGTTCTGGATAAAACAGCACACAGCATTCATCAACACCTCGTCTGCCCAGATTAAGGATGTCACTCTGTCTCATATTAAACCACACACATCATCCTTTTTTTCTCTCTCTCTTTTCCTTTGATAAGCGCATTCCTTATCAGGACAGAACAGAGGCACGCTTGGCAAAGAGAGAGAGAGAGAGAGAGAGAGAGAGAGAGAGAGAGAGAGAGAGAGAGAGAGAGAGAGAGAGAGAGAGAGAGAGTTTGAAATTCAAAGTTATATTTTCTTTTTTTACGGAGCCCTGAAAAAGCAGAATTGTGGTGCTGGATTAGTTTCTTATCAGTAATACAGAAGGAAGTCAAAGTTATCTTGGGGAGCTCCAAATAGACAGAATTCAGTGTTGTGAAGCTGCATCGGGTGTGGTTTTGGTTTCTCATGTGTTACTGTATGTTTGGGAAACTCAAAGTTGTCTTGTGTGATGTTTCGGTTCGTGGAGTCAGGAAAGCCCCCCATGCAAATCCAGATCCACCTCCACCACTAAAAAACAACAACTACAGTATGTAGTCTTAAATTCAGTCCACACCAGTGATTCGTGATCAGTGGTGGACAGTAGCGAAGTACTGTACATTTCCTTTCTGTCGGACAGAAACCTCTTATCTCCACAACTTGTTGTGTTTTAATTAACTTGATCATACTAGAGCGTCACACAAAAGTATCACACGTAGCAGATATACTAGCTCGAAACTGCGGCGCGAAGCGACACAAAACGGCGCGTTTTGAGCTTGTAGATCTGCTACTTTTGATATATATATTTTTTTTAATCCTGAAAAGTAGCAGTTTTGGACATATGAGGTTCCCGCCCGACAGAGACGATGTACTTGAGTGTAAAAAATGTAGCATCTGTACTTTTGGATACTTATGACTCATAAAGTAAAATATACAACAATATACTCCTGGTCAAATAATCACTGAGCAACTTAAAGTTGCTCAGTGAAATGTTTACTCAAAGTACAGCAGCACTTTTCTTTTTTAATATCAACACATTGAATGTTTTCAGTGTATTTACACAAACTCCTAACTCTGTGAAACCAGCCGAATGAATCCACTGACTTGTTTGTAGAACGACTATGCTACACTACCTACAGAAACACCTATAAAAACGTCCGTATAGAAATACAATCAAATCTACAAAGGCATTAGTCACACAGTGGAACTGCTGTAGATGCAGATTTCCCAGAGAATAAAACAAACCAACAGTCAACCAACCTTAAAATCCCAGTTACATTTCTAGCTTTATAGGTGCACTGCTTTCAGCCAAACTCAGTAAAGAATTGCATTAATTCACAAGCAAGCAAAGCCTTCCCAACAAGGAACTACTCTGTAGTTACTACAGTCATTTCTTTTCATTTTGAGGTCATTTCCACTCAGGTTATGAAGGTGAAAAGACGTGCACTCCTGCAGTCAATGTAAACAATTAGTTGGGATGGAATAACTTCTGCTGTACTCTCCGTCTCGATTAGTTTTTTCTTTATTCAGGGAAGACCGTTGAGAGCAAGCTCTCTTTTACAAGGACGCTCTGAGTACTACATGGTCACAACATATACAAAAAAAACAATAAGATTTTAAATAAAGTGCAATATAATGAACAACATTAAAAACATCACAATGCAGATAAATAAGGGCTACGCTAAGCGGGTGCAGTCCTTATGTAATGCATCCTCAAGTAGTCCCCTAAATCAGTTGTTCTCCAACTTTTTCATGTCAAGGACCCCCAAAATGATATGTAATTGGCTGCGGACCCCCCCCCCATCTGAAACATATATTGTGCCAGGGATTTTTCAAAAATAGCAGATCAACAAGCTGTATATCTGCTATTTTGAATAGCCAAAGTATAAAATATGGTTAAAGTGGTTAAAATGATTGTGACGCTATATTAACAAATTTAGTGGTACCCCTCCAAGGACCGCTGGGGGTCCCCGGACCTCATATCATGCATGCTTGTTCACTGTTCAGTCTATGAGGTGAACAGCAGTGGAAGAAGTGAACCGTTTCTTCATTTACAATAACATCGTGTTATTGCTAAGTGAAATTAGCAACAACACAATGTAGAAAGTAAAAGTTCTGCCAATATTTTAATTGCGTAAAAGTACTCATTATGCAGAATGGGCATTTCACCATTGCTTCAGTGTTTTGTATTTCTTTATTTTCAAAACGTTAAAAATAATGTACCAAAGCTGGTTGAAAATATACTGCGATGCAACTTATTGTGGTCTTGTAGATCAGGCTCTTTTCAAATTATAACATAGGGCTTAATCACTTAAACCCTATATGGTTGATTGGAGTCCCTCAGGGCTCTATAGGCCTACTAGTGTATTTTCTGTTTTCTGTTATTGTGGGGATAGCTTTCGCTGAAAATAGCCGATCGACAAGCTCACAGCACGTCACAGCTATTTTCTGCGAAAGCTAAGTGGTTTATGTATGTTTTGTATTAATCAAAATCTGCTAAGCAACTTACTAGTAGTACTACTTGTGGAGTAAAAAGAACAATATTTGCCTCTGTGATGTAGTGTATAAGTGTATAAGTATAAAGTATACAACATTGAAATACACAATTAAAGTAAATGCAGCTCAAAATCTTACTTACAGTACAATGTATTTAGTAAATGTAATAGTTACTTTCCATCACAATTCTCTAATGATGACCAGTGAAAAAGCTATGCTTAACCGTAACAACAAACTTCATAAAAATACAGTGGAGTCTTGGAAATGTAGTTGGGTAAAAGTTACACGTCTTCAAAAAAAAAAGGTACAGGTACTCTGAAAATATACAGTACTCAAGTAAATACTTTGTGACTGTATACGGGTGATTACTTTTACTTTACATGACACATTTTGTTCAAGAAGAACAATTCAACAAAATGTTTAAATATTTCTGAACCATACAGGCAATTAATCTAAGTTTGAAAAAAGCACATAACGGCTTCAGAATTAATGGCCGTGATATTAACAGGTGTAATTTATGTCATTTCAAAATATAAAACTCTCTTAGGCTTTTTGTTATCCACAGACCCATATGTTCTGCATGAATTCACCCTTTGGTAAAAAAGGCATATAGCAGATCTGGCAAGGGAACCTGCTGGATTTATAAACTGCAGCACACACTATAACTTTGATTTACAGTAGGCTTGCTTCCTTTGGGGTAGAGGATCGTCTCAAAGGAAAGGATGCTATACTATTGCATTTACCTTAAATACATTAACTTTAGTGTTTGATGTGAAGTAACCAAAACTTCTAGAACTCTAATGCAGAGCTTCAGGCAACAGAACTCATCACATCAAAGCAGTGAGTTGTGTGGATATGAGAAACTATTCTCAACTATATTTGCTTTGCGTGAGCTTCCCAAATTGCTGACCCAATACTAATACAAGTAAGACACGCGAACGCTGGAAGCGAACGCAGCTCGAAAATAGATGTGTGTGTGTGTGTGTGTGTGTGTGTGTGTGTGTGTGTGTGTGTGTGTGTGTGTGTGTGTGTGTGTGTGTGTGTGTGTGTGTTTTGACTGTAGCTGCACTCTGGCGCACTCTGGCGGCTGCACACAGGCAGTGCACGCACACAATATTGCACACGCACGGACAGAGACACACACACACAACCCGAGCAGAGTTTCATAGTTAGCTGCACTTGGGCGGAGGTGCGGCTTCGCCGCGCCTCCTTCCGCGTTCGCAACCAACCTCAGTCCTTACTATTATATAATATTATTATGATTATTTATTTATTTGTTTTCTCCCCAATTTAGTCGTTATGTCAGTCCCAATTAATTCCTCCCCACACACATTCATGTGTTGTCACATGTGTTGTTGTATCCTATACCGACTCACCTGCCAGGGAGGAGCCCCCACCGAGAGGACGTAGAGAGCCTCCGTCCTACTCCTTCCGGCCAACACTCCCTGCTGACAGGTGCCGCCCCCAGTCTCTAAGAGTATGTGCCTTCCCGCTCAGCTTCCCTCCCCGAACACCACGTCCAATTGTGTTTCGTATAGACGCTCGACAAATTCGAACGGTGGATTCGAACCACCAATCTCCGCGGTGGGCAGCTAATTTACCACTGCACCACCCAAGCACTTATTGTATAATATTATATTATATTATATTATATTCAAGGTGCC
>NC_139949.1:10403399-10503399 GCF_963454915.1 Gymnoscopelus microlampas
CTGCTGAAAATAGCCGATCTACAAGCTCACAACGCCTCGCAGCGCGAGGCGTTGTGAGCTTGTAGATCTCCTATTTTTGGCTAATGTTCCCTTCAGAATAGGGATGCTAGGGTTCAAGGGGTTAATTTAAAAAACTGTTCCCATCACACAACGATTTAGCAGTAACTCTGACGACCTCCTAGGGGTCCCGGACCCCCTGCTGTAGATACAGACAGACAGACAGACAGACAGACAGACAGACAGACAGACAGACAGACAGACAAGATTGAACTTTTCTTTGTACCCGCACGTTAACAGTGTTGGAACAAGAGCTACAAAAAATGTGCTGCTGTGACTTTTCAATCTGGGTGTTCTGTCCCCGTGCAGTGAGATAAAGTACAGTACAGGACACCGTGGTTCACTCTGTTCCCCGCTCTGATTAAAAGCCCTTGAACTCCAGATGTCCCTATCCTGGGGGGAACATTTGCCCCAAAATTGCCGATCTACAACGCTCCGTGTTGTGACGCGTTGTGAGCTTGTAAATCACCTTTTTTGGGGGGCGAAGACATTTGGTGTAGATCGAAGAATAACGCACCAAGTAAAGTGCGTTTTATTAAGTATATGGGACTTATATAGTGTGAGTAGTTGTCATGGGGCAGCACGTTCCCTATAGACTACTACACACACACACACACACACACACACACACACACACACACACACACACACACACACACACACACACACACACACCTAACTACACTGCTGATTAACATCGCCGGGAAGTGACGTGTGGAAGTGTTTGTTCATGGACATTTGCTGGTGTTGCATGTTGCAATTTTTTATCCCACGATTTTGTAACCCCATTTTTTACACCCAGTGCCAATTGTCTATGTAATCCTGGGCACTACCTTCCCTCTGCCAACCTAGGGAGGCCAGGGCCGAGCTCATGCCTCCTTCAATGCATGAGAGCCAACTGACCTTCTTATCACCTGACAGGGGAGAGTTTCCCTGGTTGGACGTAGCGCGTGGAAGGAAGACGTTATTCCAACCAGTTCCTTTCCCCTCCATCAGGCGCCCCGGCTGGCCAGGGGGAGGCAGTATAGTGACCAGGATTACTGCATGTTTTTGTGAGGGTACCTACCCTAGGAGACACGGGGAGAACATGCATGGTGTTCTTAACATCCTCTGGTTTTCTCAATACATTTGAATGTTTTTAAGCATTTCTGTTTATTGAATATGGGGTAGGGTAGTTAATTATAGTGGCGATCACCTCACCTGTCTCTCCTGTGCAGTGCTGGCATTCTCTGTAGATTGGAGGGTGCCAAGTACTGTAGAGGAAGAGGGGTGTTTGTTCTTGTTATCATGTTTTGTCTTATAGTGATACATCTTGTGAAGGAATTGGCGCCTGATATGTAATTTGAAATGGTTTGTAAAACATTGCAATTGTGTTTGTAACTCAATGGTTAGCCTGGTTGAGTTGATGCCAATTACAAATTGTATCTTGGTATGTCTCACCCGGTATAAGAAGGAGGCTGGAGAGAGGTCGTGTCAGTTTGGCTTAGGGTGAGCTAGCGACTGATTGATTGAATACTTTATTAACCGTTTACAAAACCTGCACCCAGGGGAGAGCCGCCAGCTCAACTAGGGTTTGTTGTTTGTTTGTTTTGTTTTCTGTTCTTTTTTTTAATATAAATTAAATACCATATAATATGGTATTTAATATGCACAACGCCTCGCAGCGCAAGGTGTTGTGGGCTTGTAGATCTGCTATATTTGGCAAAGTGGTTTGGTACAGGGGGAAAAAAGAGCAGACTAAGTACAGAGTGAAAGGTCAGGTTTGCTAAGTATTGTTTAAGTGCATGGTTAAATGTCTGGAAATACACATTAACATGAATCCAACATGATAGTGCTGTGAAACAAGTCTATGAAGCTGCCTATAAATCTATGGCGAAAAAAAACATAGTTTATACAATATATAATGGGGTCCCTGCTTTCTCTCTCTCTCAGCCCAGGGGTCCTTGGCCCGCTCTGTATCAATGATTACAATCAAAATATATTTAACACTTATAAATACATAAATAAAAATCACTGTAAAGGATTGGAGAGGTGTGGGGAGACAGAAAGCAAACAAACGAGTGATTCAAAACAAAAGAAAAGTAAACATGCTGTACACTAGGCCTGTCAACAAAACAAGACACATCCATGCTAATCTCGCTGTGGCTCCACAGTGCTTTGTGTAGCGCTAGGATTAGTCACTGGGGGGAAGGAGCGGGTCGTCCAACCTGAAATTGAGGGGCACTTGTCTGGTGAAATTGGGGCCAGATGGGCATTTTATTTGAAAACTCACTCAAAGCCGCTCGGCGGAGACGAGGGCTTTGGAGGGATGAGAGCTGTGACAGGCAGACAAGACGCGCCAGATCAGAAAAACGTCAGCGACTCACAACAAAAGGCCAATTAGGAAACAGACGCGCAGACCAAAGCACAACCCAGAGACTTATGTGGCCTTTACAACACATGGCAGAAAGGCAAGAAGGAAAATAATGTTATTAAAAAAGGTTCCAAAGGTAGACTCTCAAAGGATGTTCTGTGTTGCAAGGTTTATGTGTGGGATTTGTTTCCCACTTTGAAACTGTGGTGTCCTTTTATTGGGCATGTCAGCGTAGGCGGACATTGTATTGTATTTTATTGTTTTTATTCAAAACTTTTCAACCATTTTCAATGTATTTTTGTAACTAAATAGCAATAAAAGTCGCTCTACAAGCTCACAACGCGTTGTGATGTGACATAAAGTGAGCTTGTAGATCGGCTATTTTCGAAAGATGTTTAAAACAATTTGCAAAATTAGGTGAAATTATTCATTCTGCTTGAGTAGGTTTACTTTTGATACTTTTAAGTATGTTTTGATGCAAATACTTCTGTACAATTACTTAAGTCATTAAGTAGACGTTCCTTAAGTCCACAAAGTGTAAATCGTTGCTTATAATAATAATAATAATAATAATACATTTTATTTATATGGCGCCTTTCAGGTCACCCAAGGTCGCCTAACAAAACAGAAAAGAAATACAAACAATAAAGCAAGTTTAAAATACACACAAAATACACATAAGGCCTGCAGCAGACCTTTACTCAAGGTGAGCATAGGCCTGTTTGAAAAGGTGAGTTTTGAGGTGGGATTTGAAGGTGGGGAGTGAGTCCATGTTTCGAATGTCGGGGGGAAGGCTGTTCCAGAGGCCAGGGGCAGAGCGGCTGAAGGCTCTACCCCCCATGGTGGACAAACGAGCAGCTGGGGGAACAGTGAGGTTGGTGAAGGAGGAAGACCTGAGTGACCGGGTGAGAGTTTTGATATGGATGAGATCAGACAGGTATGGGGGGGAGAGTTTATGGATGGCATTGAAAGTGTTGAGGAGGATCTTGAAGTCTATGCGGTATTTAATCGGTAGCCAGTGGAGTTGGTGAAGAACGGGGGTGATGTGGGAGATGGCAGGGGTTTTGGTGATGATGCGGGCTGCAGCGTTCTGGACCAGTTGGATTTTATGGAGGAGTTTGTGGGGGAGACCGAAGAGAAGGGAGTTACAGTAATCGAGGCGGGAGGTGACCAGAGAATGGACTAGGATGGCAGTGTTGTTGGGGGTGAGTGAAGGGCGGAGGCGGTTGATGTTGCGGAGGTGGAAGTAGGCTGACCGGATGGTGTTATTGATGTGGGAATGAAATGATAGGGTGCTGTCGAGGACGACACCCAGACTCTTGACCTGGGGGGAAGGGGAAACCGAGGAGTTGTCTATGGTGAGTGTAAAACTGGGCTGCTTGGTGAGTGAGAATTTGGTGCCAATGAGGGTTAACTCGGTTTTATTGCCATTTAGTTTGAGGAGGGATGAGGTGAACCAGTCTTTAATTTCGTGAAGACAGGCACAGAGGGAGGGTGGTGGGAGGATGGAGGTAGGTGTGGAGGAGACATAGAGCTGGGTGTCGTCCGCGTAACAGTGGAAATTGATGTTGTGTTTGCGGAATATTGAGCCAAGTGGGAGGAGGTATATTATGAATAATATGGGGCCAAGGACAGAGCCCTGGGGAACACCAGAGGAGAGGGGAGAGGAGTGGGATATGAAAGATTTTAGCTGAATGAACTGAATACGGTCGGAGAGATAGGAGTGGAACCAGTGCAGGGGTGTGTCGGATATGCCAATGGAGGCTAGACGGTCGAGGAGGATGGAGTGTGAGATGGTGTCAAAGGCTGCGGTCATGTCGAGAAGGATGAGAATGGATAACTGTCCAGAGTCGGCTGCTAACAGGAGGTCATTGGTGATTTTTATTAGGGCTGTTTCTGTACTGTGGTGGGGGCGGAAACCGGACTGAAACTGTTCATATAGGTTGTTGTTGGAGAGGTGGGCCTGTAACTGAGTTGCAACAACCTTTTCCAGGATTTTTGCTAAAAATGGTAAGTTGGAGATGGGGCGGAGATTACTGAAGTTGTTGGGGTCTAAACCAGGTTTCTTTAATAAGGGCGTAACAGAGGCAGTTTTCAGTGGAGAAGGGATGGAACCAGATGTGAGAGAGGCGTGAATAATGGCTGTGATCAGAGGGAGTAGAGAGGGAAGGGAGGCTATAACGAGGGGGGATGGCAGGGGGTCAAGTTGGCAGGTCGTAGGTTTGGAAGTCCGGATGAGTTTGGATAGGTCTGAGGGAGAGGGGAGTTGGAAACAGGAGAGAGGTGCAGAGACTGGGGGATTAGGAACAAAGGGAGGAGGACAACCGGACGTGAGGGGGGCTAGTTGATGGTGAATGGTGGATATTTTGGCATTGAAGAATGACATTATGGAGTTGCAGTGGTCTATGGAGTGGTCTAGCACACTTGGCTGAAGCCCGCAAATGTAGTTGGCTGACATACAAAAGGCATACAGTATAACTCGAGATAACCTCTTAAATATCCAAGAAGGAAGCACCTGTTAGGCTTTTTGCCAGACCCATGTTTTCTCCATACATGGGCATGGTCACTTTGTCCCCCGGCCCCAGCCAAAAAAGTCTGTCCCCCTTTCGTCATAGAAGGGACATAGAAGGGACACACGTCATGCGAAGCCCGGCCATTCAGATTTCAACCACTAGGGGTCTGGCTGTACCAGGTCTCCTGGTTCCCTTGTTCTATGGTCTCTATGCATCGCGTACAACAACTGGGCATTTGATACGTCACGTGTGACGTCACTGTAGTCAGAAGAATAGCCCATGTATTGAATATAAATCAGGCCTTACGAGTCGTGACACACAATTAAAGGAACTGTTGACAGCTGAGGAGACTATGGCGAAATAAACTAATGTCATGTTGGTGCGTATTCTGCGTAAGCCCCGATTTGGACAGAAAGGGAGCAGGTTTGGGATTTTGCCTTTTGTCGTTGCTGCGATAGTGGTTGCTGCCTTGCTAGCGCTGCTCTTTGTGGACTCAATTGAATTATGGGTCACTACTATGTACATGAACACAGTGGTGGAGCCACATGCGGGTAGCATTCCTCCCCAGGGTGTCCCTCCGACGAGACCGGAGGAGGAGTTCTCGCTCATGCCCAGTCCTCTGGTTTGTCAGCGTGCAGACCCTTATCTCCTCATTATGGCCGTGTCTGCACCTGCCAATCAGAGAGCCCGCCGGGCTATCCGGGAGACTTGGGGAGGGGAGGTTGAGGCGAGGGGTCTCCGGGTCATGACTCTGTTCATGGTTGGCGAGGTGTCCGACCCCGGCCTGGCCGAGCTGTTGACCGAGGAGGCACGGGAGCACGGAGACCTGATCCAGGGCCGTTTTCTTGACAGCTATTCCAACCTCACCCTCAAGACTCTGAGCATAATGGGCTGGGCCCGTCGCTTCTGTCCCCAGGCCCACTTCATGGCCAAAGTGGACGACGACGTGTTTTTTAACCCCGCCACTCTGCTGCACTTCCTGAACAGGGGCCGCAACCCCTACGAACAAGGAGACCTCTACCTCGGCCGGGTGCACCCTAGGGTTGCTCCGACCCGTGACCCGGACAGCAAGCACTACCTCCCTTCCGAGGCGCACCCTACCGATGTCTTCCCAGATTACTGCAGCGGCACGGCCTATGTCCTCTCTCGCTCTGCCTTGCTCAAAATGTCCCCGGCGGCCGCTGCCACGCCCCTGTACACCCCTCTGCCCCCCGAGGACGTGTTCGTCGGGCTGTGTGCCCGCGCAGCCGGAGTGCTGCCCACGCACAGCCCGCTGTTCTCTGGAGGACCAGCCGTGCCCTACGGGCGTTGTTGTTACCAGGCCATGGTGTCCGTCCACCACGTCACACCCCGGGAAATGGTGCGGTACTGGGCGGATAGCCACTCTTCACCCCCTTGCTCTTGGTTGGAAATGCGTGCGTCTCTGGCCGTTTGCAAAGTCAGGGCCATGCTTGGGGCAACTCTGGGCCTGGAGCAGGGCTTGTAAAGATGTTCTGCCTGACGTACGTACACTTGTTAGGGGCTGTGCCTTGCTTTAATACAGTGAATAGTACAAGCGCTCTGGCTCTGAAGGCACAATGACAAAATAATATAGTGCAGGAACAAACCCTCAAAAAGAGCCTTAGTTTTTGAGATGCCCCTACCCGCGGTAGAACAAAATGTGACATCGTTTTTTCAGATCTTTAGGATGTCCCCTTCATGAAATGGATTGTCACAAGTTTATTTTTACAGCAAAAGTCATGGAATTTATCCAGGCAAAAAAAACGCCTACCCTGAAAGAGGGAGTTCCAAGTAAATCCTTTGTCATTTTCTACCTATTGGTTATTTTTACATCATACTTGCACAGATATGGTCTACAGGTAGTGTCCCTGTTCTGATCCTAAAACAATCAGAATACCAATATTTGGTTCTATTGTGAATCAGCATGCTTTTATATAAGGCCTTAGGCGGAAATACAAAACGTGGACTTTTCTGAGAAAAATCCACATGTAGCTAATACTGGTCCTACTCTTCTATCAGGGGTAGAACAAAGTGTGACCTTGTTTTCTCATATCTTTAAGATGTCCTCTTCATGAAATAGATTTTTAACTTTTACTGCAAAAGTATTAGTTTTGATACAATATTATGCCATGGACCACTAGTGGACCGCGAGAAAGTTCCCATCATTTCCTGAATGAAACCACAGTGCACGACAGAATCATTTACCACTTGTTTATTTACAAATCACACAAGAAGACTCACAGTCCCTACCACCCCCCGCTCCCCCCCCCCCCCACACACGCATTTGTATTACTATACTTGTGAGGACGTCAACCTTTTAAGATTGGTAATTTTATAAATGCCATTTTTACCCCTTTTGTTTTGTCACAATGCGTTGTACATCTCCCAGCTATTTTCGGTGCACGACACCTAATACATCCTTTATAAAACAACCGTTTTTCTCGTGAAGACCAGGAAAAATCTTATTTCTACTATACTTGTGGGGACAATTGGGCCTCACAAGTATAGTAATCCAAGCACATACAGTACACACACATAAGAGTCCTACAGGCCATGTATGATGGTGCGGTTTCGTAGGCCCTGGACGTACTCCTGTGCCTGTTGGAGGCCGGTGCGTTCCTCCGCTACGGGCGGGGCTCCCTCTACCAGTTTGACAAAGTAGTGACAGTACACCTTGTCCATGATGCCGAACATCCCCCTGCCGTGGTAGCGGATCCGCTTCAGGTACTTCCCCTTTCTGGCGTAAGTCTCCGCTGGACGGACGAGAGAGAGGGAGAGAGAAATTACCGGACGGGATCCATTCCATTGGTGGGCCGTGGACCCATTTTTATGGGTCGCAAGTGAATATCAGTTGTCTTTTCTTTTTTCGTTTCCTACAATTATTTCAAAGAAAAATCAGATATAAGAAAATAAAAACTTTTTTTTTTTCAAAAGAACTTCTAAGAAATCTAACAAATTCCATAAATAAGATAAAAGGTTTGGGAATCCGTGCGTGTACAGTATTTCAAATACATTTGAATAATTGCTGATATCTATGTCTTATTATACCAAGCGACTGCAAAACCTTGACAAAGTGCTGATATTTTTGCTTTTCCACAGCAAAAGCAACATTTTTGGTTTGTATTTGCGATGTGACAGCTCTGTTTACACATTTTCTTTATTCCATTTTAATTGTACACGCATTTCTTTCTTTGGGTTTTGATTGTTCTATTTCACACTTGGTTTGGCAATGTAAACGTACGCTTCCCATGCCAATAAAGGCCCTTTTAATTGAGAATTGCACTGAATTGAGGTGGGGGGGGGGGGTTATGGGGAGGAAGAAGGGAGAGAGGCGGAAGGAGAGAAAGAGGGGGGGGGGGGGAGGGGCGAGAGAGCGATTTAAAGAGTAGTTGGCGGACGGTAGCAAATACAATTTCGGTAATAAATCGCCGTCCACGTCAGAGAGACGAGAGGAGTGCGACGGGACTGACAGAGGAACCCATTAAATGCAGGACAGACGCCGGTGAATGTAAAACGCCGTTCAGGAGAAAGGCCAGCAGAGGCTTTATCTGTAATAACATGACATTTACATAAATCATGCACGCAGCGCACGGCGCAGGGAGGAGAACGGTAGCCTCTTTTGTTAGTTAAAGTGGGAAATTAATTTACTAAGGTGACAGTTTGAGACTGCGGAGCACAAAGCGCACGGCCGATAAACATTGTCATCATCAATAATTCATCAAAAACAATTATTGCATTCTTATGGTGCCCCCTGTTGACAGACTACTGTCCCACTCATGCCTGTGTTTACATAAAGATTTATTGGATTTAATGTAGTGGTTTGTTTTTTCATTGTGTAGGGAATGGAACACCTGACCGGGCGGTATTAGTGCCTTGCTCTAGAGCAGGGGTTCCAAAAAATATATATTTGGATTTGGGGAACATTTTTTAGGAAAGGTAAAACCCATTCTAACCAAGAGAGCATACATTTCAGTTTACTGGGGGTGGCCATAGTTGAATTGGTATAGGCTATGGTATAGGCATACAGTCCCAGGTTAGATTCCCTGCCCCGGCTGTCAGTCGAGGTGTCCATGAGCATTACACTTTACCCAACTGCTCCTCCTAAGCACTCATCAGAACCACCTGAGTAGCTATCAGCTGGGTGAAGCTGAAATCCGAGTCCCCCCCCCACCCGCGGGATTAACCAGGTCGCGAATGTGTCCAGCTGATACTCACCTACATACAGGTTGGACTTGTACTCGACGTTGTGGTTCCTCACGGCCAGCTCCTGGGCTTCCAGAAGCACCTGGAGACGCAACAAAGGAACAGGAAGAGCATTTGTGGCCGTGAGTGACTAGGGTCAGGACCGGAATCGGTTCCATCACATTTGGAACCGTTTCCGGAACCAGTTTTTATCACACTGTCAGAGCTGGTACTGTACGTGTGCTTCACTTCTGCTATACAATTACAATACCGGTGTTTGTCAAACTTTTGTTTATTTCAAAGACCACCATAATTCGTGTCGTCACACTCTCTTCCCTATAGAAATCATTAAAGGGAACCGTTAAGGAATCAGACCGTTAAGAGGGAATCCAAGTGGTCCCCGGCAAAATGACCCAACCCTGCGTGTGACCAACCTCTTTCATGATCTTAGCTCCTTTCTTGTCGTTGAACTCCAGCTGTGCGATGGCCTGGTCGATACTCATCCCTTTGATCTGTGGGGTGGAATGAAGATGGAATGGAAGTTCAGTTCATTTAATGCAGTGGTTCTCAAACCTTTTTTTATTTATTCCAGGAACCCCATAACACCAAGAGAGCGTAAGGCTCCATTTGGTTCCAATTGTACGCTCTCACTAGCCTGATTATCAGACTGAAGCTGCGTGGAGCTTCAGTCTGACATTGGCTCCAGTGTAGGCGATTACAAGGGGGAGGGGATTAGAATTTCCCTAAACCAATCACAAGGGATCCCCACCCCCACCTCAGACTCTCATTGGACGGTACTTTTTGTACCGGATAAATCCTAGGTTCACATTACAACACCAGACCAAGAGGGGCAGTCCACTCAGAGAGTGGGCGGGGTCTATGGTCTGGAACCAGGCTACGCTCTCACAGTTACAGACAAAGGGTCCATTTGGAACCCCCTCAAGGAGCCCTTAGGGTCCCTGGTAGGGGTGTTGTAAAATATCGATTAATGTAAGAATCGCGATTCTTATTATCAAATCCATCCATCTAGCTATCCATCTGTCTATGTTTGAGTTATGCAACGATCTACAGTGATAAATGATTTCCTCATTGAGGACATAAACTATACATCTATTCTATTTTATATATCCATATAGCCTGCAGATTGCCGTTAAGTGACTCTATGCATGTAAAACAAGTAATGCATGTGGCTGTAGCTTTGTGTTTGGACGTCTCACCAGGTTAGACAGGTACCACATCTTATCCATGCTGTATTTGATCTGCCGTCTACAATGATGAATCTCCTGTCGACAAAACAAACATCAGCTCATTGACGGAAATGTTCCTCAAGTCTTCAAAAGCATTTCGACTTCAAGTCAAATGTGATAATTAATGACTACACATCCTGTCAGGGGGCATGACTATATGGTGGGCAGTGTTCATTTTGACAGCACATTTTTATTTAGTTTAGTCATAGTCTTTTGAATAAAATGTCATGTCGTATTTTAGTTATCAGAAAAGTTTTAGACTAGTTTTAGACTTTAGTCGACTAAATCTACAGTTGATTTTGTCGACAAAAATGTATTTTGGCAGGCCTTGATGGCGTCGTAATGGCAGATTTTACACTTGGTTGCATGCTGAAAATAGCTGATCTACAAGCTCACAACGCGTCGCAGCGTGACACGTTGTGAGCTTGTAGATCAGCTATTTTCAGAGCGCAACCAAACATAAAATTACGTGTCTTTCAGTTTGTGTACAAATGGAACCAAATGGACCCTTACGGGTTCCATTTGTACACTCTCAGAGTTACAGACTTGGAACCCCCTCAAGGAACCCAGATGGTCCCTGGATCCCACTTTGAGAAACACTGTCCTAGATTTGTTTAAATTACATACTGGTATCGAATCGGTTCGCAAGTTATGGAATCGGGAAGGAAAAATGTGATCAGTACTGTATATCTCTATGTGTGATGAATGATGCACAATGGGATAGCTGGGATAGTACATGCGGTGACATATATCCCCCTCCCCGCCCCGGCTTCTCTCCCCCCGAACACGAACAATTGTGTTCGTATAGACTAAAGACGCCCGTCGAAACCGTTTTCACCACGGTGGATTCCAACCCCTATAGACTCTGCGGTGGTGGGCAGGTACTTTAACCGTGCGTCACCCGAGCGCACAGTATTTTTTTCCTCCGTTAGATGTTGACCCCCAGAAATAGACGCTAGAGTTCATGTTGTTAACCCATTCAATCCGGGAACACGTACTGTGTCATTTTAGATTTTTTTTTGCTGTAACCATTATTTTATACTTTGGGCTATTCAAAAATAGCAGACATACAAGCTCATGGCGCAGCTCTGAGTGCATCTTTAACTGAAATCTTTGCTTCTGGGGATTCTACAAATGTCTTCTAAATCCTAACAAGTTTTCTTCTTTTTTGTTTTACTTGTTGTTATACATCAGTGGTTCTCAAACCTTTTTCATGTCAAGGACCCCCAAAATGACTCGTATTTGTTCTGCGGACCGGTCCCATCTTAAAATATTTTGTTCCAGAGACCCCCAGAAGCAAAGATTTGAGTTAAAATGTATACAGTATATATATATATATATATATATATATATATATATATATATATATATATATATATATATATATATATATATATATTCAAATATTTGCACACAGTTTCACAATAAAAAAACTAAACAAATAGCAAATCTACAAGCTCATAGCTTGTAGACCTGCTATGAGCTTGTATATCTGCTATTTTTGAATAGCCAAAGAAATCTAAAGTGACACATATGCGTTTCCCGGATTGAATGGGTTAAAGATCCCAGGCCCGTGGTGGAATAAGACTCACTGCTGGTCTGCGAGGTTCGTCTGGCGTCTGAGGAGGAAACTTCTGCAGGTTCCTTCTGTCCCAGTTCTTCATCACCTCCAGAGAGCTGCTGGTGTGGAAACATGCTGCCTGATGAGGCCCAACGCTGAGACCTGGCACCCTGAACACACAAAAACAATGTTGTGGACAGAGAGAGATGTCTGTTATGGCAGGGGTTCTCAAACGTTTTCATGTCAAGGACCCCTAAATTGATATCTATTTGGTTACGGACCCACATCTGAAAATAGTTTGCACCAGGGACCCATACAAGATTTGTGTTGTTAAAATATTCCACTTTTCTTTCAAAATGTGTAAAGAAAATAGATCTACAAGCGCGTACTGTAGATCCGCGTGAGTTTTGATCTTGCAGATCTGCTATTTTCAAATAGCCGATGTAATAGGTTTAAAGTGCTCATGTGGCCTAGTGTCGCAGCCACTGTTTCAAAAATAGTGAAGATTGCCGATCTACAAGTACAACTAAAATGAACTAAAATCTATTAAAATCAGCCCCACATTTAACAGCAGCAACAGCAATTAAAATCCAATAGTGTGATTGTGAAATTAGCTATTCTGCATAATGAGTACTTTTACTTTGGTACTGTTAGTATAGATTTGTTTTGTTGTAATTTTACTCTTGTAAAGTTTTGAATGTATGGCTTTTCCTTGTAACAAAGTATTTCTACACTATTGCATTGCTACTTTTACTCGAGTCAAATTGGACAATCTCACAATAAAAGATAAGCTCACATACTAGCTGCCACTTGCACAATCAAGAGTGAAGTGTAATTATGAAGCTCAAGTTCAAGCAACGTTTCGGTCCTCAGGCATCTACTAGACCGAAACGTTGCTTCGAATCATAATTAAACCCTCTTGACCCTGCAAGTGGCAGTGTGTGGGCTTATCTTTTGTTATTGAGAACTTGAGATCGTCTACTTGTTTTTTGCCTACACACCTGCTTTTAAACTTTTTTAATCTGCGTGTGCGAATGTTTTTCTACACTTGAGTCAAAATAAAAATACCAACCTTAGATTAGATTAATCGTCTAATCACAATCATTTGTGCATATTAGATCATAATCGTTTTCCAAATTGAAAAATGTTCATACATTTTCAAACATAAAAGAAAAAGCAGAATTGGCTGATCTACACGTGACGTGTCGTAAGCTTGTAGAACAGCTAATAATAATAATAATAATAATAATAATATTATATATATATGTATGTGTATATATGTATATATATATATATATATATATATATATATATATATATATATATATATATATGTATATATATATATATATGTATATATATATATATATGTATATATATATATATATATATATATATATATATATATATATATATATATATATATATACATATACACATATATATATATATATACCTACACACACACACACACACACACACACACACACACACATATATATATATATATATATATATATATGCGTGTCAGTAATTTCTTTACATATTTAAATTATTTGTCTGCCCTGTGCATTTTTTTTATTTCTGAAATTACATTTGTATTCATATTATGTTCCAATGTTCAATGCCAAAAAACACACACAATTAAATCGTTAATTATATACAATTATATGACAATTAATCATCAACTTCAATGTTGTAATCGTGACATGACATCCCTACACACTGGTCTGTCCTTCCACAGACAGACTGACAGACAGACAGACAGACAGACAGACAGGTTTAAACACCAACCTTGAGAACAGGTTGTCAGTCACACTCCTCAGGAGCAGCAGACCTAGGGGACAAAAACATTCATTACATTGTGTCAGTAATAACACTCATAAAAACGCTACAAAGCCATCTAGTAGTGAATAATAATACATATAACGCTTCTTCTTACCACGACCTGTCATAGACGTCGCCATGTTGCATTATTATTTTTGCGACGCTGTGACGTTTTTTCGCTTTACGGCAGCCGTTGTCACTCATTGCCATGGTAACAGTTGAGTAATATGGAATGTGTATTATTTATTAACATAATTCATCATATTTGGTACTGTTTTCGTGTAGATAACGTTTGCGTAACAATAACCACGTTATTTAATGGACAAGACATTAGTCGAAGACATTATATTCACTTGATTAAGAACGCAAATTCGCATTGTTTAACCCATATGAGCTTCCATAGACAAACATAGGGTGTATTTTTGCCGTGATATTTTAACAAGGCACGTTTTAACGAGCAGTTTGTCGAACGCTCGAGTCATGTTTGACTCTTACTCTATTGTCAGCCAGATTAAAACATATTATAATACATACAATTAACTGAAACTGGTGTCAAACTTGTATTTTAAAATATGTTTATGTATTTATTGCAGTGAACATTTTGGCTGATGCCTTGAACTAGGGGTAAAAATAATTACCCTAATAATTACCGGTATTTACGACACTTATCTCTGCCATATGACCGTGTGTCGCCGTGTTTACGACCAGAAGAAGAAGAAGCATGGATGCTGCATCTGGCTGCATGTGATGTGTGGATGACCACTAATAGTTTAATTGTTATTTTTGCAGACTTTATAATATCTCTATATTTTTAGTATACATTGTGACAGCAGACATGCGTGACAGAGCGCTCCCAGCGTCTCCTAACTGGTACTGCAGCCGCTGCAGTGACACCAGTGGCAGTGGCACCCTCCTGGGCTTTGGAGCCAGGAACACCATCTATCTGGTGGATGTGGGTGCATCCTCCTCCTGCAGGGTGGTGGGTGAGTCTGATCACCCATATGACACAGTGCTTATCAAAGGAGGCCAGCTCTGGTCCAGAGCCTTAGAAGGAGTTTTCCTTCTAAGGCTCTGGACCCAGTTGCACCACCTCACACTAAGTTCAAACTTAGCCTAGTTATAGCTTAAATGGCTTTAACAAAAAACATTTAGACCAGGAAAGTATCTGTGATTTTTAGATTTATTTGGCTATTTTTTTTTATTTCGTTAAAATTTGTGCAAATCTTTAAATATATATTTATATATTTAAAAAAGTATATATTTTTAACATATATTTGTTCCAGGGACCCCCAGAAGCAAATATTTGAGTTATATATATATATTCAAAGATTTGCACACATTTTCACGATTTAAAAAAAATAGCAGATCTACAAGCTCATAGCGCGGCACTCGGTGCCGCGCTATGAGCTTGTAGATCTGCTATTTTTGAATAGCCGAAGAAATCTAAAATTGACACAGATGCATCCCTGGATTGAATGGGTTAAGCTATAACTAGGCTAAGTTTGAACTTAGTGTGAGGTGGTGCAACTGGCCCCTGGACCACAGCTTAAAGGACCCCCAAATTACAATGTATTTGGCCACAGAACCCCATCTGAAAATATTTTTTTTCCAGGGACCCCCATACAAGATGTGTGTTGTTAAAGGTAGAGTAAGTGATATATTTTGGTTAAAACAAAAAGGCTTTTGTTAAAAGGTTAAAGCTCTATATTCTGATAGTAAGTCATTGCTATTAGAGTGTTCAGTCACAATAGTCTCCCTGTTTCTCCAACAGAAAATACATTTTCAGGTAGGTGACAAAATCTCAGCTAATACGCAGAGAGTACCCATTTATCACCTTCATTATCATAGTGTTCCAGTTCACATTTTGTTCGCTCATTTCTTTGTGTCATCACTTCCAAATTCTTTTGTTTAATCTGTATCCTGTCTTTGTTCTCTATCTTGAGTGGATAAAATTGGTATCCTGACCTGAAAATGCATTTGCTGTCTAATAAAGAGCTGGAGAGACATGGAGACTCCTGTTACTGAACAAACACTCTATAAGCAATGATTACTATCAGAATATAGAGCTATCACTTATTCTAACCAAAGCAAATCACTTACCCTACCTTTTTTAAAAGGTTTAATAATGTGAGCTTGTGGATCTGCTAATTTCAAATAGCCGAGTATAGGGTTAAAGGAGTCAGCCCAGCTCCTTATCCAGACCTCAGTCATATCACAACTTGACTACTGTCACTCCCTCGTTACTGGCCTCCCGACATGTGCACTTAAGGCCCTTCGAATGATCCAGAATGCCGTGGCACGCTTGGTCTTCAACCAGCCAAAATGTTCACATGTCACCCCCCTTTTCCGCTCCCTCCATTGACTCCCAGTTACTGCCCGCACAGAGTACAAAACACTGATGTTGGCCTACAAAGCGATCAAAGGTGTGGCACCCCCTTACCTTCAAAGCCTGTTCCAACCCTGTAACCCCTTCCGTTCACTCAGATCAGCTAACACGGGGAAGCTGACGGGACCTTCCCGAAAACACCCTGGACAACGCTCCACACATCCTAGACTCAGACTAGATTCACTCCCAATTCACTCGCGTAGCCAGACAGCTATTCCACAATCTCTGAATGACGGGAGCATTTGAAAATTGTGAGTCAGTCAACAGTATGGCTCGAGAGACGTAGTGTCCCACTAATACATGTGTATATTTTTGTATATATGATATGGAGGTCCGGGACCTATTGCGTATCAAACTGGGGGTAATTTTTCTATTGTAAACAATGTAATGGTTTGTTTGTGTGTTCCAGGTGAGCTGGTGGGTCACAGAGAGAGGGTGTCGGGCTTCTCCTTCAGCCAGCATGCAGGACAGAGTCAGCTGTGTGTCAGCTGCTCTGATGACGGCACCATTAAGTTCTGGGATGCAGATGACAAGGTGCTCTTGAAGGAGCATTCGCCGCACCAGGTACGTTTGTGTTCCTCCTCTGTGCCACCTTTATTGACGCTGAATTTGGATGTTGTCATTAGGGTCGTTTCCTATCGGAGGTTCCATACACTCCAACTCTGAGTGTGTACAAATGGAACCATCAGAGTTATGGCGGCATATAGTGTTATAAGGCTGCTCTGTGGATGCCGCTGAGGATTTTTATTAGGAGGATTGTGTCCTGTTTTTTGTTTACGTCATAGGTTATTCCTAATTTGTATGTGTTTAATAAACATAAAAAAACACAGTATTGTGTATACAGTAGTATTGGCCTATAATTTAAAGTAAACCATTCATTATAAACATGTTATTATGTTGTATATTAAATTACATGTTATTACACTGTATATTAAAATCTAATTGGAGACTGGTATGAGAAATTGAAGAATCTAACTCAACCCCATTATACTGTATATCGTTGCTGTCCGGCAGGAACCAGCTAACTCCATTTTTCCGCTTTTGCATTTTTTTCCATAAATCAGTGCTATTGAACACCCTTTACATTTGTGTGTTGGTAAAAGAAAATATTGAACCAATAAAAAGTATTAAAAAGTGCTTCTGACAAAACCAGCTCCATTGGATCCTCAAACTTTCTGCTAAACCAGCTAACTCCAGCAAAGAGGGGTGGAGTTAGCTGGTTTAGCTGACTCCAGGCTCCACCCCCTTTTGACCTCCAACCTCATAGACCATATTCACACGGCGGCCATGTTTCTATGAAGTCAATGAAAGTATTTTTTCTTTTAGTAGTCTTTTATGACAATTCATGATGAGATCTTTTGCAAGTAGTTAAGTTATTTTCTTATGAGTTTGACTTGAATTGTTGTAATTTTATCCAGAACACCATGACAGCCGTCCAGTGGTCTCCTGTGGACAAGAACCTGGTGGTGTCTGGGGACGAGAAGGGCATCGTGGTGTGTCACTGGTACCACACCGGGGACACACTCAGCTTCTTCCCAGAGCCCAGGACCATCTTCTGCCTGTCCTGCTCGCCTCACACCTGGAACCTGGTGGCCGTGGGGTGAGGAGCAGCTGTGATTTTGATCTCAAATTTTGATTTCTTTTGGTCATAGTCGTTTGAATGAAATTACATTTTAGTTTTAGTCATATTTTAGTCATCTGAAATGTTTTAGTCTATTTTAGTTGACTAAATATCATAGGATTTTAGTCAACTAAGTCTGCTCTTGATTTAGTGGATTAAAATGTGTTTTGGTGGGCCGTGATGACGTTGTAATTTTATACTGCAGAAAATACATGTTGTGAGCTTGTAGACTTGCTGTCATTGTGTCCTGGCTGAATGATGTCACTTCCTGTCTCAGCTACAAAGACGGGATGATCGCGCTGATAGACATCAGTAAGAAAGGGGAGGTGCTCCACCGCCTGCGTGGCCACGAAGACGAGATCCACGCCCTCGCCTGGGCCCCGTCGGCCAATGAGGAGAAGTTGTACGCTGCCAAGCCTGATGACATCACAGGTAAGTCATTACAATCAGGTGCACTCGTTTAACCCACTTAAACCCTGTATACTTCGTTGACCTGTGTCCCCCAGGGGGACCTATATTAGGTCCCCTACTAGGGCGCTGAGAGCTAAGCGGTTAAGGCACGTATGCCTGATGGTGTGTCCCGGGTACGATTCCCGAGCCTGGCGGTGGATTTGCTGCATGTCAGTGGAGGTGGTTGTCTAATAAAAGTTATTCCTTATTGGTGGCTGTAAACGTGGAAGAAAAACAATATGGTGTTGGTGGTGAGTGTGATTGGCTATTTTCAACGTAAAGATTTGGTGTTGAGGGAAATACTAGCTGACCTAGTTAGACGCCTGGGCCACACCGGTCAACCAAGTAGATAGGGTGTAAGTGCTTAAATGTTCATTTGAATTTGTCATAGAGGTGCCAGCGGAAGGTAGTCACAGCACGGGTCATGTGATCTGTTTGTTTTGCCGCCGATGCGGTGAATACCCTTCATGGTTTCAACATAACATGCCTTTGCCGTTCTGATGTTAGCGGACGGGTAATAATCTCTCAAGACAGAGTCTGCGAACAGCAGAATCTGTCAGCACCACTGTTCTTAACATCCGATGTTGTTGAAAGTGGATGGCGGGAGGGTAGCGGGGGTCTTAAACCACTTACAGTATGCGTATACTGCGCATCGTACAACGCTCCCCTGCAATTGTATAGTGAAAGTGGGAGAGAGACGGGAAATAAGGAGAGAGGGTAGGGGAATGATCCACCTGGCTGGGATTCGAACCGGGGACATGCCCAAAATAGGGATGACAGATTGCAAGTGGTTAAATGAATGCACCCATTGTCGTACACAGCCCCAGAAAAATACATATTTCACATATGTATACAAATTTTTGTTTTTACTTATTTAGCAGCGAATGGAGAGATGCATGGAGAGGAGAAGAGAGAGGAGACGGGAGGTTATCTGGCTTCTGGGAGCAAAGACCAGACGATCAGAATCTGGAGCACGGCCAGGGGCAAAGGTGAGATTATTCATCTGACTGAGAACATCCTCTGTGGTGAAAGTTGCTGTGTCTACCGTCAGGGATGCGAGTTTTCGCCAATAATGACATGCCCAGAATAGGGACACCAGGTTGAAAGTGGTTACATTTACATTTTCTATTTTTAAATGTTATTTGTTTATGGTGCATCGTCACCCCAAGGGGTCTCCGTACACCTCACAACAGAACGGGAAAAAAAATACAGTATCAAGAAATAGTACACATAAATATGAATATAAAAACAGTCCAAACATTTGGTTCAGTTAAAATCCAGGGAACTCGGGGAAACTGTTGTGCAAAGAGAGCTTTAAGCTTAGATTTAAAAATGTCCACTGAGTCAGCTTCCTGAACAGTCTGAGGAAGTTAAAAGTAGGTGGCACAGTGTGAGAATCTCTACCGCCCCAAGTGTTTTTTTTTTGCTGTACCCGGTGATTGTTAGGTAGGCAGCAGCACAGAGACAGTCCTGGAAAATATGGCGTAATTAGGCTAGCTAGATGGGACGGTGCAGGTCCATGTAGGGCTTTGTAGGTCAAGAGTAGCACCTTGTATTGGCAACCAGTTTAGAGAGATGAGGACTGGGGTAATGTGGTCGAATGTACTTGTTCTGGTTAGGACTGTTAGCTGCTGAATTTTGACCTAGTTTGAGGCTATTAGTTGAGGTAAGCCAGAGAAAAGTGAATTTCACTTAGACTTTTCCTTTTCAGCAGCGTAGACACAAAACTGCATTGTTAGCAATGAGCCACAGTCAGAAAAACATGCCGTCATTGATAAAAAAAAATTGAACAGCTCGTACAATGTCGATTCTCTGAGTTAACAATTTCGGTTCTCTAACGGTTCTGGTTCTCTGTTCCCATCCTCGTGCCTGGTGGTCTTGATAGAAGCATATTTTTTACTAAATCCTCACCATGTGGCACTCAGTTTACACACACATCCTTGTTCTAGCCTTAGAAATATGTATATGCGTTTTTGTCAATACAAATGTAAATCAATCATTCAATGATGTTCTGTATGCCCTCCTCCACATACAGGTGTGATGACCCTGAAGTTGCCCTTTCTGAAGAGGCGAGGGTCAGTGGACCCCACTGTCAAGGAGAGGCTGTGGCTCAGCGTCCACTGGCCCAAAGGAAGACCCACACAGCTGCTGTCCTCATGCTTCAGGTACACACACACACACACACACACACACACACATCACTTAATGTCGCTGTGTGTGTGTGTGTGTGTGTGTGTGTGTGTGTGTGTGTGTGTGTGTGTGTGTGTGTGTGTGTGTGTGTGTGTGTGTGTGTGTGTGTGTGTGTGTGTGTGTGTGTGTGTGTGTGTGTGTGTGTGTGCGTGCGTGCGTGCGTGCGTTCCTGCCCATGTACTTATGCCTATGTATGTGTTTGAGTATGTTCAGTCAGTGTGTGTGTGTGTTCAGTGTGGGTTTTGGTGTCTATGTGTCCATTTAGTATTATGTCTGTTTGGGTCTGTGTCTGTCTTTGTATGCATGAGTCATACATTTATACAACTGTGTCTGTGTGCGTGTGCAGTGGAGAGCTGGTTCTGTGGGACCTGACCAAGTCAGGGAAACAGAAGTGGACGTTACTGGGTTCCTCTTCAGAGGGACAGAATCACACTCGCATCGTCTTCAACATGAGCTCTGTGTGTCTGCAGGACGGCAGAGAGCTGCTGTTCAGTACCTCCATGGACAGAGAGGTAGGACACTAGCTGTCAATAGAGAACCATTGACAGAGATATAGGACACTGGCTCTCAATAGAGCAGTGGTTCTCAAACATATTTTTGGCTCAGGGCACCCCTGAATTACATTGTTACTTTATAGCACCTTACATATCAAAGTATCCTGCGACATCCCGTGACTTGCATCACGGCACCCACTTTGAGAAACCCTGCAATAGAGAACCAAAGTCTGACATCACACTAGTTATTTTTTTGCCATTGAAATCCAATGTGGTTTGATTGTGACAATCTGAACATACTGAGCTGGTTCTAAACAGAGCTGGGTCACATTCACATTTTTCATAATCAATTGAATTGATTAATTGGATTAACTGTTGCACCCCTGCTGTGTATTGCAGGTGAAGTGCTGGGACCTGTCCTCTCTGGACTGCTGCTGGACCCTGCCCACTCTGGGGGGCTTCGTCTACGCCCTCACCTTCTCCCCCGTGGCCACCGGCTGCCTGGCCCTGGGCACGGGGGACAACATGATCCGGGTGTGGAGCACCATGTCCCTCCAGAACCTGTACGAAACCCGCACCTTTTGGCAAGGCATCAAGTCCAAAGTCACCGCGGTAAGGTTCAAGTCCAGCTTCGATACGGAAAAAAGTTAAACCAGTTTGTTTGGAGTTCGATGGAAATGCATGAAAGGAAATGCTTAATTAACTTGAGTAGTCTGGCAGTTTTAACCACTTAAGCCCTATTTTATACTTGGGCTAATTATCCATCTATG
The DNA here is from genome assembly GCF_963454915.1 of Gymnoscopelus microlampas. NCBI lineage: Eukaryota > Metazoa > Chordata > Actinopteri > Myctophiformes > Myctophidae > Gymnoscopelus > Gymnoscopelus microlampas. Next base: position 10,425,051 of record NC_139949.1, read on the forward strand.
CATGGCATTGTGAGCTTGATTTACTTCATCCGTTTTCAAACTTCATTTCATATAACTGGTCCTCACTAATGTTCATTATACGATGGCACTATTTCCGTCTACTCACTCATTGTGTCTCATTGGTGGGCCTTGGATATTTCAGAAACCTGCCTACCAATGACACCATCAGTTGGGATTCCAAGCTAATAGAAACTACAGCCTTTCTCTTCCTAAACTTCCCTAAACTGTCCACCCCCCACCTCTGAGACACAGAGCAAGTAGACATAAATTACTAATTATGACGATAAGATTGAAAAAGTCAAGCTTTAACACTAAATGTTCTATTAAGTTAATATTTCTGTTATTACATTTCCTTTGTGGTTTCCAGCTGGCCTGGCATCCAAAGAAAGAAGGATCTCTAGCTTTCGGGACGGATGACGGTAAAGTCGGCATCTACGATGCCTTCTCCACCAAGTAAGGATGATCTATTTATTTTGATGGGTATTATCTGTTTTTTTTTAAACATTTAGTTAATCATCTGTTATGTAATAAGGAGAGATGTTGAAGCGATGAATGGAGGCAGAGGGATGTGAGGTAGTGTATTGTTTTTCTTGCACCAACTGCTGACTAAACCATTATTTCTAAACCATTATGTTCCTTGTCCTCTTCCAAGGCCTCCCCAGGTGTCCAGCTCCTACCACCGCAAGACGGTCTACGCGCTGGCCTGGGGTCCCCCTGTCCCTCCCATGTCTTTCGGTAAGTTCACTAATGAACAGTGCAGCAACAACAACTGTCACCCTGGTCTAGTTTCACACCGCAATAAATCTGAGCCAGCAGAAATCCCAACAACAACGACAACAAGCCGCAGACAACACAGAGAATGCAAGACAAAAAGCTAGTGAGTCAGCGAAAGATGGAACAACCACACGCACACACACACACACACACACACACACACACACACACCCCTAAAACATCTCCAGACACATTGCTAATCTACTCGCCACTAATTGGGTGGAGCTCCCGAAAAGCGCTTACACCCCACTTCTTCCCTCAGAGCCACTCGTGGGGCAAAAATCAAGATGTTTGCGGAAGTTAATTTTCACCAGCTGTCGCCGGATGACATTTTGATTAGCGGTATCAGTCACGCCGGCCGTCCTACGGCCGTAAAAAAAAACGTAATTGTCGTCGCCGCGCAGGGAAGAGGAGAGAAAATGTGCTGACGTGCTTGAAAAACCTAACAAAGGGATGCTGCTAATTTGTTTGCTACGGCGCTGGCAGGGCTTCAGCTCACACTTCAGTTAAACTCGAGTTCCGTCTTCTCAAGGTGACGTTTCGTTAGTGATTCTCGAGGGCCTGTTGGGAGTTATGAGCTGCAGGGACGCTGAAAGCATAAACGTCGACGTCGGGTGGAAAATTGATACTTTTCAGGAAATGGAAGGAAAAAAAGAACCTGTGTCCCACTCCCAATGGATCCAATATAGTTATTTAGTTACAAGCTCTTGTTAAGGCTTCATTGGTTCAATAAAAACCCACAGAGACACTTAACCACTTTCATTGTCACTATAATAATTTTTGCTACTTTTGCTACTTCTGTGTGTAGTGTGACAAAGTAAGGCATTAGTTTACGGGAGAAAAGAAAAACGAAACAAAAAAAAGTTTAAATATGGAGATACAAGGTTTCTGCCCGACAGCGTCAACAAAGTATTGCCGTGTTTTGTCTTTGGTGGGGTCAGGTGGGTCGATGTGAAGTTATTTGAGCTGTGAGGTTTCTCTTCACTCAGCCAGACGTGCTGTTTGTCACGTCTGACACTCACTGACAGTGTGTGTCTGCAGTTGATCTGCTGGGCTGCAGACTGTGAAGGTGATGTCCACCATAGAGTTATATTATACCTCTATGAGTTATGTACTGTATGAGAGTTATATATACCTCGCTGAGGCATCTACCGCGTATCGTCTCTGTCGGGGCAAATTTGTTTCAAGAAATACTGAAAAAAAACAAGCTCACAACACATCGCGAGGAATTTATAAAATTGTCTGCATAACATGCTGATGTACAATACAAATGTGTGTGTGTGTGTGTGTGTGTGTGTGTGTGTGTGACCTCCAGGCGGCTCCGGGGAGCGCCCGTCCCACACTCTGTACAGCTGTGCCGGCGAGGGCAACATCCTGCAGCACGACCCCTGGAGCCTGTCTGGAGACGCGGCTGATGTAGACAAACTCATCAAAGACACCAACGGCATCAAGGTAAGAGGGACAGTGACTGCCCCTAGTCCCAGTGTTAATTCTCTCACTCCACTCTGCCATCGGATGTAAACGGCATTTAACCACTTCGACCCTCTAGTACCACTTAAACTGTACCTTGACCGATTGTTCCCCCCCCCCCCCCGAATATGGATGTTGGCATTCAAGTGGTTAACGGCTATCTGTGTTTCTTCCTGCAGCACAAACTGTCTGAACACACAGACATCAGCTGGAAGCCAGACAACAGCGTGGTCGCCATTGGCAACGAGGACGGGTGAGACACGTGTTTTCTAACCAATCATATGACTTCAATGATCTTCAGTGCGATCCATGTTGCTGTATGTGCCTACAGTATGTCTCTGCCCCGTATACTCCTGTTCACAAACACTCACTAACAATGTTTTCCATCAGAAAATAGAGATGATTAACACTCATTTTAACTAAAAGATATCACTTACACCACCTTTTAAATTACATTCACCAGGTGTCCCTGTCAACCTTGCTCTCTAATCAGGTGATTCAGCCTAGAACTTTGTCAAGTTCCGGGCCATAGACCACTATTCATTCTATCCACAGGACTCTACTATGAAAAAATGAAATTAATTTGTCTAAATGTCAATTTTAAATGAAATATTGATAGTGGCGGTACTGAAACATATTGCTAGAATAGACAATCATGCATTTATTGAATTGTGATCATGTAATCAATGTATGGAATAATAGGGATACTAAACCACTCCTCATTTAGCTACTCCACTCAACCGACCCCACATAGAAAACCTGTTTATTTTTTTTTGTATTTTTTCAGTTCCATAGACGTGTACGAGGCTCCCAGTCTAAAGCAGCTGTGCAGCATCCAGCAGCATCACAAGATCATCAACTGTCTACGTTGGCACGGCGACCACGGCCCGCAGCCTCAGCACCACTTCCTCCTGGCGTCCGGATCCACCAACGCCGTGATCTACGTACACGACCTGCGCTCCGTCATAGGTCGGTTTTATGCAAACATTACACTGTGGTCTACTCTATGTGCAAGACCTGCACTCTGTCATACTGTTGAAGGTCAGCTTTTTACAAACATAACAAACACACAAAACGAGGTTTAAGGTTTACATAACTAACAATGTGGTCTAAGGCACTGTGTCCATAAAAAGTGTTTTTGGAGCAGAGTGGCGATATGGATATCATGATGTCCGTAAGGCTCGCATGCAGCATTTATTGACATGCTCTGTGTTTGAGCTGATCAGCTGTTGGCTGTGCTTGAATGTCCGGTCATCCGGTCAACAGCTTAACTGAAACGACAGTAAACAAGGGGCTTCTTCTCATGGTTGTGGTAACGACGCAACATGGGTCGTTAAAGAACGGGCTGTCACAGCCAGGAGGACCAAAAGGGCAGCTCTCCTCTCCGAAAGTTTAACTCTTTCCAGCTTGAAGCGCCAAGGGCGGTCCCCCCCCAGCCCCCCCCCCCCCCCTCTCAGCACTGGGAAGAGTAACGGTAGCATGAAAAGATCCCCGGCACTCACTTAAAAGCCCTTTTAGGATCTCTTATTTATTTAATGATGACCTAGCAGCAGCAACAAACATCTAACGTTTTCGCCCAAAGCCTTCCTTAGCGTGATAATTACTTTGATAATGAATCGAGTAATTATCACGCTGAGGAAGGCTTTGGGCTGAAACGTTTGTTGGTCGTGGCTGCTGCTGGGTCATTTAATAAAGTAAATATGAGATCCTAAAAGGGCTTTTAAGTGAGTGCCGGGGATCTTTTCAAGCTACTTGACTCTTTTCAGAGCCATGCACTATTATGGAAATATTATATTCCAGTCAGGGTGAAGTGTAATTTATTAGGAAGATTCAGGCAGAGAGACAGCATTCACAGCTGACAGAGCTCTGGCCTCCATGGCCAGACCTTGGGCCCCGTGGGGCAGAAAACTCCTGAAGTCTCATATGGGACACCCTTTATACACAAATATGCTCTCCCTACATGGAGATAAATACAATTAGGCTATAGTAAGTGACAGTACCACATATAATACAGCTGACTGGTTACATTAGCAATGACCATGTATAGTATCATTTAGTACAGATTACAAGAATAGCATGGGGGAGTCAGCTCAGCTGTTGGATTGACAGCTGTGGCCGAATTAGCACATTTATGTGAAGAGTGGCTGACTAGACATTCAATGAAATTGAATTGGAAGGCCAACAAATACACAATACATAACTTGGCAATCTATACATTTCTGCCACCATAGCACCCGATATGAGAATTACCAACTGTTCGCATTCTTTTTCAAGTTACCCTAAGTCCTAAGTCAGTGGTTCTCAAATATTTTCATGTGAAGGACCCCAAATGTATTTGTCCTCGCACCCCCATCCTAAAAGATGTTGTGACCCCCGTAAGAGAAGATTTTTTAAAATGTATTTATTATTTTTTTCAATCGGGAGATACTTTCTCCTGATTGGCTGAAATTGACAATTCACCTAAAAATATATTTTCTGTTTATTAAAGAGCTGGTGAGATGGGGAGACCCCTGGGCCCTGTTACTGAACACTATAACAATGCTTGTTAGTATATTAGAATATAACTTTTTAACAAAAACGTTTTTCAACCAAAACATATCACTTATCCTACTTTTTTCATTTAAAAAACGCTCTGGAACTTGACTATACTGGCATGCCATCAATAATAGATTTTAGGAAGGAAGCCGAGGGCCATATAAAATCTGCCATCGTGCCACGATTGGCCCCTGGGCCGGACTTTGGATATGTGTGTTTTTAAGTGGTGCATAATACTGGAATGTTTTTTCATAAATTGGTCACGCGGGAGGCTAGCAGCTGGCTAAGACTTTAGGTCAGCGTTTATTGTTTATTACGGATCCCCATTAGTACAGTAGTGATGCTGTGGTGGACAAAGTACTCAACTCCAGCACTTTAGTCAAAGTATAGATACTCCTGGTCAAATATTACTCAATTACAAGTTGCTCTGTCAAATTTGGACTCGAGTTAATGTACTGGAGTACTAAAAATAAGTGTTGAAAGGTCAAAATGATATTCGCTTAACCTTTTAATCTCAATGCATTGCCATATTGAATTTTTTACATTTTCCAAAATCGTTTTCCAGAAATATTCAAACAAAAACAAAACAATTGTGAATATGGCAGATCTACAAGCTCACAACGTGGCGCGATGCAATGCGTTGTGAGATTGTAGATCTGCTATTTTCACTATATTTGAAACAGGGCTCAAGTGTTTAATTCATAACATCCCTTCCTACAAATGTAGTGTCAAAGTACAATATTTGTCTTTGAAATGGAGTGGAGTGAACGTATCCATAAGATACAGATACTCATTTACTCAACAAATGTAGTTAACACATTGGCTGCCAAAAACGCAGATCTGCGTTCTTTTGAGGCCTTACAACGCAGGCTGCCAAGAACGCAGATCTGCGTTCTTTTAAGTGCAGTACTCAAGTAAATGTACTCATGTATTGTCCACCACTATATTGAAGACTGTTCATTTTCCTGGGGTCCACAGGACCTTGTTGTGAGGGACCCCCTCATCTCCTGATTATTGCATAGATCTCTCCAAGTGTAAAGCCAGCAAACAATCCTATTTTGCTGGCTTTACGCTTCTGTTTTCTGGTCTGTTTTCTGCTGAAGACTTATGACTTGTCATCACCCTGAGGATCATATCATAATCATAATAATATCTGCCCTTTATGTCATCGATGAAACCTTATATGTCCAAAGCGGTTACTTTTCAGGAAGGAAGTAACCGCTATATACATTTGATGTAGTATTATTATTATTAAATGGGGGGGAGAACCTGTGTTCCAATGGATCCATTGTAGTTATTATTTAGCCACAAGCTCTCTTAATACTTTTCATTGGTTCAATATTTTTAAAACCCGCAGGCAAAGTTAACCAATTTCACTTTCAAAATGCTTAAAAAATAGCTGCTCTACAGGTTCACAACATGTCGCAATGCCACACGTTGTGATGTTGTATATCTGCTATTTTCCGCTTCTTTGGCGTGATGCTTGTGGATGACAAAGTAGGACATTGATTTATAAAGAGAAACGGTTGTTGAAAGTTGGAATATGGAGATACAAGATTTCTGCCCGACAGTAACGACTTTATTCTCGATTAATGTACCCGTCCAAAGAGTGCACTAGAGCTAGACATGTGAAGAATAAAAAGTGCTGTTAAAAGCAGAAGTTTGACGACGTTTCAAAGTAAGAGCTCTCTGAGGTTGCTCTTTACAAACTATTTATGTGTTCTTTAGAAGAACATATTTCCCCTGTGAAGCACATATTATTTCCCCTGTGCACAGGTGTGCAAACTGACCACCTGGCTAAAACTATAAAGCAAATTATTTTGCGTGTTGTTGCGTTCTCCCATTATTAGTCTCGCCTGTTTGGGGAACAACAACATGATTGTGTATTTGTAGTTATTTGTAGAATAAAGATTATCACAATTAACAGGATTTGTGGCTCAAGGGGAAAAAAATATTTACACAGTACATACATATCTATCCATGCAGTATGTACATGAGGTTTAGACGTGACGTGCATGAGCATAGCAGCTGGTGTATATTGTTCATGATATAGACATTAAGGTGCAAGATGTGTATAGAACGTTGTCCATGAGATTAAGAGGCAGACTATCAACGCGTGTCAAGTTCAACCACAAGGTCCCTTTCACTGGTATCACTTACAGCAAGGGTTCCCAAAATGTTCAGCCCTTCCAAAATAATCATATTTCAACTGGGGACCCCCCATCCTGACAAGCACTTGGAATTGTAGGCATTGCATTTAGTTTGACTCAGTTCCACAGATACATGTTGTGAAAATAGCCGAACTACAAACTCGGAACACCCTCGCAATGCGAAGCGTTGTGAGCTTGTAGATCATCTATTTTCGCAATGTTTTTCTCTTTCTTATGTAATATTTGGCCAATTTGATATTAAAAAGGTCTTAAAATACATTAAATTGTAACTTTAGAAATGTGCAGATACCCTGTATACACTTATTGCGAACGCGGAAGGAGGCGCGGCGAAGCCGCGCCTCCGCCCAAGTGGAGCCTACTATGAAACTCTGCTCGGCTTGTGGCTCTGTCTGTCTGTCTGTGTGTGTGCAGTATGTGTGCACTGCCTGCACTGCATGTGTGCAACCGACAGAGTGCGACAGAGTGCAGCTACAGTCAAAACACACACACACACACACACACACACACACACACACACACACACACACACACAGTCCGTAAATACACAATATTTTCGAGCTGCGTTCGCTTCCAGCGTTCGCGCGTCTTACTTGTAGTGTATGATGGTTTGTTTACTGTTGAGTGAGAAAACACTGTTGCACTTATACTAATCATCGAATAATGTGAGGACCCCCCAGTTTGGGAACCACTTAAAGCACCTTTTGAATGTGTTCCACAGAGAATCCTCCAGCCAGTTCCGTGGTCATCACTGAGCCCTACAGGAGCCTGTCTGGTCACACTGCCAAGGTCACTGGGCTGGCATGGAGCCCCCACCATGATGCACGTCTGGTTACCGTCTGTTACGACGGTACCGCCCAGGTCAGTGTCTGCATGGATTAAAGCAGGTTCTCAATCTTTTTCATGTCCAGGACCACCCAAAATGATATGTATTTGGCCACGGACCCCCATCTCAAAATATTGTGTTCCAGAAGCAAAGATTTGAGTTATACAAATGTTCGCTTAAAAAATATATATATTCAAAGGTTGGCACACATGTTCACGATTTTTCAAAAATAACAGATCTACAAGCTCGTAGCATGGCACTCGTGGCGTACTGTATCTTGGGGGGAACGATTTACATATTATCAATGGCATTCAGGGGTGCCGTGGATGAAAAAGTAAATTCCAGGGGTGCCCAGAACCAAAAACGTTTCAGAACCAGAAGCACTGCCCTACACACCGGGAGCGTTTTATTTCTTGCAATGAATTCGTATTAATTTACACATAAACCGCACTGTAGTAAGTACAAATGTGTTAAGTACAAATGTTGGCCATTTATTATGAACAAGCTACACGCAAACTTGGACCTATACAAATGTGAAGTTAAAATACCAAAGAAGTGTTTCAGTTTTATTTTATTTTATTTCTCTTGAGTGACACCGCGTGCCTCACCATTTACTCGAATGTGAAGAGAAAACCAAGCTGCTTTGTGAGCTTGTAGATCAGCTATTTTCGGCACACAGCCAAGTATAAATCAGGCATTATGACGCCATCAAGGTCTGCCAACATAAACTTTAGTGAATGGATTAAAAGTACCTCAAAAATGTACTTACTGTTGGTACAATACCTAGTAAATGTACTTGGTTACTTTCCACCACTGTACTAGACCCAAGTGTGTCATATCCACACCTAGCACAACCAGGCTGTCCCAGCAGGGGGAGCCATATTCACATAGATTGCTACAATACAACAATTGGTATAAAAAGACAATATCTGTGCTTCCATCATATTATGATGGAAGCACAAACAGCAGACCAAAATTCAATTCATAGGAAACAAGCAAATTAAATCTCGTTCAAGCCATTGGGAATGAGAGTATGGGAGTTTGTTCTATATGACAATCCTACACTATGAAAAATACCTGTATTGTATAGGCCTGTATTCTGACTGTATTCTGAAATTGGAAAACATTATTTGATCAACAATATTAGATCAGCTCTTTTCAATCTGAATCTACAAAGTAACTAAAGATGTCAATTAATTCTAGTGGGGTAAAATGTACACTATATGCCTCTGACATGGAGTGGGGTTGAAGTATAAAGAACCAAAATTTGAAGTGAAAGTATCTACAAATTGTACTTAAGAACACTAAGAGTAAATGTAGCCTAGTAAATGACATGTCTCAATGACCAATTAGTTGTGCTGTCCTTTTTGCCTTCTTATTACTATTTACTTCTTCAGCATCCACTTTTAATTTACAATTGTTTTTATAATTATTTTAAAATAGTGAAAATAGCTGACCTACAAGCTCACAACGCAGCGTTGTGAGCTTTAAATATGGACATATAATCTGCCAAACAGCAACAATATATTTTTGAGCATTTACAGTCTGTCACGTTAATATTTATCAGTAGGGTCACTTCCAATCAACGAGACGTCAAGGAGATGTTTCGGATTTAATGTGAAATGTTTTCAGCACATTTCTGAAAACTTAGAATTTGACCCACTGATGACCTGTCCTCCTGAGGCATCATTCAATGTTTATCAAGGCAAGGCAATTAAATTTGTGCAGGGGTCTTCAACAGGGGCTCCGGGACCCCTAGGGGGTTCTCAGAGATACTGCAGGGGGGCCGCCAAATATCTTTGTGTGGCATGAACTTTACATTAATCACTGGAACCCTATTGCATCGCTATTCTGGGGGGAACATTCGAAAATCTACAAGCTCACAACGCGCTATTTTTGGCAAAGAGGTTTGGTGTAGAGGGGAAAAAGAGCAGACCAAGTACAGAGCCAAAGGTCAAGTTTACAAAGTATTGAGGGTTTAAGTGGTTAAATGTCTTGAAAACACACATTTATTAACATGAATCCAAAAATTTGTCTCTGCTACATCTCTCTCTCTCTCAGCTAAGGGGTCATTGGCCTGAAAAATGTTGAAGACCCCTGCTTTAGTCGACTTAATCAATTGTAGATGTAGTTGACTAAAATCTCATATTTTTTCAACTAAAACGAGACTAAAACGAAAACATTTCAGATGACTAAAATGTGACTAAAACTAAATCAAAATTTGCTGTTAAAATAACAGTAACCTTAAAGTACGTTGTGCGTTTTCCTGTGTCAGGTGTGGGACGTGCAGCAGGAGACGGGTGTATGTAACTACCGGGACCACCGCGGTCGTCTGCTGTGTGTGGACTGGTCTCCCGTGGACCCCGACGTGGTGTGGACCGGAGCGGACGACTTCACCGTCCAGGAGTGGAGGGTGTCGCAGCAGGAGTTCACCATGCCACCTAAAGGTGACCGGCCATTACTGGGGGACAATGTTTTTTTGTATGTTTTATAGGAGTTCGTAGTGTTCGCTACGGCAGTGAAGCTCGACCCCTTGGTTTTATCTCCTGCCAGTTAATTGAGGGGGGGGGGGGGGGGGGGGGGTGGCTGCTGCTCATGTTGAAGTGAGCAGCAGCATTACAAAAGAAAGGTATAGCAATGGGTGTATCACAGTACTACTGGTAAACAACTGTCACTACAACACGACTACAAAATATCCACAGTGTTTATTCTTAACCTCAAATGATCCAATACAGTTCCTTGGTGCAGTGGTTCTCAACAGAGGGTCTGGGGACCCCCAGGGGTCTTTGAGGGGGTTCCAGTGGGCCCCCGAGAAAAATGTGTTGACAAAATAAGTGTAACCACTTATCGCTGTACTGTATACATCGGCTCATAGTTGTGACACATTGTGAGCTTGTAGATCGACTATTCCCCCCCGCACAGAATTAGGGAATGTTGGGATGCAAGTGGTTAAGTGAAACATCTTTTGTTCTTCTTCCACCACTGCTCTCAGGGAAGAAGGGTGCAGACCTGAGGGACAAACCGAAACCTAAAAGCAAAGCAAAGAAGAAGAAACCAGGAGCGGCAGGGACACGAGGTGGGGACCCGGTGCAGAGCCCATGTCCCTCTGTCAACGGAGACAGCACAGGTAAGAACCACTAGACAGTCACACTCTTAACCCATTAAAACGGGGAGAGCATCTATTTCATCTTTGATTTTAGTGTTAGCTATTCAAAAAATAGCAGATCTACACGCCCACCAACATTATAGGATAGACCCGCCTTACCTGTGTCTGATTGGCTCCCTGGTAGGCATGGTTTTACTGAGGTTAAGGTTAAGTTTAAGCATAGTCTTACTGAGGTTAGGTTTAGGCATAGTTTTATTGAGGTTAGGGTTAAGGTTAGGTTTAGGCATAGTTACAAAAACGAGAAGTGTCAATCACAGCGACTACTGGCCAATCACAGCGGGTTTTGCCTAGAACTGAAGTGGGATCCATAATAACGCTCCTGGGACGGGCTGGGACGGCACCTGTCATCAGGGAGTGTTGGGTGGGGAGGAATCAATTGGCATAGCGACTAAATTAGGGAGAAAAAGCGGTAACAACCATGCACAAAAAATATAAAAAATAAGCAAATGTAGCTGTTTTCTCAAGAGATGTATATTTTTAGGGAAGGGAGGAAGAGGAGCAGAGAGCTCGCTACCAGGAAGACAGGAGCCCTCTGATGAAGATGACGAAGAGGAGAAGAGGAGAAACAGCCTTCCTCCTCCTCTCTCTCTACCAGGTAATTTGTTTTTGTTTTCAATTTATTTTTTTCTTTATTTTTTAAAGCAGGTTTGGTAGGTTAGTAGTAAATATTTGTGTTTTTCAAAAGGCTTTAGTTTTTATTCTTTGTTTAGTATTAGTTAGTTATTGTAATATGGAGTAGTCAGGGGAAGATTCAACAAGTTAGCCTATCTACAAGCTCACAACGCATTGTGAGCTTGTAGAATTAACTGTGGAATTAACTAGCATAACCAACAGTTGGGGGGGGGGGCTACAAATAATTGATACTCTAAATGAACATTAAAACGTGTGTGTGCGCACACTTTCAGCGAGTGGCGATTCATGGAGAAAGCCCTCTACAACTTCAAAGACCAAAGAAAGACCAGGTACGTGTGTTTCATTCAATTCCCTGAGAAAAAAAATATTGTTCTGTTCACATTATCCAACCTGTGTGTGTTCTGTGAGTTCATACTGCCTTGAACGTGTTACTCAGTTGAACAAAATGACAGTTAGATTAATTAAATACATTTTAATAAACTTTATACGGTTAGATCGCCCAACCCTATTCAGCAAGCCTTATATACACTATTCCAAAGTGTCGGAGGTCTGATCGCAAAAGGTCTCCTTTTCGTTTTTTAAGCAAACTGAGAATCCATTTGGTTAAAAAAAAGGGTGGGGAATTTCTTTGTTTTTACCTCGCAGGCAAATACAGGGGAGGGAGCGCACACCAGCGTTGATGGTGCTGTACTCTTAGCCACGATGCAAACATGTATTTTAGGGGTGTGCCGATGTATCGTCCCGCGATATATCGCGATACGTTTTCGCGACGAATTTTTTATTTTTTTTTTATTTATTTTTTTACAATCATAATAATCAGGCATGCAAACGGCCCCGAAGTGAAAAGAGTGACAACATGTTTTTTTTTCGGGTCAGGTGTCATACTATTTGGATTCAAAACGGCTATTGTAGCTGAAAAGCTACAAGTTTGCATGTCTGAATAATGCAAAAACAGAATTATTTGTTTGCATTTTCTATTTTTCTCCTCCATATATTTTCATAATAAAAAAAGTGCGTATCGTATCGTATCGAAATCGTATCGAAGTTGTGAGCCAAATATCGTATCGTATCGTTTCGTGAAATTAGTGTATCGGCACACCCCTAATGTATTTAGATCTTTTTCAGGAAACCAACGTTTCGACAAGAATAGTCTTCCTGGGGTCACCACCTTCTTTTTGTGTAAAACAGGAACTCGGTTTGGCTCCTCCCTTGTGTTTATTCCTACTAACAACAACATTACATGTTTAAGGCAACTAGTTGTTTAAGTGTCACTAGTTTTCAAGTGACACTTTGGAATGAGCAGCAGTGCTTTGCCCAAGGATCTCAGGCTGCAGGACTTTTAGCAGGTCTTTAAAGGAGCAGCGTGAATTTAGTGTGTGTACATGGTTGATGTGTATCCGTGTCTCTCCGTCCAGATGTTGTGACGTCGCTGAAGAAACGAAAGCCTCGCTCTCTGCTTCCTCTCAGTACGTCCATGGACCATCGACCCCGAGACCTGCAGCTACAAGACTGTCTGACACTGGCTGCTATCACACACACGCACAGTGAGTCTCTCTCTCACACACACACACACACACACACACACACACACACACACACACACACACACACACACACACACACACACACACACACACACACACACAGACACACCGCGTGTTGGTGTGCGTCTTGCGCTGCCAGTGTGGGGTTTGTACATAGACAATCATGGAAGCAGCTGTTTGAACACGTGCCGTTTGCAGCCAGTGTGTTCCAGCCTTTAGAATGTATCGCTGCTGTTATCAATTTAGTCATATTAAAAACTGAACTGTTGGCTCCAATGCGACTGTAGTCCATGTAGTTTATTTGTAATTGTAAAGACTAGAACACCCAACCTGCAGTTTGCAGTTAGATAACAGGCAATGGTAGGTAGAACATGTTTCACTTATAAATGTACAGTTAATAAAGCATTGATTGTTGGGCTGAGGACAATCGATTACTTTTTCTATTCATCGTTTAATGCTTTTATAAATATTTGTTTTATTTTCCATATACCAACACATCGAAGCAAAAACATTCTAATAGTTTATTTTATTTTTTATAAACGACTAAATCAATGAGTCTCAAAACTCAAGCCCCATTAAATACAAACACTGTCACCCAAAAGCCCTACAAGCTCACAACACATCACGATGTGACGCCTTGTGAGCTTGCAGATCAGTTATTTAGAAAACAAAGAGAGAAAAATGAAGTTCAATAATGAATACATTCATACAATTAGTCAAGTAAGAATTGTCAATACATGTCATGCATACTGTTGTGTGTGTCTCCAGCGACCCCTGTAGGCTGTGTTCCTGGCCAGGGAGAGCACATCCACCTGGGCCTGTTCACTGACAGACAGGCCCTGTACCGCATGCTGCAGGAAGAAGGTACCATCATCATCTGTTATAACTGATTTCTTTAAAAAAAAAAAATGTTTGTTTGTTTGTTATCTTTTGCAATAATAATTAAATTAAACACATTGTAGGAAAAGGTAGGGTAAACAGGAAATACAATTTCTGGTGGGTGGCCAATCAGGAGAGAGTACCCATTTATCAGCTTGAATTTTATAGTGTTCCAGTTTCCATTTTGTCTGCTCATTTCTTAGTGCCATCACTTCCAAGATGTGCAAGACGTCTCTCCTGATTGGATGAAATTGCTATCCCGACCTGAAAATGCATTTTCTGTTTACTAAAGAGCAGGAGAGACGGCAAGACTCCTGTTACTGAAAAACACTATAGCAATGAGTACTATCAGAATATAGAGCTATTTAACACTTATTTTAACCAAAGAAAATCACTTACCCTACCTTTAACCTCACAACCCATAAACAATGGAGAACCAGTGCCCTACAGCCAGTGTGTGCTGTTGTGTTGTTTCAGAGGAGGGCCACGCGGAAGCAGCTCACTACGACTCCATCCCCTACCTGCGACTGTGGAGCGGAGACCTACAGGGGGCGCTGCAGCTTGCCACCGAGAGGGGAGAGCTCAGTGACCACCTGCTGTCCCTCGCCCCCATGGGTAAGTTACACTGCACCTGCCAGGACCTCTAGTACTGCTGGTTTTCTGTCCTACCGGGACCTCTAATACTGCTGGTTTTCTGTCCTACCAGGACCTCTAGTACTGCTGGTTTTCTGTCCTACCAGGACCTCTAGTACTGCTGGTTTTCTGTCCTACCAGGACCTCTTGTACTGCTGGTTTTCTGTCCTACCAGGACCTCTAGTACTTATGGTTTTCTGTCCTACCAGGACCTCTAGTACTGCTGGTTTTCTGTCCTACCAGGACCTCTAGTACTGATGGTTTTCTGTCCTACCAGGACCTGTAGTACTGATCGTTTTCTATCCTTCCAGGACCTCTAGTCCTGCTGGTTTTCTGTCCTACCAGTAAGTTAATTGCATTCACCAGGTGTGATTAGACAACAAGGATAACAAGAGTTACATAGCAATGCGATGCGTTGCGGGCTTGTAGATCTGCAATTTTCGGCAGAGGTTTTGTGTAGAGGGGGAAAAAAGAGCAGTACAGAGCCACATTAGGTCAAGTTTACAAAGTATTGAGGGTTTAATTAAAGCAGCAACTTTTTAACAACTATATAGCCTATTATGTCCCACAAGATTATTAAGTTACATGTTTAAGCAATAACAATCACCCTTCCATAAATTATAGACTCAGGGGGTCCCTGCTAGGGACTTGACTGTAATACTATGTATAGGGGAGACAATGAATTTCATCCTGACATTTTCCAAGGCACCAAGGCAGAGCTTCCAGTCAAATCGAAGACTGGCCAATCACAGTGCGTCCTCGCCGGACATGCTTGCAGGGACTCTTGGGTGATGAAGTCAAAGATGTTGGCTGCCATGTGATTTGTGCCCAAAGTGGCCACTGATACCCCAAACATAGTGCTGCTTTAATGTGTAGACATTAATGTACTCAACACTGAGGATAGTGCTGTCAAACAAGTCTATGAAGCTATCTATGAAAAACACAATTTGTAGTGGGGTCACTGATGATCTCTCTCAGCTAAAGGGGTCCCTGGTATACAGTGTAATGTGATGTGATGTTGTGTTGTGTTTCAGCGGGGTACCAGGTGTGGTCCAGCACAGTGGAGGCCTACGTCAAGCAGCTGTGCCTGCAGGAGCAGCACATGAAAGCAGCCTCCTACCTGCTGGCCATCAACAAAGTGTACCAGGCCATAGATCTGCTGCACTCCAACAAACTGTACAGGTATACACAACACACACTAATGCATCCTATGTGCTTCATTGACCGGGGTCCTCCAGTGGTCCATCCTTGACCCTCGCCTTAATTCCCTCTACACCAAATCTCTTTGCCAAAACTAGCCGATATACAAGCTCACAACACTTTGCATCCCACTTGTAGATTGGCTATTATATAAGTGTATGAAGTTGTTCGATAGTTCAGTTACACCTGTAACTCTTTGTGTCTGTCTGTCTCAGGGAGGCCATAGCACTGGCTAAGGCCAGGTTGCAGGCAGAAGATCCTGTTTTGAAGGAGCTCTACCTGTCCTGGGCCGCGGTCCTGGAGAAGGACGGACATCTGTCCTCTGCTGCTAAGTGGTAAACAACAACGGTGCATTCATGTGATTGCTTCTAAATACACTTGGTTGCCATTTTATTAGGTACACACCTATTGAGTATCATTTTATTAGATACACCTATTGAAATATAATTGTATTAGGTCCACACCTATTGAGTGTAATTTTTATTAGGTACACGCCTATTGAAATATAATTGTATTCGGTACACACCCTATTGAGTATCATTTTATTAGGTACACACCTATTGAAATATCATTTTATTAGATGCTCATTTTATTAGATGCTTATTGAGTCACCATCCAGTCACGTCTCTCATTAACTCTTTAACTGCCAGAGTATATACACAATCTACCCCCTTCCCTGCCAGAGAATAACATTGCAAAAATAGGTAACATGTGAATTTTGTCTCCGTTTATTTTTTAACATTGAAGTGAATGGAGCAGAAAATCTTCGCATCGCGTTATCTCCTGCTTCCTTTGTGATAAAATAAATAAATAATAATAATAATAATAATAATAATTTTTAATTTTTTCAAAAATCTCGTCAATGACTCCGTATGACTGAACCCCCAACCTCCCAATCTGGTTAGAATTATATATGCAGATAGATAGATACATTTACAGGTGTAAAGAAGTGTGATTTAGTTTTTGGTCCAAGGAGAAAACATAGGAAAGAAACGGGTCTAAAGAAAAATCTGAGATCTGTACATTTATATAGCACAAAATGTATCGGGTATGTACATGAGGTTAGACATAAGGTGTAAAAAGTAGCAGGTATGTACATGAGGTTGGATATAAGGTGCAGGTTAAATGAATGATGTATTCATACATATTCCTCCTCTCAGCTACCTGGCTGCTGGCGCTGGTTTCGACGCGGCCAAAGTGCTGTCCAGGAAGAGCGACGCTTCGTCCCTGGAGACAGCGGCAGGCGTGGCCAGGCTCAGCGGGGAGGCGGGGCTGGCTGCCTCCCTCTGCCTCCGATTGGCCAAAGACCTGGCGGCGGATGACGATTGGCTGGCCGCTCAACGAGCTCTGAACACACAGGATTCCCTGCTGGTCAGTACAACGATGCTAGTGCTGGAACCAATGATTATGTTCACAATCTGTTCATTATGTCTCTAACATTTGATTAGAGTTGCAACACATAATAGATTGAATCGATTATGACAATCGTTGTTTTTTTTTTTATTCTTGATTTTCAAACTTTTTCGAAAATAGCAAAAATAATACATCTGCAAGCTTGCAACGCATTGCGGCGTGTTCTGAGATTGTAGATATTTGCTATTTTTGCATTACACCTTTTGACGGTCATTGTTTTGAGATTTTGAGATTTTTACCAACTTTGGTGGGGGGAAAAACATGCTTCTGCTACAAACGGTGACATGTGTAGCATTTGTTGTTTAAATGCCCCTCAATGTGTGACTCAAATTTGGGCTAAATCGTTAATGATATACAGCATTTCTTTTAGCAAATTCAGTCAATCATAGCCAATCGAAAATATAGAATGTGGAATATGGAAAATCTTAATGACACATGTTTATCACATGGCTCCAGAGATAATGTGTAGGCCTACCGATTTGTGAGTTTTGGACGAAATATGTGGGAGTGGTAGCAAAAAGTGTGTTTTGAAGAAAAATGGGGGTCGTCATCAGAGGAATCCAGGAGAAAAGATTTTTATTGTACTGTATGATCTACAGTTCAAGACGTGAAGTGGCCTGTTATAGCGCCACCATGAAGCCAATTAAAAAAATGATGTGGGTGGGCCTACTGGGAGTGTACATGCAAACGTCGATCGGTCCCAAAGTGTCTGAGATTAGCTGGACACAGACCCACATGGAAAGGAGTGAAAACAATCATCTCCTCCTGGCGTGGCCAAGACCTGCGCTTGTTGTTATACTTTTAACTTGACAAAACACTACAAACAATAATAAAAAACAATATCAAGCCATAACATAACTATAAATCACAGCTGTAATAAAGTTATTATAAAATGCTGTTTTTTTCTTTTTACATGGACCTCTCTGCTGTCTTCCAGGTCTACAGGTTGTATTTCAGCGTCACTGAGCTTCTGACCCTAACGCTGTCAGACTGCAGAGTCCTACCGTGGTCCTGCACCTCCGCGCACCCCTGGTCTCAAAGCTGCGGGCCGCACAGCACCGCACAAGACGGGAGCAAGCCGCCCGGCCTGCGGGACAGGATCAGGGAGGTGTGGGCCAAGGAGTTCAGCGTCTCAGAGGAGCTGACGGACAAGGAGACGCTGAGGAAACTCCTGCAGGAGCTGAAGGCTGTGGAGAACCCACAGCCCAGCCCCAACCTCCCTCTCAAACAGGTAGGACAGTGGTTCTTCAAACATTTTGATATCAAGGACGCCCAGATTGCTTTTTTCAAGATTTTTACGACGTGGCTGAATAGCAGTGATTCTAACCTTTTTAATTTTATATACAATTAGGCCACATACCCCCATTTCATGCCGTTTTTTAAATCTCTGGGACCGCCAGTCTACACCGTAAAGTCCTCAGGTCGGTAGGTGTGGAACGCCCTCTTGATCGATGCCCGTTTGTTGGCTCCCAAGTCTTCTGGCTGGAAGCTCCCGGTGTCGATGGCAGTGACCAGCCAGCCTCATTCTCCTGGCTGCTATCTTCTCACTCTCCCTTGGTTAGCCCCCAAATCCAGATCGTCGTTGTCAGACAGAAACCTTGTGTCTCCATACATAGCCTTACAGGTCCTTTTGGTTCCATTTGTACACTCTCAGAGTTACAGTATGGGGGAATGTGGCTTTATTTGAAATTCAAAAGTTGGAGAATCACTGAGCTAGAGGAGATTTACCGTTTAATTTATCTTGGCCATTGTTAGTTTCTCCTTACAGGACCAATGTACCTTAAATGGACAAACTAATACCTTTTATGACATTACTAAACACAAAAAAACATGATGAAAATATAAAAACATCAACAATAAATCTATTAAAATGATAAACATTGTATTATGTTTTTAACATGGATTTCTCTCTCTTTCTCTCTCTCAGGTGGTGTGGAGTGTGTCCCTGTGTGTGTCTCAGGCTGTGGCCAGTGTGTTACTGTGTGACTGCGTAGAGGAGGTGACAGCGCTGTGGCAGGCTGTGTCTTGGACCAGCGAACATTTCTGTTTGTGTTCAGCCCTCTGCGCGCTGCTGTTCCCTGACGGTAAACACGCACACACGCACGCACGCACGCACGCACGCACGCACGCACGCACGCACGCACGCACGCACGCACGCACGCACGCACGCACGCACACACACACACACAGGTTCTCAAAGTTGGGTTTGGGGACATAGAAAACATAGAGAATAAAATTACAATACAGAAAAAAATATTTAAAAAATGTCAATAAAAGGCAGCAGCAAACGGAAAGGTCTACAGCTTTGATTTAAAACAACTGAGAATTATAACAGACCAGATCTTTTCTGTGAGTTTGTTCCTTATAATTATGTGGTGCATACAAACGGAACACTGCTTCTCCACTTTTAGTTCTGAGTCTGGTGACAGAAAGCAGACCTGTCCCAGAAGACCTGAGAGGTCTGGATGGTTCACGATGTAGCACAAGATCATGAATGTATTATGGCCCTAAACCGTTAAATCATGCAGTGCCTTACAAACCAACAATAATAGTATAATGAAATCAATTGATTGACAGACGGTGTAGAGAACTTGGAGTGATATGCTAACCAAATCCTGCTGAGACATAAGTCCTTTAATACATATTGTTAAGGTGATAATTGTGTAATTGTGACTGTTACATTTTGGTTTGTGGTTTTTAACATGACCGATTGAAGCCGAGCGCTGACTTTTAATCAATCTTCCTTGGCTTAAAAGAAATGACTTCATCTTTGTCTTTAATTGAAGACAATTCTGGCACATCCTAGCGTTCATTTGTTCAATCCATATTTTACTGCTTGTAGATCTGCTATTTTTGAACATTATTCAATTCAAATCAATTACTTTTTTATAATCAGTTCATTTGATTAGTTGGATAAAATGTTGCACCCCTACTTAATACACCCGCTCAAAGCCGACTATAAAGAGGCATTTTGTAAATGTAAAAATTCACAAATTCTCACTGTGTCTCTCAGGCGCCGCGTCTCTCAGATGTCTTCCTGAGGACCAGGAAGAGGCCACGGCGGCTTCTGTCAGCCTGCAGGCGTTGATCTGTTACCACAGACTGTATGAAACCTGGTGGACGACCGCAGGGACGCACCGCAAGCAGCCGCTAGCAGACAGCGTTTCAACCAGCAACCAGCCTTCAGCAAATAGCGCTTCTGCTGACAACCAGGCATCAACCGACAGCAATTCAACTACCCACCAGCCGCTAGCAGATAGCGCTTCTGCTAACAACCAGGCTTCAACTGACAGCAATTCAACTAGCCACCAACCGCTAGCAGATCGTGCTTCTGCTAACAACCAGGCGTTAACCTGTGAGAACCGGAATGGATCCTTTTTCCCTTCAGCAGCTGACCTCCCAAACGTCAACCAATCAGAGATGCCGTCTCCAAACGTCAACCAATCAGAGAGGGTTTCTCCAGACGCGCCTCTGTCCGAGTCAGCTGTGTGTGTTGAAGGAAGGGACTGGATGGAGTCGTGTCCCGTGCTGCTGTCAGAGAGCCATGCTGCCTACCAGGTAAGGGCCAGTGTTGCTAGATTCTGCGAGAGAAACAAGCAACCAGGTCTATGAAAAGAAGCCCAAAAGAAGCGACTATAGGCCAATTGAGCACTTGAAACCTATATACGCTGGCTTTTTGAAAATAGACGATCTACAAGCTCACAACGCGTTGATGTGACACGTTGTGAACTTGTAGATCTGCTATTTTCAAAAAAATCACACTGCAAAAAAAGTGCCACATTTTGAGTATTTTTGAAACATTTTAACAACACAAATCTGGTACGGAGGTCCAGGTCCGTGGACCCTTGACATGAAAATGTTTGAGAACCACTGGTTTAAACAACAACAAAAAAAACATTTGGAAGCCAGCCCAAATAAGCAACTACACTTGAGAAAACCCAAAAAAACGCAACCCGCAACTACCAATATTTACAAGTGACTTTACACAAAAAAACAAGCCCAAAGTTGCTTATAATAAGCGGACATGGCAACCCTGGTAAGTGTTGCCATGTCATGATTTTGTATTAATGCCATGATGTTTTATTATTATTATTATCATAATGGATAAAATCCATTATTTGAATTAAACCGTTGCCCCTGTCCTTCCAGGCCACCCAGAGGGCGGTGACAGACATCCAGAACAGACTGAGTGTCATGGTGACACGGCACAGTGCAGCGCCACCTGCCATAGTGGACACATCCTCCACAAAGTCACAGTCTGGTGGGACACGGTCTGTCTGCTTATTGTTTATTTCTTATTGTTTATTATACAGATTATATAGATCCCGCCTTAACGACAGCTAGTCTTCCCGGAGTCCAGACATACGTATGTCCAGACAAATGTTTTATATTGTGATTAATGTATAATATTATTATGCATTAATCACAATATAAAACATTTCACATCGGTGTATTGCATACAAAAACGCATATACTGTACATCAGGGGTAGGCAACTGAGATAAGCCTAGGGCCAATATCACTCCCAGACATTCCATCGCGGGCCGGGCCTCCCCGCGAACATGCACAACAAAATTTTTCGGGTCTAATTCGGGTCTAACTCGGTCTAATTCGGGTCTAATTTGGGTCTAATTCGGTTCTGTTTGACCAATATAAATCAACATTTTTTCCGGTTTAAATATCAGCACAGGCGATTTTTCTGGTGATTTTTTTTTCTTCTCCATTTTCCTCTAATCTAGCTATAAAATGTTATAAATCCTTTAAAATGCATCGTGTTTATGAGTGCATGATTTCAAAAGTGGGTTAAAAATCAAAAAATATTTTTCTAAAAAAATAATATTTTTTTTTTCAAAAATGTTTTTTTCTCAAAATTATCTCACGGGCCAGATATTATTTCTGGGGGGCCAATTTCGGCCCGCGGGCCGCCTGTTGCCGACCCCTGCTGTACATAATACAAAAAAAAAAACATCTTACAAAAATCAAGTATCAAAGAAATCAGTTAAAAAAGAGAAACCAACAGGAGATTTTATGTAAGTTAAGATGTTATTGTGTTTTGAGTGTATAGTATGTAAAGTCTAAGTTTCCTTTTAAAACAAGCCTTTCCTTTGATTTGTAGTGATTTTACACGCGTGTGTGTGTGTGTGTGTGTGTGTGTGTGTGTGTGTGTGTGTGTGTGTGTGTGTGTGTGTGTGTGTGTGTGTGTGTGTGTGTGTGTGTGTGTGTGTGTGTGTGTGTGTGTGTGTGTGTGTGTGTGTGTGTGTGTGTGTGTGTGAGATTTTGCGCCCTTGGATCCACAAAAGGATGGGGACAGGTGCTCTGAATTAAACTCCTTTTATTCTACATTAAAAAAGCGAATTTTTCATTGAGATTAAGTCTCACAAATCGGTATATTTTGTGAGACTGTGTCATTGTTAAACGTCATAGACTGGTAACAACATTGGGAAAGTCCGATTTGTGAGTTGAATGTCATTTGAGGTGTGTTGTCTTCCCAGCATTCCTACTGACCAGGAGTCGCTGCTCTCTCTGTCCAGTAAGATGACAGAGTATAAGAGACAACTGGAACAACTGCCCAGTACAGTCAAGGTATGTAATGTCACGCACGCTGATGGTATTGTGCTGACAATCGGTGTGTTTCGGTTTCGGTAGCCAGCATTGGCTGGGTTTATTGTGTGGTTGAAATAGAGAGAGAGACAGACAGAGAGTTGGGTAGAGAGCCTCTCTTCTCTGTCTCTCTCTCTGTCTGTGCTCTTCTATATGAACACATGCCAAACACACTCCGTTTACTCACATTTGCACTGAAAAGGTCACATTGGAAATAAGATCTCGAGTTCTTTTGTGCTTTGTCCTTTTGACAGATATGTCAAATGCCCGTTATGTCATGTATGTGCACGTTGTGTCAATAAACACTTCATCAGTGTTGTGTAAATTAATGTTTTTTGTTCATTTCAGACATTTAACCATTTAAACCCCCCCCTACAACAAACCTCTTAGGCAAAAATACAGATCTACAAGCTAACAACGCCTCGCAGTGCGAGGCGTTTGTGAGCTTGTAGATCTGCTATTTTAGGCTAATGTTCCCCTCCGAATAGGCATGCTAGGGTTCAAGTGGTTAGTGTAAAAAAAAAAAAAACATCCTATCACACAAAGATTTGGCGGACCCCCCCTATAGTAGCTCTGAGGATCCCCTAGGGGTCCCGGACCCCCTATGGAAGACCCCTGCTCCTAACTCCCTCTTTGATCTCCTCAGATGTTTCCTCGTCCAGATGTGATGGAGTGTTGTCTGGTTCTCCTCCACCTCAGTGGGAGCTCCTCCTCCGTGGTGCCTCCTTCCCTGCAGGAGAAGGCCAAGGACCTCCTCAGGAGATACGCCACCATCCCCTCCCTCCACACAGCCTCTCACAGGTTCCTCACATGAGAGTGATGGAGAGATATGGATCTTGTGTCTAACACAGTGGTTTTCAAACACAAAAACAGTGTTTTTTCTTTCTCCTGTCAAGGACTCCCAAATAGGCTCTATTCACAGCAGCCATATTGTGAAGACATTCACAGGTGTTTCCAATGATACTAATGAAGGCTCTGTTCCATTCTGGTCAAACAGAGTCAGGGTGCTGATATTCTGCATGTTGGCTCACTGGAAACACTCTGCTACACCAGTGGGTCTACAGTTGGGGTCCAGGGACCCTCATGGGCTTCCAAATGGCCCCTTACAGGTGTGTAAGGGTCCATTTGGTTCCATTTGTACACTCTCAGAGTTATGGGTGTCGTGGAAACCACTGTGCTACACTAAATGGAACAGAGCCTTCATTAGTATCATTGGTAACACCTGTGAAGGAAGTGATAATATGGCTGCTGTGCATAGAGCCTATTGCTACATATTAGGCCCACATTCGAAAATATATGCCAAGGACCCCCATAAGAGCAGATGTTCATGGCGTGGCTCTAGTGAGCAGTGATTTTCAACCTTTTTAGGACCCCCAAGTTTGATCTCTGGGCCCCCAAGCTAATATACAGTAGTCGCTGTTAATTCAACTCTGAGAGTGTACAAATGGAACCAAATGGACCCTTACCGGTCCATTTGGTCCCATTTGTACACTCTCAGGAACCAAATGGACCCTTATGGGTCTGCAACTCTACCTACCAATCATTTTTGCTGGGATCCCCTGGCTGGAACCCCCGCAAGGATCCCTGGGGGTCCACGAACCCCACTTTGAGAACAACTGATCAAACTTGTGGAGGTGATTGTTGTAAAGTCATTAGTGAATACAATTGTGTTCCATTAAGAACTGAATTTGTTTCCTTCACTCTTGACCACAGTAACCCTGGCGTCCCTATTTTGGGAATGTTATAGGTGGACTTTTTCAAAATCTTCCCAACATTTCTAGATTTAAATATATTAAAACATTTTCCCCCAAAAAATGCTAAATCTACAAGCTCACAACGTGTCGCGATACAATGTGTCTTGAGCTTGTAGGTCGGCTATTTTGGCTACTTCTTAAAAAAGGTCTTGAGTGGCTGAAGTGGCATAATTTGATTTGTTAAAGCTGAACTAGTAAATGTCAAATCATTTGAATTTAAAATACTGGAGAAAATGTACCCTCTGTCTGATTTCTAAACAAAACAAGAGAGATGGAGAGACAGAATAACGAGAAGTATTGAAGATGTGACTAAATAAAATATGGTTTCTGATATGAGGAATAAACTTATTATTTTTATACTGTATAAAGAATGTATGTAAGGAATATATTTTATTCCTGGCTCTTGTTAAGTGTATATAACACTGCTGTCCATCTGAATAATCTGGTTATTGACCATCATAAAACTGGATTATTGCCTTAAGATTCATTGTATTTGATTTAATGTGCAAGTTAATACAACACTAGGTGTGTGTAATATGGACTTATGTTTTTCAATTAAAAATGCACTTCGCCAGAATGGCCTGTTTGTATTGAATAACTTTATGTTGAATAAAACCTTTGTTTAAGGAATACCAAAGAAATCTGCTTGTTTGATCATTAAAAAGTATTTTAATTGTTCTATTTTTTCCTGAAAGTATGTACTGTACATGAGTAGTTTTACTTAGTACTGTTATTTTACTATATTCAATCATTTGAGCCACTGTACTTCTGTCTCCACTAGATGGCAGTCTTTTTCATGACAGGTTGTAGCAAGAAGGTGCCATTCTAAAATGTATTCAATAGTGAATCTGTAAATAGTTATCTATTCAAAAATAAACAATATTAATATAATAGTATTAATGTGTACACTCAAATGAAGTCTTCACTGAATGATACATGATTTAACAGGTAGCATGTGTCTTTGCTTCCATTACTACATGGAGTAGTAGTTCAAGACACCTATCACCCCCCATGGAAAAAACAAAAAAAGACCCATTTCCTGTAGTGTAGGCAGTTGGGTTAACCACCTAAGACCTGTATATGTCTGTATAGTATATACAGTACAGATGGTGCCTGTTGTAGTTGTGCAGCATCTTACATTTAAGATGCAGATGCATAATATGGTACTATGACAACAATTTATTGTTGTGACTGAGTTGTAAAAGAAAAAAAGGTATATGTTAATACAAATGAATGGATGCTGCACACATAAGGTTTATTATTAAAAAATACAGAATGACAAGCAGTGGTAAATCAATGATAGGTAGGCAACCTTAGGCACGGTGCCAACATTGGCACAGGGGATCCCGATCACTGGCACACTGACATAAGTATGAGAGAGGATTTTTCTTTTAAAATAAAATATAGAAAAAATATTTGTCAATTAAATTAAGTCCCCTCACATTTGTATGCAAATTACATCCTGCACATAATTCTACATCTATTCAAACTCTAAACTCTGACTGGGGAGGGAGTCTGGGAGATAGGTGGGCTTTTGGTCTAATGGTCATTACAATGTCCTCCTGATGTGTCTATCCCACCAAAAAATCAGGAAAATGCTCAATTTTTCTGATATTCTGCTTAGTATTTTGGCTTCTTTTGATTTGGGACTGACACTGAGAAAAGCTCAAAATAGTTTTTTTCCCCAAATCTTTCATCCCAGAATAAAAATCAAAGAATGTCTTTGCCATTTTTCCAATTTTCTAGCCTACCCAAAAAAATCAGGAAAATGTTTCGTTTCCGTAAAATTTATTTTACCGAAACGAAAGTTAAATCCGAAAAAATCACTAAGTGTGGAGGCCAAAATCGTCCCCCCAAAAACCTGTTAGGAGTACGTTTCAGGCAATTTAGAGTTGATTGGTAAATTTATTTTACCGAAACGAAAGTTAAATCCGAAAAAATCACTAAGTGTGGAGGCCAAAATCATCCCCCCAAACACCTATTAGGAGTACGTTTCAGGCAATTTAGAGTTGATTGGTAATTTTCGTTTTGGTAAAATTTATTTTACCGAAACGAAAGTTAAATCCGAAAAAATCACTAAGTGTGGAGGCCAAAATCGTCCCCCCAAAAACCTGTTAGGAGTACGTTTCAGGCAATTTAGAGTTGATTGGTAGTACTTTGTATTGACTTTTTTTGGTCCTTAACATTCATCGAGCTCTGGACTTAGTAAATGTATTTTTTCACCATTGTGTCACTACCGAAACGAAAGTTTGTCACTACCGAAACGAAAGTTAAATCCGAAAAAAACACTAATTGTGGAGGCCAAAATCGTCCCCCCAAAAACCTGTTAGGAGTACGTTTCAGGCAATTTAGAGTTGATTGGTAAATTTATTTTACCGAAACGAAAGTTAAATCCGAAAAAATCACTAAGTGTGGAGGCCAAAATCGTCCCCCCAAAAACCTGTTAGGAGTACGTTTCAGGCAATTTAGAGTTGATTGGTAGTACTTCGTAGTGACCTTTTTTGGTCCCTAACATTCATCGAGCTCTGGACTTAGTACATTTATTTTTTCACCATTGTGTCACTACCGAAACGAAAGTTTGTCACTACCGAAACGAAAGTTAAATCCGAAAAAATCACTAATTGTGGAGGCCAAAATCCTCCCCCAAAAACCTGTTAGGAGTACGTTTCAGGCAATTTAGAGTTGATTGGTAATTTTCGTTTCGGTAAAATTTATTTTACCGAAACGAAAAAAAATTGGTAATTTTCGTTTACCGAAACGAAAATTACCAATCAACTCTAAATTGTCTGAAACGTACTCCTAACAGGTTTTTGGGGGGACGATTTTGGCCTCCACAATTAGTGATTTTTTCGGATTTAACTTTCGTTTCGGTAATGACAAACTTTCGTTTCGGTAGTGACACAATGGTGAAAAAATAAATGTATTTGTCTTGTTTGTTGTTCAAGTCAAAGCACCAGGAAGGCTGTATTGCTTGGCCAACAGTTAGCTCAATGGGTTGAGACGCAGTATTCATGATCCAGAGGCCATGAGTTCAAATCCCACTGGTGTCTTTACTGTGATGCTTCCCTTTGCAGACTAACTTCTAGAAAAACAAGTTAAAACCACCAGGAAACCTGTAACTCTCAGCCAACAGCTTAGCTCAACTGGTAGAGCGTCTGTCCAATAACATGACTTGACTTGAGTGGGTTCGATTCCCACTCGAGTCAAGTGTCCCCGGTAACTTGGGGCAACGGATAAATTGACTGATATCCTTAGTGATGCTTCCCTTTGCAGACTAACTTCTAGAAAAAAAGTTAAAAACACCAGGAAACCTGTAACTCTCAGCCAACAGCTTAGCTCAACTGGTAGAGCATCTGTCCAATAACATGACTTGACTTTACTTGAGTGGGTTCGATTCCCACTCGAGTTAAGTGTCCCTGGTAACTTGGGGCAACGGATAAATTGACTGATAGCCTTAGTGATGCTTCCCTTTGCAGACTAACTTCTAGAAAAACAAGTTAAAACCACCAGGAAACCTGTAACTCTCAGCCAACAGCTTAGCTCAACTGGTAGAGCGTCTGTCCAATAACATGACTTGACTTGAGTGGGTTCGATTCCCACTCGAGTCAAGTGTCCCCGGTAACTTGGGGCAACGGATAAATTGACTGATATCCTTAGTGATGCTTCCCTTTGCAGACTAACTTCTAAAAAAACAAGTTAAAACCACCAGGAAACCTGTAACTCTCAGCCAACAGCATAGCTCAACTGGTAGAGCGTCTGTCCAATAACATGACTTGACTTGAGTGGGTTCGATTCCCACTCGAGTCAAGTGTCCCCGGTAACTTGGGGCAATGGATACATTGACTGATATCCTTAGTGATGCTTCCCTTTGCAGACTAACTTCTAGAAAAACAAGTTAAAACCACCAGGAAACCTATAACTCTCAGCCAACAGCTTAGCTCAACTGGTAGAGCGTCTGTCCAATAACATGACTTGACTTGACTTGAGTGGGTTCGATTCCCACTCGAGTCAAGTGTCCCCGGTAACTTGTTTAACTTGTGGTAACAAAGTTTTTGGGGGGACGATTTTGGCCTCTACACTTAGTGATTTTTTCGGATTTAACTTTCGTTTCGGTAGTGACACAAAAACGTTTCGGTAGTGACACAATGGTGAAAAAAAAAAATGACTCCACTACAAAGTACTACCAATCAACTCTAAATTGCCTGAAACGTACTCCTAACAGGTTTTTGGGGGGACGATTTTGGCCTCCTCACTTAGTGATTTTTTCGGATTTAACTTTCGTTTCGGTAGTGACACAAAAACGTTTCGGTAGTGACACAATGGTGAAAAAAAAAATGTACTCCACTACAAAGTTTTGGGGGGACGATTTTGGCCTCTACACTTAGTGATTTTTTCGGATTTAACTTTCGTTTTGGTAGTGGCAAACTTTCGTTTCGGTAGTGACCCAATGGTGAAAAAATAAATTTACCAAGTCCAGAGCTCGATGAATGTTAGGGACCAAAAAAATACTCCACTACAAAGTACTACAATCAACTCTAAATTGCCTGAAACGTACTCCTAACAGGTTTTTGGGGGGACGATTTTGGCCTCCACACTTAGTGATTTTTTCGGATTTAACTTTCGTTTCGGTAGTGACACAAAAACGTTTCGGTAGTGACGCAATGGTGAAAAAAAAAAATACTCCACTAAAGAGTACTACCAATCAACTCTAAATTGCCTGAAACGTACTCCTAACAGGTTTTTGGGGGGACGATTTTGGCCTCCACACTTAGTGATTTTTTCGGATTCAACTTTCGTTTCGGTAGTGACACAAAAACGTTTCGGTAGTGACACAATGGTGAAAAAAAACAATTACTCCGCCACAAAGTACTACCAATCAACTCTAAATTGCGTGAAACGTACTCCTAACAGGTTTTTGGGGGGACGATTTTGGCCTCCACACTTAGTAGTTTTTTCGGATTTAACTTTCGTTTCGGTAGTGACACAAAAACATTTCGGTAGTGACACAATGGTGAAAAAAAAATTACTCCACTTCAAAGTACTACCAATCAACTCTAAATTGCCTGAACGTACTCCTAACAGGTTTTTGGGGGGACGATTTTGGCCTCCACACTTAGTGATTTTTTCGGATTTAATTTTCGTTTCGGTAGTGACAAAAACGTTTCGGTAGTGACACAATGGTGAAAAAAAAAATACTCCGCTACAAAGTACTACCAATCAACTCTAAATTGCCTGAAACGTACTCCTAACAGGTTTTTGGGCGGACGATTTTGGCCTCCACACTCAGTGATTTTTTCGGATTTAACTTCCGTTTCGGTAGTGACACAAAAACGTTTCGATAGTGACACAATGGTGGAAAAAAAATGTACTCCACTACAAAGTTTTTGGGGGGACGATTTTGGCCTCTACACTTAGTGATTTTTTCGGATTTAACTTTCGTTTCGGTAGTGACACAAAAACGTTTCGGTAGTGACCCAATGGTGAAAAAAAAAATTACTCCACTACAAAGTACTACCAATCAACTCTAAATTGCCTGAAACGTACTCCTAACAGGTTTTTTGGGGGGGCGATTTTGGCCTCCACACTTAGTGATTTTTTCGGATTTAACTTTCGTTTCGGTAGTGACACAAAAACATTTCGGTAGTGACACAATGGTGAAAAAAAAATTACTCCACTTCAAAGTACTACCAATCAACTCTAAATTGCCTGAACGTACTCCTAACAGGTTTTTGGGGGGACGATTTTGGCCTCCACACTTAGTGATTTTTTCGGATTTAATTTTCGTTTCGGTAGTGACAAAAACGTTTCGGTAGTGACACAATGGTGAAAAAAAAAATACTCCGCTACAAAGTACTACCAATCAACTCTAAATTGCCTGAAACGTACTCCTAACAGGTTTTTGGGCGGACGATTTTGGCCTCCACACTCAGTGATTTTTTCGGATTTAACTTCCGTTTCGGTAGTGACACAAAAACGTTTCGATAGTGACACAATGGTGGAAAAAAAATGTACTCCACTACAAAGTTTTTGGGGGGACGATTTTGGCCTCTACACTTAGTGATTTTTTCGGATTTAACTTTCGTTTCGGTAGTGACACAAAAACGTTTCGGTAGTGACCCAATGGTGAAAAAAAAAATTACTCCACTACAAAGTACTACCAATCAACTCTAAATTGCCTGAAACGTACTCCTAACAGGTTTTTTGGGGGGGCGATTTTGGCCTCCACACTTAGTGATTTTTTCGGATTTAACTTTCGTTTCGGTTGTGACAAACTTTCGTTTCGGTAGTGACCCAATGGTGAAAAAATAAATTGACTAAGTCCAGAGCTCGATGAATGTTAGGGACCAAAAAAAGACACTACAAAGTACTACCAATCAACTCTAAATTGCCGGAAACGTACTCCTAACAGGTTTTTGGGGGGACGATTTTGGCCTCCACACTTAGTAATTTTTTCGGGTTTAACTTTCGAAACGAAAGGTAGTGACACGAAAACGTTTCGGTAGTGACACAATGGTGAAAAAAAAAATTACTCCACTACAAAGTACTACCAATCAACTCTAAACTGCCTGAAACGTACTCCTAACAGGTTTTTGGGGGGACGATTTTGGCCTCCACCAAGTGATTTTTTCGGATTTCATTTTCGTTTCGGTAGTGACACAAAAACGTTTCGGTAGTGACACAACGGTGAAAAAAAAATGACTCCACTACAAAGTACTACCAATCAACTCTAAATTGCCTGAAACGTACTCCTAACAGGTTTTTGGGGGGACGATTTTGGCCTCCACACTTAGTGATTTTTTCGGATTTAACTTTCGTTTCGGTAGTGACAAACTTTCGTTTCGGTAGTGACCCAATGGTGAAAAAATAAATGTACTAAGTCCAGAGCTCGATGAATGTTAGGGACGATGTTGGCCTCCACACTTAGTGATTTTTTCGGATTTAACTTTCGTTTCGGTAGTGACAAACTTTCGTTTCGGTAGTGACCCAACTGGAAAAAAAACTATAATACTCGGGCCTTGACTAATTCCTGGAACTGAAAAAAGTTCCAGGAATTAGTCATGCCCCGAGTATTATAGTTTTTTTTCCATTTCCAGGAATTAGTCATACCCAGAGTATGTAATGGTTTTTTCAAAACCATTACATACTCTGCGCATGACTAATTCCTGGAACTTTTTTCAGTTCCAGGAATTAGTCATGCCCAGAGTATGTAATGGTTTTTCAAATCCTGGAAATGGCAAATCAGCATGTGTCTGTCTCCCTGGGGTCTAGTGCTGTAATAGGGATAGACTCCTGTGTTCTTGGCTGTTGCTGACAATAATTAATAGACACTTAATAGTACATAGATACGTACACTTTAATACATGTTTACACACAACCTTCAAATTACTACACATAACTTGCACTTATAAATACACTTTTAAGCTTTAAATTAAACTATACTTACAGTATAAATACACTTTTAACCTGCAATCAGCAGACACCGCAGGGAATTGAACCCCATCCTATTGAACCAGGAGTTCCATACCAGTGTCTTTTGCTTCTTGACTTATTTACAGGTTGAAGATAAGTCTGTAAACAGACTATCTTCTTCAAAGTGACAAGTTTGAGAACGACTGTTTTAAACAACATTTAGGAAGGAAGCCCAAATAAGCAACTACACTTTAGAAACAAGCCCAAAAAACGACGACCACCACTATTTATAAGCCACTTTGCAAACAAACAAGCCCAAAGTCACTTATAACAAGCAGACATGGCAACACTGATCACAGGTTTCGTTGCTGTTCTTCAGAATTTACTACAGACTTATACTTCAATTACTTCACAATACAATGGTGGTGGTTGCCTTAAATAAGTCTTAATGTGATGAGCTGAACAGTTGCCTTCAACAACAATAAACCATAAACAACAAATGAAGATCTACAAGCTCACTACGTTACGGGCTTGTAGCCTTGTAGATCTATTTTTGACGAATGTTTCGCCCCAGAATAAAAAGTTAAGTATAAAGTTATTTTCAACTTGTGTTTGTTCAGTAACAGGAGTCTCCATGCCTCTCCAGCTCTTTAATAAACAGAAAATATATGTTCAGGTAGGTGACAAAAACTCAGCCAATCCGGAGAGAGTACCCATTTATCAGCTTCATTTATAGTGTTCCAGTACTCAAATGTTTTACTTAAAGGGACATTTCACCGCAGATCTTCTTTTAATGAAGTTTAGGACTCAAGAAACAAGGTCCTGTTTTTTTTGTGTATAATCTGTGTTTGTAGATATATAGTAATCTTCTACGGTTTCGTGACGTTATTTACGTCACGAGATGTTACATCATTCCTTTCCGCACTACATGTCTCGAACCAAAGACAGCCCCAATTGGGTGTCCGTAACACTTTGTTCAACCCTCTTTCCCCACTCGCCACTCCCATTAGCTGCGGCCAGCGGGCAACCCCCCTTGCAGAGCGAGACATTACTTTACCTGAGTTATCTTCTGATAGTTGTACTTGAATGTTGACATGAAATAATAATCCTGTTTAGTGTTTCATAAGCGCAAGCGTGAAAAAAAAAAAGACAGCGTGGAGTGGCAGCGCTGGTAAACAAACCGTCGCGAAAGGCTAGGATAAAAAATACCAAGGATTCGACAGTGATGTCATTACTATGCGACACGGAAGTAAAACTGCATAAAGATAGCAAGGATTTGTCAGTGATATGACATCACTAACGAATCCTTGGACATATATGTAACTAGATGAACGTGTGCGAGGTTCACGTTCTTCAGCCAGTGTTGCCAGATATTGTGAGAGAAATAAGCAACCAGGTCTATGAAAACAAACCCAAAAGAAGATAACTAGGCCAAGAGCACTTTACCTAGACATGGGATATTATATATTTGAAAATTGCCGATCTACAAGCTCACAACGCTTTGCGACCCATTGTGAGCTTGTAGATCTGCTATTTACAAAAAAATCTTGAGAGGGAAAAAGTGCAAAATGTGGAATATTTTTGACACATATTTGTTAGGGGCTCCCTGGCACAAATTATAATTTCAGATGGGGGACTGTGGAAAAATACATGAACATGTTTGAGAACCACTGGTTTAAACAACAATCAAAACATTTGGAAACAAGACCAAATATCAACTACATTTTAGAAAGAAGCCGCT
The DNA here is from genome assembly GCF_963454915.1 of Gymnoscopelus microlampas. Classification (NCBI taxonomy): domain Eukaryota; kingdom Metazoa; phylum Chordata; class Actinopteri; order Myctophiformes; family Myctophidae; genus Gymnoscopelus; species Gymnoscopelus microlampas. The sequence continues at coordinate 10,458,797 of NC_139949.1, forward strand.
TATAATAAGCAGACATGGCAACACTGCCATGTTGTTGTTGGAGATCACACCCACATAGAACCTCCCCTGCCACAAGGAGGGGCAGTGCACCAAAGCATTATGGTCATTGTAGTAATGCAGCAGTCCAGTCAAACCGTAGTCAAACACACAAATTAAATCAAATTGTGCTACTGTTATCTACTACAAATACTATTACCATTGAGTGATTGCAGTTTCTTCCAGGGGTGAAATGCTCCTTTAAGTAAAAGTATAAATACTCAAACCTTTTCAGGCAATCATTTACCTAAAAAGTTTGTATTAAAGTTAAGTATTCAGAACTTGAACTTTTTTAGTTAATTGTACTTCTATATATGCATGACCAAACTCAAGTGTCAGATGTATTCAGAACTGAAACTTTTTAGTTACTTGTACTTCTATAAATAAGCTCGCTCTATCGGGACGGACACAGGGTCCTTCAAGACATAGGAGCTCTGACTGGAAGGGTATAACTATTCTTTACGCTGCAAGGCTCTGTCTTCTGATATGACATTCTATAAAAAGTACACATGTGAAACTAGAATTATGGGTATTGAATTCCCATTATATGGGAGCTTTAATGGAGGGGGAAGGCTGCTTCCGTACACACGTTTATCCTTTTTTGTTTTTTTAAGCCTTTTTTTTCCTACAGAAACTCCGGCAGAGTTATGACAGACAAGCACTTCTGGACATCAGCACAGCGATCGCACACAGAATTCCGGACTTTTTCGCGGAAAACCCTCCACCCGGCTGGGTGGTGGGAGATCTTCCCTTTGTCTCGGCAGGGATCATAGCATAGAAACGGCGAAAGAAGCGAGCGTGTCCTGGCCGTCGGGGGACAAGATCGCGAAAATGTTCAAAAATAGCAGATGTCCAAGCTCGCAGTGCGGCACAAAGTGACGCACTGTGAGCGTGTAGATCTGTTATTTGGAATAGCAAAAATGGATAAAGTGGTTAAAATGTTTATAATGCTACATTAACTACTTTAGCTGGGGACCCCCTGAAATCCCCCCAAGGACCCCTGGGGGTCCCCGGACCCCACTTTGAGACAGGCTAAGAGCTGCAGGGTGTTTGTAGCTGCGTTAGCATTTGGAACCGTATCCATCACACTGTCAGAGCTGGTGTGTGGACTTCACGTAACGGGTCCATTTGTACACTAAGACTAAAGAGTTACATAATGTGTGTTTATTAAAGAGCTGGAGAGACGGGGAGGTCGACCTCTGTTATATTTGCATGAGTCACAACAGTACCCAGCATAACCACACTAGCTGGGACTGTCCTGCTGTCTGTCTGTCTGTCTGTCTGTCTGTCTGTCTGTCTCTCCTACACTGTCTCTCTCAGCTGTCCTACTGTCTGTCTGTCTGTCTGTCTGTCTGTCTGTCTGCCCTACACTGTCTTTCTCTCAGCTCAGGTGTCCTACTGTCTGTCTCTCCTACACTGTCTCTCAGCTGTCCTACTGTCTGTCTGTCTGTCTGTCTGTCTGTCTCTCCTACACTGTCTATCTCTCAGCTGTCCTACTGTCTGTCTCTCAGCTGTCCTACTGTCTGTCTGTCTGTCTGTCCTACACTGTCTATCTCTCAGCTGTCCTACTGTCTGTCTGTCTGTCTGTCTGTCTCACCTACACTGTCTGTCTCTCAGCTGTCCTACTGTCTGTCTGTCTCTCCTACACTGTCTATCTCTCAGCTGTCCTACTGTCTGTCTGTCTCTCCTACACTGTCTCCCTCTCAGCTGTGCTACTGTCTGTCTCTACTACACTGTCTGTCTCTCAGCTGTGCTACTGTCTGTCTCTACTACATTAGCTCTGATGTATTATGGAAATAATGTACAATAAATTATGATTATTCTGTGTTTTCATACCAGTATAAAGCAGCTCAATGCCTTCCATATGAGATGCCTCAGGAGGCTGCTCAGCATCAAATGGCAGGACAAAGTCCCAGACACTGAGGTCCTCCACAGGGCTGAAATGGAGAGCATCTATGCCATGCTCAAGCGCTCCCAGCTGAGATGGGCTGGCCATGTCTGCCGAATGCCAGATGAACGCCTACCAAAAAGGCTGCTGTACGGTGAACTACACCATGGCAAGCGCTCACGCGGCGGCCAGCGGAAACGCTATAAGGACACCCTAAAGGCGAGTCTCAAAAGCTGTGGTCTGGATCCAGAGACCTGGGAGGCCGATGCCCAACACCGCTCCAACTGGCGCTCTGCAGTCAAGCATGGTGTAGCAGAGTCTGAAAAGCGCCGCATCCATGAAGCTGAACTGAAGCGACAGCTCCGCAAAACCAGAGCCAGTTCCTCCCTCTCACCCAACCATCCTTCAGCCATCACATGCCCGCACTGCAACCGGACATTTCGTGCGAGGATCGGCCTCATCAGCCATCTCCGCACCCACAAGACATTGTGAAGTCAATGGTCATCTTCGCACGCGAAGGACGAACATAATCTATAATAAATGATCATTGTGTGTGTTTTCATACTAGTAATCTATAATAAATGATAATTGTGTGTTTTCATACCAGTACATAATCTATAATAGATGATCATTGTGTGTTTTCATACCAGTACATAATCTATAATAAATGATAATTGTGTGTTTTCATACCAGTACATAATCTATAATAAATGATCATTGTGTGTGTTTTCATACCAGTAAATAATCTATAATAAATGATCATTGTGTGTGTGTGTGTGTGTGTGTGTGTGTGTGTGTGTGTGTGTGTGTGTGTGTGTGTGTGTTTTCAAACCAGCTGTAGTTCTTCTTCACAGAAACCAAACAAAGCCATAGATATATATAAAGGCTAGATGACTCACCCGCGCTGCTGGCCAATGGAGAACGACGTTGCCACATGGCGGCCATCTTGCAACAGTCATTCATAACATTATGTCTATGGCCATATATTATTGAAATAACCATAGCGTGCTCAATTTTCATCCGATTTTCAAACGGTTTTGTGTTTTGTAAACACCAAAGATGTAGTTATGATACTGCATACTTAATGTTATTAACAACAAAAAAAAACATGATTATAATTATGAGTATGCAGTATCATAACTACATCTTTGTTGTTTACAACACACCAAACCGTTTGAAAATCGGATGAAAATTGAGCACGCTATGGTTATTTCAAAGTATATGCACAATAGACATTATGTTATGAATGACTGTTGCAAGATGGCCGCGGTTGAGCTAAGCTTGCGCCGCCCCCTTGAGCCATCTAGCCTTTATATAGACGGATTTCCGCGCGACGTCATCACAGAGCAGAATGCGCAATCTGCGCATGCCTGGGGGTCCAGTGGGGAAAGGCGCGTTCGAAAATACAGCCCTGAGCGGCAGTGAGCGCACTGGCCAATACAAACTAATAGGCGAGTGTGCTCCGGTGCGTAATTTCCAAACGCACCCATAGGCTTCCCCCCGCAGCTGCGCGGTCATATTCCTCTCATGTTTACTAACAGGAAACCTGTCTATATATCTATGAACAAAGCCACCTGGCAGGAAGTGACGCTTACAGAACAGGAAGCAGTTCCTGAATATATAGAGAGTGCAGCCCTCCAGTGGGAACAACATGCAACTACACCTCTAAATCACACATTTCTAGTAGCCTTATGACTCATAGGGTTACACTAACATACATTATGTTACACATAGCAATGACACATAGCATTTACTCAAGTACTGTACTTAAGTACACTTTTGAGGTACTTTTACTTTACTGGAGTATTTCCAATTGCCTATACTTTTACTTCTACTCCACTATATCGCAGAGGCAAATATTGTACTTTTACTCCACTACAATTATTATTTGAAAACTTTAGTTACTTTTGATTATCATTATCATTATTCATCTCATTATCAATCAATATTATATATCATTATCAATATCATCATTATTATTTGATTTGATCATTACAAAACATACATTAATCACTTCAGCCCTATATACATTTTGGCCATTTGAATATAGCCGATCTACAAGCTCACAATGCGTCGTGACACATTGTGAGCTTGTAGATCTGCTATTTTCAAATTATTTTAATACATTTATATACATTTTGAATTCCAGTGTTTTAGTATTGATACTACTTAGTATTGATACTTTTAATTAAGTAAAACATTTGAGTACTCCCCCCATGAATGTATGTTGAACAGCTCTCTTTAGGATAGAGGCTTGAAATTATATTGTCACTTGATTTGCCTAAAGAATTTGCCTAATTGACTGGTTGGATTGCCTGCTGAGGTGCACTCGAATGTTTGTAGCAGGCAGGTTTTGTGGTTTTGCATTTCCTGTATGTGAGCTGCACCCACTGCGTACGTGACACACAGCCTGTATTTATGACTGATCAGTGAGATAACTTGACGGAAAAGGTGCAAAGTGTTTTTTTTTTTGTGCGTGTGGGTGGCTGTTGAAAAAGCCACATACAGTGCAGACAAGGTTTAAGGTAACTTTATTTTGTCTCCCTTGGGAGAAATGTGTCTTGGACACACGGACCAGCAGCATACATATACAATACCATACCATACCATACAGTACAAGACAAAAACAATAAGGCACACAGTGACAGGTACAACCCATTTAGGCCTATACATCACCCTACAGCATAATAAATACATAAACACCCCAACCAGCATATAGTGCAATAAAAGCAACACCTTAGCACCACCTCAGAAACTTCTGCCCCGCCGTCTGCCCTCGATAAGGACTTCATTGAGGAGTGTAATTGACAGAGGGACAGACTTCTCTTTTGAAGAATCACCTAGGCGTGCACGCTTACGTGCACACACATGCACACACTCATGTCTGGGGAACTTCCTTAAGACCTTACTAACGTATATAAGGGCTCTCACAAGAGCATTGGTTGTATTACAGTTGTATTAGACATATTTATTTATGGTTGTATTACAGTTCTATTAGACATATTTATTTATCGTTGTAAATACAGTTATATTAGATGCATTTATTTATCGTTGTATTAGAGTTTTATTAGATGTATTTAGAGAAACAGACAGGGAAGGTTTCAGTGTGTTTTATCTTTAAAAGTTCATCAAAGTTTTAATTACAGTTTTATTTTATAGATGGAAATAAAGACTAATTTCAACAGGGTGGACATATTTTCTACCACTGAATCACTGTGAATCACTACACACACACACACACGGACGGACGGACGGATGGACAGGATGCAAAACATAGTCTCGGCCAAGCCTTTTGGCGGAGACACTTAGAGGAGAGAGAGACTTTGATGGGGTCGTTCTGTCAGAATGTCATGTTCTGTGTCCCTGTTTTGTTCCTTGTCTATTACTTGTAGTTAGCATTTTACTTTACAGTTGTGTCTTCCTTTATTTTGAAGCGACATGGATTCCTTGTTTCTTAGTTGTAGTTAGGGGTTTACTTTACAGTTAAGCTCCTTCATTTTGAAGTATTGTCACATTGTTTCCTGTCTTCCCTAGTAGCTGTTGTCTGTCCTGTCTCACCTATCCTGTGTTAATGATCCATTGTGTTCACAGGTGTCTAGTTATCACTGTTAGTGATTCAGCCAATCCTGTTTTAATTACCCAATGTCTTCACCTGAGTCCAGTTAATCCCTATGTGTATTTATACCCTCAGTTCACTGTGCTCTTGTCAGTCAGTAGATGTTGTCAGTCACTGTGTTCAGTACTCAAGTTCATGAACACGTGTGCTCCTTGTGTTGCTGATGTGGAAAAGTCAATTCTCTTGCACTGTCTCTGCCTGTTAGCCCTGCATTTGGGTCATGACTCACACTGTGAAAAACAAACTATTACAGCATCTTCCAACTAGAATGTTCGCAATTTTGAGAAATTGCAAGTGTGATGGCACCGACCCGAGTCGTGGGTTGCGGCCTTGGGGGTCCAAGGAATCTGTTCGCGGTACAGTTAGGAGTCCCCCAAAGTAAACTATATGACAACTACATGACCCATACATAACCCATACATATGATAATTAGTTAGCCTACAGTACTCGCAAAGTATGAGAGTGTGTTACTCATAAGGAGGGATAAGGAGGATGCAGGCTAAAGCACATCATGGCACTGGCAGCAAGCAAGCCTACTGTGGGGAGATCAACTCCATTGGAGATTATGTAATGGACTTATTGCAAACCTGGACATGAGCTGTAGAGGGCTATAAATATGAAAGGCTGAAGTACTGTATGAACATGATTGCATGCATATGGGCTGCCTGGGCAACAGAAACGACACATGGCATTTGTGTAATTATTGGCAGACATGTTCATTAATGGCAAAAGTAGCAGATCTACAAGGACAAGCGACGCGTTGTGGGCTTGTTTTAGATAAGCGTTGTCTACATTGAAATCCTCTTTTAAGGGTCCATTTGGTTACTACCATTGATGCTGGCCTTATGTTTTAAATACAAATCCTTATGAAATAAAGTCTTTTCCACCTTGTGTGTTTGTTGTTGGTGTCTCTCTCACATATACTGTAGTAAGTATTATGCTTGGGAGTTCACTGCCTTATAAGGTGCTACATTCCTACTGTACACCTGCATCTCAAGTAGTGTACATAAACACTGTTTTAGACAGCATTTTAACACCTGAAATCTCAGGGTGTTACATTACAGAATTCTCAACACTTAGTTGCAAATAATAAAGGTTCTTTAACAAAAACGTGATGAATATAAATATATGTTTTTAAAAAATCTATCAGGCACATATAGCAACCAACACATATAATGAAGGTTGTATTGTGGTCAAATGGTAAATATTCCACATGGCTATGGGTCATCTCTAAATTGATATAACAGTAAATCGTATCTTTGGCAAATGTCTAGTTTTATGTCTACTGCTTTAGATGCAGGTTTTTGGTGGTCAATATAAGAGCAGATGTATATCCAGTGTTGTATTATATACTGTATATTCCGACAATATTTTCACACTGTTCACATAGTCTCTTTTACTTTGTGACTCTATGGCATATATACAAAGAAAATGTTGACTAAAAGCTAGAACATTCAACTTTATTGTCACATTAAAGGTTTACAAGTGTCATTTTTTATTATAAATATATAAATAAGGTGCATGGTCAAAATAAAAAAAAACTGTGTCCATACATGTATACAGTATATTACTGTGCAGGGTTCCCAATGAGCCAAATAAGAAACGGCTACATCCGACCTGAGGAATAAAGATGACTGGGGCAGAAGAGTGGATAGGAGAAATGGCAAAAGGCTTAGGTAAGGGAGATGAAGGAAGGACGAATGAACAGAGTATGAGTGAACAGTGTGATGACTACAAATTGAGAAAATAAAAACAATGTCCAGTTAAAAAATATATACAATATAAAATATAAAAAAAATAATTTGCCCTGGCCAGTAAGTGGTATTTTTGTTTAAACAAAAACCTATTTAAAGCTATTATCTAGGGTCGGTAAATCTGCCAATTATGCTTGGAGCCCTGTAAGTAGTCAAAAATAAACTTGCATCAGCAAGTTTAAGAGGCAGTTTCACCCACTCTAGATTGTTGCTTTAAGGGTTTGAACTATACTGTCTATAAAAATATAATTTCCCAAAGCGGTATAATGAACATCAAAATATACATAAAGTACCAAAAGTAAAAGTACTCATTATGCAGAATGTCCCACTTCACAAGTTTTCAAATGCATAAAATGTATTAAAATCTTTTGAAAATAGCAGATTTTACAAGCTCACAATACGTCGCATCGCGATGCATTGTGTGCTTGTAGATCGGCTATTTTCAAATAGCCAAAGTTTAAATAGGGCTGAAGTAGTTAATGTATGTTTCACTAGTACAGACCACGCCTTCAAACCAGACATCGTTTAACATTCTTTATTTAGAAAAGAAGTTGATGGACCTATCAGGAAGGAATTGGTTATGCATGGATGGAGCACGTTGCAGACTCTATCCACACCCTCATGCAGACTTCTTATTGAGGCGTTGATGTCCCTCAACGCCTGTATAATATCCTCCTGTCTTTCCAGGACCGCAGCCGTGACGAACTGGGCTCGTTCCTGACGGGGCTCGTCGTTGGGGACCAGCAGGGACACAGGCTTGAAGAGTGGCTATCCACCCAGTACCGCAGCATTTCACGGGGTGCAGCGTGGTGGATGGACACCATGGCCTTGTAACAGCAACGCCCGTAGGGCACGGCTGGTCGTCCAGAGAACAGCGGGCTGTGCGTGGGCAGCACTCCAGCTGCACGGGCACACAGCCCGACGAACACGTCCTCGGGGGGCGGAGGGGTGGACAGGGGTGTGGCAGCGACCGCCGGGGACATCTTGAGCAAGACAGAGCGAGAGAGGACATAGGCCGTACCGCTGCAGTAATCTAGGAAGACATCGGTAAGGTACGCCTCGGAACCCATTATGCCCAGAGTCTTGAGGATGAGGTCTTTGGAATAGCTGCCCAGAAAACGGCCCTGGATCAAAAACGGCCCTGGATCAGGTTTCCGAGCTCCTGTGCCTCCTCGGTCAACAGCTCGGCCAGGCCGGGATCGGACACCTCTCCGACCATGAACAGAGTCATTACCCGGAGACCCCTCGATGATTGGCAGGTGCAGACACAACCATAATGAGGAGATAAGGCTCTGCACGCTGACAAACCAAAGGACTGGGCATGAGCAAGCACTCCTCCGGGCTCGTCGGAGGGACACCCTGGGGAGGAATGCTAGAGGACGGGCCCACTCTCTCACCGTCCCCCCCCCCCCCTCCTGCTCCGCTGCTGGCCGGTTCCACTGCTGCTGCTGCTGCTGGTACAGCGGAGGACGGGCCCGCTCTCTCACCGCGTGCCCCCCCCCTCCACTGCTGGTTGGTTCCACTGCTGGTGCTGGTACATTGGAGGACAGGCCCGGTCTCTCACCGCGTGCCCCCCCTCCACTGCTGATTGGTTCCACTGCTGGTGCTGGTACATTGGAGGACGGGCCCGGTCTCTCACTGCGTGCCCCCCTTCCACTGCTGGCTGGTTTCACTGCTGCTGCTGCTGGTACATTGGAGGACGGGCCCGGTCTCTCACCACGTGCCCCCCCCTCCACTGCTGGCTGGTTTCACTGCTGGTGGTACAGTGGAGGACAGGCCCACTCTCTAACCGCGTGCCCCCCCTCCACTGCTGGCTGGTTCCACTGCTGCTGCTGCTGCAGTGGGGAGGGAGGACGGGCGAGCTCTCCCACCATGTGGCCCCCCTCCTGCTCCACTGCTGCCAGCTGGTTCCTCCTCTTGTGCCACAAAGGCTGCCCCCGTTGTGCCACCAGAGGGGCTCTGTGACTCTGATGGTCTTGTTAAGGGGAGGGAGGTTTGGAGAGTTTGGGTGTCCCTTGAACATGCAGGCTCTGAAATAACAAATTGTGTAATGAATAAAAAAAACAACAAACTGTAAATGTGTGAACGGTGTACTCATTTAAATATATGGCCCAATGATAAACTATACTGGTATCATCATAGGCTATGAACACCATCGGCGGCGGTGTTGCCCCCTGGCACGTCCAGGCCCTCAGTGGTCTCCGGTCCCATGAGGGAGGCTATCCTCTCCTCCACCTCCGTTAATTTCAGGTCTGGATCATTCTGGTCAGAGGATCACAATGAAATAAGCTCCCGATCTATAGGCTATTGCGTTTAATCAACCTGTTGCTTTGTCTCAAGTAAACAATGTCATATCAACTTACTTGACCACCGCCAGTCAGCAGGGAGCTCTTCCTCAGCGCTGAGACCCGCTTTTTCGTGTTCATTTTTAAGTCGGACCATTTCTTCTTGACCTAATGAACGGTATAGACAAAATTAGCGCTTTTATATAGTATAGGATATGGCATGCATTTATTGTTCAAATCTATATTTAAATTGAATATCAAACCTCTGCTGTTGTCCGCTGCTCCAATGCCACACTGTTGACATTATCGGCTATGCGGTTCCAAATTTTTGGTTTTGATGCCACTCTTGAGGCTTCCAAACAAGATATTTCTGTGTTTCTCAACCTCAGTGGTGAGGACATCAATCTCCACAACACTTAGACAGAGACGTTAGAGGAGACTCAAAAGGCATAAAGTGTAAATGAAGTGAGAGAGCATACATGATACAGAAAGAAAGAGGAAGAGAGGACAGATGGTCTGCATCTCCTTCTTATTATGCTATTATTACTACACACAGTATCTTGAAAATAGCATTCAAGATAAAGAAAATAGTTGAAAATGATCGCAGGAGATTATAATAAAACTAGATCCTTTTGAACAAGGCATTTGCCAAAAACTACGATAAAACGTTTTCCTCACCTGTATGAGTCCTCATGTGCATCTTCATAGAACTATTTCGACAAACAAATGTTTGTTCACAAACTGTACAGGAATATTGTTTTCCCCTATGAGTCCTCATGTGCGTCCTCAGTTGACCTTTTTGACTGAATGTTTCTTCACAAACTGTACAGGAGAAGGGTTTTCCCCTATGAGTCCTCATGTGTTTCTTCAGATCTTCAAATTCAGGGGGCGTTGCGCTCAGGAAGCATGGGGAATTTCTGCACGCCCAGCATGCAGTAACTGTTACTGGTGGAAATCGGTGGAATATGACGGGATATATTGGAACGGGAATGTGATTTATTGCCCTTTAAAAAAAAAAAAAAATCGCTTACAAACTGTTGACCAGGGGAAAGGAGTGGAACATGACTGGGGTCTGGCTTTGGGCTTAGCTCCCTTCAATGCCCAGTAGTCGGACGACTCTACCCGGACAGTGATGCCCAGGTCACGCATCACCCTGGCTGAGGTGACGGGGTCTGTGGGCACCACCATTGGGACAGTGATGTCCAGGTCACGCCTTGCCCCTGCCAAGGCGACGGGGCCTGTGGGCACCATCATTGGGGCTGTGAGATCCAGGTCACCCACTGCATGGGATGATGCGGCAGGACCTATGTGTCCTTCAGGGTCGGACGAGTCCATCTCCGGGGCTGAGGTGACGATATCGGGACACAGGGAATCGAAGGGTGCCTCATCATCCTTGATTTGATGTTGAATGGAAATTCTTCCCTCCAGTTCGGTTACTCTCTGGGACAGACGGAGGCAGCTGTTGCAGTTGGATGTTGAGGTAAGTGCCACCCATGGTGGCACTGAGGGAAGACAACAAGAAACAACAGGACTGGTGGAAGGCTCAAGATCCTCCTTCTTTCTCCTCTTCTTCTAGATCGGAAAAACAATTCCACCGTCCCGCTTTGGCAGCGATTGTCCTTCCTCAAGTGAAGGAGAAGACAACAACAAACAACAGGACTGGTGGAAGGCTCAAAATCCTCCTTCTTTCTCCTCTTCTTCTAGATCGTAAAAACAATTCCACCGTCCCCCTTTGGCAGCGATTGTCCTTCCTCAAGTGAAGGAGCGCTCTGCGAAAAAAAAAACTCGGCCTCTTCCTCTTCCTGGTGCCGAGGGCAGCAGCAGCAGGCCTTGGAGAAGGGCGAGGACCCCCGGGGAGGAGGGGAACCAGGCAGCGACGACGCCAGGGAGACCACAGGCAGCACCGCCGAGGGCGACTCCCTCACGGGATCCGGCAATGCAGACAGGATCCGGAATCGTTCCAACACCCCAGCAGGCTGGCATCACCCCGTCGCCGCTGACCCGGGGGGGGATAGAACAACCACACGCACCAAACACACCCGGCCTGACACCAAGGTCAGGACCCAAATACACGGGAACCCATACACACAGCACACAAACACACAGCAGAAATAGCGGGGGGGGGAACGGGCAACAAAAGTGAGAGAACTGAACTAGACACTCACACGGGCAAACAGCCCTATAACACTTTAACAAACCAACTGAGAACCTGGACGGCACAGGTCTTACAAGGAAAACACAAACGCAAACGGCCCTAAAACGAAAAACAAAACAACTTCGAACCTGGACCGCACGGTTCTTACCGGGCAGCCAAGGAGAACATGGTCAGAGTGACCGCAATATAAACATAACTTGTTTTTGAAGCGACGCTCTCTCTCCTCGCGCGTCTGGCGTCCCAGCTCCTCGGGTGGGGACCGCGGTCCTCTCTCTCTCTGGACGGACGGCGAGCTCACGCCGCGACCGGGGACAGCCGACGACCCTCTCTCTCCAGGAACGTACGCGCTGTAGGATCCCCTCTACTCGCGAACGGATCACCGATTGATTGATTGATTGATTAGTTTATTGAATATTAAAATTCTAAAGGATAAAAAACACAAGAAAGCCTGTAGGCTTGTTTCAATTGTGGTCCTTTGGGAAAGGGGACATAGGGAGCAACAATACAATATAATAACATAAAAAACATAAAACAAAGCCAAATTCTAAATTTGAAATGCCAGTGTACCAGGATGTACAAGCATAGTCAAAGTGACATTGTACAAGGGCCCCTTCCAGGGTTTTTAGGGTGTTTGTGTCTAAAAGATTGGATATTCTAGCTAAGAACTTAGTTCTTTGGCTTACCTTTGAGACTACTTTTAGAGCCATACTCTCTCCTGATGGCTTGTTATCCAGAATGCACCCCAAATAAGTAATGGATTCCTTTGTTGTGACTTCACAGTCACCTACCACCACTTTAAACCCAGGGGACTTCTTTAGTTTGGCATTTGACCCAAAAAGAATGGACTCAGTTTTGCCGAGGTGGAGAGACAGTTTGTTTTCTGCTAGCCAGACACTAACTTTTTGGAGTTCTGCACTTAAAATGTTTTCGACTTCCGTTTTCTCTTTATGAGAGACTAAGGCTGAGTCGTCCGCGAAAAGAAATAAATTACAGTTTACGGCTGCCTTCATGTCATTAACGTATAGCAAAAAGAAAAGAGGACCTAAGATGCTCCCCTGAGGCACCCCACTCGATAGAGTTAGTGGTGAGGACAGGGTGCCATTCATGTCCACCACCTGTTCTCTACCCAATAAGTAGGACCTGACCCATTGAAGTGATACACCGTTAAAACCCAGAGCCCTGAGCTTATCCAAAAGAATGTTATGATTTACGGTATCAAAAGCCTTCTGGAGGTCCAACATCACCATGCCACAGTAATTCCCATTATCAGCCTCTAATCTAATGAAATCTGTTAGATAGAGCAAACAGGTGTCGGTGGAGTGGGACTTTCTAAAGCCTGATTGAAAGTCAAAAAGGAGGTTGTTTGCTGTCAAATAATCAATAATTTGCTCATGTATAATTCGTTCAAAAACTTTTGAAACCGAACATAAAATGGAAATAGGTCGATAATTTCCAGGATCCGATTTGGTTCCCTTTTTGTACAGGGGTACAACTCTTGCCATTTTAAATATAGTGGGAAAATTACCTTGTTCGATTGACAAGTTGATTAGATGAGTTATGCAGGGAGCAATAACTTCAGCTGCATCAATTAAAAATTTGGCAGGGATGTTATCAGGACCCGTGGCCTTTCCAAGTTTCAGGGCCTTCAGTTTCTTTAGTACCACCTCTTCTGATACCATACTAAGGGAAAACCCATCAGGCTGGACACCCATTTGCTCATAAAAGCTGTGAATCCTCTGTGGTTCCTCAGATGCCTGGTGGTGGGCCTGGTGGCTGCTGCCTGGTGGTGGGCCTGGTGGCTGCTGTCTGGCCTGATGTAGTATCACATCCTGTCCGTGTTGCTCCAGCGTTCCTCTCTTCGGATAAGTAAGGGCAGTGACGTAATGCCTGGCCAACGACAGACAGACAGGACCGACTGGCCTTCCAATGGGCCTCCATAATATCCAAACATGCCTCGACCCTGGCTGCTGCCTGGTGGTGAGCCTGGTGGTGGGCCTGGTGGCCGCTGCCTGGCCTGGTGGCTGCTGCCTGGCCTGGTGGCTGCTGCCTGGTGGTGGGCCTGGTGGCTGCTGTCTGGCCTGATGTAGTATCACATCCTGTCCGTGTTGCTCCAGCGTTCCTCTCTTCGGATAAGTAAGGGCAGTGACGTAATGCCTGGCGAACGACAGACAGACAGGACCGACTGGCCTTCTAACGGCCTCCATAATATCCAAACATGCCTCGACCCGGCCCGTGCCGCACTCTGCTTGGTCCATGAAGGGCCTGATTATACTGTCACGATCCCGGCCCGGGCAGAACAGTAGGACCCAAATACGGAGCCGGAAACCAGAGTTCTTGAAATATATTTCTTTAAATATAACTTAAAGACGGCAAAGGCACTGAAAAGCAGTTTAACAAAGGTACTCCTCTCACAGAGGGCAATAAACAATAAACTAGGCAGAGGAAATACAGGGAGCAATACAGGTACAAACACTCAACCTCACGGCAACGTGGCATCAATGTTATAATCACGCACTGAGCCAACACAGGTAGTCCAGCAATATACAGGGATCATTAGCATAACAGCACGCAGCTGGGCACACAGGTGGGTTCAGTCTCTCCATCAACTACACAACTACAACAAGGGGGAGGGGAGCGAGCCAAAGGTGGAAAGAAGGGGGCGGGGCTGAGGACAGGGTCAGACTGTGAAAGAGGTATTTAGGCCACATCCACATGGAGACGTTTTTAGGTGCATCCGCAAAGGTTTTTAATCGTTTAGACGTTTCGTCCACGCGTTTTTTTTGTCCGAATATGCTTATCTATGAAATCTATATACTGTACTGTTCAGCCTAACATGGTTGTAATGTATTCTAGTTCAGGGGTCTTCAACAGGGGCTCCGGGACCCCTAGGGGGTCCTAAGAGTTACTACAGGGGGGCCGCCAAATCAAGGGTACTGGGAATATTTATGTATTTTGTGTACGTTTTTGTTCATTGATTTTGTTCATAATGACAGATGTTGAAACCTCCTGCAGCGTGTAGTTTGCCACGCTTTCTCCCTGGATCTATTTATTGCGGCCGTGTTTCATTTATTTTTATAGGCCTACAGAAACTTCCACATTCCATGAGCTGCTGCTGCCAGCCGGAGAATTATGATTTAGGAACCCTATTCAATAAATAATTGAATGTTCCAAAAAAAACATGCCATCTCTCATTAATGTAGAGTAGGCTACATAGTTATTCGTCCACTGAAATAGTCATGGGACCAATTATAGTTGTACATTTTTTCCTTGGTTTTATTTTGTTCATCATTTTCAGGTCAGTATTATATTAGCACAATAGTACAATATTAGTCTACTTCTGAATGTGGTTTATCTTCTTAAAGCTATTTTTTTTAAATGTATTTGTCCTTTTCTGCAATGTATTTGGCAGGTGTATTTTTGTTGTAATCTAGAGTTTATTTTAGTTATTAGAGTAGTGTATTAAAGTTTGAGTTCCTTTTAATTTAGTTAGTGGTCAGCGTTAATTTCGTTAGTTGTGAAGGATTATACAAAAATGAAACCTAAATGGTGTGCTTCAATGGCAAATAAGATAGACACACAAACAAAGAGTAACAGAAATGATGCTTTACTGCAGGCAGGTTGTTTTAACGGAGAAAAAAAAGGAGAACAATTTTAAACAAAATAATTAGTTGCATAGCGATCCCTTACGGCCGTGCCTTCAGGGTTATCGGGGTATTTTTGTGGGATGTCGTCCTATGTGGCATCCGCGTGCGGTTAGGGTTAGGGTGCGGGTTTGGTTCGGGTTTAGTATTGGAAACGTCGGAGCGCTGCGCTGTCGGAGGAATGCGCTGTCGGACTAACGTACTGCACCCGTCCCACTCCCTGTCCTCCACCACTGTGGGAGCCCTCTCTTTACGCATCCCTGCTATATTGTGGAGGACAGAGCATGCGACTATTATATCGCATGCCCTGTCCGGGGTCACTCTCAGTCGCTGGAGACAATTGAACCGGGCCTTTAAAAGGCCAAACGCCATTTCGATCCTTGCCCTTGTCCGGGCATGTGCGTAAATGTAGTGACACTCTCTCGGGGTCTGTAGGTCTGGGTATGGGGTGAGGAGGTATGGCTCACAGGGATACCCCTTGTCTCCCAGGATCAGGCCGGGGAATTCACCTGACAACAAAAACGCAATAGTTAGGGCTGCTTAAATAGCAGGGTAAAACGTTGGAAACTATCATGATGATGATAATAATAAACTTATTTGGATAGCACCTTTCATGACATGAAATGCAGCTGAAAGTGCTTTACAGAGCAAGAATACAATTACAACCAAATTAACAATAAAGCAAAAGCATAAATACAAATAATGATGAACAAATTGGTACCTTGTTCCAGTCTCTGTGCAATACTGCAGGATCTAAATATCCTTGCGTCATGCGCTGAGCCTGGCCATAATGCCACGACGTTGGAGAAGTGGCAATCCGCATCACAGATCATCTAAAACAGTAAAATAAGATGTGTTCATTTAATGTAGTCTATGTAGGTGAATTAATGCCTATATTTTACATTAAAGATTAGTCATTCTTACTTGCACGTTAATGCTGTGGAACCACTTCCTATTGAGGAAGTCGGCTTCATGGTCACCCGAGGGTCTTTTTATTTTTATGTGGGAGCAATCCACACACCCAATGACATTAGGGAAGCCTGCAAACATAATTGAAATGAATAATCTAATTTACTGTTCAAAAGTTACACATAATTATTATTATATCTAATAATATAATATAACTGAAATTCATGTTACCGCCAATTTGATAAAAATCCTCCTTGATGTAGTCCAGTCCTCTGTGCCCAGGGAAAGAAATGAAAACTGGCGCTAATGACTTTAGGGCAAGGTAAACTTTGCGGATCGTCCTGCACACAGCGGCTTTGCTGAGATTCTCAGGATCGCCAACTGTGTACACTACAGGAACGTGCCACTCGCAAAGTATCTCATCGCGATACACACCATTTGTGGGACCGTCAAGGCGTGGCTCCTTGCGGTCTGGTGAGAAATTCGGGGGCCAAGCAGTCTACAGATGTAGCGTATGCCTGGCCCCGAAAATCTGTATCGCTCATATAACCAAGCATCATTGAAGGCAAAGGGGTCAGACCTGTCTCTAAACACCTTTTCACTTCTCAGTGCCCTACGCAAGATCTGCGCCTCTTCGTCCTCCACGGCAAACACAAAGGAGCATGCCATCATGTAGCTAGAGAATAATGATTCCCACAGGGTTTTATATACTCTAACTTAATTGAAAACACCCTTGCAAAGTTGTCAGCCATTTTTTTTAAATCTCAAGAACTTCGGTAATATATATTATCAAACATCTAACAACAAGATGAACTATTTCAGTAATATAATTAAATTGATTATATCTTATTGTATTTATTTCATTTAATTTGAATGCAAGGTCATTAAAATGAGTCCATATTCAAACACATGTGTTGAATTAACTGTGGAAAAACTTGAAGAACAAGGCACTGGATTAAGTAAGCTTGGCTGTTAGCCTGCTCCTGACCAGGCTAACTTCACAGCTAAATTACCATGGTAACTAAGGTAGGCTTGCTTCAATTCTCTTTTGTGGAATCGGATGAGGCTAAACTTAGCCAGGGTGAACTGGCTAAACTAATCTTCAAGATAATTCAGCTTTTGAGGAACCGATTCAGCCCTAATCCTGGCTAAATTAAGCCAGGATAGGTGTTAAAGCCAGGCTTTAGCTCTAATTCACCTTTTGAGGAACAGGCCCCTGGCTCATTTATGCTTCACCCAAAAACTGTTGTGCGACATGTCGCTCAATAGAGATGATGCATTTTCAACTTTTTTCCCAACATTTTTTTGCCTAAATAAATCCTAGACACATGTATGCCATTCCCAACAAAACATTTTTTGGGGAGCGCTCAGTTTAGTTACTCAACATCCTGCGTAACCATTCCTGGCTCCATCAAATATACTGATGGCAAGGTTTTATGCCTGATCCCCTTTCACACAACACTCAACAGAACCCCCCCCCCCCCCCCCCCCCCCCCTCCCAAATATAAATAAAATAAAATAAAATCGCTAAAGTCCAGATAAGAGGAGCATTTAAGCGCCGCTGGCCGCTGACAGCTCAGTTTTGGCAGGGGTGAAAGGGTAGGGGAAGGGAGGGGCAGAGGTATTTACTACTTTAAACATGCAATGGAGAGGGTGGATGTTTGTGTGATGGAGAGAAAACAGAGGCAATAATCTGATTATCCTCTCTCTCTCTCCCCCTCTCTGTGGATCCGCCCACCTATTCATCAGTCTTCTTTCTATCACCTCCCCCTACCCTGTCTGATGCATATTTCAGACAGTTGGCCATCTCTGTTCAGAGATTGCTGTCCTGGGTGCTCCGTCTCCTGGGTGCTCCTCTGGACACAAGATGGGCTACAAAGACCATACTTCTTTTTTTTTATATATATAAAAGATTCAATTTATTCCAATAATACATTATCCATAATAACAGATGCCAGTGAATTAAAACTCAGGTAGGCTTAATTGACAAAAAAAAGGGGGGGGGGATAACTAAAGACAATACAGATCTGGGAAGTTTTCCACACCTTACACATTTTGCAGCTCACAAGTTTTGCACACTCCACAGTTCTTTTTCCCCCTTTTTTTCTCCTTCATTTTTTGGAATTTTGATTGACTTTTTTTTTTTTTTTTTTTTTTTTACAGCAAGGACATATTTGTTATAATAAATGCATATAAAGACAAAATAGACATGGAAAAAAGGTGAATTTAAACCCACCAGTCAAATAACATGTAAGCCTACCAGAGCTACAGAACAGTACTGCATGTGTGAATGTGACACAAAATAATGAATTCTTAGCCTCTCGTTTCTTATTTCTGCAGACAATTGGATTTACTTAGGAGACAAAATGGATGTCCCATTTCAGCTAGAGATTGGTGATTACATTGACGTCTGCAAAGATTATGCACAAACAGACGGGTTTGCCATTGAGGTCTACATCACTGTTAGCCTGGTAACCCCCCCCCTGGATTACAGCTTAGGCTATTGGCAATTAAGAAAATACATTGTATGCCCCCTCCTGGCTTGATTGACGTTTTTATTGACAATGCATATCCATGAACATACATATATTCATATTTGTATAATATCTGTGAATTGGATAAAACACAAAAAGGATGCAGAGCTTATTTCCATTAAGTCCTTTGAGTGCAATTGCGTGAGTATAAACTTTGAATCATGTGGTAATAGGTAATGTAAATGGAACCTGTTACTTACAACTAAACTAATTACGGGGCCAGGCTTCCAGCATGGACCCGTATTGTTATTCGCATTATTCCATTTCTTCTTCTTCTTCTGCCGTTTTTGCCAGTTCTGGCTGAACCGTGCATACGCTTTTTATGAAACTCGGCCATATGATAGATGGTCATGAAAAACGATCAAAAAATAAATCTCACAATCTTTCGTCAAAAGGTGGCGCTATAGCACTCAGTTGAAAATGCCAACTTTGAACAGGTACAACTCATGCCCTGTTTTACCTACAGCCATAAAACTTCAATACACACATGCGTCTCCTCATGATGAACAACTTTCACGCTCTGACTTTTGACCTCTGACCCTTAGATCTCCCACCATTTCGAATTATATGAAAAACAGTTAAAACCTATCTCCTCCTGGGACTTTTGAGTAATCTGCACGAAACTTTTTACACATGAACTTTGGACCTATACCAAAAAACGTTTGCAAAATATCTTCCATAAGTGAAAAAATGAAGCTTTAATGAGCCAATGAATATTGCAGTTTTATGACAATTATTCATCTGCCCCTAACACATACATGCAGACTTACCATTCTTTGAAACTTTGCAGAAATGTAAAGGGCCATTCCAAATATCACTGAAACCAATCTTACTCCAATTGGTCAAACGGGGGCGCTATAGCAATTTTTTGAAAATTGAAACTTTAAACAGGCAAAAGTCATGCCTCGTTTGGCCGACAGCCATTAGACCTGCTTACACATGTGCCTTGACTAATGAGGAACACATCTATCACGTTGACCAGTAAGCACCGCCCTTAGATTGTCCGCAATCTTGAGCAGTTTGAAAAACACTTAAACCCAGGATTTTTCAGCTATTTGCGTGAAACTGTATGATCTGTGTGATCTCCTTTTTCACAGGTTCTTGTCTGTTGTTGGCTTCTCGCTTAAATGTGTGCCCCACAACCTGAAGGTCACCAGTTCAAGCCTCACTTGGTGCGGACTTCATCTAAGTTGCATTTCACACAACATGACTATCAATGAATACATCTGCAATTGTTAAAGATAACATGAAATACTTAATTGAGTGTTTTTTACATACAGCTGATCTACAATCTCACAACTTTTCAGATAGCAATGAGAGTATGTTTTTTCAATGTATAACATACTTCATTGTGAAAATAGCCGATGTACAATCTGACAACTTTTAATGGTTTGTGAGCTTGTAGATCGGCTACTTTCACTAGTTTTGCTTCTGAGGAGATGTACAATTTCTTCATTGGTAAATGGTTTGTGAACGAGTGATCTTAGTGTTAGTGAAACAGGGGCTTGGGTCATGACAGAAGGCAAGCGTTTGTCATCCTCAACAGACAACATCAGCCTGGACAAAGCTATAGCACTATAGGTAGTGTTGCAGCTACCTAAGAGTGCCTCACGACCGCAAGGTTGCTGGTTCAAGCCTCACTTGATGCACACTCATTTACGTTGAATTGCAAAAAACATGACTCAATATATTCCGTTTCCATGGCTCTCTCTCTCTCTCTTCAATCTATTCCGTTTCCATGTCTTTCTCTTCAATCTATTCCGTTTCCATGTCTCTCTCTCTGTCTCTTCAATCTATTCCGTTTCTATCTTCAATCTATTCCGTTTCCATCTCTCTCTCTCTCTCTCTCTCTCTCTCTCTCTCTCTCTCTCTCTCTCTCTCTCTCTCTCTCTCTCTCTCTCTCTCTCTCTCTCTCTCTCTCTCTCTCTCTCTCTCTCTCTCTCTCTCTCTCTCTCTCTCTCTCTCTCTCTCTCTCTCTCTCTCTCTCTCTCTCTCTCTCTCTCTCTCTCTCTCTCAGGGGCGGCCATAGCTGAGTGGTTAGTGAGCCCGCCTAGGGAGCCAGAGGCTCTGGTTGCCCCAGGTACGATTCCAGGCCAGGTCAGCAAATGTGTTGATGAAATTTGTCATCGACACAAGCAAGACTCTTAACTCCTAATTGCTCACAGGCCCTCATTGGAAACAAGACCGCAAGGACTTTCATGAACTGACCTGTTAAAGGAATTATCATTTCTCTTTCTCTCTCCTGGCCCCGTATTATCGCTGCTTGCAGCTATATTTTATGGTTATAATTTGGTAATTTGTATAATTGTAGGTCCAGCTACTATTCAGCCAGCTCTTTATGGAGTACTTTAAGTTAACAATGGAGCTATTTGACTTAAGACACCCAGACCATTTCTAAATCAATCCTTGCTCTCATCCTTATTGCCTTTCCGAGTTGACTTTGTTTTAACTATTATTTTTAGTGTTTTGCTCCACAGTTCTTCTAACAAAAGTTTACATACAAATGCCGGGATGCAGGCCCGGTGCCACGGGGGTGCCAGAGGGGCCCTAGCACCATCAGTTGCCCCCTCTGTTTGTTTTATGTAAAGTTTTATGAAAATATGAAAAACAACAACAATTTGGCATATCATTATAAATGTCATAGAGATGACACTAACAGTATTCATCTAATTGTGTGATCCCACACCAACCCACGACGCACCTGTCAATGTGTGTGTCCCATACTGTATGTGTTCATTGAAGGAGGTTTACATGTGTTTGCTGCTGCTATGAATGTCATCCCGTCAATGTTGTCCGAGTGAATATCATGGAAAACAGGAGATAGTTGACTAAATACAGGTTTACTGTCAGAACTTTGAGTGAACGCAAAGTTGTGCAATTAGTTGGGTGAGTACTATTTAGGATTAGAATAATTAGGATACGGCCAATCAATCTACAAAAGAATGTGTACCTGGAATGTGTACCTGGCATTGGAACAGCCTGTAACATCTTCTGAGAGGTGTGTGAGATGAGTGGACCACAATGGAAACAAGCTTCTACTTTTTTGTGATTTTCATCCACGTTGGCGTTTTTAGTATTGTAATTTTATAAACTGCAGTCTGCCAATACAAATGAAATTCTATTCTAAAGGCACTGAGTGAACTAAGGAAGGTTTTTGTGAACTTTCTTGAACCTTCAAGACAGTTCCCTAGCTTGAACTTCAGGGAACTGTCCCTGAAGTTCAAGCCATCATTGCTGGTTTCGAGAGGAAAACTGGATTCCCCATGTGTGCTGGTGCTTTGGACGGCACGCACATACCAGTCATTGACCCAGTTAGCTATCCCACCGACTACTACAGAAAGGGATGGTACAGTGTTCTTCTGCATGGACTTGTAGACCACAACGAGGGGACCAGAGGTACCAGAGGTAGCTCCCTACCCCACATTCTGGACCGTGGTCCAGAATGTGGGGTAGCCATTTCATGTTCGAATCTCCCATTATGATAACAGGGCGTGTGGGGTCTAGGGACCATGAACTCTTATCATTGTTATGGTTGTGGATGGTGCGGCGTCCAAGGGCACCCGGGTAGGTGGGTTAGGGGTGGAGGGGAGGGAGGGTTGGGTCGGTACCCGTCTGAGGGTTAAGGAGCAGCAGGGGGCACTTGTTGAGCTGTCTGAGGTCAGTAGGTAGAGCCTGAGGGGGCTGGGCAGAGGGAAGTTCTCCAGAGAAGGTGTCCAGGGACCTATCCGACTCCATTGGTCTGTTTGTTATGGGTGCAGGGTCGAATGGTCGATTGTAGAGGGTGTAAGACATTTTACCAAGTGTGTTTTACCTGAGTGTGTAAGACATTTTACCAAATGGCTCGTAACTATCAATCATTTATTTGGCTTCATTGCCACTTACAACACAACCACAGAGAACTATACTTAGAGTTAAAAAAGCAGAGTGTTAGCCAACACAGGCAGTTTTGCAAGTGTGACTCCATACAAGAAAATGTCTAAGCGTCCACTAAGACATAACAGCGGCCATGGCACATTATTAGGCTAAGAACATGAGTCCTCTGAATACAGTGAGCAGAGGGCCAAAACAGAAGGGTAGCCAGACATGGGTAGCCAATAGCCAGCTGTAGCCAGTCAGTCAGGTGACTTGAAGAGACACACTTGTGTCTCTTCAAATCACCTGACTTACTGACACTCTTTTCACTGTGTCTACACAGAGTTTTTCTTCAGTGTGGACACGCTGGTTGTTCATAAAATATCTTAACTCACTGAATCTCTTGTCACAATATTTACAATGGAAACGTTTTTTCTCCAATGTCAATACATTGGTGTCTGTTCAGGTGTCTGTTCAGGACACCTGACCAACGAAAACTCTTGTCACACTCATTACAATGGAAAGGTTTTTCTCCAGTGTGGACACGTTGATGTTTCTTCAGAGCACCTGCCTCAATGAAACTCTTGTCACAGTGTTCACAGCAGAATGTTTTTTTTCTCCAGTGTGAATAAGCAGGTTCAGGCCACCTGACCACAATGTTTGCAGTAGAAAGGTTGTTGATATGGCCTTGTAAGCTTCTCTGCGTTTGGGAGACACTGAAAACCAGGGGGTCATTCCTATGTTCCCCGGGTTCTATGTTCCCCCACTAAGGTTAGGGCAAGGTACTCCATACTCCGTGGAACCGTGTCCTTGACCTTGCTGGCATGACTTACAGCCAGCTACAGGGAGTGACAAACACATCGGAGGAGGTCAAGCTCCGTCAACCCACCCTCCTCCTTCAGCACCTTGTGGACCCCATTGTTGATCCCTGTCACTACAGAGGCATTGTCTGTTCCTAAGCCTAGGAGTTTCTCTTTTATCAGTCCACATTTCTGAAGGAAGGCCAAAACAGCTATAGCCCTGGCATCCCCAGCTTCCAACTCGACAAGCCCTAGAAATGTCGACGCTATGGTATTTTTGGTCTCACTGAAGTAACGTATAACTATGCCAAGATACTTTGACACGCTGATGTCAGTGGACTCGTCGAGTAGGAGGCTGAAGCGTTGGTCACCCACATCCGCAACCAAGCGCTTAAGAAAATATGGAGCCAGAACACCATTTGTCATTTCTGTGCACTTGGTCCTATGCATGTGGAAATTGGTGGCAGCTGTAGAATCTGCAAAAGCCACTTTGCATGCTTGTCCAATGTGGTCGCATGCCAACATGGAGCAGTGCTCAACAACAGCCATGGCAAAAGTTGCCTCTGCTTTTCTTGCCTTGTCTAATTTTTGGTGAATGACAGGCAAAGTGCTTTGTGTAGCACTGTTGTACGGCTTTGCCTTTAAGATGTGCTTCTGAGTAGCAGCATGCTTTTTAATGTCACTCATTTTGTCCCAAAAGTCTGATTTGCAATACATGCAATATGCACGGGTATCATTGCCCACGTGTGGCTTCAACCATCCCTTGAACTCAGGGTAGGTTTCTCGCTCCTTCCTGTATTTTTGTTCGTATTGTTTTGCTTTTGACATGCCTAAAGCCTTTCTGCTGCAACGTGTGTGCTGTGCCTGCATGCTGCCTGCTGCAGTGCTGCTGAAGAATGAGAGCGAGTGTGTGTGTGTGGGTGTGTCTGAGTCAGTGATCATGTGACAGCGCCAATTGGTTGCAGCTGTGTGTGTGTGTGTGTGTGTGTGTGTGTGTGTGTGTGTGTGTGTGTGTGTGTGTGTGTGTGTGTGGCACAGGCAGCCGAGGGAGAGAGGAAAAAGGAAGAAAAAAACGATTTGTCGCTAGGATCACCTTTTATCCCCAAATCACCAGAAAAAGTAACTAGATTTGTCGCTAGAAGCTTTTCACTAAATAAGTCGCTGCGGGGGGTCTGGAAAGAAGCTAAATCTAGCGACAAAGTCGCTAAGTTGGCAACACTGCTTCAGAGCACCTGACTGACTGAAACCTTTGTCACAGTGTTTACAGTGGAAAAGTTTTTTCCCCAGTGTGAATACGCAGGTGTCTGTTCAGATGACTATACGTCTTGAAACTTTTGTCACAGTGTTTACACTGGAAAGGTCTTCCTGCAGTGTGGACAAGCTGTTGTCTCCTCAGTTCTGCATTCCAGTGGTACCTCTGGTGTCTCTTCAGATGACCAGACAACTTGAAACGTTTGTCACACTGTTTACAGTGAAAAGGTTTTTCTACAGTGTGGACAAGCTGGTGTGTCCTCAGTTCCGCATTCCAACGGAAACTCTTGTCACAATGTTTACAGATGTTGGTTTTCTTTTCTGTGTAATTCAGGGAGTCTGTGTAAGTCTGTACTTCTCCTGGTTGAGTTGAAGTCTTGGTAAAGTCTTGGTCTGTGCCTCCTCGTTTCTGGCTGGTGACAGAGCTGATCATTTGCTGACAGGCTGCTGAGGATGTCTGTCCATTCCTCAGCATTTGTCTGTAGAGGTCATTGTGGTTCCTCTTTATGTGTTTATGGAGGAAGACCTGAGATGAGGCGTATGGACACTCAGAACAGGAGAAGACCTGAGTCTGGGAAGACTGGGACCCCACTCCTTAGAGGAGAGAGAGAGAGAGAGAGAGAGAGAGAGAGAGAGAGAGAGAGAGAGAGAGAGAGAGAGAGAGAGAGAGAGAGAGAGAGAGAGAGAGAGAGAGAGAGATTAAAACTAGGGAATACTAAAAGCAAGAAGTTAAACACTTCATCATCTGTGCAACATCTTTATTAGAATTATGATATGAAAAGGATGGACAAAACATCATATAATGATGTTCCAGATTAGAATCGGAGCACATCAGTCACTTTGAAGGCGCTGGCTGCTCTATAATCTATTGGCTAGAGCTGGGCTCCCACTACAGGATAATCTGTGTAATTTGGGGTCAGAAACGCCCCTCCCGACTACCACAGGGGCATTTCACTAGCGATCATCTAGTTTATGATTATCTTATAGTGTGAGCACTTGAAAGATGCAATCTTAAATCTCCAAATGTGTTCCCAGACTATCGGGGCCAACCCGGTAATCATTAAATATGTTTAATATTTACCTGAACGATTACACGTGACAGAGACAAACAACTACAAGGAGACAGTATTTGTCAAAATACTTCCAAAACGTTAATGAAGTCCACGATCATAGCACCAGAGGCAGCTCCACGAATCATGTTCAACCGAGATTTGGCTCAACAAAGGGAATTCATTTGTTCTCACGCTATTCAACAAAAATGTGGAATGCCCTACCAAAAAAAAGTAAAGGAGTGTAAAACCCTACTCACTTTCAAAACTGGCCTAAAGATACACCTTCAGGAGGCTGCAATACAAAAATGGCCCCTGTCAGTCTTAACTTACCCCCCCCCCCCCCCCGCCCCGAATTTTTCTTCTCTTGTACATATTTTTCACTTTTCATACGAGTAACCTGTAAGCTGATTGTATGAAGTTCTGTATAGTAGTGTGTATATCTGTCTCTCTCTTATATGTCATCATGATTTGTGTGCATGGGGATCTCATTTTAAACAAGCTTAGTGCTTTATGAGTCTTCCAGTTTAGTAGTCCTTGTATTGTGAATTTGTACTTCCATGTACTGTTGTTCTCATGTCTTAAAGTAATTCACTCAATCAATCAATCAATCACAAACATTCATTGAAAGAGAGAACGTTTGACCAGTCAAAACAACCTGTTGGACCACCTGATTCGGATGCTATCAATGCATAGATTGGGAGATTATCACGTTCTATCAGACCATTGAATGGGCGAAGTAGGCGACCTACTGTCTACCCCGCGATTTATCAGACCATTCATTGGGCGTAATCAGGAGCTACTGACCTACCGACGGAGATGACTTAAATACTTCAGTTTCGGTTTTGGTTTTGGTTGTTTTGGTTTCGGACCATGACGGAGGCGCGCAGTCTCAGGCGAGCTGGAGCCCCGCGACGGGACACCGAAGGAGCTAAGGCGACTGAGTTGATGTCCGGAGCGGTGCGACGCTCGCCTGTGCCTACTCAGCGCCGTTCGAGTTATGTACCGATACGCACAGAATCGTAAATATTGTTGTGGGGACTGCTCCGCCTCCGTCGGTAGGTCAGTAGCTCCTGATTACGCCCAATGAATGGTCTGACAAATCGCGGGGTAGACAGTAGCTCGCCTACTTCGCCCATTCAATGGTCTGATAAAACGTGATAATCTCCCATTCAATGCATTGATAGCATTCGAAGCCGGTGGTTGGACAGCTGAAGCTTGTTGATATGTGGCAAGAATACGACTGTCTACATAACATGATATCATTCATTCAGAACCATTAGTCTGTTGCCACCACAAGCAGAGTTACCACTGGGCTACTCCATGTAACCCAGTGGTTCCCAAACTGGGGGTCGGGACCCTCAGAGGGGTCCCAAATTTATTTTGGGGGGTCCGCAGATGATTAGCTTAAAGGGGTAGTTCACCCAAATGATGACTTATTTTCTATCTATTACACACACACCATGAAGCCTTGAATTCATGGAGATTGTTTTTATTTCTGACACATTCCTAAGCCAATAGAGTCTATCAAACACCCGGTCATCGAATTATTGTTGTAGGAATGCAACAAAAACTAAAAAATGTCCATGAAGGCTTTAGGGCGTGTGTAATTGATAGAAAAGAAAAAGAAAATTGGTGAACTACTTCTTTAATGTGCAACATTGTTTTCTCACTCAACAGTCGACAAACCAACATACAGTATAAGTGTATACAGGGTATCCGCACATTTCTCAAGTTACAATTTAAGGACTTTTAAGACTTATAATACTAAATTGGCCAAATTGTCATATTACGTGAGAAAGAGGCAAACATTGTGTAAATGCGAGTAGTTGTGACTCAGTTCCACAGATAAATATTGTGAAAATAGCCAAACTAAATGTAAATGTCTCCAGTTCAAAGGGGGGTCAAGGCCTGAAAAGTTTGGGAACCCTTGCCCTAGGCCATCGCCAGATCTTTGCTGCATGTCAGAATTCATCGGGAATGGTGTGCTTGTATTTTATAGTTGATATTAATGTATAAGTAAATAGAAATGTCCCATTAACATGAATGGGACTAGGGGACAGCTGCTATTCAATTATCTTTCTCTTGGAAATCGCATGGGCTACAATTATACAATTTGGAAGAGAGATTCATAGTACAGTGACCTATGCAGGGAAAAACAGATGTATCTCCTCTTGTTCACATCTTAAAAGTACAGTACTGTATGTGTTATCATGCAATGCGTTTCTTCAGAATAACACTTACTTATTCAGGTTTAACTTTATTTTACTTTACTTTTTGTTCTCTATAGCCTATGTATATAAAAAATAAATACAAGTTAAGGTTTAGTTTACCCCTCTGTACAACTATATTTAATTTGTTTGTTTTGATGATTTCAGGTCCTGGGACAACCTGTTGCTCAATGACAGTATAATCTTTCTATTATGTAGTGTATTGTGTGTTTAAAGTGTGATTTCAGTGTGCTTAAAGCTGACTGACCTTCACTGGTCTCCTCCCACTCATCACTGTCTTCAGTGACTTCAGAGTCAGATTCAAGTTCAACTTCAATTTCAACTTCAGAACAGTGTGAAGAGATGTCGTCATCTTCTTCACTTTTCACTGCTAGTAACATTGATCCTTCAGGCTCTTCTGGTCTTTGAAGTAACTCCTCCTGTTCCTCTTTAATGTGTGGAGGTTCTGGTTCCTCCAGGAGAAGACTGGGGCTCCTCTCCTCTTCAGGAGAAACCTCCTCTTTACACTCTTCACTTTTCACTGCTAGTAACATTGATCCTTCAGGCTCTTCTGGTCTTTGAAGTAACTCCTCCTGTTCCTCTTTAATGTGTGGAGGTTCTGGTTCCTCCAGGAGAAGACTGGGGCTCCTCTCCTCTTCAGGAGAAACCTCCTCTTTACACACAACAACGTGCACAGTGTCTAGGAGAAGAAAAATAACATGATAGTGAAAACTGGATTCCTTGAATGTAAATCCATTATTTCCACCCTCCATGTTCCATGCACAAAATTAGGTATCACTTGCTTACACTGACCAAACAGTTACTAACTACAGGTTTAGAAGCAAAGGAACCCAAAATTCTGCTTGTGGCGAGACAGACTGTAGGGGAAAAAAAGTACTGAGGTAGTCTTCAGGTGAAAAAATATATATTTTATTTTACAGACCCTGTTGAAGATCCAAGTGTCAAAATGCATCGGTCAGCTGTTGCCTTGCTCATCTGTAAAAAAAAAATATATATATATATATATATATATATATATTTTTTTTCACCTTAAGACGGAGTGCCTCAGTATTTTTTCCCTACAGTCTGCCTCACCACAAGCAGAACTTTGGGTTCCTTTTGCTTCTATGCCTATACCTGTTCCACTGTAGAGCACCTGTTTTGAGCCACTGTGATTGAACCTAGGTTTTAAGTTTTTCACTGCCAAGGACAACTTTTACGACTTTTTTTCCAAAGGCTCAGTCTGCCTGTTTTTTTTTTTCACTAGATGGTGCTTTTCTCTAACACATGAGTGACCATTTCATCCCCAGATGCACACAGATCCAGGAGATCACGCGATCCCAAGATTTACTGCTCCATTGACTTCCTGTTTAACGTCTTTGGGAAATCGTCTGTATCTTGCCTCCTGTATCTCGCCTTATGTATTTTTGGGCGAGTCGTCCTATTTTCAAAGGTCTATAACAAGCGGACAGGGGGGTCGCAATGACATTTATTTATTTTTCGCGGAAGCACAGTGAAACTCCCCGTAATTACCAACTATCAGGGGATTGATAATACTGGAGATAAATACTCTGTGACTACTTCAAAAGGTAATAAAATCTAAAAATTGCTGGCAGTAGGTGCACGCAGCCAGAAATAAGTCTGGCAGTGAAAGAGTTCAACTAACTACATGTTATTGCAAGTGAAATCAGGCTTAACAGTTTTAGCAAGAAACATTCTCTGCTCAAAATGCATGTTTGAAAAATAAATTTGAATCAGTACTTTTTACATGATGATTTTATTGATAAAAAGACAATGGGCCTCATTCATGAACCGTACTTACGAACAAATTTGTTCTTAGAGCCACTTAAGAAGTTTTTTAAGAGATTTTGGCATTCACAAATGTTTTCTTAGCTGTGATTTGTTCTTAAGTTAAGAAGAAATCTACGCATACTAGAGAGCACTCTTAGGGTGGCCTTTGAGTTCTTAAGTGTGATGTTTGAGCAGAAATAATTTGTTCTTGCAGTTTATTCAGTTATTATGTAACTGAAAAACATGAAATAAATATCTTGTGCACATTAAGAAATAATAATTAAAAAAATCTCTATATAATAATTAAAATAATAACAGAGCCTGTTAAGTCACGTCAATGATGCGCACACACACACACATTTTATACAGAAACATTTAAGAAGTGTGCATTAAATAAAACTTTACAAGCTCACCTTCAGGTTCCGAGAAGGGAAGAGCTGGTGACGGCACGGTGGCCAAATCTGAGTCCAGATCGTCTGTGGCTGGCACACCGGACAGTGCCGTCTCTCCAATGATGGCAGCAATCCGTATGTCCAGCTCGGAGATTTCCAAACTTGCTGGACCCTGGCCACCTCCTGTCACTAGTGTCTCTCTTCTGTATAGTGATATACTTTGCTTCGCAGATGACTTAATATCGAACCATTTTTTTTTTACGTCGGCCACAGAGCGGACCTCCGCCGACATTATGTTGACATTTGTGGTTATTTCAGCCCATATTTTGTTTTTGTTTTTCTGCGGTCCTTTATTGACAGAACTAAACAGTATTACTTTATGTTTCTCCACTTCCTGCAGCAGTACCTCCACCTCTGTGCCTGACCAGTTTTTTTTCCTGGTTTTGGGTTGTTTAGGCATGTTTAAATCGGCGTTGTTTCTGTCTCTCCGTCTGTGTGTATGTGTTGTGTGTCGGCTTCTCTTCCGGCAATTGTGCCCTTATATGGGGATTTAGGGGCGTTTACCTCTGCTAATTCTAATAGACGCGCACGCTCTTCCACTTTGGGATTCATCACCTTAAGAACGGCAGGTGCGAACAATTTGACAGGTTAAGAAGACGTCATGAATGAGACCAGGGTTCTCTTAGGAATTCACTTGGGAAGAAATTTAAGAAGACAACTTACGAATTTATTGCTGAATGAGGCCCAATATTAGCAATACTTTTTTACAACATATAGCATCAAATGGTGAAATTAGCCTTAATGTGTGGTAGCATGTCACTGGAGCTTTATGCAATAACCCGGGAACAGCAGTGTTTCCCCTATATGCATTAAGCAGTGGCGTGCCGCCACTCCTTAAATCCGACCGCCACAGTATGATTTTTTCTGTAAATAAAAAGTTTTGTTTTTTTTACAGAAAAAATAAAAGAGATGCTGCGGCCAAAAAGAAGGAAAGCTGCAGTGGCTAAAATGTTAAGATGTAGTAGGAAATGTAGTTTTAAATTAATTGTACAATATGTAAGTACATTGAAGGCGGGGAAAGAAGCCTAAATAATAGCCAGAGTTCTGATCCACAGTTTGTGGCAAGTTGCATTTTGAGAACCCAAAACCCCCGCCTCAAAAAAAACCTGCATGCCGCGCAGTCCTCCCCCACACCTTCAGCTTCTGGCTAGGGGAAACACTGAACAGGATTTAAAATATACTGTATGGACTCCTGGCTTTCTGTCCCTCTCCAACCTCTTCACTGAGACAGAGGCATCAACCAACAACAAAGGACCCTTTGGAGAGTTGTTTTCTGTGTTGTTGTTTTTTTACGTCAGGGTTTGGAAACTGTCCAGTCTGATTTAGCACAAAAGTGTAAATACCAAAAAGTAGACTATTAACTGGTTGTAGTGAAACGTGGTGAAGCAGTGATATTTTGTGTTTATACCGGTCATTTTCCATGTGAAGGCATCTGGAAGTCTATGTCCATCTATCTCCATTTCTAGATGAATGGGGAGCAGCACTTCTGTTTATTCTCATGGTTCACTGCGGGGCCATCATCATCAAAGCTAAGGAAGAAATGGAACAGTCACACTTAACATATCTTTTAACATACACATTCTAGGGATACCGATCTACAAGCTCTTTTTATAACATACACATTCTAGGGATACCGATCTACAAGCTCTTTTTTGAGTGTGCGGAGGCTGCCTTTCTAGGGATACCGATCTACAAGCTCTTTTTTGAGTGTGCGGAGGCTGCCTTTTTTGTTCATTTGGTTTCCTTTTGGCTCCTCACCTAAGCAGGGGCGTAGCCACGGGTGGGCATAGGTAGGCCTGGGCCCACCCACCTGGCTGTTGTGCCCACCCAAAAAAAAAAAGAAGAAAACATTTTTTCTGCTCGTGAACTGTGCCTGTGCTCTGTGAGTGGTGGCGGACTGCGGACGCGCGGAGGAGGCGGACAACGGGGCATTATTTGCGACCTGTCAATGTTTTCATGAAAATTAAGGCAAAAATAAGAATTAAATAACATAATAAACCCACAAAAGACCCGCAAATTGCGCAAAAAAGTAAGATTTTAACCGATAATAACCGAAAAAAATCGCGCGCGCGCACATGGCACTCGCAATCCCCATGCCCAGCTGCTGCCAGCTTTCTGGCTACGCCACTGCACCTAAGTTTACTTTTCACTAAACATGAAAGAATAAAAAGCCAGCATTTGAAGCATATATGGAGCCCATGGCTGAAACTCTTGGGAAAAGTGCTCTTTTCGCTACTTGCATGGACATAGAATAGGAGATGAGGTGTCCATCTTGAATCAAAGACACAGTACCATTATGGAACAATCTTAAGAAGAAATTTTAAATAGAGACAATTTTAGGGTCCTAATAATGTTTAGGTCCTAAAAGGTTGCCATAAAAATGGAATGTCACATAGGTACATCGGTACCTATTTCACCTTCAAAACTAACTTATTTAATTTTGTTCCATGTTTTGTATATTTTCCCAAATAGTTTTCCTGATTTCTTTTCAATGTATTTATAAACTAATTAATATGAAAATATTTTTTAGATAATCCTTGGATTCCATTTAAAAATATATATTAATAATGTTGATGAATTGAATTTAAGATTATATTATTTCTGTTGATACCTCAAAGTGCTTCACAATAAGCATAAATAATAATAAAAAAATAATAATTGAGTGACACCATTGTAGGACAGTATGGAAATGGATAGCCCTAGAATGTCTGTGATCTTACATACATTTCAAGTATTTCAAATACACAGTCATAGATAACCCTCGTCGGCGCGCTGTGTAGTGACGATCTGCGCGGCCGTAAAAGTGCTCTAAACTCCGTCTGTACTCACCCAATAATTAATTCCTAACACTTGGAGTCATATTTTGTCCTCTAGTTTCATATCCATTTGAGAGTTCTGCCAGAAAACGTGTGTTTAGTCAAATATCTCCACTTTTCCACGAGCTTCACACGGACAACTGTCTTGATGCGCTAGGGGGGGCGCGATTTGAGTGACGGACCCATTTACTTGAGTGGGTCCGTCACTCAAGTCGCGCCCCCCTAGCGCATCCAGACAGTCGTCCGTGTGAAGCTCGTGGAAAAGTGGAGATATTTGACTAAACACACGTTTTCTGGCAGAACTCTCAAATGGATATGAAACTAGAGGACAAAATATGACTCCAAGTCTTAGGAATTAATTATTGGGTGAGTACAGACGGAGTTTAGAGCACTTTTACGGCCGCTGACAAAGATTAAGACGAGACCAGATTAAAGTGAGACCGAGTCTACTGTTGTCCTAGTAACAGCAGATGTTGTCCACGGTGAAAGAACACGTAGCTGTCCTCGTCAATGCCTGTTGTTGTTTTCATATCACAATGTCAAAACATACCGATTTGGATGAAGAAACGCCAGACAGACGAACACTCACGTTGCGTTGTGGACGGCTCTCCGTTGGTTTTGTTGTTATTGTTGAGGAAAAGGAAGACAACCACTTCCTGTGTCAGTCTCTCTAACAATAGATTTACACGTTTTTATAAATGCAACTATTTGCCATTAGAGTCGGAGTCAACATGTGTAAGGTACAATCACTATTCAGCCCATTCAAAGCGTGCAAATAAACGCATCAATGAATTAATAAATATATAAATAAATGTTCATTCCCTACTGGGATTCGAACTCTTCCCAATGTCAGCATAAATACACCAGACAGGCGCTTACTCCGGTGCGCCATTCCTTTCACAACAAAGAGGTACCATAAACAGCTCATAGAGTATATAACCAGCCATTATAAAACAAAACAGACATGGTCACTAGATAGATCAGATCAACTTGAGACCTCAGTCACCACACTGATTTTATTGTACTGGTCTCCAACACGGCTGTTTACTACAGATTTGTTTCTAAAATATCTCACCATGATCATCTATTATTCATTATGTTATAGGCTACTTAGAAATAGTAAATGTGACGCATATAGGTTAGATAAACTGTTCGTTTATGATCAATGCCAGGCCTAATGATTAATGGTTATTTATATTGACCAGATCTGTAGAGGGCGCAGGTGAGTAATTTAAATAATTCCTTTCTGGTGGACATGATTTATTTTCTGCCCAAAAAGTGTATTATACAGAGAAGGTGGTGTGCTGAGATGTAACCCACCGTGGAGAATAGTTTTTCAGCAACACAAAACAGCCTTTGTTTCGATGAGTAGCGAAATCGTTTTCTTTAGTTTTACTACAGTTGGAGACCTCGCACGTAGTGGAATTTTCAGTCAATGGGAGGAGCACCGCTCCTAATGGAGAGCAGAGCTCTAAATGGACATGCCTTGAACTGCCATTTTCTGTGCAGCGACTGCAACTGTATCTTACAACATACTATTTCCAGGTGATTAGATTACATAAACATTAGCTTCAATCATTTGTAGGACATTTAAAATTGACTGGTCAATAATCACGTCACTGTAATGTGGGGTTTCAGACACTTTTGGCAATACTTTCTCTATAATTGGTCATGTTATAAACAGTTTATCTAACCTATCATGCGTCATGTTTACTATTTCTAAGTAGCATATAAAATAATGAATAACAGATGATCATGGTGAGATATTTTAGAAACAAATCTGTAGTAAACAGCCGTGTTGGAGACCAGTACAATAAAATCAGTGTGGTGACTGAGGTCTCAAGTTGATCTGATCTATCTAGTGACCATGTCTGTTTTGTTTTTTAATGGCTGGTTATATACTCTATAACTTGTTTATGGTACATCTTTGTTGTGAAAGGAATGGCGCACCGGAGTAAGCGCCTGTCTGGTGTATTTATGCTGACATTGGGAAGAGTTCGAATCCCAGTAGGGAATGAACATTTATTTATTAATTCATTGATGCGTTTATTTGCACGCTTTGAATGGGCTGAATAGTGATTGTACCTTACACATGTTGACTCAGACTCCAATGGCAAATAGTTGCATTTATAAAAACGTGTAAATCTATTGTTAGAGAGACTGACACAGGAAGTGGTTGTCTTCCTTTTCCTCAACAACAACAAAGCCAACGGAGAACCGTCCACAACGCAACGTGAGTGTTCGTCTGCCTGACGTTTCTTCATCCAAACAAGAATCAGATCGGTATGTTTTGGCATTGTGATATGATATGAAAAAAAAACCGGCATTGACGAGGACAGCTACGCGTTCTTTCACCGTGGGACATCATCTGCTGTTACTAGGACAACAGTAGACGCGGTCTCGACTTGATCCGGTCTCGTTACAAATTGAAACACCGCGCAGATCGTCACTACACAGCGCGCCGACGAGGGTTATCTATGACCGTGTATTTGAAATACTTGAAATGTATGTAAGATCACAGACATTCTAGGGCTAGGAAATGGACTGAAGTGGTTCAGACTAATTGACTATCGATTTAGTCGATCATGGAAAATATATTTTTCTTTCCTGTAGCATTGCTAACATTAGCAGTTTAGCATCAACTAGGAGTAAAATGCTACATTGAAGCTTTACACTGGGGAGACAAACATTAGAAACAGTTCATTATTTGCTACATACCTCTGATCCCACCATGAAAAACTCTCCATCTTGTTCCAACTGGAATTTAAAAGGCTTCTGCTCGAATGTGTTGTTTAATGACAACATTGTGCTGTTGTTGTTGTTTTCATGTGGTTGCTACGTGCAGACCATCGAGTTTTAATATATCTAGAGGGCGGGCTGCCCCGCCCCCACCTATTCATTCCAATGAAAGTTGCTCACAAGCGCATGAAGCACACCGAAGTACCTCTACTTCCTGGATTGGCCAATGGAGCACGCGCACTAGTGTTTCAGGCGATAGAAGCATGCGCAGTAGGATTTTAAATGTGGAAGTGTAGCTATCCCAGATTTGACCACAAGGCGACGGCAGCTTCACTGTTCTACCGCGGTTCTGTCCTGTGGTTGCTGTGTGCGGCAGACAGGAAGTGGCTTATTCTTCTTTTACATGTATGGCAGGTTGCAACTACTACATTCAGCTACCGCCACCTACTGTTCAGACTGAGTATGTAGTATGAGCTTGCTAGATCAGATAAATAAATACATGTAATTAATACTGATAATTAATGATACTACTTGATAATACTATGAATAGTAATAATACTTCATTGTATTTCATAATGAAATACAATTTAATCAATTTAAATTCAGAAGCCATTGCTTCTTTTTTTCTTAGTTTTGAGCAATTATTCCTGAGTTATATTTGGCTAAGCATTGTGTTGCACAAATAATAATAACAATAATAAGGGTAATAATAATAATAATAATGATAATAATAATCTTATTTAAATTATTCTTTACCTAAATTGTAGACTGGGATCTTTTTGCTTTGCTGGTTGCTGATCCGATCTGGGTCTTCTAGGGCGGATACAGAAACTTTGCATTCATGCGTATTTGCAAATTAATCAGATACAATAGGAGGGCTCTAGATAAGATCACACGGTTAATGTCATCCCTTCACTTTTTTTTTAAAATACTTTTATTGCAAGATGTTCATGTTTACATTTTATATTTGCATTCCATGTCATGTCTCATTGCAATTATTTTCTTATTTTTTTCTTTTTAATTATATTTACACCCAGTGTTAAAATAAAATACAGTAACCAAAAAGTATAGTAATAGAAAATAATAATAATTACACATGTCAATCAATGCAAAATATCCCAATACTAATACCTGTTAAATTATAATAATGATAATACTAGTGATATTTAATCATGCTAACTTAACAAATTAAAATTAAAATAAGAGGGGGGGGGGTGTCCTCTATGTTGCCAACACGTTGGCTGTCTCTGCTTTTATATCAGTTCTCGAAGAAAGCCTTTTTCATACATTTATTTTTTGTATATATAATTTAAATAAAAGATCATAGCCCGAAATTCCGATGTGGAATCGGTGCTGGGTCTCACTCATTCCCCAAACTTAGTCAAGCGGCCCCATAATTTGTCCATTTACTCCATCTTCTATTAAACTCAGGCTCATTGTTTCTAATTCCAAACATTATTCTCTCCATTTCAAATATTTCCTGTACTGTTTCTTTCCATTTTGTTGGGCAGTGGACTTGAAGGCGTTAGCCAGTTCCTAGTTACCTGCTTTAGGGCTGCGGTTCTAAGGATTCTATATGGGTATTTATATATTTATTTCGTTAGTTCTAACGGTAATTTCCCCAAAATAATGTTTACAGGGCTGAGTGTTCTTTTCAAATTAAAAATCTTAATGTCTTCTGTAATTGGCTTCCAAAAATAATGTAGAATGGGACAAAAGAAGAAAATGTGCGAGTGGTTTGCCCTTATCTTGCCTTATGTGTTGGGGTTCATTTGTCAGACTATGGAACTACATGTATGAGTTCAGTTCCACACATTATTGATTGATTGATTGATACTTTATTTAGAAGTTTGCA
Source organism: Gymnoscopelus microlampas (assembly GCF_963454915.1). NCBI lineage: Eukaryota > Metazoa > Chordata > Actinopteri > Myctophiformes > Myctophidae > Gymnoscopelus > Gymnoscopelus microlampas. The sequence goes on from NC_139949.1 coordinate 10,496,430, forward strand.
GAAAAAAAGCACATGAAAGTACAGTTTAAATATACAACTAAATAGGATTAAAAAGGTTACATGGCGCCTTTCCGACATGTCGCCTTTCCGACGTTAACGAACACTATACCTAACCCTCACCCTAACCCTAACCGCACGCGGAAGCCACTAGTCGGAGTGGCGAGATGACGGGATGGAAGACGGTTACCGATTAAAAAGCCCATGAAAGCCTAACGGCTTGTTTCAAATGAGGTCCTTATGTACTCAATTCATAGTGATTGACTTGCAGCAGTGGATTTACCATACATGAATTTACCTGATATTTTGTGGATTTACATTTCCTTGTTGCACAAAGACCCATGTCCCATACCTGCTACTGTTCTAGGGAACTGCAACTTGCATGTGCTGCATCTGCTGCTGCTTTTAATTTTGCCCCCGGGCCACACCTTATACCTGCATATGATGCTATTGTTCTAACCTCATGTACATACCTGCTACTACATTTTTCTGTTTGTATATCACTGCTGTCAGGCAGAAACCATTTTTTCCATAAATTGATGCCCTACGTCATCACACAAGAGTCACACAGTAGTGAACTACAAAATCACAACGCTAATTTCACTATTTTAAAATGTTTTTAATTATAATAATAAAAAAATAAACGGTGTTGGACATTCAAGGTTTCCACCCGACAGCAACAATATGCTTGAGGATAAAGCAGACTATCCGGGTAAAACGGAGTAGAAACCTTTATTAATTAAGGCAACTGCCTTATAGACCTTCCGAGGTCGAAACATGTTGGCATTTACTATTATTATTTTAATAAAGGCTTTTCCTCTGTTTTACTCCCAAGTGCTCGGATCATCAGTTGTCTCTCTCCGACACTCTGTCACAATGTTTACAGTCTAAATGATTTTCTTTACAGTCTGGTCACAACGGTGTGTCTTCACAGTTCTTCCGTCACCAAAACTCTTGTTACACTGATTACAATGGTAAGGTTTTGCTCCAGTGTGGACACGTTGATGTTTCTTCAGAGCACCTGACTCAATGAAACTCTTGTCACAGTGTTTACAGTGGTATGGTTTTTCTCCAGTGTGAATACGCAGGTGTCTGCTCAGGCCACCTGACTGACTGAAACACTTTTCACATTGTTTACAGCGGAAAGGTCTTTCTCCAGTGTGGACGCGGAGGTGTGCCTTCAGCGCACCTGGGTTAATGCAACTCTTGCCACACTGATCACAGATGTGGGCTATCTTTTCTGTGTGATTCAGGGAGTCTGTGTAAGTCTTTACTTCTGGTGTATGACTGTAAGATTCCAGCGTGTCTGTGTCTCCTTGTTTCTGGCTGGTTATAGAGGAGGTGATTTGCTGAAAGGGTGCTGGGGTGATCTGTCCATTCCTCAGCATTTGCCAGTAGAGGTCGCTGTGGCATCTCTTGATGTGTCTATCGAGGAAGACCTGAGCTATGAAGGCGTATGGACAATCAGAGTAAGAACAAGAGAAGGTCTGACTCTGTGAAGACTCTAGAGAGAGAGAGAGAGAGAGAGAGAACTTGTAAACACTCCATCATTTGTGCAACAGATAATTATAATGACATGTAAGGAATGGACAAAACATTCTCATAATGATTTGTTCCAGGTCAAAATCAGATTAGAGTTGGCCATTTAAAGGGAAGCATTTAATCTGGGCTTCTCTACTGTATAGTCTATTCGCTAAAGATAGGGTCACACTGCAGAATAATCAGGGTGATTTTAAGTAAGGACTGTTCCCCGTCCGAGGCTGATTGGGAGTGATTAGCTGGCAAGATTATCGTGTGAGCGGTTCAAAGATCCAATCTTTAACCTGATGATTTGTATAATATGTATTGTTTCTAGCCTTCTGGGGGCTGCTGCCTTTCAAGACAAAGAGCTCCAAACCATGTTGCTGAACTGATCTCTATTTTTCTAATAGTGTTTTTTATTTGAACTAATTCAGTTTGTTATAGTCTTTATTTTAACGTATTAAAAGGTAGGGTAAGTGATTTTGTTAATTTTATATATATTTGTTAAAAATAAGTGTTAAATAAATTGCTATAGAGTGTTTATTCAGTAACAGGAGTCTCCATGTCTCTCCAGCTCTTTATTAAACAGAAAATACATTTTCAGGTCGGGATACCAATTTGATCTAATCAGGATAGAGAACTCAGTCATGATACAGATTAAAGTGAAATTGGAAGTGATGATAAAAATAAGTGAGCAGACACAATTGGAACTGGAACACTATACAAGTGAAGCTGATAAATGGGTACTCTCTCCTGATTGGCTGAAAATCTATGTTCTGTTTATTAAAGAGCTGGAGAGACAGGGAGACCCCTGTGACTGAATAAACACTATATATCAATATTAGAATATCGTTGCTGTCCGGCAGGAACCAGCTAACTCAATTTTTCCGCTTTTGCATTTTTCCCCCCATAAATCAGTGCTATTGAACACCCTTTACGTCTTTGTGTTGGTAAAAAAAGAATATTGAACCGTATTTAAAAAAAGTGCTTCTGACAAAACCAGCTAACTCCATTGGATCCTCAAACTTTCTGCTAAACGAGATTAGTCCACCAAAGGGGGGTGGAGTTAGCTGGTTTTGCTGACTCCAGGCTCCACCCCCTTTTGAGCTCCAACCTCATTGTGAGCTTGGAGGTCCATTCAGCTGTTCTTATCAATGATGAACAAAACCTCCTACTGTAACTCCATTTTTGTTTAGTTTTTTTTTCACTTTCATTTTGGAGTTAGCTGGTTCCTGCCGGACAGCAGAGATATATAATATAGAATTAACCCTTCTAACAATTTTGTTGTTCTTGTATTAACCAAAACATATCACTTACCCTACCTTTAAATGCAACAAGCCTGGTCTGTTTAAAGGGGTATTTCAGAACCTATGGTAACTGTGTTAGATTCATTGAAAACACACATTCCTGGTTCTGGTGACTAATATTGGCCTTCTAATGTGTGAGGGGGCCGTGTGTTTTTTCTATTACCACAGCTCTCAGTTAGTTACCGTTGGTGTTGGCTTGTGAGGTCTGTGTCGTGGAAGTGACGTCTTTGTTGAGTTTTCTGCCTTTCTTCTGCTTCTTTCTCTTATAGTTTGACCGAGACTTTGAGTACGACCAATCAGAGTCAGAGTCGTTGCCCCTGTCGTCTTTTGGTTTCCACCATGTGTCAGAATGATTAACATTCTCCTCCTCATCACTGCTGCATTGCTGCAGGGGTGCTGGTGGATGGAGAGCCTGGTGAACCATGTTAAGAGGGAGTTTGTGAAGGACCACCGCTACTAGATTCATATTAGCCAGAAGAGAAGTGGAAGGTTCATCTCTTTGTGGGTGTTGTGACTTCGAGGCAGGACTGTTAGATGTCACATGGCTCATAGATGGAGATGAATAAGATCTATTACCTGGGAAGGAGAAAAGTTTTGGAAATATGACATCCTTACGTTAGGTTTAATAATTGCATGTCATGACTTGGATTATGTTGTGAAATCAGTTGTGTGTTTGTCAACTTAATTCTTTTTACATGTTTTTTTGTGAACAGTCCACAGTGAGGGCCCTATTTTAACGGCTGAACTTTGCGCTATGGCAACACAAGGGTGTGTCCATGGCAATTTTACTACAGGGCACATTATATGGCCAGAATGTGTGAGCCTCTGACAAAACCAATGTCCTTGTGCATGATGGGAAAGAACTCAAGCTTAAAATCTATGGGAACAGCATTAATAATGCAATATAATAACATCAGGAGACCCGGAGGAAACAGAAGTTTTCTTCTCAGCGAAATATTGAAATGAGGTGTCCAAAACAGTCATCAAAATCGTCATCTGCCCTTTGATGGTGACCTGCAATGTGTTGAGTGTCATTGCGCTGTGTAGATAGTGATGAAACACCTGTGCCTCACTGCACCCAGCTGATAGGACCAGCTCAGAGCAGGTCTTAACTTTAAGCGCAAAGTCTGTGGGGAAAATAGCATTGTGCCGTGATCGCGCCAGACCACACCTCATTTTAAGACAAAATCACCCCCACGCACAAAATTTGCTAAGGTGTGAATTTAACAACTGCGTCAGTGGAACGATACGGAATGCGTTATGCGCACACCACTATGCGGCATTATGTCACACTACGCCGGTCACATGATAGGGCCCTTTGTGTCTTGTGTGATTTAAGTGTGTTACTGACCTGTGCTGGTCTGACCTGTGCTGGTCTCCTCCCACTCATCACTGTCATCAGTGACTTCAGTGTCAGGGTCAGATTCAACTTCAATTACAGAACAGTATGAAGAGATGACTTCTTCATCATCATCTATACTTTTCCCTGCTTGTAACACTGATCCATCAGGCTCCTCTAGTCTTTGAAGTAACTCCTCCTGATTCCCTTTAATGTGAGGAGGCTCTGGTTCCTCCTGGTGCAGACTGGGCCTCTTCTCCTGTTCAGGAGAACCTCTGTCTTCATACACAACCACGTGCAGGGAGTCTAGGATCAGAAGAATAACATGATGGTGGAATAACCACTGGATTACTAAAATGTAAATCAATGTCTTCTATCTTTCTTGTTGTACAAAAGACGTCATCTCTTGCCAAGACGAACCAAACAGTTAATAACTACATGTTATTACTGGTTATTACAGGTGTTAATAAGTACAGATTATTACATTAATAACTACATGTTATTAGAGGGATTTCTGAAAACTGAAGTTCTGAGAAATCAGACTTCAAAGTTTTAGCAAGAAAAGGTCTCCTCTCAAAATACATACTGTATATGCAAAAGTATGGTCATTTCAATTCATATACTTAGGTACTTTGCCAAACAAATGAATAATTGCGCTACATGTGAGGTTATTGGTCAAAACAAAACAAAACAAAACAAAACAAAACAAAACAAAAGTGCAGTTTACAAGTAGCCCAATCATGGAACCCATCGTCAAATAAAAAGGAAAAACAGCGCCCTCTGCTGTTTTTCACTTTTGCATTTGACTCTGGGCGGAGGAATTAACTAGAGCCATGCTCACAACCGGGGTTTGGACATGCCTTCAGCCCTCCACTTCCGGTGGTGCGCCTATGTTTTCATTCCCACAAACAATATTTCTCCATGGAACACTAACACCATTTCTCCCAAAGAACATGGATCGTTTTGGTTATAAGCCCACTTGTTTCTATGATGAAAGAGCAAGTTAAAATGTTACTAACTTCCCGTGGTTTTGTCGGCTCCGAGGACGCTATTGTTAAATGTGTTTCGGTTTGTTTCCAGTGGGAGGCCAGCCGCACACATGTAAATCCCGCCCGATACATTTGATTGGGTAAAGCGCGGCCTGCTTCCTGATCTGAAGGCACGCCCACTGTTCAATGTTCTCAACATGGCTCCCGACAGATTCAAGCGCAGCTATGAATCTGTTCTTGAGAGATTACAAGTAGCCAAACATAATATGGTGGAGTTAGCCATAAACATGCATGGTAGGACACTGGGGCTTTATGTGATGACCCGGGGCCAGGATTTAAAACATAGTCTCCTGGCTCTCTGTCCCTCTTCCATCTTGGGAAAATTCTCTTTCTACTATTCTGCCACCAACATGTGGTACGCCCTGACACCATCCCTCAACAGGCCTGGAAATCCATCGTTCAGGAGACCACAAGGGGGGGTAACTCACTTTTCTCATAGAATGGAGAAGGCAGTCCACTGATGACATTTTTTTCCCCCTCCTTTTTCTACTTTGTACATATAGTGTTTTATATTTGATGATTATATGTATTTTGGTGTTATTTTTATGCTATGTTGATGACATGTATACATAGGACCACAATGGAAGCAAGTCCCCAGGACTTTTTTTGTGTTATCCTTTTAGGCCAAATGTCTGACTGTACCTCGTGCTGTTTACATTTCTGTCTAATAAAGTATTCAATCAATCTATCTCTATTGTGAGAGTGAGGCATCAAATGACGCTCTGCACTTTCAACCAGATCAGTGTTTTTTTTTTATTGGTAGATGATTTGGTGCTCACGCCACGTGAAGCAGCCCGGCCTCCTGTTTCTTTCTACGATCAATGTTGTTTCTCAGTGACGTCTCCAATCCATCGCTCCAATGAGCAAACTATCTCCATGTTACAGAGCACCAGAGTACCTGCTGACTGTCAGCTCACCACCAGGCACACCAGGTTTTTCCCATAGATATAGAAACCTATATGTCAATGTCATGATCATGACAGTTCTACCAACCTGATCTCCTGATGCAGTCTGTAATAGTCAGGACAAGTCAGTTTGATGTGTCATGGCTTTGGAGAGACGTTTTCGGCACACAAAACTCCCAATCTGATTTGGTCTAAATGAATTGATTGTCGTGAAACTTGTTGAAGCAGTGATATTGAGTGTTTGTTTATACCGTTCATCTCCCATGTGAAGTCATCTGGATGTTTGTGTCCATCTGTCTCCATGTCTAGATGAATGGGGCGCAGCACTTCTTTTTGGGAGGGATTCTCATGGTTCACTGCAGGGTCATCATCATCAAAGCTTAGGAAGAAATGGAACAGTCATACTTAAAATTCCTTCTAATATACACACTTTAGAATCTAGACACTTACAACCTATATACTGTACTTAATTAACCAGGGTCCCCCAGGGCTCTATACCAGGACCTCAAGTACATCAATTCTCAACCTTTTATCGTTAAAGCCCCCCTTCTGACATCTGACAAAAGCTGAGAACCCCCCAACCCAGCGCCGACACACATTCATGCAAACACGTACAATTATCAGACATATAACCGCTTAAACCCTATATACTTCACTGTAATGTAAAATCGCTAAGAATAGCCAAACGACTATTTTTACCAAAATGTCCACATGCCTAGAATAGGGACGCTAGGGTTCATGTGGTTACATTTAACAGTGTTATTTCTGTTCTTTTTAATAATGTACATGTTAAAAGTTATAGGCTGACAAATACTGTAAGATGAGAAGACGCAGGCAGAGACAGTGCTTGGA
>NC_139949.1:10508399-10565899 GCF_963454915.1 Gymnoscopelus microlampas
AGCGCTACCGACTGCGCCACCGTGCCCCCCTACAGTCAGTAACTTCTAAAGCCCAAGTAGTTCAACACACCAGAAATGCAGAATCACAGTGCTGCCTGTTTCGGATTCTGCACGTTAAAGTAGGCTATTTTAATTAATTTGTTCGTTTGTTACATGTACATGAAAACTCTTGTTCTGACCGATCTTCAAATAGTAAAATAACTGGTTTTAGTGGTGTTCTATATTGTGTGGATCAGCTTTGTTTGTGTCTGTTTACATGCTAAAAGAGTGACTTTGAGAGCTGTTTCAGTGTACAATAATAATAAGGGTAATAATAATAATAATAATAAACTTTAATTGTATAGCCCCTTTCATGACATGAAATGCAGCTCAAAGTGCTTTACAGAGCAAGAATACAATTACAATTACAACTAATTTAACAATAAAGCAAAAAAGAAAAGCAAAAGCATAAAACAACATTAAAATAATAGCAAACGGCGGTGAATCAGGTAATACAGTGAGGACATGGATAACATATAAATCAACCAAAAAATCAACTAAAAGCAAGAGTGAAGAAGTAGGTCTTGAGCTGTGCTTTAAAGCTATCCACAGAGGCTGCCTGACTTAGGTGTAATGGGAGTTTATTCCACGCTGTCGGTCCGTTGAAGCAGAATGCTGCTTCACCGTGTTTTTCATGTGTCATTGTAAGCACCTCGCGCAGGTCAGCACTTTAAGACCTGAGGGGGCGGTTTGGAACATATCTAGGCAGGCAGTCATAGAAGTAGGAAGGTGCCAGACCATTTAGAGCTTTATAAACTAGATTCTTTTTTATATCAATCCTAAAAACAACCGGGAGCCAGTGTAGTGAAGCTAGAACTGGAGTAATATGTTCTCTCATCTTAGTTTTAGTTAAAACTCTGGCTGCCGCATTTTGAACAAGTTGTAATCTGTCAGTTATTTTCTTTGGCAGGCCAGAGTAAAGTGCATTGCAGTAATCAAGCCGAGAGAAAACAAAAGTGTGGATCAACGTTTTTGCATCGTCCAATGACAGATGAGACAGGCTCAGTCTAATTCGCGCAATATTCCTAAGATGAAAGAAAGCAATCTTGGTAACATGATTAATGTGTATTAAAATTCAATTCAGAATCAATAATAACCCCCATGTTCTTTACTGTAGTGTTACTTTCTAAAGTAAGGTTACCAAGTCTACTTATTATTGATTCTCTCTGCTCACTAGCCCCATTTAGAACCTCTCCCTCCGCTATGTAGCTCCGAGATGAGGTCCTACGTTTGCCGGTGCCGTTTGGTTGAAAATTTTCCGCACATTTACCACTTTATATTTCTTACCCCTTTTTGCACATCGTATCCAAAACGTAAAGGTTTTCTGAAATGCTCACAGATGTTTGAAATTTTAACGTACAATAAAATCTACCCAACGAGTTAGAAAAAGCGTTTAATTCGCCTCTCTCCTCAGCCGGTTACATGTTTTTAAGACATTGCGCAAGAGTCGCGCCAGTAGAGATAACATTACTGATTCCCCTACTGGTCAAATGTTGAATTGCATCTTCTAATGCATAATATTATGGAACCGGCTGAGGAGAGAAGCGATTTAAACACTTTTTTCAACTCGTTGGATAGATTTGATTGTACGTTAAAATTTCAAACATCTGTGAGCATTTCAGAAAACCTTTACTTTTTGGATACGATGTGCAGAAAGGGGTAAGAAACATGTAAAGTGGTAAATGTGCGGACATTTTTCAACCAAACTGCACCGGCAAACGTGGAACCTCATCTCGGAGCTATACAGCGGAGGGAGAGGTTCCGATTGGATCTGCTCACTAGAACCAATTATGAGAACTTCTGTTTTACCCTCATTTAGCTTGAGAAAGTTCTCACTCATCCAGCATTTGATACTGGACAAACAGGTCAACAATGGGTCTAGAGCACAGGGGTCGTCTGGAGCTACAGAAAGATATAGCTGGATATCATCAGCATATAAGCAATGTAAGTCAATGAGGAGCATATTTTGAATGATCAATTTCTAATCAATGGAGCAATTATTTTTGATTACTTGTCCACCTTTGGAGTTACATCATGGCAAGGTAACTACACAAGCCAAGCCCCTTAACAACTCTCTCCCCCACACTGTCCGTCTCACACCCATATTATTAATATTATTATTACAGCCCTCTCTGTATTAACTAGTATTCACTGTTTGGTGAATTAACTTTAGATAGAATTATCTATCTTACTTTTTCCAGAGTCACAGACCAGTAATGTGAAATAGAGACATTTCCATAGAGTTAAAAAATAATTAGAACGTTACTGTTATTATTCTTTGAGACACACATCCAGGCTTTTGACCAATAAACACCTTTATTTGGCCCGATTTTGGAACAGCTGACGTTTTTTTTTTGGCTAAACAAAGGCATCACGTGACGTTGATCCACTTCTCCTATTCGCACTTACTAGGACATGACGTATGTGTAGTCAGAAGAATGACTGTAACATTGCTAACATTAGCCGTTTAGCATCAACTAGGAGTAAAATGCTACATTGAAGACGTACACACTGGGGAGACAACCATTAGATAGTTTATTTGCTACATACCTCTGATCCCACCATGAAAAAGTCTCCATCTTGTTCCAACTGGAATTTAAAAGGCTTCTGTTCTAATGTGTTGTTTAATGACAACATTGTGCTGCTGTAATTGTTGTTAGTTACGTGATTTGGGTGATTGCTTGCTTTGAGCGGCAGACAGGAAGTGGCTTCTTCTTCTATTACTTATGGTAGTTGCAAACATTGCTGTTATTTGCATACCGCCACCTACTGTACGGGAGTATGTAGTGTATGTGCCTGAATTAGTCTTCACATCATTGCGCAAATGAATAAATGATACTTAAAGGTAGGGTAAGTGATTTGCTTTTGTTAAAATAAGTGTTAAATAGCTCTATATTCTGATAGTACCCATTGTTGTAGAGTGTTTGTTCTGTAAAAGGAGTCTCCCATGCAGTGGCGTTTCCAGGATTTACATTTAGGGCAGGCGAGATCCACCCCCCCCCCCCCCCCCCCCCCTCTATTACCCCCCAAAAAGAAATTTCAACTCAATCGAAAATCGGTGATTGAAAACCGGCGAAAGTGGCCATTTTCTAGATGTTTTGGCCATTATCTCTGGAACGGAAGGTCCAATCTGCTCAGTTCAAAGCTTGTTGGATGCGTGACTTTTAGGACATTAAGCATAGCCTTTTCGGGTTATTTGTTTTTTTAGGGGAGGCGAGATCTTTGTTGGTCTCTACAGTGGGTACGCCACTGCTCCCATGTCTCTCCAGCTCTTTATTAAACAGAAAATGCATTTTCAGTGCTCTCTCCTGATTGGCTTAAGCTTTGTCAGCTACCTGAAAATGTATATATTCGGCTGGAGCAATTGATCTGAATTTGCACACAGGCATTGACCAATAGCATATTTCTGCTGTCGGGCAGAAACCAGCTAACTCCAAAATGTTAAATTTTCAGAAAAAAGAAAAGAAAAAGTGGAGTTTGAAGGTTTTGTTCATCATTGATAAGAACAGCTGAATGGACCTCCAAGCTCACAATGAGCCTGGAGTCAGAAATACCAGCTAACTCCCTTTGGTGGAGTTAGCTGGTTTAGCAGAAAGTTTGAGGATCCAATGGAGTTAACTGGTTTTGTCAGAAGCACTTTTTAATACTTTTCATTGGTTCAATATTTTTTTTTACCAATACACAGACGTAAAAGGTGTTCAATAGCACTGATTTATGGAAAAAAATGCAAAAGCGTCAAAATGGAGTTATAGCTGGTTTCTGCCCGACAGCAACGATATGCACAAAATAACAATGCCCGTTTTTCGCTTTCCCACAATGTAAGCTGTGTATTAGCGTTTTTATGTAAACATAGGAGATTTGAAGTTCATGCTATGGGATCTGTTGTCAACATGGTTACAGCCGTCGCCATGGTTACAGCTTTGCAAGCTCAAACATCAATTTGTCATGGTGGTGGGAGCGGCGGGGTGCTTGTGTGTTTATGTTGTCTGTGCATATGCGACGATGGGTCGCGCGAGCGTGTGTGTTCACTAACTTGAAGGGTTAGTGTTAATAATAACACATTTCCAAATGTGTAATTATTATACTCATTAGGTGTGTACAGCACACAATGCGTCATTAGGGGTAAGACGCACAGACTGCACTTTGAGATTGTGCATACTGGCCAGAGGCCCTTGCTTTCGGGTGAGACATGTGAGAGACTTGGTCTGATACACTTCACCATTCCTGAGGAGCTGAATAAGGTGGAGCACTGCAGGAAGGGAGACCTGACCAAGGAGTATCTTGTCAGCACCTACCACGACGTGTTCACCAGCCCTGTTGAGTCTCTGCCCGGTGATATTCACTTTGAGCTGGACAGCACTGTGGCACCGGTGCAGTGTGCACCCAGGAATGTTCCAGTGGCCCTCAAGGCAGCTGTTAAGGCTCAGCTTGATCGATATGAAGAGGAGGGACACTTGACCACAGTCACTCAACCCACTGACTGGATTAGCAATCTAGTCATAGTGAAAAAGCCAGACAAATTGAGACTATGCATTGACCCGAAGCCTTTCAACCGTGCTCTGAAACGGTCCCACTACCTTATGCCCACTTTAGATGATGTGTTGTATAAGCTGCCGAAGGCACGTATATTCACCCTGGTGGATGCACGTGATTTATTCCTGCAGTGCCGCTTGGATGAAGAGAGCAGCCTGATGACAACATTCTGGACATTCTGGACACTGTGGAGTAGGAAACGCTGGCTGAAACTCCCTTTCGGTGTGTCAGTTGCTCCGGAGCATGAGCAGGAGCAGCATGAGCTGCTGGCCGGTTTGACAGGGATTGAGCCCATAGCCGATGACATCCTTATAGTCGGCTGTGGGGACACAGAGGATGAGGCCAATCGTGACCATGATACAAACCTCATCCCTCTGATGGACAGATGCAGGAAACTAAAGCTGAGACTGGGCCAGAAAAATCTGCAGTTCCGAGTGAAGGAGGTCCGTTTCCACGGCCACATACTGTCCGCGGAGGGCCTCAAGGCTGACCCTGACAAAGTCAGGGCAGTTCTGGATATGCCAAACCCCACAGACCCAGAAGGGGTCCAGCGGTGTGTCGGATTTGTGAACTATCTGTCCAGATTCACGCTTGTCAGCGGTATGTGAGCCGCTGAGGAGACTGCTAGACAAGGATGTGATGTGGCACTGGCTGCCCAAACATGATGCCGCCATGAAGGAAATCAAGGCACTGGTCACAGCGGTACCAGTCCTAAGGTACTATGACGTCCGCAAGGCAGTCACCGTACAGAGCGACTCCAGTCAGGCGGGTCTGGGCTGCTGCTTGCTTCAAGGGGGACAGCCTGTCGCATTCGCCTCCCGTGCATTGACCCAAACAGAGCAAAATTACACACAGATTGAAAAGGAGTGCCTGAGCATCGTATTTGCCTGCCAACGCTTCCACTACTACCTATATGGGAGGGGTGATGTGACTGCAGAGACCGACCACCGCCCACTGGTGTCCATCTTCACTAAGCCCCTCCTCACTCACACTTCAAAACTACTGCCTTGCGGTGGTATACAAGCCAGGCCCTGAAATGTACATAAGTGACACGCTCAGCAGAGCCACCACCCCGCCACAGAGAACAGACACACTCTACCAACGTGAAATGGTCTGCAGCATGCAGCTGGAGCAGTGTGACACGGCGGCCATTCAGCAGACAGACTATTTAAATGTCAGCAGCCAACGCCTGGCACAGATTAGCACACACTGAGGAGGATGTATGTCTTCAAACACTGAAGTCAGTCGTGCTGGAGGGATGGCCAGAACACAAAGAGGAGACCCCCGTAGCCGTCAGGGACTACTGGGCCATCAGAGATGAGATAAGTGCACAGGATGGCGTGCTCTTCAGGAGTCAGCGCATAATCATTCCAAAAGCTAAGTGTCCGGAAATGCTGAGACTGGTCCACTACAACGAGGTGGGGGGCAAGGCGTGCTACAGGCAGGCCCGTGATACACTTTACTGGCCCGGTATGCAAGGGGAAGTCAAGGATTATGTGAAAAAGTGCTCTGTGTGCAATGAGTATGCACACAAACAACAGAAAGAGAATATGATGTCACACCCGCTCACCACACGTCCCTGGCAGCTGGTAAACATGGATCTGTACAGCTACGCAGCACAGAACTTCTTGCTCGTGGTGGACCATTATTCTGACTTTTGGGAGATCGACCTGCTCCCTGACCTACAGTATCAGCGGACACCACGGTCCATAGAGTTCCGGGCGTTTGCGAGAGAGTGGGGGGTATGCATTGCAGCCCAGCACAGCGGCTTATGTCGCGGAGACTTGAGGCACCAGTAGCTGTTCGGCCACAGGGAGAAGGGTTCTCCCCTTCTCCCTGTGGCCGAACAGCTACTGGTGCCTCAATTCGTCACGGCCACGGGTATTCCTGACAAGCTGAAAGTGAAACATCAAGCAGCAAAGCTGACATATGACAGATCTGCCAAGGATCTGCCAGAGCTGAATGTCAGCCAGCCCATACGGATGAAGTCACTCACGGGAGACAGGACGGGCCGATGGAGGAGAGGTGTGTGCCTGCAGCAGTTGGGACTCCGGTCCTATCTGGTCGGTGTGGAGGGGACCACGTATTGGCGCAACAGGGTTGATCTTCGACCAGCAGAGGCGGCGCTTCCCCAGCCGTCAGTTCACCCAGAATCGGCCCCGGAGCAGCCTGCGAGTGGGCGGAGCGCCAGAGAGGTCGTCGGCGTCCCTGAGGAGTCTCCAAGGCCATCACCCCCGAGGTCGTCGCCGTCTTCCCCGCAGACTGGGAACACACTCATGCCGTGAGTTACAGGGCCGGGCCTTCTCCCGGAGCGGACGGCTGATTAGACCTCCTGACAGACTTGACCTCTAGGTCACACACACACACACACACGCACTTGGACTGTGCACACTCAAGCACGCTTGGACAGTGCACACTCAAACACACATGGACGATGAAGATTGTGAAAACAAAAATGAAAAAAAGGATGTGGAGAGATTGTAAAACAAAAAGTGATTGATTGTTCTGAGTTTATTGCTGATGTGTTCTGATCCGGCTATTATTGAAGTGTCTCTGCTATGTGCACTATTTGTTGTTGAAATGATTTGATATCTGTTCTGATTGAAGGTCAACAGTTTAATGGCAGTATTGATCCTGTGTTGTTACTTAACAAAAGGAAGGGAGATGTTACAGGGTGGTTTAGGCTAGTTTGCAGCTCCACCCTGTGGACGTACTGTGCCTGTGATATATATACCTGCCTCACGTGACTATACCTCAGTTGTATGATTACCTGCTTTACTGTGAATACACAGCGTTGAGACACAGCCTGACTTGCCTTGTTTATTAATGCACCTACATCTACAAACAGTCCCCACGTGATTTTGGAGGGGTCCCCGGATGACAGTAAAGTGACAATTGAAGGACTTTTAAGACCTTTGTAATACCAAATAAAAGAAGGGAAAAAAAGAAAAAAAAAATAATGACAAAAGACCATTACTGCATCAAAAGTAATCTAAAAAAATCACACCCTGTGTGAAGGTAGCGGCGCCTTTGATACATTTTGTCATCGATATGTGTTTATAATGTGTTTATAGCCATGTGTCACGTGAAGCTTGACCAATCACTTTGTTGACGGGTCTGACCAATCAGAACGTTGACGGTGAACACGGACAAAGTCAGGTATAGAGCAGGATCCGCTCTATAGCTAAAGGTATAAAGCGGCTAGCGCCTCTAAAAAACTATACTATGAAAAACTGTCAAATATTGGCCAAATAATATGCATTGTGAGCTTGTAGATCATCTATTTTCCCAATATTTATCTGTGGAACCGAGTCAAACTAAATGTTATGCCTCAACTACTACAATTCCAAGTGCTTATCAGGGTGGGGGTCCACAGGTTCAAATACTTTTGGGGGGTCCCCAGTTCAAATAGAATCATTTTGGGGGGTCCCCAGTTCAAATATGATTATTTTGGGGGGTCTTGACCTGAAAAGGTTGAGAACCACTGGTATAAAACAGCATGGCGGTCGGCCTCGTTGATGTGGGACCTGAGACGAGGGTGTGGCTGTTACGTACAGTAAGGAGTAAGGAGTTACGTACAGTAACAGGGGCCAGCAAATCAAGCCTGTTAAAGTACACATTAATCCAGGGTTCAAATTCTATGTATACATATATATACTTATTTTTTTAATAAAGAGGGCACAATACAGAACCCCTAAAAATATGTATAAACTAAGATAAAGTGAGATGTGACCTTTTAAGAGGGTACGTGATTTTCTTTGGTTATACGTGTTAATTAGCTCCATGTTCTGATAGTACTCACTGCTATAGTGTTTATTCAGGAGTCTCCATGTCTCTCCATCTCTTTATTAAACAGAAAATACATTTTCAGGTCAGGATACCAATTTTATTCAATCAGGATAGAGAACTCAGTCAGGATACAGCTTAAGCAAGTGAATTTGGAAGTGATGGCACAATGAAACGAGCAGGAACACTATAAAACAGTGACAACACAACATAAATTTGTGTGGGGAGGAATTAATTGGCATAACGACTACATTTAAAAATGTTTTTAAAAAGAACTGTGCGCGTAACATAGTTAAACATTTTGATAAACTTGTAACTTCCTTCATTTGGAATAAGAAAACGCCACGTTATGAAAGGTCTTTGTACAGACAATTTCAGTTATCTGCAGCAACAGTACGCAGCTTTGTAAGAAAGACCTTTAGTACATTTTCTTCATTGCTACCTCTGTCAACGATAGATATGGTCTTGCAATAAAGCCTTAATAAGGCCAGAATAACAGATATCTTAATCTGTCTCATTAATGTAATCCTCACCTATTGTAATGTATTTTCAAATGTGGAATAGAATCCAGCATTGTGAGAGAAAAAGTTCAGTTATCATCTATATGCGCATGACATGAAATGATCCAATTCAAATTATTATACCAAACCTACTGGACCAAATACAAATGATGACTTTTTTTTATGTTTTGGTCCTGTTCTTAACAACTCATTCACTGCCAGACTTATTTCTGGCTGTTTGCTCACTGCCAGCGATCTTCGTTTTTTTTTTACCTTTTCAACTGGTCACATAAAATGTATACATATGATCGCTCGTCCGATCGTTTGTAAACACAAATGGTATCAGTGTACGCCGCCCACAGAAAAAACAATACAACTGCGACCGCCTCTTGCCTTGTAACAGTATGTTGAAAATAGCATGTCTCGTGAAATGTAGGGCAAAAAAGTCAACTCAAGATACAGCGGTTTCCATGAAAATGCTAAACAGGAAGTGGACAGAGGCGGAAATCTTCGGATGACGTGATCTCCATATCCGTGAGAGTAGAGAATGAAAATAATCACTCGGGTGATAGAGCAGCACCCCTCACGGTGGCGCAGTCGGTAGCGCTGTCGCCTCACAGCTAAAAAGGTCCTGGGTTTGATTCCCGCCGGGGAAGCTGTGGGCACTGGGGGCGTGTGTTCTCCTCCGCGTCATCAGCGCCCATACCCTAGGTGGGGTTGGCGAAAGGGCCTACTCTGTGTGGAGTTTGCATGTTCTCCCCGTGTCTCTCAGGGTAGTTAATACCCTCACAAAAACATGTAGTAATCCTGGTCACTATAACGCCTCCCCCATGACAGCCAGGGCGCCTGATGGAGGGGAAGGGAACTGGTTGGAATAACGTGTTCCTTCCACGCACTACTCCAACCAGGGAAACTCCCCCCTGTCAGGTGACAAGAAGGTCAGTTGGCTCTCACGCATTGAAGGCATTGGAGGCATGAGCTCGGCCCTGGCCTCCCTAGGCTGGTGAGGGGGGAGTGTAGCGCCCAGGATCACTTAGAAAATTGGCACCTGGTGAAATCGCGGGATAAAAATGTAAGTTATTTAACGTGGCAGTGTGGGCGTTTGGACGATGTCTCGTCATAAGTCGTCCTTGGCAGTGCATGAGTTAAGTTAAGTTGTGCTGAACAAATATCCTTGAAATCATGTCTGACATATTAACTAATACACAGAGTATACACACCCACACACACATATAATTGATTGAAATAAAATCATCAATTTTGGGTGGGGGGTAAACAAATTCTTTAAAAAGTAGACGAAGCAGAGGATTTACATGTGTAGGCAGCTATAATGAGATTGAATTTCATATTCTTCTCCACAATGTGGAAACACTGGTGTCTCTTCAGGTCACTCTGTCACTTTGTTTACTGTGGAAAGGTTTTTCTTCAGAGCATGAACACGCTGGTGTGACTTCAGGTTACCTGACCGACTGAAACTCTTGTCACAATGTTTACAAGGGAATGGTTTTTCTCCAGTGTGGACAAGGTGGTGTCGCTTCAGGTCAAATGCCCGATTGAAACTCTTGTCACAAAGTTTACAATGAAAAGGTTTTCCTTCAGTGTGGATGCGGAGGTGTCTCTTCAGAGCACCTGACCGACTGAAACTCTTGTCACAGTGTTTACAGTGAAAGGATTTGTGTCCAGTGTGGAGACGCATGTGGTGGAGACGCATTTGTTTCTCCAGGTGAAAGAAACTCTTGCCACACTGATCACAGAGGGCTTTCTTTCCTGTGTGATTCAGGGAGTCTGTGTAAATCTTTACTTCTGGTGTATGACTGTAAGATTCCAGTGTATCTGTGTCTCCTTGTTTCTGGCTGGTTATAGAGTGGGTGATCTGTCCATTCCTCAGCATTTGGCCGTGGCTTCTCTTGATGTGTTCATGGAGGAAGACCTGAGATGTGAAGGCATATGGACACTCAGAGTAAGAACAAGAGAAGGTCTGACTCTGGGAAGACTGGGACCTCACTCCTGAGAGAGAGAGAGAGAGAGAGAGAGAGAGAGAGAGAGAGAGAGAGAGAGAGAGAGAGAGAGAGAGAGAGAGAGAGAGAGAGAGAGAGAGAGAGAGAGAGAGAGAGAGAGAGAGAGAGAGAGAGAGAGAGAGAGAGAGAGAGAGAGAGAGAGAGTACTTGTAAACACTCCATCATCAGATGAATTGTAATGACATGAAAAGAATGGACAAAACATTCTTATAATGATGTGTTCTCCTGGTCAAAATCAGAGCAGAGTAGGCCATTTGAAGGGAAGCATTTAATCCTGGCTTCTCTATAGTCTATTTGCTAAAGCTCCTGGTGGATCATGACCGTAAAACATTTGATTCTCTGTCAAAATGTATTTTAATATTTAATTATATAATATACTATATTAAATAAATACCCATTTTTTGTGCGGTTTTCAAATATTTTTGGACACAGAATCAAATGTCTTATGGTCATGATTCACTAGGAGCCTGGATGGCTTGGTTCCAGGCTTAAAATAATTTATATAAAAATGTTCAGAAATCTCTGTGGGGTAAATGAATGGGTTTTCTATCTGTGTCAAAACACAATGGCCACCACCTATAAGCTGGGCTAAGCAAACAGCTGATATGTGCACAAGGTGCATTATTTCCGGGCCTGGACGGTAATCCTGGTAATCCAGCCGAACAGCGCAACCAATTTCCTGTCAGCCTATTGTCCTGTCAAATAAAAGGCATAAAAGCTCCCAAAAAAATCTAAAAAGAAAAACAATAAGGTGCATAATTTCCCTTAGAAACCTTCAGCCTTCATGTACTGAGCAAAAAACTGCAAATGAGGATGTATTGTTTCTAGCCTTCTAGGGGCTGCTGCCTTTCAGGACAAAGAGCTCCAAACCACGTTGCTGAACTTTAATTTGAACTTTTTTTAGTATTTAAAAATGTAGGGTAAGTGATTTTCTTTGTTTAAAAGAAGTGTTAAATACTTGCTATAGAGAGTATTTATTGTATTTATTGAGTAACAAGAGGCCCCATGTTTCTCTAGGTCTTTATTAAACAGAACATGCATTCCTGGTTCTGGTGACTGATATTGGCCTACTCATGTGTGAGGGCTGTGTTTTTTCAATTAACACGGCCCTCGGTTAGTTACCGTTGGTGTTGACTTGTGATGTCTGTGTCGTTGAAGTGACATCTTTGTTTAGTTTTCTGCCTTTCTTCTTCTTCTTTCTCTTATTGTTTGACTGAGACTTTGAGTACGACCAATCAGAGTCAGAGTCGTTGCCCCCGTTGTCTTTTGGTTCCCACCACGTGTCAGAATGATTAACATTCTCCTCCTCATCACTGCTGCATTGCTGCAGTGGTGCTGGTGGATGGAGAGCCTGGTTAACCATGTTCAGAGGGAGTTTGTGAAGGACCACCGCTACTGGATTCATATTAGCCAGAAGAGAAGTGGAAGGTTCATCTCTTTGTAGGTGTTGTGACTTGGAGGCAGGACTGTTAGATGTCACAGGAGATGAAGATATATCACCTGAGAAGAAAAGTGTGAAAAGATAAGAAATCATGATGTTAGGTTTAATAATTACATGACATAACTTGGATTATGTTGTGAAATCAGTTGTGTGGCAACTGTGTCAACTTGATTTTTTTTTGCATGTTTTTTTGTAAACAGTCCACAGTGAGGGCCCTATTTTATCTGCTGAACTTTGCACCATGGCAACTTAGGGGTGCGTCCACGCCAATTTTACTATCTACAGGGCGCATTATGTGTCCGGAATGTGTTCGTTCCTGACGAAAACAATGTCCTTGTGCATGATAGGAAATAATGCAAGCTTAATAATGTTATGTAATAATGTCAGGAGACGGAGGAAACAAAAGCTCTCATCGAAATTCTGAAATAAGCACAACATTGGCTAAAGTATGAATTTAACTAGATCCGTGGGACAATACGGAATGCGTTTTGCGCTCAGCGGCATCGTGTCACATTACGGCAGGCACATGATAGGGCCCTTTGTGTCTTGTGTGATGTCAGTGTGTTTAAAGCCTACTGACCTGTAATGGTCTCCTCCCACTCATCACTGTCATCAGTGACTTCAGTGTCAGATTCCAGTTCAACTTTGACTTCAATTACAGAACAGTTTGAAGAGATGATTTCTTCATCATCATCTATACGTTTCCCTGCTTGTAAGCCTGATCCATCAGGCTCCTCTGGTCTTTGAAGTAATTCCTCCTGATTCCCTTTAATGTGTGGAGGCTCTGGTTCCTCATGGTGCAGACTTGGGCTTTTCTGTTTAGGAGAAACCCCGTCTTCATACACAACCACGTTCAGGAAGTCTATGATCAGAAGAATAACATGATGGTGACCACTGGATTCCTAAAATGTAAATACATTTCTTCTATCTTTCTTGTCGTACAAAATATGTTATCTCTTGCTTATATGAACCACAGTTAATAACTACATGTTATTACAATTACAGGTGTTAATATTTACAGGTTATTACATTAATAACTGTTATTAGAGGGGTTTCTGAAAACTGAAGTTCTGCGAAATCAGGCTTCAAAGTTTTAGCAAGAAAACGTCTGCTCAAAATACATACCGTATATATGGAAAAGTAAAGTGAGTTGACTTGCAACCAGATCAGCGTGTTTTCTTTACTTTTTTTTCTCCAATTGATTGAGCATTTGGTGATCATGTGAAGCAGCCCGGCCTCCTGTTTCTTTCTATGATCAATGTTGTTTCTCAGTGACATCTCCAATCCATCGCTCCTATGAGCAAACTATCTCCATGTTACAGAGCACCAGAGTACCTGCTGACTGCCAGCTCACCACCAGGCACACCAGGTTTTTCCTACATGGCAGGGCAAGAGGAGCACTTGTTCTGCTTCACTCCAAGTTCTGTGTTGGTCTCACCATCATATGATTCTTAGGAATAATTTGCAATCGCAGAAATGCTCCCAATAATCTCAGGGACTACATTTTGGTAGCATATGACACCAAAACGGTTGCAATTTCGAGCCCTGACTTCACAGGGGAGGTCGATTTGGGAGTAAATGTGGCTTTAGCCAAGCTGAACAGGGTTTGTCTGTATGTACTGTGTGTACAGTATATACTGTGGAGTCTCGCCCAAATAACCCCGCTCAGGTGAGAGACTATACAGGGCCAGCCAGCATGGTGACATCACAGCCCAGCACCTCGGATAGCGCCGCTGCCTTGGCCAAGTCCTTGATGGAAGGTATGTCCCACATTTCATCCTCACTCAGTTGGAAATGTTGACAGTGACACCCGTTGCGCTGCCTGACGAGCCAAACAGTGTTTGTCTAAAACTGACAAGGCTCTGATCCTCACTGTGTGGCTGTCTCTCCTTGCTGAAGGATCTCTCACTCATCGGGCAGTAAGCGATCATACAGTACTGCACTCTTTCTCTGTCGAACACTTATTTGTATTTTTGAAGTTACCTGATGGCCTACTTTTTCTCCTTTGTACGCAACCTATGTGAGCGCCTGAAAATCTTCATTGCAAATCCATTGCTTCTGAAAAGCCCCATTTTGGGAAGAACTTTAGTTTGTGTTCTGGGGAACGACCCCTGAATAAAAGTACATATTGTGTTTAAACTGCAATCCTGCTTTGTGTGTTGGCTTGGGTCAGACTTCACAACAAAACAGGGTATGTCCCTTCAGAATGGACCAATCAAAGCTCATGTCATTAATTAATTCACAATTATTTGTTTGACAATTAATCGTTATCTAAAATGTCATGATCAAGACAGTTCTACCAACCTGATCTCCTGATGCAGTCTGTAATAGTCAGGACAAGTCCGTTTGATGTGTCATGGCTTTGCAGCGATGTTTTTGGCACACAAAACTGACACACAACTACAGTATAAATCAAGCTTTAGAAACTCTCAATCTGATTTGGCCTACATGAATTGATTGTTGTGAAACTTGTTGAAGCAGTGATATTGAGTGTTTGTTTAGACCGTTTATCTCCCATGTGAAGTCATCTGGACGTTTGTGTCCATCTATCTCCATGTCTAGATGAATGGGGCGCATCACCTCTGTTTGGGAGGGATTCTTTTGGTTCACTGCAGGGTCATCATCATCAAAGCTTAGGAAGAAATGGAACAGTCACACTTGAAATTCCTTCTAACATACACACTTTAGAGTCTAGACACTTAAAACATATGTACTGTACTACTGTACTACAGGGCTCTACACCAGGACCTCAAGTGCATTAATTGTCAACCTTTTATCGTTGGAGCCCGCCTTCTGACATAAGCTGAGATCCCCCCACCCCACCCCACCCCGGACACACATTCACACAAACACGTACAATGATCAGACATATAACCGCTTAAACCCTAATACACTGTAATGTAAAATCACTAAGAATAGCCAAACAGCTTTTTCCCCCAAATCCACATGCCTTGAATAGTGACGCTAGGGTTCATGTGGTTACATAAGTGTTATTTCTGTTCTTTTCAATGATGTACACGTTAAAAGTTATAGGCTGACAAATACTGTAAGATGAGAAGACACAGGCAGAGACAGTGCTTAGAAATTTGTTATGATGTTCTACCACACATTTTTGACTACCTCAAAACAGACAAGGCCTCATGGACAAGGCTCTGTGATCTTTAGCGACCCCCAGGGGATGCCAAAGAGGCTGCTCTGTTGTTTCTTTTATACTTAAATTGTTTTTGGTTTTTTTTCAAAATGTAGGCCAACAATAGGCCATATTCAAGCTCACAGTTGGTAGGTCTGCTATTTTGGAAACAAATCTGAAAGATGTGCTATTTTCGTTACTTTTGGAAAAATATATAAATATAAATGTATATTATCGCCACAATACGATATTATTGTCACAATATAATAGATGCATATTGTCCGACATACTGTGATTTTAAATTTTGTCTCATAACGCTCAGCTCTAATAGCCACCCTACAGCAGGCTTTGGAGAAACTACAGAGGAGGCAGAACTTACCTGATGTGCACTGGAGATTCTGTGCTGATGGAAATGGCTTTGTATTTCTCCTCAAATATCTCTTCACATTCTGATGCCTTCAGTAGCATAACTCTAGGGGCTGTAGATTGGCAATAGGAAAGAAACAATAATCATTGTGGGTTAATGTAACATTTTTGTTCACAACAACACAAGTTCAGCTTTGTTGTTATGGTGAACATTAGTGCTGCACAATATATCGTTATCGTATCGTTATCTCGATGTGAACATGCGCAATCTCAGTATCGCAAAAGGCAACGATAAGGCCGAAAATGCCTAGGAAAATAAACTACCCCTCCGTTTATCCCTCTCTTTCACACGCCTGTGTGTGTGTGTGTGTGTGTGTGTGTGTGTGTGTGTGTGTGTGTGTGTGTGTGAGAATTGATTGAATATTTCATTAGGCAGAAATGTAAAAACAGCACAAGTACAGTTAAAAACACTGTGTCTAAAAGGTCTACCTAAAAGGTGAATTTTCAGGGCTGTTTTAAAGGGACCCAGCGAACTGCACTTTTTGAGGGATGGGGTTAGACTATTCCACACCTCGGTGGCAGTGCTATAGAAGGAGAATTTACCCATGTTTGTTTTATGGGTGGGTGGTACCCAGGGTTTCCGCTAGGCATTTTTGGGGCCGGCCACCATGGCCGGCAGGATTATATTTTACCGGCCAAAGAATAAATTTACCGGCCATATTATAATTAACGTCACATGCGTGTTTGCACTGCATAGGCCTACATGCACCCAACTGATTGGGCTCATTACACCTCGTTACGTTAGAGCTGCGCTGCTGCGCTGCTGAACTGCTGCGTGACGAATACCAAAACGCTCGCCCCAAAACACAGTCGCCCTGGGGAAAATCCGGCTGTATTCGCCTGGTATTCCTAGGCTAAACATATCAGTAAACTATGCCTAACCCTAACCTTATTCCTGATCTTAACCTCAGTAAAACTATACCTAATCCTAAACCTATTTCTACCCATATCCTCAGTAAAACAAATACAAGAATACAAGAACCGCTGGTCCGCCTGAAAAATGGGGGCGAGGGTGTTTTGGGGCGAGTCCTAATTACCCTGCGGGCTGTGGTTTCCCTGCGCAACACCGTCGCACAGTATAAACAAATTAATATATATTTTGGGCTTTACATCGATTCTCATTCAACCTTGATATGCAAAAGAAGTTTTGTTTTGTTAGCGTTAATTATATATGTCATGATATATGTGGCCTTGCGTGAGGTTGATTACTTGCCTTTATAGTTGCTTTCACCAACTTTCACCACTTTATCCATTGCAGTAACTGTGCTTGCATAATATCCACGACCCACACGTGTTCGGGACGGGACGGGTCCCTTTATCGACAATTGGGTCCGGTTTGGTTCAGATTCTATCACCTCTGAAAATCCCGGTTCTGTGTATCAACACCCGAGCGAGCCACCCTACTCAGCGCTGATCAGGAGGAGACACAGCTGTAGCAGACATACAAGCTCACAACGCGGCGTGTTTTAATAAACACACTTTCAGTTCACTTAAACCTTTGCCCGTTTCAATTCTATCATTTGGGTATGTGTTATAGTCCCTCCATCCTAGACCACCAACTGGGACGTACCGCGCGCACACACACACACACACACACACACACACACACACACACACACACACACACACGGTCAATGATCAAATTGACCGATACCGATTCTATCTAATCAAAACAAAGCTCCATAACAAACTCACCAATTGCTGAACCAACAATGGTCTTCTTCAACTCCCTCCTCTCCTTGACTGAGGCCAGCCTCTTCCATAAGTGCGGGTGGTGTTGGTACAGATAGTAGTTTCCCACCTGGAGGAGACAGGGTCAAGCTTATAATGTATTTGCTGCATAAAGAAACAGGCCCCTCCCACAAATGTAGCGGGCCAATGACATCGTCATGTCACTCCTGAGATCACTTGCTTTTCTTTTTGAGAACTGATCCCCCCAAAAATCATGTTTTTGCATCAAACGGTAACATTTTGCGCACACCTCCTATGGATCAAAGTGGAAATGCTTTTGGGGATTCGTTGAGTAAACCACCATCAACATGTGATTCAAATTTGGGATTGATTGGACGCTTCGTTCGTGATTTTTGGCATTCTTTGTAAAACGGGCCCCTCCCACTAACTTTGGAATATTGTATTATGTAACTTAGATTGACTATTATATTATTGTTGCTAACATTAGCAGTTTAGCATCAACTAGCAGTAAAATTCTACATTGAAGTTTTACACTGGGGAGACAAACATTAGAAATAGTTCATTATTTGCTACATACCTCTGATCCCACCATGAAAAAGTCTCCATCTTGTTCCAACTGGAATTTAAAAGGCTTCTGCGCTAATGTGTTGTTTAATGACAACATTGTGCTGTTCATAGATATATGTCTATGGTGCTGCTGCTGCTGCTGTTGTTGTTGTTGTTACTGTACGTTGTTGCTGTGTGCGCCAGACAGGAAGTCGCTTCTTCTTCTATTACTTATGAGGTTAAACTATTGCTGTTAGCTGCATACCGCCACCTACTGTACCGGAGTATGTAGTGATATACTTTATAATACTAGTAATAATAACAATTGTGTATTAGTTTTAATATAAATGTAAAATCTCTGATCCCTTTAGGCAGGGTTGCATATTGCATTGCTCATGGGACGGCCTTGCACGCAGTGCAGGAACCTATTTGAACAGGAGCACGTGCAGGCACATGCATAGATTTAAAACAACTTTAAATTCACATTCACACCTCAACAAAGTTTACAAAGGCTCCCGGGAGCTGGAGCAGACTGTCGACCACATCATAATCACCACCTGTCCCTGGTACAGACCAGTGTTTCTCAACCTGTCGGTCCGGTCGGGACCCCCAGATGGGTCCCCACATGATTTTGGACGGGTCCCCAGTTGATAGCAAAGTGACAATTTAAGGACTTTTAAGACCGTTGTAATACCTAAAAAAAAGGAGAGAAAATTAAAAAAGAAAAAAAAAACACCATTAAGGCAAAAAAAAAAAAAAAAAAAAACTATACTATAAAAACTGGTCAAATATTGGCCAAATAATATACGAAAGATTATTTTGTAAGGCATTGTGAGCTTATAGATCGGCTATTTTCCCAATATTTATCTGTGGAACCAAGTCAAACTAAATGTTATGCCTCTAACTACTAAAATGCCAAGTGCTTATCAGGTTGGGGGGTCCAAAGTTCAAATATTATTATTTTGGGGGTCCCCAGTTAAAATAATATTATTTTGGGGGGTCCCCAGTTCAAATATTATTATTTTGGGGGGGTCCCCAGTTCAAATATTCTTTCCCTGAGGGCTGGGATTATTATAAGGAGCCCCTTACATAACAGGGGCCAGCAAATCAAACAGCCTGTTAAATTTTTTTTTTTTTAATAGAAGGCACAACACAGAACACAGAACCCTCCAACATATATATACTATATAAACTAAGATAACGTGAAATGTAATGTTATGGGACCTTTAAAGAGAAGATGGTTGAGATTAAAAGTGTGTGAATAACATAAAGAACAGTTTTGATACACTTTTAGCTTCCAAATATGCAGTTATATTGCTGGTCAGCCAATATCAGAAACATGGCATGTACTGGTACGATTCTTATACATTTCAGACATGACCTTCATGGATACAGAGAGAAGAGTCCTCCTGCACATCCTCATCTTTAGCCACTATTATGTGTACAATAGTAAACTTCCAATCCCATTGTATAACAGTCACTGATGATATGGCTTCAGTTTAGAAAATGTTTTTAAGTTTCACTCTGCCTCTATTTATTTGCCAATAACTAACAACCTATGTTTTGGCCCTCGTGTGAGGAGAGTGCCTTTGATGCATTTAAATGGTATCCATGCCTGTGTTGATCTTTTCATAGATAATACATTTGCTTCCTTTAACCAATTAGTTCAGAAGTTCAATATACCCAGAAACAACTTTTTGTTCAGTTATCTGCAGCACTGTACGTAGCTTTGTAAGTAAGACCTTTAGTACATCTGGCAACGATGGATAAGTTGGATAAGATGGATGGTTTGTGAACGAGTGATCTTAATGTTAGTGAAACAGGGGCTTGGTTCATGACAGAAGGCAACGTTTCATGCAGATCACTCAAAAATCCGGAGATAGAAACTGCTTTTCATATAATTCAAAATGGTGGGATATCTAAAGGTCAGAGGTCAAAAGTCAGAGTGTGAAAGTTGTTCATCATGAGTAGACGCATATGTGTATCGAAGTTTTATGGCTGTAGGTCAAACAGGGCATGAGTTGTACCTGTTCAAAGTTGCTATTTTCAATTGAGTGCTATAGCGCCACCTTTTTACGAAAGATTGTGAGATGTATTTCTTGATAGTTTTTCATGACCATCTATCATATGGCCGAGTTTCGTAAAAAGCGACAGCACGGTTAAGCCAGAACTGTGAAAAGAGGCAGAAGAAGAAACAGAATACTGCGAATATCAAAACGGAGCCATGCTGGCAGCCTGGCCCCGTAAAAATAATGTCAATATCAAAACAGGGCCATGCTGGCAGCCTGGCCCCGTAAAAATGTATCTCAACATTGATAAATTGTGTGACTAATGAGATTGCATCTCATATTCTTCTCCACAATGTGGACCCACTGGTGTCTCTTCAGGTCACTCTGTCACTTTGTTTACTGTGGAAAGGTTTTTCTTTAGAACATGAACACGCTGGTGAGACTTCAGGCCATCTGACTGATTGAAATGCTTGTCACAATGTCTTACGAAAGGTCTTTCTCCAGTGTGGACACGCTGGTGCATACTAAGAATACTTGACTGATTGAAACTCTTGTCACAATGTTTACAATGGAAAGGCTTTTCTCCAGTGTGGACACGTTCATGTTGCTTCACAGTACTTGAATCACTAAAACTCTTATCACAATGTTTACAGTGGTAAGGTTTTTCTCCTGTGTGTATACGGTGGTGTCTCTTCAGGTCACCAGAGCAACTGAAACTCTTGTCACAATGTTTTCAAGGGAAAGGTTTTTCTCCAGTGTGGATACGGTGGTGTTTCCTCAGGTTACTTGAGCAACTGAAACTCTTGTCACAAAGTTTACAAGGGAAAGGTCTTTCTCCAGTGTGGATGCAGAGGTGTGCCTTCAGAGAACTTGACTGACTGAAACTTTTATCACAGTGTTTACAGTGGAAAGGTTTTTCTCCAGTGTGGATACGGTGGTGTCTCTTCAGATCACCTGAGCGACTGAAACGCTTGCAACATAGATCACAGATGTGGGCTTTCTTTCCTGTGTGATTCAGGGAGTCTGTGTAAGTCTTTATTTCTGGTGTATGACTGTAAAATTCCAGTGTATCTGTGTTTCCTTGTTTCTGGCTGGTTATAGAGTAGGTGATTTGCTGAAAGGATGCTGGGGTGATCTGTCCATTCCTCAGCATTTGGCTGCAGAGGTCATTGTGGTTCCTCTTTATGTGTTCATGGAGGAAGACCTGAGCTGTGAAGGTGTATGGACACTCAGGGTAAGAACAAGAGAAGGTATGACTCTGGGAAGGCTGGGACCTCACTCCTGAGAGAGAGAGAGAGAGAGAGAGAGAGAGAGAGAGAGAGAGAGAGAGAGAGAGAGAGAGAGAGAGACAGAGAGAGAGAGAGTGAGACAGACAGACAGACAGAGCGAGAACTCGTAAACACTCCATCATCTGTGCAACAGATTAATTATAATGACATGATACAACGTGTTCCAGGTCAAAATCAGAGCAGAGTAGGCCATTTGAAGGGAAGCATTTAATCTGGTTTCTCTATAGTTTATTCGCTAAAGCTAGGATCACACAGCAGGATAATCGGGGTGATTTTGAGTCAGGACTGTTCCCTGTCAGAGGCTGATTGGGAGCGACTAGTTTATGGATTAGATGGGATAGATTATCCTATCGTGTGAGCGGTTCAAATATCCAATCTTTAACCTGTCAATTTGTTCAGACGATCGGCCCAGATAATTATTATTGAGCATGTTTGATGTTTACCTGTATGATTACATCACTACTGTCCGAGCGGCATGCAACCGAGATAAACAAGTACAAGGACACAAACATTCATTGAAAGAGAATGTTTGACACAGCGACCACTTAAAACAACCTGTGCACAAGCAGAAACATGACATGTTTCGTCATGCCAGAAATACCCTTCATTCAGAACTGTTTGTGTGTGGTCAAAGCAAAGCTCCGCTGTTTCTGCTTGTGATCACATCTCGAAGTGCTCCGCTTGTGTTCCTCCAGTGAACCTGACAATCTTAATACCTCTGACATGCAAATGATAAGGCAGCCTTCATGTACTGAGCGAACAACTGTAAATGAGGATGTATTGTTTCTAGCCTTCTGAGTGAGTGCTGCTGCCTTTCAGGACAAAGAGCTCCAAACCATGTTGCTGAACTGATCCCTATTGTTTTTATAGTTATTTTCTTAATTTGAACTAATGTTTGTTATCGTTTGAATTTGTTTATTAATTTGTTTTAATAGTGGTTTCTTTATTTGTGTAATTAAAAGGTAGGTTACTTGATTGTATTTGTTTAAAATAAGTGTTAAATATTTGCTGAAGAGTGTTTATTCAGTTACAGTCTCCATGTCTCTGCAGCTCTTTATTAAACAGAAAATGCATTTTCAGGTCAGGGTACCAATTGTATCCAATCAGGATAGATAACTCAGTCAGGATACAGATTAAACAAGTGAAATTGGAAATGGTGATACAAATAAATGAGCAAAAATTGGAACTGAGACACTATACAAATGAAGCCAATAAATGGGTACTCTCTCCTGATTGGCTGAAAATGTGTCACCCACCTAAAATGTATTTTCAGTTTATTAAAGAGCTGGAGAGACAGGGAGACCCCTGTGACTGAACAAACACTCTATAGCAATGATTACTATCAGAATATAGAGCTTTAAACTTTTAACAATTTTTGTTTTGTTTTAACCAAAACATATCACTTACCCTACCTTTAAATAAAACCGGCCTGGTCGGTTTAAAGGGGTATTTCACTTTGAAACTCTTCTGGAGTCATTTTAACATCTAATCAGGCTTTTGTGTGTGCCCCAAAAAGTTTTTAAGTTGCTCCCTATATGAACCCATCGAAACTGTGTTAGTTATATTCATTGCAAAAACACATCCCTGGTTCTGGTGACTATTGGCCTTCTAATGTGTGAGGGGGCCGTGTGTTTTTTCAATTACCACAGCTATCGGTTAGTTACCGTTGGTGTTGGCTTGAGATGTCTGTGTCGTTGAAGTGACATCTTTGTTGAGTTTTGTGACTTTCTTCTGCTTCTTTCTCTTCCTGTTTGACCGAGACTTTGAGTACGACCAATCAGAGTCACAGTCGTTGCCCCTGTCTTTTGGTTCCCACCACGTGTCAGAATGATTAACATTCTCCTCCTCATCACTGCTGCATTGCTGCAGGGGTGCTGGTGGATGGAGAGCCTGGTGAACCACGTTCAGAGGGTGTTTGTGAAGGACCACCGCTGTTGGATTCATATTAGCCAGAAGAGAAGTGGAAGGTTCATCTCTTTGTGGGTGTTGTGACTTGAAGGCAGGACTGTTAGGGCTCACAGATGGAGATACATAAGATATATTACCTGGGAAGGAGAAAAGTTTGGAAAATATAAGAAATCCTTACGTTAGGTTTAATAATTTCATGTCATCACTTGGATTAGGTTGTGAAATCAGTTGTGTGTGTTTGTCAACTTGATTTTTTTAGTGAGGGCCCTATTTTAAAGGCTGAACTTTGCACCATGGCGTCTTAGGAGTGTGTCCACACCAATTGTACTATCTACATGGCGCATTATGTGGCCGGAATGTGTTAGCCCCTGACTAAACCAATGTCATTGTGCATGATGGGAAAGAACGCATGCTTAAAATCAATGGGAGCATCATTAATAATGCAATATAATAATGTTAGGAGACGTGGAGGAAACACAAGTTCTCTTCTCAGCAAAATATTGAAATGAGGACGTACGTGTCCAAAACAACGCAGGGAACAGCCGTTACTGCGGTCAGAATCACTGTGTCTCATGCCCAAAAGACATCTGTGATATTTTGACATATCAACCTAATATTCACATGCTCATTCTCAGATCGATGGGGATAACTACAGAGGCAGATAAAGAATGGCACAATGATGCTATGGATTCACAACATTCTTATGCTTCATTTATACTTGGTAATTGGACCAGACTGCTAGAGCTGCACCAGAAACATCTGATCTATTATTTCCAGTGGTTGAAATGCCACCTCAATTGCTGAACCTTTACTTCTTCCGCCTGTAGCTATAATATCTCCTCACATCAAAGCAGCATGATCTCACAGAATGTACTATACATTGCAAGAACCAGTGGCGCCGGAGCCTGTTTAATTAAAGGACACTTTGTCCCCCCACTTTTAAGTCCAGCCCAAAATTTTTTTAATTATTTTTTATAAATAATAAAATCAGTCCAGTCCCCCGCACCTCGCGACCACCGCGCGCACGAGGCGAACCGAATTAACCGAAATAACCACATTATCCCCCCCAAAAATCAACAAATCCACCCGAAATAACCGCAACATTTTCGCGCGCGCGAGCTTCGCGCGCACGCGCCCGTGGTCCCCCACCTCATATTCCGTTCCGGCGCCCCTGGCAAGAACCCAGTGCACGTCATTCCGTGCATAGTCGCCTAGAAAACCTGTTCGGGACGGCAACTCGCTCGCTTTAGCTCGCTCGGTGGTTCCTTACGTGGCTCCAGTTCCCTTTAGTCAATGGGGGAGATGCGAGGCGGCTATGCACGGATTTACGGGTTTTCCAGTTGTCTATGCACGGAATGACACCTCTGTGCAATGTATACTAAGTTGTGTGAGATTGGGTTGATCTAAGAGATATCTGTGATATAAGATGTGAATTTAACAACTGCTTCAGTGGGACAATATGGAATGCGTTTTGCGCTCAGCGGCATTGTGTCACATTATGCAGGTCACATGATAGGGCCCATTGTGTGTGATTTCAGTGTGTTTAAAGCTAACTGACCTGTGCTGGTCTCCTCCCACTCATCACTGTCATCAGTGACTTCAGTGTCAGTGTTAGATTCCAGTTCAACTTCAATGTTAGAACAGTATGAAGAGATGACTTCTCCATCATCATCTATACTTTTCCCTGCTTGTAACACTGATCCATCAGGCTCCTCTGGTCTTTGAAGTAACTCCTCCTCGTTCCCTTTAATGTGAGGAGAATGTGGTTCCTCCTGGTGCAGACTGGGGCTCTTCTCCTGTTCAGGAGAAACCCTGTCTTCATACACAACCACGCTCAGGAAGTCTAGGATCAGAAGATTAACATGATGGTGACCACTGGATTCCTAAAATGTAAATAATAATAATTACAGGTTATTACATTAATAACTACATGTTATTAGAGGGGTTTCTGAAAACTAAAGTTCTGAGAAATCAGGGTTCAAAGTTTTATCAAGAAAACATCTCCGCTCCAAATACATATGGAAAAGTACGGTAATTTCCAATCATATACTTAAACAAAACAAAACAACAGTGCAGTTTACAAGTAGCCTAACATAATATGATGGAGTTAGCCATAAACATGTATGGTCGGACACTGGGGCTTTATGTGATGACCCGGGGCCAGGGTTTAAAACATAATCTCCTGGCTCTCTGTCCCTCTTCCATCTTGGGAAAATATTAGTTCTACTATTCTGACACCAACATGTGGAATGGCAGTCACTGCCGACATTTTTTATTTGTTTCCCTTTATGTACTTTGTATATATAGTGTTTTATATTTGTTGATTATGTATTTTGGTGTTATTTTTATGCTATGTTGATGAAATTGAATACATAGGACCACCATGGAAACAAGTCCCCATGACTTGTTTCCACTGTTTGTGGACTGTTGACTGTTTGTGTTATCCTTTTAGCCCAAATGCCATGTCATGTCAATGTAATCAATCAATCTATCTCTTCAGTGAGAGTGAGGCATCAAATGACCGACTACACTTGCAACCAGATCAGTGTTTTTTTTTCTTTTCTTGTCCAATTGATAGACCATTTGGTGCTCACGTCACGTGAGGCAGCCCGGCCTCCTGTTTCTTTCGACGATCAATGTTGTTTCTCAGTGACGTCTCCAATCCATCGCTCCAATGAGCAAACTATCTCCATGTTACAGAGCACCAGAGTACCTGTTGACTGTAAGCTCACCACCAGGCACACCAGGTTTTTCCTACATGGCAGGGCAAGAGGAGCACTCGTTTTGCTTCATTCCAAGTTCATCATATGATTCTTAGGGATAATTTGATAACGGTTGCAATTTAGAGCCCTGACTTCATAGGGGCTTGAGTAGATTTGGGAGTAAATTTGGCTTTAGCCAAGCTGCCGAGAACAGGGTTTGTCTGTATGTATTGTGTCTACATACATGTGTATGTATGTACCCTCAAAATGGACCAATCAAAGCTTATGTCATTAAAGCATTCAATTATTTGTTTGATAATTAATCGTCATCTAAAATGTCATGGTCATGACAGTTCTACCAACCTGATCTCCTGATGCAGTCTGTAATAGTCAGGACAAGTCAGTTCGATGTGTCATGGCTTTGGAGGGACGTTTTCAGCACACACAACTGAGGCGCAACTACGGTATAAATCAGGCTTTAGAAACTCACAATCTGATTTGTCCTACATGAATTGATTGTTGTGAAACTTGTTGAAGCAGTGATATTGAGTGTTTGTACCGTTCATCTCCCATGTGAAGTCATCTGGACGTTTGTGTCCATCTATCTCCATGACTAGATGAATGGGGAGCATCACTTCTCTTTGGGAGGGATTCTCATGGTTCACTGCAGGGTCATCATCATCAAAGCTTAGGAAGAAATGGAACAGTCACTCTTGAAATTCCTTCAAACAAACACACTTTAGAGTCTAGACACTTTCAACCTATATACTGTACTTAATTAACCAGGGTCCCCCACGGCTCAATACCAGGATCTCAATTGCATCAATTCTCAACCTTTTATCGTTGGAGCCCCCCTTCTGATATCTGGCAAAAGCTGTGAACCCCCCAGCCCTGCCCCGACACACATTCACACAAACACGCACAATTATCAGACATATAACCGCTTAAACCCTATATACTTCACTGTAATGTAAAATCGCTAAAATAGCTAAATATTTTCACCAAATGTCCACATGCCTAGAATAGGGATGCTAGGGTTCATGTGGTTACATTTAATAGTGTTGTTTCTGTTCTTTTCAATAATGTACATGTTAAAAGTTATACAGTAGGCTGACAAATACTGTAAGATAAGAAGACACAGGCAGAGACAGTGGTTAAAAATGTGTTATGATGTTCTACCACAAATGTTTTACTAACTCAAAACAGACAAGTACTCATTGACAAGGCTCTGTGATCTTTGGCGACCCCTAGGGGATGCCAAAGATGCTGCTATGGTGTTTCTTTTATACTTAAATATTTGTTTGCAAAATGTTCAAAAATAGAAACAATAGGCCATATTCAAGCTCACAGCTGGTAGGTCTGCTATTTATGGAACATTCTGAAAAATGTGCTATTTTCTTTTGAAAAATATATAAATGTATATTATCGTCACAATACTATATTATCGTCACAATACAATATTATCGTCACAATATCAATAGATGCAAATTGTCCAACATACTGTGATTTTAGATTTTGTCCTATAACGCTCAGCTCTAATAGCCACCCTATAGATGTATATTGTCCAATATAATGTGATTGTAGATTTTGTCTTATAACGCTCAGCTCTAATAGCAACCCTACAGCAGGCTTTGGAGAAACTGCAGAGGAGGCAGAACTTACCTGATGTGCACTGGAGGTACTGGGCTGATGGAAACGGCTTTGTATTTCTCATCATTGCCCTCAAAGATCTCTTCACATTCTGATGCCTTCAGTAGCATAACTCTTGGGGCTGTAGATTGGCAAT
Source organism: Gymnoscopelus microlampas (assembly GCF_963454915.1). NCBI lineage: Eukaryota > Metazoa > Chordata > Actinopteri > Myctophiformes > Myctophidae > Gymnoscopelus > Gymnoscopelus microlampas. The sequence continues at coordinate 10,536,205 of NC_139949.1, forward strand.
AGGAAAGACAAAAATAATCATTGTGGGTTAATGTAACATTTGTGTTTACAACAATACAATTCAGCCTTGTTGTTATGGCGACCATGGATCTTATTATATCCTGGTGTGTTCACATGAGCAACAGCCATAGGTTACAAGTCATTTTCAATGAACATGATACTTTTCACAGCTCAAAATAAAGTTGAGTCGTCTTCAAAATGTTTCAGTGCTTCACTCACCATTTTCACTCCTCGTCTCTTTCCACACCATTCCTGCTCCATTACAAGAATGGAAGAATAGCCCTTAACCTGTTCACTGTGCTATTCAACCCTTTTCATTTACAAAACAGTGTGGCTTGAGCAACACTTCAACAGTGACTCAGTGACCATGTAACTGACCATGCTTGGACGTCTTGTAGCTTTTGTGGCCGCTAGTGTGAAAGAAGAATGTGTGCTTTTCTTCATAACACATGGTGGTATTCTTTGCTTAAGGCAGTTGGGAATACCACTCTGTATGATCTTATTTAAAGCTGAAATCAATAAGTTCAATGTCCTACCAAGGATTCAAACCTGGGACTCCCGCTCTGCCAAGAGGCAATCAAGGACGAGACAATTGGAGCTCAATAGTTCTTTTGAGAACTATAGATCATAGAGCACTAAATGTGGACATGGCCTTAAAACAAAAACAAAAAAGGAAGACAATAATCTAAGACAATACCCGAAGTATTAGCACATAGCCCTATCACTGTGTATATTTGCATATATTATGTTTGATATTCTTTTCTATTTTTCTTTTCTTGCTTTCATATATTTTTTGTTACATGTACTGTAGCACAATCTGTGAGACAATTTTCCAGGAAGATAAGCTTTTGTCATGGCAAAAGCTAATGGGGATGTTAATAAACAATAAGTTCCAACATTTCGATGCTTGTACGTGTATAAGTCTGTGACAAATAAAACGTCTTGATTCTAGAATCTAGAGAGATATAGATGAACCCTTTATGTGGGTGCAATTGTTTACGGAGGCACTGTCTTTTTAATAAGATGGACAAAAACACATGATATATATCTATCTATCTATCTATCTATCTATCTATCTATCTATCTATATACTGATATTAAAAAAATATATATATAATTAAATTATATATTTTTTTCATTAAATGTTGCCCGATATACAAAAGCCTATTATTTGCATGGTCAAATTGACCAATACCGAAATTGATTGTATCTAATCAAAACAAAGCTCCATAACTCACCAATTGATGAACCAACAATGGTCTTCCTCAACCTCCTCCACTCCTGGACTGAGGCCGGCCTCTTCCATAAGAGCGGGTAGTGTTGGTACAGAGACGCTCTGAACATACGCAGGTACTTCCCCACCTGGAGGAGACAGGGTCAACCTTTATATGTCTTTGCTGCATTGTGAAGTTTACAGCACACTTGATAATCACAATGCAGGGTGACCTGACAGCAAAGTGGTTAGAGTATGTACCACAATATTTTGCAACATTAATACCACGATAACGCGATGGTGACTATGAACCAGCAACAGATTATTTTACCCAGAAAACGGTCGGTGCATTTTCACCCCTTTTCCTAAGCTGAAATCTGCACTTAAACTGTAAGGCTGCATGGCTGTGTTGTTGAACACATACGTAATTTAACCTCGGAAAGTTACACGACTCACCCGCCCAGGTGATGGCAATAATACTAATCACCGTAGTCGTAACAAAAGGTGCAAATCATATAAAACAAACAAATGTACAAATCCGCAGGGACCTGATGCTGATTTGTTGACACCGATGATTACTTTGACATGGTGTATCCTGATCCTGAATCACTGTTAGATCAGCATGTTATATATATAACACATGTGTAGTTTAGTCTGTTAATATTTTGATAGCAGATGTATGTGTTATGGACACGAGACAGTCAGTAACTTCTAAAGCCCAAGTTCCTAGTTCAACACACCAGAAATGCAAAGCATGCAGAGCACAGTGCTTTTCAGTTTCAGATTCTGCAAGTTAAAGTAGGCTATATTCATTAATTTGTTTGTCTATTTATTAACTGCTACTATATGTAGTCTTACCGTGTGGTACATGTACATCAAAACTCCTGTCCTGACCGGTGATAAATGAGAATGACGTTAAAATTGATTGAGTTGGATACCGTTTCTCCCTCTAACATTTCCCCGTATTTTTAGCTTGTTGAAATAATCCAGTGCTATTTCCAGTGCTTATTTACTAGATTTATAAGAGATTTTGAAGCTATTGCTCATAAAATGATCGATTAGTCACTCTTTTAGCACATTAACATACGCAAACAGAGCTGATTCAGACAATATAGAACATCACCAAACCCAGTGCTGTTTTTTTTTTTTTATACAAATGTTAACTTCCTGTTGATTTTGATATTTTTATTAAGAAGAAAACCCGGACTGGATCCACGGATCGGGATCTTCAAATAGATACTAAAAGAGTGACTTTGAGAGCTGTTTCAGCTTACAATGCAAGTCAATGAGGAGCATATTTTGAATTATCAATTCCTAATCAATGGAGCAATTATTTTCATTTCTTGTCCACCTTTGGAGTTACATCATGGCAAGGTAACTACACAACCCAAACCTCTACCAAAGCGGTCTTGGCCTTTAGCAAGTCTCTCCCCCACACTGTCTGTCTCACACCAATAGTTATAATGGTCTCACCAGCTGTGCTCAATCGGCTACAATGACCAATTACCAGCTAAGCTTTCTTCATTCACCTGAATGGTGCTAATAGTTGCTACTACTACATTGATTAGGGACTTTCAGCAATACAAATGCAATGCATTCCATGTACATGACAGTGGCAGCCTCCTCTCTAAAGTTTCTACTAAGCACATACTGTGTATAACCCAAAGTCTGCAAATCATTTGAGTGCACAAGTTATTATTATTATTAGTATTATTATTATTATTGCAGCCCTATGTATCAACTACTATTCACTGTTTGGTGAATTAACTTCACCAAACAATCTATCTTAATTTTTAGAGTCACAGACCAGTAATGTGAAATAGAGACATTTCATTAGAATGTTACTGTTATTATTCTTTGAGACACACATCCGGGCTTTTGACCAATAAGCACCTTTGTTTGGCCCGATTTTGGAACAGCTGACGTTTTTTGGTCTGAACAAAGGCATCACGTGACGTTGATCCCCTTCTCATTCTCTTACTAGGACATGGTGGCGAGGCTCCCCAGTCCCCATATACCGTGCACTTACATATGTCGCAAGAAGCCAGTATGACTGTAACACATTTAGCATCAACTAGCAGTAAAATGCTACATTGAAGCTTTACACTGGGGAGACAAACATTAGAAACAGTTCATTATTTGCTACATACCTCTGATCCCACCATGAAAAAGTCTCCATCTTGTTCCAACTGGAATTTTAAAGGCTTCTGTTTTAATGTGTTGTTTAATGATGACATTGTGCTGTTGTTGTTGCTGTTACGTGGTTGCTGTGTGCGGCAGACAGGAAGTGGCATCTTCTTCTATTACTTATGGTAGTTGCAAACATTGCTGTTAGCTGCATACCGCCACCTGCTGTACTGGAGTATGTAGTGTATGTGCCTGAATTCGCCTACTTCACATCATCGCGCAAATGAATACATGATACTTAATACTGATAATTAATTATATCTCCGCTGTCCAGCAGAAACTAGCTAACTCCAAAATGTTCATTTTTCAGGAAATGGAGAAAAAAAAGTGCAGTTAGGAGGTTTGTTTATCATTGATATGAACAGCTGAATGGACTTCCATCTCTTTATTAAACAGAAAATGCATTTTCACGTCGGGATACCAATTTTATCCAATCAGGATAGAGAACTCAGTCAGGATACAATGCACCTGCTTTTGAACCATGTATTTTCAAATGGGGAATAGAATCCAGCATTGTGAGAGAAAAAGTTTAGTTATCATCTATATGTGCATGACATGAAATGATCAAATTCAAATTATTATACCAAACCTACTGGACCAAATACAAAATGATCAAAAATGTATCCAAACATTGATAAAAGTGCGTGACTGCTGTAAAGATTCACCTGTAACACTTTTTTTTAAATGCTTTGGTCCTGTTCTTAACAACTCATTCACTGCCAGACTTATTTCTGTCTGTTTGCCCACTGGCAGCGAGCTACCTTTTCACATTTTCACAGAAAATGTTATGTTATGTTATTACAGAAAATGTTATGTTATGTTATTATGATCGCTCGTCCGACCGGTTGTAAACACAAACGGTATCAGTGGATGTCGCCTAGACCGCCCCTTGCCTTTTAACAGTATGTTGAAAATAGCATGTCTCGTGAAATGCAGAGCAAAAAAAGTCAACTCAAGATACAGCTGTTTTCATGGAAACGCTAAACAGGAAGTGGACGGAGGCGGAAATCCTAACCTTAACCCTAATCACATACAATTGATTGAAATAAAATCATAAATGTTGGGTGGGGGTAAACAAATTCTAAAATGTTCAGAAAGTAGACAAAGCAGAGGATTTACATGGGTAAGCAGCTGTAATGAGATTTAATTTCATATTCTTCTCCACAATGTGGAAACACTGGTGTCTCTTCAGATCACTCTGTCACTTTGTTTACTGTGGAAAGGTTTTTCTTCAGAGCATGAACACGCTGGTGTGACTTCAGGCTACCTGACTGACTGAAACTCTTGTCGCAATGTTTACAAGGGAATGGTTTTTCTCCGGTGTGGACAAGGTGGTGTCTCTTCAGGTCAAATGCCCGATTGAAACTCTTGTCACAAAGTTTACAATGAAAAGGTTTTACTCCAGTATGGACATGCTGGTGTATTTTCAGGTCACCTGAGTAACTGAAACTCTTGTAACAATGTTTACAATGGAAAGGTTTTTCTCCAGTGTGGATACGTTGATGTTTCTTCAGGTCAAATGCCCGATTGAAACTCTTGTCACAAAGTTTACAGTGGAATGGTCTTTCTCCAGTGTGAATACGCAGGTGTTTGATCAGGCCACCTGACTCCATGAAACTCATGTCACAATGTTTACAGAGGAAATGTCTTTCTCCAGTGTAGATGCGGAGGTGTCTCTTCAGAGCACCTGACTGACTGAAACTCTTGTCACAGTGTTTACAGAGGAAAGGTCTTTCTCCAGTGTGGATGCGGAGATGTCTCTTCAGGTCAAATGCCCGATTGAAACTCTTGTCACAAAGTTTACAGTGGAATGGTCTTTCTCCAGTGTGAATACGCAGGTGTTTGATCAGGCCACCTGACTGACTGAAACTCTTGTCACAATGTTTACAGTGGAAAGATTTGTGTCCAGTGTGGAGACGCATGTGTTTCTCCAGGTGAATGAAACTCATACCACACTGATCACATATGTGGGCTTTCTTTCCTGTGTGATTCAGGGAATCTGTGTTAGTCTTTACTTCTGGTGTATGACTGTATGATTTCAGTGTATCTATGTCTCCTTGTTTCTGGCTGGTTGTAGAGTGGGTGATCTGTCTATTCCTCAGCATTTGGCCATGGCTTTTCTTGATGTGTTCATGGAGGAAGACCTGAGATGTGAAGGCATATGGACACTCAGAGTAAGAACAAGAAAAGGTCTGACTCTGGGAAGACTGCGACCTCACTCCTGAGAGAGAGAGAGAGAGAGAGAGAGAGAGAGAGAGAGAGAGAGAGCTTGTAAACACTCCATCACCTGTGCAACAGATAATTACAATGACATGAAAAGAATGGACAAAACATTCTTATAATGATGTGTTCTCCAGGTCAAAATCAGAGCAGAGTAGGCCATTTGAAGGGAAGCATTTGATCCTGGCTTCTCTACAGTCTATTCGCTAAAGCTAGAGTCACACTGCAGGATAATCAGGGTGATTTTGAATCAGAACTGTTCCGCGTCCGAGGCTGATCGAGAGTGATTAGCTGGCAAGATTATCCTAGAAAACCCATTCATTTTCCCCATAGATATTTCCGAAAATATTTATATCTTACTTTAAGCCTGGAACATGACCATAAAAAAACAGTTGATTCTGTCGAAACATATTTGAATATTTAATTATATAATATACTATATTAAATGCTTTTTTTGTTGTTGCGGTTTTCAATTTTTCTTTGACACAGAATCAAATGTCTTATGGTCATGATTCACCAGGAGTCTGGATGGCTTGGGTTCCAGGCTTAAAATAATTTATATAAAAATGTTCAGAAATCTCTGTGGGGTAAATGAAAGGGTTTTCTATCTGTGGCACAAGACAATTGCCACCACCTATAGCTGGGCTAAGCGAACAGCTGATATGTGCACAAGGTGCATTATTTTCCGGGCCGTGGCCGTCTGGGCACCTAGGCTTGTAATCCAGCCTGACAGCATTGCAGGTTCGACTCCCGATCCCAGCGGCCTTTGCTGCGTGTCACCCCCCGTCTCTCTCTCTCCATTTCCTGTCAGCCTAAAACATTATCTAAAAATACATAAAAAAGGTGCATAATTTCCCTCAGAAGGCAGCCTTCATGTACTGAGCGAACAACTGCAAATGAGGATATATTGTTTCTAGCCTTCTGGGGGCTGCTGCCTTTCAGGACAAAGAGCTCCAAATCATGTTGCTGAACTTTAATTTGAACCTTTTTAAATGTTATTATTTAAAAAGGTAGGGTAAGTGAGTTTAAAAGAAGTGTAACATACTTGCTATAAAGAATATTTATTCAGTAACAGGAGTTCCCATGTCTCTCTGGCTCTTTATTAAACAGAACATGCATTCCTGGTTCTGTTGACTGACTGATATTGGCCTTATGTGTGGGGGCTGTGTTTTTTTCAATTACCACAGTCCTCGGTTAGTTACCGTTGGTGTTGGCTTGTGATGTCTGTGTCGTTAAAGTGACATCTTTGTTGAGTTTTGTGCTTTTCTTCTGCTTCCTTCTCTTATTGTTTGACTGAGACTTTGAGTACGACCAATCAGAGTCAGAGTCGTTGCCCCCGTGGTCTTTTGGTTTCCACAACGTGTCACAATGATTAACATTCTCCTCCTCATCACTGCTGCATTGCTGCAGGGGTGCTGGTGGATGGAGAGTCTGGTTAACCATGTTCAGAGGGAGTTTGTGAAGGACCACCGCTACTGGATTCATATTAGCCAGAAGAGAAGTGGAAGGTTCATCTCTTTGTAGGTGTTGTGACTTGGAGGCAGGACAGTTATATGTCACAGGAGATAAAGATATATCACCTGAGAAGAAAAGTGTGAAAATATAAGAAATCATGATGTTAGGTTTAATAATTACATGACATCACTTGGATTATGTTGTGAAATCAGTTGTGCGTGTTGGTCAACTTGTTTTTTTGTAAACAGTCCACAGTGAGGGCCATATTTTAACGGCTGAACTTTGCACCATGGCAACTTAGGGGTGCGTCCACACCAATTTTACTATCTACCGGGCACATTATGTGTCCGGAATGTGTTAGTCCCTGACAAAAACAATGTCCTTGTGCATCATAGGAAATAATGCAAGCTTAATAATGTGATATAATAATGTCAGGAGACGGAGGAAACAAAAGTTCTCATCGAAATACTGAAATAAGCACAACATTGGCTAAGGTATGAATTTAACAACTACGTCCGTGGGACAATACGGAATGCGTTTTGCGCTCAGCGGCATCGTGTCACATTACGGCAGGCACATGATAGGGCCCTTTGTGTCTTGTGTGATGTCAGTGTGTTTAAAGCTAACTGACCTGTGCTGGTCTCCTCCCACTCATCACTGTCATCAGTGACTTCAGTGTCAGATTCCAGTTCAACTTTGACTTCAATTACAGAACAGCGTGAAGAGATGACTTCTTCATCATCATCTATACGTTTCCCTGCTTGTAACACTGATCCATCAGGCTCCTCTGGTCTTTGAAGTAACTCCTCCTGATTCCCTTTAATGTGTGGAGGCTCTGGTTCCTCCTGGAGCAGACTGGGGCTTCTCCCGTCTTCATACACAACCACGTTCAGGAAGTCTAGGATCAGAAGAATAACATGATGGTGACCACTGGATTCCTAAAATGTAAATCAATTTCTTCTATCTTTCTTGTCGTACAAAATACGCTATCTCTTGCTTAGTCGATGAACCACAGTTAATAACTACATGTTATTAAATATAATTACAGGTGTTAATAATTACAGGTTATTACATTAGTTAATAACTGTTATTAGAGGGGTTTCTGAAAACTGAAGTTCTGAGAAATCAGGCTTCAAAGTTTTAGCAAGAAAATGTCTCTGCTCAAAATACGTACATGGAAAGGTACGGTGATTTGACTTGCAACCAGATCAGTGTTTTCTTTACTTTTTTTCTCTCCAATTGATTGAGCATTTGGTGATCACGTGAAGCCGCCCGGCCTCCTGTTTCTGTCTACGATCAATGTTATTTCTCAGTGACATCTCCAATCCATCACACCAGGTTTTTCCTACATGGCAGGGCAAGAGGAGCACTTGTTTTGCATCACTCCAAGTTCTGTGTTGGTCTTACCATCATATGATTCTTAGGAATAATTTGCAATCGCAGAAATGCTCCCAATAATCTCAGGGACTACATTTTGGTAGCATATGAGACCAAAACGGTTGCAATTTCGAGCCCCGACTTCACAGGGGAGGTCGATTTGGGAGTAAATTTGGCTTTAGCCAAGCTGAACAGGGTTTGTCTGTATGTACTGTGTTTACAGTATATACTGTGGAGTCTCTCCTAAATACCCCCGATCAGGTGAGAGATTATACAGGGCCAGCCAGCATGGTGACATCACAGCCCAGCACCTCGGATAGCGCCGCTGCCTTGGCCAAGTCCTTGATGGAAGGTATGTCCCACATTTCATCCTCACTCAGTTGGAAATGTTGACAGTGACACCCGTTGCGCTGCCTGACGAGCCAAACAGTGTTTGTATAAAACTGACAGGGCTCTGATCTTCACTGTGTGGCTGGCTCTCCTTGCTGAAGGATCTCTCACTCATCAGGCGGTAAGCGATCATACTGCACTCTTTCTCTGTCGAACATTTATTTGTATTTTTGATAAGTTACCTGATGGCCTTTGTAGGCAACCATGTGAGCGCCTGAAAATCTACATTACAAATCCATTGTTTCTGAAAAGCCCCGTTTTGGGAAGAACTTTATTTTGTGTTCTGGGGAACGACCCCTGAATAAAAGTACATATCGTGTTTAAACTGCAAACCTGCTTTGTGTGTTGGCTTGGGTCAGACTTCACAACAGCGTATGTCCCCTCCAAATGGACCAATCAAAGCTCATGTCATTAATTCATTCACAATTATTTGTTTGACAATTAATCGTTATCTAAAATGTCATGATCATGACAGTTCTACCAACCTGATCTCCTGATGCAGTCTGTAATAGTCAGGACAAGTCAGTTTGATGTGTCATGGCTTTGCAGCGATGTTTTTGGCACACAAAACTGACGCACAACTACAATATAAATCAGGCTTTAGAAACTCCCAATCTGATTTGGCCTACATGAATTGATTGTTGTGAAACTTGTTGAAGCAGTGATATTGAGTGTTTGTTAATACCGTTCATCTCCCATTTTAAGGTATCTGGACGTTTGTGTCCATCTATCTCCATGTCTAGATGAATGGGAAGCAGCACTTCTGTTTGGGAGGGATTCTCATGGTTCACTGCAGGGTTGTCATCATCATCAAAGCTTAGGAAAAAATGGAACAGTCACACTTGAAATTCCTTCTAACATACACACTTTAGAGTCTAGACACTTAAAACCTATATACTGTAGCCTACTTAGTTAATCGGGGTCCCCCAGGGCTCTACACCAGGACCTCAAGTGCATTAATTGTCAACCTTTTATCATTGGAGCCCCCCTTCTGACATAAGCTGAGAACCCCCCACCCCAGCCCCGACACACATTCACACGAACACGTACAATTATCAGACATATAACCGCTTAAACCCTATATACTTCACTGTCATGTAAAGTTGCTAAGAATAGCCAAACAGCTATTTTCAACAAATGTCCACATGCCTAGAATAGGGACGCTAGGGTTCATGTGGTTACATTTAACAGTGTTATTTCTGTTCTTTTCAATGATGTACATGTTAAAAGTTATATGCTGACAAATACTGTAAGATGACAAGACACAGGCAGAGGCAGTGCTTAGAAATGTGTTATGATGTTCTACCACAAATGTTTTACTACCTCAAAACAGACAAGGCCTCACGGACAAGGCTCTGTGATATTTAGCAACCCCTAAGGGATGCCAAACATGCTGCTCTGGTGTTTCTTTATACTTAAATCTTTTTTTCCCAAAATGTTCAAAAATAGAAACAATAGGCCATATTCAAGCTCACAGGCGGTAGGTCTGCTATTTTGGAGAGAAATCTGAAAGATGAGCTATTTTCATTACTTTTGGAAAAAATATATAAATATAAACGTATATTATCACCACAATACGATATTATTGTCACAATATAATAGATGCATATTGTCCAATATACTGTGATTTTAGATTTTGTCTTATAACACTCAGCTCTAATAGCCACCCTACTGCAGGCTTTGGAGAAACTACAGAGGAGGCAGAACTTACCTGATATGCACTGGAGGTTCTGTGCTGATGGAAACTGCTTTGTATTTCTCCTCAAAGATCTCTTCACATTCTGATGCCTTCAGTAGCATAACTCTTGGGGCTGTAGATTGGCAATAGGAAAGAAAAAATAATCATAGTGGGTTGATGTAACATTTCTGTTCACAACAATACAAGTTCAGCTGTGTTGCTATGGTGACCATGGATCTTTCTATGTCCTGGAGTGTTCACATAGCAGCAACAGGCTACAAGTCACCATTTTCACTCCTTGTCCCACACCATTCCTGCTTCCTTACGAGAATGGAAGAATAACCCATAATCTGTTCACTGTGCTATTTAACCCTTTTCATTTACAGAACAGTGTGGCTTGAGCAACACTTCAACAGTGACTCAGTGACCATGTAGCTGACCATGCTTGGACGTTTAGTAGCTTTTGTGGCCGCTAGTGTGAAAGAAGAATGTGTGCTTTTCTTCGTAACACATGGCGGTATGCTTTGCTTAAGGCAGTTGGTAATACCACTGTGTATGATCTTAGTTAAAGCTGAACTCAATAAGTTCAATGTCCTACCAAGGATTCAAACTTGGGACTCCCGAACGGGAGACAACACTTCTAGCGCTCTGCCAAGAGGCAATCAAGGATGAGACAATTGGAGCTCAAAAGCTCTTTTGACACAAATGTTTCCCCTTTATTAGTGTAGAGACTATAGATCCTAGAGCACTAAATGTGGATATGGCCATAAAACAAAAATAAAAATACACAGGTAACCTCAGTGAAACTATGCCTAAAACAAACCTTATTCCTAACGTCAGTAAAACTATGCCTAACCCTAAAAGTATTCCTTACCTTAACCTCAGTAAAACTATGTTTAACCCTAGCCTTATTCCTAACCTTAACCTCAATAAGACTATGCCTAACCTTAAACTTATACCTAACCTTAACCTCAGTAAAACTAGGCCTAAACTTAAACTTATGCCTAACCTTAACTTCAGTAAAACAAATAAAAGAGTTCAAGAACCGCTGGTGGTCCGCAAAAAAATAAATGGGGGCGACTGTGTTTTGGGGCGACAGGTACCATATATACGTGAAACTTGCACATTTGATTGATCCTGTTGCTTTGTACATCTGCACATTGCCTCTTTGCAGACGCCACAACGAGGACCCGGATGTAAACAAAGGGTGTCTCGAGGGTCCCGTCTAACGACTGGAACAATAATATTTCTATCGCGATCCGCCATTGTAGAGTGATCGCCCTTCGAAAATGGCTCGTTTTCACCACTATAAAAAAGTATGGAGATATGGACCTTTTTCTCAAGATCCTATCATTGGAGCTGACGGAAGGTATGTTTTTTGGACTGGATTCACATCCGACCATTCCATTTTACGGGGTCCTCGGATCGTTCCTAAGTTGCGTTAGTGCGTCCCTTGTGGACAATTTTAAAACACATAGATCTACGGCTATGGCACTCGACAGGTGTATTTGCAAATACGTAGATCTACTGTTTTGGAACTCAATGTGTTAATAATAATAGGACAATAATAATAAATCCTGTGGGCTAATCACCCAGTCCTCTCTATCTATCTCAAAAGGGACTCACAATGAGAATGTGGGGCACGAAAACCTGACACTAGCAATTCAAATCTTGCCCTTTGATTGACTTCTAATCAAAACAAAGCTCCATAACTCACCAATTGATGAACCAACAATGGTCTTCCTCAACCTCCTCCTCTCCTCGACTGAGGCCGGCCTCTTCCATAAGTGCGGGTAGTGTTGGTACAGATAGTAGTTTCCCACCTGTAGGAGACAGGGTCAACCTTACAATGTCTTATGTCTTTGCTGCATTGTGATGTTTACAGCACACTTAATAATCACAATGCAGGATGACCTGACAGCAGAGTGGTTAGAGCATGTACCACATGGACACTTTATTTATTTATAAGGCCTTATGTGGTAAGCTTCCTTTGTACCTATCCTCACTTCTGGAACCTAAGGTTACAGGTCATTCAACACGTTCACAATCCCACATTAGATACACCATTCCGCGTAAGAGCAGTGAACAAGGAAAGACTGCTTTCATGTATTATGCTCCACACAAATGGAACAAACTTCAGGATTCTCTGAAACTGGAGCGATTGGTCTCAATTGAGACATTTAGGGTGCTTCTCGATGACGCACTACACAGTGATTGCACCTGCTTCATGTAACTCTATGTTTACTTGCATCTGTGACACTGTAATATGATTCAAATGTTTGTTGTTGTTTTTCATTGTATATGTATACTTTATATGCTGTCATCAGGGCGTCCTTGAAAAAGAGAGCTTGCTCTCAATGGGCTTCCCTGAATAAATAAAGGAAAAAGAAAGAAAGAAAGACTCTAATGCCGGAAAGTGAGTCCCTGGTTGAATTTCCAGCCAGCAGGACCATTTCCTGCAAGTCACTGCCCTATTCTCTCTCTCTCTCTCTCTCTCTCTCTCTCTCTCTCTTATTATTATTGATTATTATTATTTTAGATTTTTTTTAGAGACGTCAAAGGACGTCATTGGCACTGTGGGCACTCGATTTACAGCGTGGCATTTGTTCCGCAACGGACTGCGAATGTGCGTGCAAGGTTTCACCACAATCGGACGCCGTGTTCATTATTTGCGGCAATTATTATTATTTTTTTCAAAACGGGCCACTCCCGCAAACTTTAGATGTCAATCTTAGCCAATCAGGATTGAATATGAAAAATCAAATAGATCCGTCTTGATCACATGTCTGTAGAGATCGTGTGTACCGATTTGGGTGAAATTTGGATAAAATCTGAAGGAGTAATATCAAAACGTGGGTTTTACATAAGTCGGCCTCCTGGTGCCGCTATAAAAGGCAGATGTGAAAAATGCAGGGCAAAGGTTTTTCCTTGGCCTCTAGGGAGTGCGCATCCAAAGTTTTACACAAACCGGTGCAGTTATAGGTAAACAAACAAATCGGCCTTTTATAGCACCACCATGAGGCTGAAAAAAATTCAATAGGCATTTCTTTCTCGGCCTAGTGGGAATGTGCGTGCAGGAAATTGCACGCTGTGTTCATGAGCCGAGGCATTTTATTCAAAACCAAGCACTCCCGCAAACTAACTTTGGCTAAGTCAACCCACTGAGCCATATCCGGCTATTAGACCTCCGTCTAAAACCGGGTTATAATTGGTCAAACAGTGAAAGTTTTTTAGCGGTCTAGGCTGGGGTGCAGATCCACCAACAATCCGTGCAACTGCCATGGCCCTGTGTTTCTCCACAGCAGAGCATGCCTGCTCAAGCTGGAGCCGATCACGCCATACCAAACTGGTCGACACAGCCTTGAACGACACCTGCCGCATCATCACGGGATGCGTCAAGACAACGCCGATCCCGTGCCTTTATGCGCTAGCCGGCATCTCTCCCCCGCACATCAGACGACTAGGTATCGCTCAAGATGAACGGAGAACACAGGAGACAGACATCAGACACCCCTTGCATGGCCACGTAGCACCTCCACGCAGGCTCCGATCCAGAGCCAGTTTTGTGCAGACAGTCGTGCCCCTCCAGACACCCAAACAAGCAGCAAGGACCAACATCTGGGAAGATGAATGGCAAAGTAACAACACACAAGCTCTTGAATGGCTGGACAGAGGGATCATACCAACGGAAAGCCTCGCTAGTGGCCACGACCTTGGCTGGACAACCTGGAAGTCACTAAATAGACTGCGTGTGGAACAGGGGAGGTGCAAAGCCCTGATGAAAGCCTGGAATTACACAGCAGAAGACACGTGCAGCTGTGGATCAGAGCAGACAATGTCCCACCTGCTGGAATGTGCCGACGCCCCCCGGTGCAGCCCAGAGGACCTGGCAGAACCTACTCCATCAGCTGTGGCCTGTGCCCGATACTGGCAGAACGACATCTAAGATTGCTATGGACTCGAAGAAGAAGAAGCGGTCTAGGCTTAGCCTAGACATTGATTAGCTGGTTTTTAATATAATAATATAATATTATAGACGTCATTTCAACAGCTATAATATGGTCTATAAATAGACGCTTAAAAAAAAACTAATCAACGTCTAAGCTAAGCCTAGACCGCTAAAAAACTTTCACTGTTAGACCAATTATAACCCCTTTTAGCCTAGCCCTTAGACGTATTTTAGACGTCTAATAGCCCGAAAAATGCTCAGTGGGAATCTTAGCCAATCAGGATGGAATATGAAACATTTATGAATAGTCATTACTATATTTAATGACTATTCTTCTGCCTAAACATACGTCATGTCCTAGCATTGTACGCCATTGTTTGGCCCGGAGAAGCGTCAGCTGATTGATTGATTGATTGATGTACTTTATTTAGTAAGACATGAGAACAGTACATGACAGTACATAACAGTACATGGAAGTACAAATTCACAATACAAGGTCTACTAAACTGGAAAGCTCATTAAGCACTAAGCTTGTTTAAGATGAGATCCCCATGCACACAAATCATGATGACATATAAGAGACAGACAGATATACACGCTACTATACAGAATGTCATACAATCAGTTTACAGGATACTGGTATGAAAAGTGAAAAATGTGTACAAAAGAAGAAAGAGAGGGGGGGGGGGGGTATCCCGAATCCCAGTCAAACATTGATTGATTGATTGATGTACTTTATTTAGTAAGACATGAGAACAGTACATGGCAGTACATAACAGTACATGGAAGTACAAATTCGCAATACAAGGTCTACTAAACTGGATAGCTCAGTTAAGCACGTAGCTTGTTTAAGATGAGATCCCCATGCACACAAATCATGTTGACATATAAGAGACAGACAGATATACACACTACTATACAGAATGTCATACAATCAGTTTACAGGTTACTGGTATGAAGTATGAAGGGTGAAAAATATGTACAAAAAAGAAAGAGAGGGGGGGGGGTAGGTTAGGTTAGGACATGGGGTAGGTTAGGACTTGGACAGGGGCCATTTAAGGTTCAAGGTGCTTATTGGTCAAAAACCCGGAGTGTGTGTCTCAAAGAATAGAGATACTGTGTACTAATTTGCGTGATGGGAAACGTTGGGAAAGAGGTTCTGCCCTGGCATCCAGGGAGTGTAGTGTGCACAGTTTCGCTGCGATCAAGCCAACAGTAGTGCGGAGATTACCTGATCTCTCACACACGCACGCGCGCACGCACGCACAGGGTGCAGAACATATGTCTCGACTACTATTCACTATTTGTTGAATTAACTTTAGATAGAATTCTCTATCTTCATTTTTCCAGAGTCACAGACCAGTAACGTGAGATATAAACATGTCATTTGAATGTTATTGTTAATATTATCTTATCATGCAACCTGGAATGACTGTAACATTACTAACATTATCAGTTTAGCATCAACTAGTAGTAAAATGCTAAATTGAAGCTTTACACTGGGGAGACAAACATTAGAAACAGTTAATTATTTGCTACATACCTCTGATCCCACCATGAAAAAGTCTCCATCTTGTTCCAACTGGAATTTAAAAGGCTTCTGCTCTAATGTGTTGTTTAATGACAACATTGTGCTGCTGTTGTTGTTGTTATGTTGCTCTGAACATGGCTAGGTACAGTTCAACTAACTCCCATTGCCCGGAGGGATGCTAGCGCCGGGATTGGCTAGGTGGTTGCCAGGCAACGGCCATGGACCTCACACCGTGTTTACAAACTGCTTGCCGAATGTTGAACGTTTTTAAATAAACGAACATAATAATAATAATAATAATAATAATTGTTAATTATTATTATTGATAAAAACATATATAATAATATAAGTTTTATATATATATATATATATAAATATATATATATATATATATATATATATATATATATATATATATATATATATATATATATATATATATATATAAATATAGAAGTTTTATTATTATTTAGAAATGATGATTATCATCATCATTTCTAAATAATAATAAAACTTGTTTCGACTGGAGCGCTTACATTGTATAGACGTTTACAAAAATCTGTGCGGGAGTAACGTGACCAACAGTTCCAACCTATACAATCCTCATAATAATGTGTTGATAAAGAAAGCGCGATACGTGCACGTGATATACTGTACACAGAGAGACAGTGCCCATGACAATGTGACGTCACGTTGCAATGTTAGTTGACGATCATCATTGCTACGTCACAACGCCATGTCAGTTGATCACCATGGTAACATGGCAGCAAGCGACGTCTCTGATTGGCGGAGCTCTCCCTTAAAAGGCACTGGGTCCAACTGTCAATCTCAGTGTGCTGCAGGTCACAGAGGAGAGCAGAGCAGAAGTAGGTAGATAGATAGATAGATAGATAGATAGAGCAGTTATTACCCTTTTTATAAATGAAGGCTGAAATGGCTACATTCATCTCAGTCCCGTTGAAAAGGTCGTCCAAGGTGGACTTGGTTGAACCGCTGTCTAACGTTGTCTTGGCGGCATATCCTGCCGGTGAAGCCAGAGAGGGTCACCTCAACTCCGTGAGGCACCTGAACGAACTCCGCAAGAGGGCCCTGGCCGGGGGCCCGCACCGGCCGTCCCTGGACGCTCTGCTGAGGTACTACGACCAGCTGTGCGCCGTCGAACCCAAGTTCCCCTTCTGCGACATGTGCCCGACCTTCACCTGGGACGACGTGTTCCATAAAGGCTCTGTGTTTTTTGGCCGTTCGTTTTTTGGCCGTTCGTTTATGGGCCGTTCGTTTTTGGGCCGTTCGATCCAGCTTTCTCTGGCCAGTGTGGCCTATGAGAAGGCCGCTGTCCTTTTCAACGCGGCGGCTTTGGCAAGTCAGATCGCCTCAAAGCAAGATATAAGTCTGAAGACTGCGTTGAAACACTTCAAGCTGGCCGGCGGATTGTTTGCTCACATCAAGGACACGTTGGTACTCAACGGGGAGACGACCATGGACCTCTCCTCTGAGACGTTGGACACCCTCTGCGCCACCATGGTGGCCCAGGCTCAAGAGGTCCTGGTCCTCAAAGTCATCTCAGCTAAATGCAAAAATTCCACTATTGCCAAGTTGGCCAACAAGGCGGCAGAATTATATGACGTTGCGTTCCAAAACAACAAGAAGCTTCCTAAGAAGTTCCAGTTGATGCTGGTGGCCAAGTGCCACGTCATGCGGGCCAGAGCCCAGCTACACCAGAGTGTCCTGGCCAAGCAGGGGCGACGCTTCGGAGAGGAGATCGCTCGTCTGCAGCACGCAGCAGAGCTGGTGAAGACGGTGGTGTCTCTCTACGACATCAACGACGCAAGCGTTAAGGACCTCAGCAACGGGATCGACAGCGCGCTCACTGCCGCCAAGAGGGACAACAACCTCATCTACTTGAGCACCGTGCCTGACGTCAAGGACCTGGAGCCCATCAATTCCCGCAATGTAGTTCTGGCCGAGGCCGCTGCCATCACGGCCCCGCTCAGCCTGAATTTCACCGACCTGTTTGGGGACTTGGTTCACATGGTGGTGCAGCCCAGGTGCAGGCAGAGACAAGAGGCCGCCCCTGAGCCCAGGACGGTCTTTACACACCAGCTGCCCGAGCGCCAGCCTTCTTCTGCTGAACCTTTTCCGCCCACCACTCCTCCGATGGCCACGACAAGAGGTCGTGGAATCCAGGTGAGCGATGCGACTGAAGGCTCCTCCTCCGTAAGGCCACCAGCAGCAGCAGCAGTGATCACATTACAAGACTGTTGGCCGATAAACAACCAAACACGCGTTCCTCATCGACCAGCATTAGCGACTGCACGTCCCTGCAGTGTCCAGAACAACGTCATTCCCAGTAGACCATCCTCATCCAGCTCTAATAGGTTCCTGTTTCCCAGCGAGAATACATTCCTGGAGTGTCCAGGTTGCCACATTGAGTTCACCGTTAACCAACACAGGGACCTTCTGTCTCACATTGACCACTGCCCAAAATTGCCCTTAAATCGTGAGGACCACCTACAGTACCAGAACAACGTCATTCCCAGTACCCCATCCTCATCCAGCTCTAATAGGTTCCTGTTTCCCAGCGAGTATACATTCCTGGAGTGTCCAGGTTGCCACATTGAGTTCACCGTTAACCAACACAGGGACCTTCTGTCTCACATTGACCACTGCCCAAAATTGCCCTTAAATCGTGAGGACCACCTACAATATCAAAAACAAACCCGATTGGATTTGTTTGAAGGATTTAAATGTAATGTAATCCGTGATTGCCGTTTGTATTGAGAGGGCAGAAGAGGAGACCCCCCTTTACGCTGCCATACATGATTTGTACTCTGAAAATGTATCTAGATTCTGTATATTGTGTGAATAAAAATGAAATTAATTGAAATTTTACAAATGAGTGAAATTGTGTTCTTTAGGGAAATGGTTAGAGAGAATAATACATGCTTAACACACTCTCATTTGATTGCATATAATGTGTAAATACCTGTTCAATTTGTTTGCTTCCACTCTAGTTTATCATTCAACAATATAACATTTCCTATCAGTCCTATGCTGATGATACACAATTATACATTTCTGTCTCTGCCAAATGTCTCAGTCCAGTGAAATTCCTATTTTCAGTAGCCTACTTTTACTTCTCCACTACATCTCAGAGACAAATATTATACTTTTACTCCACTTCAATTATTTGACAACTTTAGTTACTTTGTAGATTTTGTTTATTATTACAAAATATACATTAACCACTTGCCCTATATAGATTTCGGCGGGTGCAGTACGATTTCGGCCATCTGAAAATAGCCAATCTACAAGCTCACAATGCATCGTGATGTGACGCATTGTGAGCTTGTAGATCTACTATTTTCAAAAGATTTTCATACATTTGAAAACTTGAAATGGGACATTCTGCATAATGAGTACTTTTACTTTTGGTACTTTAAGTACGTTTTGATGCCAATACTTTTGTACATTTTGAATTCCTAACTTTTACTTGTTAACAGAGTATTTCTACATTGCAGTATTGATACTTTTACTTAAGTAAAAAAAAAAAGTACCTTTTCCACCACTGGACATCAATCAGTATAGTATGCGAAACAATTAACAAATGAATAAATTACACCTGTGTTGTAGATAAATCTCACTAGTAGAAATGGCTTAAATTCAATTAAGGAAAAGTTCTAGTCTTGTGCAAGACCAGAACTTATACAGTTCAAAGTACTACACAGAGTTCACTATTGTAAATCCCAACTAGCTGAGATCTATCCATCTATCATAGATCAATGTGAAAGATGTCACGCTTCTCCATGCAACCTGAGTCACAGGTTTTTCCTTTGTCCCAGACTTATACATTCTGGAGTGATTATTTTGCCATTCTGTCAAAGGTTCTAGGATTTGAAATACAGATAAACCCTCTCGTAGCAATATTTGGGGTCTCAAGCACTCCCTCCCAGGCAAATTCTACACAATTAGACATCATAGCCTTCACATTTCTCCTGGCAAAATGCCATATTTTACTGCTATGGAATTCCTCCAAGGTGCCATCCATTTCTACATGGCTAAGGGACATCATGTCTTTCCTCAAGCTGGAAAAGATTAGATTTTCTGTCAAGGGCAGCCCTGCTAAATGTGTCCTTAAACGGATCCCTTTTATTAATGACTTTACCTCCTGACTGAATCCCCCCCATCTCCCCTTCACCTCCCTTACCCTGTCTTCTTTATTATTACGTGGCCAGGCTCTGCAGAGCAAGGGTCCATTTTGTTATTGGCATTATTCTGTTTCTTCTTCTGCCGTGTTTGCCAGTTCTGGCTTAACCGTGCATACGCTTTTTACGAAACTGGTAGATGGTCATGAAAAACGTTCAATAAATAATTCTCACACTCATTCGTCAAAGGGTGGCGCTATAGCACTCAATTGAAAATGCCAACTTTGAACAGGTACAACTCATGCCCTGTTTGACTTACAGCCATGAAACTTGGATACACATATGCGTCTCCTCATGCTGAACAACTTTCACACTCTGACTTTTGACCTCTGACCTTTAGATCTCCCACCATTTTGAATTATATGAAAAACTGTCATTGGCTCTTAAAAGCTTCATTTTTTCACTTCCGCCACTAACGTTTTGTCGGCAGAGGTCCAAAGTTCATATGTAAAAAGTTTTGTGCAGTTCTATGAAAATGATTCATCTGCCCCTAACACAGTGGTTCTCAACCTGTGGGTCGGGACCCCCATGGGGGTCCCCACGTGATTTTGTAAAGTCCCCCAGATGACAGTGAAGTGACAATTTTAAGACCTTTGTAATACAAAAAAAAGAGAGAATAAATTACGTGAAAAAAGACCATTAGGCCTACTGCATCAAAAGTAATACAAAAAAACTATACTATAAAAACTAGTCAAATATTGGCCAAATAATATGCATTGTGAGCTTGCAGATCGTCTATTCTCCCAATATGTATCTGTGGAACAGAGTCAAACTAAATGTTATGCCTCAACTACTACAATTTCAAGTGCTTATCAGGGTGGGAGGTTCACAGTTCAAATAATATTATTTTGGAGGGTCCCCAGTTCAAATACGATTACTTTGGGGGGTCTTGGCCTGAAAGGGTTGAGAACCACTGGTATAAATCACCATGGAGGTCGGCCTTGTTGATGTGGGACCTGAGACGAGGGTGTGGCTGCAAGACACTGAGCTGGATATCTGATGATGATACACGAAAGAACTTCAAAAAAGGTGTCATCCAGCATGCAGTCTCCTGCATGTCAAACACACAGGCTGGGCTGGCTCACCCCTAACTTATACAAGAACATATTCTCTCCCTGATATGTTCTGGAATTATTACAAGGAGTAACGTAACAGGGGCCAGCAAATCAAGCCTGCAAATCAAACTACACATTAATCCAATGTTCAAATTATATATATAATAATATATATATAATATAATATAATATATATATATATATATATATATATATATATATATATATATATATATATATATATATATATATATATATATACTTTTTTTTGAGTGGTGCCAACCACTCCTATATCTGACTTTGTCTGTGTGTCCGTCCGTATGTATGTATGTCCAATAAACAAACATTGATGACAACATCAATACGGGGCTCATCAAAGGCACCACTCTCTTCACACAGGGTGTGATTTTTAGCGGCGCTAGCCGCTCTATACCTGACTTTGTCCATGTGCGACGTTCTGATTGGTCAGGTGTGTCAACAAAGTGATTGGTCAAGCTTCACGTGACACATGGCTATAAACACATTATAAACACATATCGATGACAAAATGTATCAAAGGCGCCGCTACCTTCACACAGGGTGTGATTTTTTAAATAAAGAGGGCACCCGTCTAAATATGTATAAACTACGATAAAGTGAAATGTAAGGTTATGTTATGTGACCTTTAAGGAGGGTAAAATCAAACAAGTGCATTTAACCCTCTTAAGCTTTAAGAGGGTTAAAGCTTAAACAAGTGCCTTTGGAAGTGATGGCACAATTAAATGAGCAGACAAAATTGGAACTGGAACACTATAAAAAAGCAGCTGACAAATGGGTACTCTCTCCTGATTGGCTGACATTTTGTCATCTACCTGAAAATGTATTTTATGTTTATTAAAGAGCTGGAGAGACAGGGAGACCCCTGTGACTGAACAAACACTCTAATGCAATGTTTACTATCAGAATATAGTGTAACCTTTCAACATAAAACTTTTATTTTCAACCAAAAAATGTCACTTAGCCTTCTCTACCTTTAAAGAGAAGATGACAGAGGTTAGATGGTCGAGATTAAAAGTGTGTGCACAAGGCCCTCGGGTGGCACAGTCCCTGCCCACCATCACGGAGGTTGTGGGTTCGAATCCACCGTGGTGCACCTGCTTTGTCGGGCGTCTATGTGAACACAATTGGCCCGTGTTCAGGGGCGGGAAGACGGGCGGGGAGGCGATATTGGTCATTGCATGTACTCCTACAGGCTGGGGCGGCATCTGTCAGCAGGGAGTGTTGGGCAGGAGGAGTAAGACGAAGGTCCTACGTCCTCCTGGTGGGGGCTCCTCACTGGCAGGTGAGTCAGTAGGATATAACAGCAGTGACAACATGCAGAATTGTGTGTGGGGACTGGAGGAATTAATTGGCATAACGACTACATTGGGAGAAATAGGGGGTAAAACATTGGCTACTCTAAATGTAAAACAAAAAGTGTGTACATAAACATTTTGATAAACTTGTAACTTCCTTCATTTGGAATAAGAAAATGCCACTTATGAAAGGTCTTTGAACAGACAATTTCAGTTATCTGCAGCAACAGTACGCACTAAGACCTTAAGTACATTGTCTTCATGCTATCTCTGTTAACGATGGATATGGTCTTGCAATATGGCCTTCATAACAAGGCCAGAATAACAGATGTATCTCAATCTGTCTCGTTGTAATGTAATCCTCACCTATTGTGAAAATGTAAACAAAGTGGGAAGAGGATTTGAACCATGTATTTTCAGATGTAGAATGGAATCCAGCAATGTGAGAGAAAGAGTTCAGTTATCATCTATGTGCATGACATGAACTGATCCAATTCAAACTATTATACCAATTACCGAACCTACTGGACCATATATAAATGATCAAAAATGTATCCGAACATTGAGAAAGTGCGTGACTGCTGTAAATTCATCTGTAAAACTTTTTCTTATGTTTTGGTCCTGTTCTTAAAGGACAACTTTGTTTTTTTACAACCAAGGTTTATATTTTAGCTTGTAATTAAAGTAAATAAATGATGAGTGTCATTTTTTTTTCATTTACTGCTTTCTATAGTTTTAACATTTTTTGCGATATTTTTTACAGTGGGCGGGGGCATTCTGTCCGGTGGCTAAATATGCCTTTTTTACACAATAAAAAAGGTCCGGCTGTCTGAGATGGCCAGATGTGAGTTATTGGGGGCTAGAAGAGCTACTGTAAATAATAATAAAGAAAACGCCGGGTTAATGTGTTAAAAAAATACATATTTAGCCACCGGACAGAATGCCCCCGCCCACTGTGAAAACACTGTAGAAAAGATTGTGAAAATTGCTAAAACTATCGAAAGCAGTAAATTTAAATTTTTTAACACTCACCTTTTATTTACTTTAATTACAATCTAAAACATAAACATTGGTTGTAAAAAAACAAAGTTGTCCTTTAAGTTAAATTGTGCTGGACACATATCTTTGAAATGTCTGAAATATTAACTATTACACAATTACACATTGTGTGTATAGATTATATACATACACACACACACACACACACACACACACACACACACACACACACACACACACACACACACACACACACATATATATAGTTGATTGAAATAAAATAATCAATTTTGGGTGGGGGGTAAACTAATTCTAAAATGTTCAGAAGGTAGGCAAAGCAGAGGATTTACATGGGTAGAAAGCTGTAATGAGATTGTATCTCATATTCTTCTCCACAGTGTGGACACACTGGTGCATCTTCAGGTCACTGTCACTTTGTTTACTGTGGAAAGGTTTTCCTTCAGAGCATGAACACACTGGTGACTTCAGACCACCTGACTGAATGAAACTCTTGACACAATGTTTACAAGGGAAAGGTTTCTCTTCTGTGTGGACAAGTTCATGTTTCTTCAGTGCACCTGGATCACTAAAACTCTTATCACAGTGTTTACAATGGAATGATTTTTCTCCAGTGTGGACAAGTTCATGTTTCTTCAGATACTGTAACTTGAATAGCTAAAACTCTTGTCACAGTGTTTACAGTGGAATGGTTTCTCTCCAGTGTGGACACGTTCATGTTCCATCAGAGAACTTGAATAGATAAAACTCTTATCACAGTGTTTACAGTGGAATGTTTTTTCAGAGTGGACGTTGAGGTGTGCCTTCAGAGAACTTGGCTGACTGAAACTCTTATCACAGTGTTTACAAGGGAATGGTTTTTCTCCAGTATGGATATATTGGTGTAATTTCAGGTGACCTGAGTAACTGAAACTCTTGTCACAATGTTTACAATGGAATGTTCTTTCTCTGGTGTGGACAAGTTGGTGTCTCTTCAGGTCAAATGCCCGATTGAAACTCTTTTCACAAAGTTTACAATGAAAAGGTTTTACTCCAGTATGGACAGGCTGGTGTTTTTTCAGGCCACCTGAGCAACTGAAACTCTTGTCACAATATTTACAATGGAATGTTTTGTCTCTGGTGTGGATTAGCTGGTGTGTCTTCAGGTCACCTGGCCGACTGAAACTCTTGCCACACTGATCACATATGTGGGTCTTTCCTGTGTGATTCAGGGAGTCTGTGTAAGTCTTTACTGCTGGTGTATGACTGAAAGATTCCAGTGCATCTGTGTCTCCTTGTTTCTGGCTGGTTATAGAGTAGGTGATTTGCTGAAAGGGTGCTGAGGCGATCTGTCCATTCCTTAGCATTTGGCAGTAGAGGTCGTTGTGGTTCCTCTTTATGTGTTCATGGAGGAAGACCTGAGATGTGAAGCCATATGCACACTCAGAGTAAGAACAAGAGAAGGTCTGACTCTGGGAAGACTGGGACCTCACTCCTGAGAGAGAGAGAGAGAGAGAGAGAGAGAGAGAGAGAGAGAGAGAGAGAGAGAGAGAGAGAGAGAGAGAGAGAGAGAGAGAGAGAGAGAGAGAGAACTTGTAAACACGCCATCATCTGTGTAACATATTAATTATAATGACATGAGTAGAATGGATAAAACATTACAATGATGTGTTCCAGCCTAGGTCAAAATCAGAGCAGAGTAGGCCATTTGAAGGGAAGCATTTAACCCTGGCTTTTCTATAGTCTATTCGCTAAAGCTAGGATCACACTTTAATCTGCCAATTTGTTCACAGTCCATCGGCCCCGATAATTATGATTGAACATGTTTAACCGCATGATTACATCACTACTGTCCACGTGCGACAACAAGAGCGGCATGCAACCAAGATAAACCAGTTCAAGGAGACGTACATCATTGAAAGACAATGTTTGACACAGCGACCACTCAAAACAATTTAAATAATTGCTATAGAGTGTTTATTCAGTAACAGGAGTCTCCATGTCTCTCCAGCTCTTTATTTATTTATTATTATTTATTTATTTAGGGGTGTGTGCACCCCAATTTTACTATCTACATGGCACATTATGTGGCCGGAATGTGTTAGCCCCTGACAAAACCAATGACCTTGTGCATTATGGGAAAGAACGCAAGCTTAAAATCTATGGGAAGAGCATTAATAACTTCAATTGTTGAACATGAGTGTTTTGTTCAGATTGGATGGATTGAAATGGGTTGAGCAGGTGCTGCTGCTTTTTACTTCATCCGCCTGTAGCTATTAATATCCCCTCATATCTAAGAGATATCTGTGAATTTAACAACTGCGTCAGTGGGACAACATAGAATGCGTTTTGCGCTCTGCGGCATTGTGTCACAATTATGCCAGTCACATGATAGGGCCCTTTGTGTCTTGTGTGATTTCAGTGTGTTTAAAGCTAACTGACCTGTGCTGGTCTCCTCCCACTCATCACTGTCATCAGTGACTTCGGTGTCAGTGTTAGATTCCAGTTCAACTTCAATGTCAGAACAGTATGAAGAGATGACTTCTTCATCATCATCTATACTTTTCACTGCTTCTAACACTGATCCATCAGGCTCCTCCGGTCTTTGAAGTAACTCCTCCTGATTCCCTTTAATGTAGGGAGGCTCTGGTTCCTCCTGGTGCAGACTGGAGCTCTTCTGCTGTTCAGGGGAAACTCCGTCTTCATACACAACCACGTGCAGGAAGTCTAGGATCAGAAGAACAACATGATGGTGACCACTGGATTCACAAAATGTAAATCAATTTCTTCTATCTTTCTTGTTGTGCAAAATATGTTATATCTTGCTTAGACAAACCAAACGGTTAACAACTATATGTTATTACAATAATGACAGGTTATTACATTAATAACGACATGTTATTATATACTATTATAGGTCATTTCAAATCATATACTTAGTTACTTTGCCAAACAAATGAATAATTGTGCTACATGTGCTTTTATTGGTTAAAACAAAACAACAGTACAGTTAGCCATGGTAGGACATTGGGACTTTATGTGATGACCCAGGGCCAGGATTTAAAACATAAGTCTCCTGGCTCTCTGTCCCTCTTCCATCTTGGGAACATTCTCTTTATACTATTCTGCCATTGTTTCTTTTTTTCCCCTTTTCTACTTTGTACATATAGTGTTTTATATTTGTTGATTATATGTATTTGTGTTATTTTTATGCTATGTTGATTAATTTAATACATGAAAACAAGTCCCCAGTACTGTACTGTTTTGTGCTATCCTTTTAGTCCCAATGTCTGACTGTACCTCATGCCGTTTACATTTCTGTCTAATAAAGTATTCAATCAATCTATCTCTTCAGTGAGAGTGAGGCATCAAATGACCCTCTACACTTGCAACCAGGTCATTTTTTGTTTTTAATTGACCATTTGACGTCTCCATTCCATCGCTCCAGTGAGCAAACTATCGCCATGTTAAACCATGTAGGAATACCAGGTTTTTCCTACATGGCAGGGCAAGAGGAGCACTCGTTTTGCTTCACTCCAAGTTCTGTGTTGGTCGCACCATCATATGATTCTTAGGAATAATTTGCAATCGCAGAAATGCTCCCAATAATCTCAGGGACTACATTTTGGTAGCATATGAGACCAAAACGGTTGCAATTTCGAGCCCCAACTTCACAGGGGAGGTCGATTTGGGAGTACATTTGGCTTTAGGCAACGCTGTCGAGAACATGATTTGTCTGTATGTACTGTGTGTACAGTGTGTATATATATATATATATATATATATATATATATATATATATATATATATATATATATATATATATATATATATATATGTGTGTGTCCTCAAAATGGACCAATCAAAGATCATTTCATTAATTCATTCTCAATAAATGTTTTGACAATTATCATCTCAAATGTCATAATCATGACAGTTCTACCAACCTGATCTCCTGATGCAGTCTGTAATAGTCAGGACAAGTCAGTTTGATGTGTCATGGCTTTGGAGAGAGAGTTTTTGGGGCACAAAACTGACGCACAACTACAATATAAATCAGGCTTTAGAAACTCCCTATCTGATTTGGCCTACATGAATTGATAGTTGTGAAACATGTTGTAGCAGACTAGCAGTTATATTGAGAGTTTGTTTATACCGTTCATCTCCCATGTGTCATCTGGACGTTTGTGTCCATCTATCTCCATGTCTAGATGAATGGGGAGCATCACTTCTGTTTGGGAGGGATTCTCATGGTTCACTGCAGGGTCATCATCATCAAAGCTTAGGAAGAAATGGAACAGTCACACTTAAAATTCCTTCTAACATACACACTTTAGTCTTAGACTTTAGTCTAGACAAACTATATACTGTACTTAGTTAACCAGGGTCCCCCAGGGCTCTATACCTGGACCTCAAGTGCATAAATTGTCAACCTTTTATTGTTGGAGCCCCCCTTCTGATATCTGACAAAAGCTGAGAACCCCCCACCCAGCTCCAACACACATTCACACGAACACGCACAATTATCAGACATATAACCGCTTAAACCCTATATACTTCACTGTAATGTAATATCTCTAAAATAGCCCAACGGCTATTTTCACCAAATGAAACATTTAACAGTGTTGTTTATGTTCTTTTCAATGATGTACATGTTAAATGTTGTAGGCTGACAAATACTGCAAGATGAGAAGACACAGGCAGAGACAGTAGAAATGTGTTTGACTACCTCAAAACAGACAAGGCCTCATGGACAAGGCCCTGTGATCTTTGGCGGCCCCTAGGGGATGCCAAATATGCTGCTCTGGCATTTCTTTTATACTTAAATAGTTCTTCCAAAATGTTCAAAAATAGAAAATAGGCCATATTCAAGCTCACAGCTGGTAGGTCTGCCATTTTTGAAAGATTATGAAAGATGTGCTATTTTCATTACTTTTGAAAAATATATAAATATAACGTATATTATCGCCACAATACCATATTATCGTCACAATATCAATAGATAAATATTGTCCAACAGACTGTGATTTTCGTTTTTGTCGTATAACACTCAGCTCTAATAGCAACCCTATAGATGCATATTGTCCAATATACTGTGATTTTAGATTTTGTCTTATAACGCTCAGCTCTAATAGCTACCCTACTGCAGGCTTTGGAGAAACTACAGAGGAGGCAGAACTTACCTGATGTGCACTGGAGGTTCTGTGCTGATGGAAACTGCTTTGTATTTCTCATCATTGCCCTCAAAAATCTCTTCACATTCTGATGCCTTCAGTAGCATAACTCTAGGGGCTGTAGATAGGCAACAGGAAAGAAACAAATAATCATAGTGGGTTATGTAACATTTCTGTTCACAACAATACAAGTTCAGCTTTGTTGTTATGGTGACCATGGATCTTTCTATTTCTATGTCCTAGTGTGTTCACATGAGCAACTGCAACAGGCAATAAGTCATTTTCAATGGAAGCCAGCGACACGATACTTTTCACTGCTCAAAATAAAGTTGTCTTAAAAATGTTTCAGTGCTCAGTGTTTCAGTACTCACCATGTTCTCTCCTTGTCTCTTTCCACACAATTCCTAATCCATTACGAGAATTGAGGAATAGCCCTTGACCTGTTCACTGTGCTATTTAACGGTGTAGCTGACCATGCTTGGATGTTTTGCAGTATTTGTGGCCGCCAGTGAGAAAGAAGAATGTTTCATAACACAGGGTGGTATGTTTTGCTTAAAGCAGTTGGTAATACCACTGTGTATGATCTTAGTTAAAGCTGAACTCAGTAAGTAAGTTCAATGTCCTACCAAGGATTCAAACCCCAGACTCCCTCATGGGAGACACCACTTCTAGCGCTCTCTCAAGAGTCAATCAAGGATGCGACAATTGGAGCTCAATAGTTCTTTTGACACAAAAGATCCTAGAGCACTAAATGTGGCCATGAGCATAAAACAAAAAACAAAAAGAGGAAAACATGAGACAATAAGTGTTATGACACATGTCTCTATGCTTGATCACTTGTTCTTGTTTGAGAAATGCTGCTGCTCATGCTATGTATAGCCTATTTATATATATATATATGGGCGGCAGTGGGCGGCAGTGGCTCAGGGGTAGAG